>NC_077229.1:296331782-297076157 GCF_027887165.1 Monodelphis domestica
CAGTTGAGGCCCAGAAGGTCTTACTCCATCCTTTAATTCTGACCTTGTGGGTGTCAACCCGTCTCATGTGTGTTTCTTGAAGACAACATATGGTAGGGTTTTGGATTCTAATCCATTCTGCTATTCGTCTACGTTTTATGGGTGAGTTCATCCCATTCACGTTCAAAGTTATGATTGTCATTTGTGGACTCCCTGGCATTTTGATTGCCTTCCCTAATTCTAACCTTTTCTTCTTCGGCTCTACCTTTTAGTCCAGTGATTTACTTTGAATCAGTCCCCCTTGTCCCCTCCCTTGATGTTTCCCTTTTTAGTCCCTCCCTTTTTGTTCCCTCCCCCTCCCCCCTCTCTTTCCCTCCCTTTTTGTTCTCCCTCTCCCCCTCCCCCCCTTGGTTTTCCCTTCTCCTTACCCTTGTTGGGTAAGATAGAATTCAAGATCCCAATGGATCTGGATGTTTTTCCCTCTCAGAGTTGATTTCCCTGAGATTGAGGTTTAAGTAAACCCCCCCCCTCTCTTCCTCTCCTTCTTATAGGAGTTTTCTTCCCCTCCCCTTCCCCTGTGAATCTTTGTGTGAGAACCATTATTCTATTTGGTCTTTCTTTACCCCCTATTTATACATTACATTTTCCCCACATATTAGTATACATAGGTTGATATAAATGTAGTCCTTATAGAAGAGAATTTGAGTAAAAGAAGATAACATTTTTCCCCTTTCCTTAATATTTACCTTTTCAGGTATTCCTTGCTCTTTGATTTTCGGTATCAAACTTTCCACAGAGCTCTGGTCTTTTCTTTGCAAAAAGTTGGAAGTCTTCTATTTTGTTGAATGCCCATACTTTCCCTTGGAAGTATATAGTCAGTTTTGCTGGGTAGCTGATTCTTGGTTGGAGACCCAGCTCTCTGGCCTTTCTGAAGATCATGTTCCATGCCTTACGATCGTTCAGAGTAGAACTTGCAAGGTCTTGGGTGACCCTGATTGGCATTCCTTTATATCTAAATTGTCTTTTTCTGGCTTCCTGTAGGATTTTTTCTTTTGTTTGATAGCTTTGGAATTTGGCAATTACATTCCTGGGAGTTGTCTTTTGGGGGTTTAGTGTAGAAGGTGTTCTGTGAGCTCTGTCAGTGGATGTATTGCCCCCTTGTTCTAGAATCTCTGGGCAATTTTCTTTGATTATATCTTGTATCACCATGTCCAGTTTGGTGTTTATTTCTGGCTTATCTGGGAGTCCAATTATTCTTAAATTATCCCTTCTCCCCCTATTTTCCAGATCTATCACCTTGTCGGTGAGATATTTTATGTTCTCTTCTAATTTCTTGGTATTTTGGCTTTGCTTTATTGATTCTTGCTCTTTTACACGATCATTGTCTTCCAGCTGCCTGATTCTGGCCTTTAAAGCCTGGTTTTCTTTTACAGTTTGGTCAAACTGGTTTTGTAGATGCGTGAATTTCTTTTGCATTATTTCCAACTTTTCCTCCCAGAAGGCTTCCATCTTTTTGGTCATTTCTGATTCAAATTCTTCATAGGTTTGTGGAGAGTTTCCATTTCCTTTGGAAGGTTTTGGAGCATTTTCTTTTATATTATCTTCTATCTGCTCTGTATTTTGTATTTTGGCTCCATAGAATGTGTCCAAAGTCGCCCCTTTCTTCTTATTTTTCTTGGTATTTTGGGGCTTCTGTGGTTCTGTGGAGTTTGCCATTTCTGAATGTGGAGGATTAGTTTTTCTTGTCTCTTTCTGGTGTTCAGGGGCTTTAGTCCTGGGCAGATAGTTCTATGAGCTTTCCCTGGGTTAAACTGAATATGCCTCACTGGAACTGGAATGGAAGGGTCGGACCACGAGGCCACACTCTCCCCCTGGCTCGATTTCCGGAAGTTGCCTTCAGAATCCCTGGCCGTGAGGCTGTTTCGTCGGCCTGCGGGGGGATGGGCTGCCGCTTCCCCAAGCTCCGAGAGCACAGACTTTCACTGAGACTTGGATAGCAGGATCCAGCCCGTGAGGCTGTCTTGCCCGCCCTGAGGGTTGCTGTTGTTTTGACCAGCTCTCTGCAGCGGAGGCCCCAGGCAGTAACTTTCACCCGGACCAACGGGCTCTCTGCAGCGGAAGCCCCAGGCAGTAACTTTCACCCGGACTGGGACTTGGTGACCCTGAGGGTTGTTGTTCCTCAGACCCTGCTCTCTGAGCCCCGCGGCTGCCGCTTCCCGGAGCCTTGGACTCTGCGCTCCTACCCCTGAGGTCCGAGTGATCTCGGGTTCTGGCTTTTAAGGGGAGCTGTACCTTTTGAACTGGGTCCAGGTCCAGGAGGAGGGTTCCCAGGGTCTATGCTGTTGATCGTTTTGAATTTCGGCGCCTTAGGAGCTTCTAGTTTGAGATCGGTCGGGAAGGGTTTTCCGGAGATCTGAACTTCAGCTTTCTCTAAGCCGCCATCTTAACCGGAAGTTCTTGTACCTATATTTCTAAGGAATTTAGGACTAAAGAATGTTAGGACTATAGTCAACATAATTATTAAAAAGAGAATCTGAAAACATAGTCACTTTATGAAGAATTAGAAGTGAAAAAAATTGAAATATTGTTTCATCTACCACTGGAAGTAGAGGACAGCATTCTACCATGGAAGGCAAGAATTGTCTGGATTATTCTCCATTGATATAGGGAGAATTGACAGTCTGAATATAGGATACCATTCTTGACTTTCTTACTTCAATTATTTTTTTATCTGTAGTATAAGTAATATATATCTTCTTTCACCACATGATGAACATGGAAATAAGCATTGTATGATATGATGCATCACCTATTTTGCTTGCCATTTTCAGGAGAGTGAAGGAATAGGAGGGAAGGAGAGAACACAGATCAAAAAATATTAGAAAATGATAAATAGCAATTTTATTGAAATGCAATTTTTTTAAATAAAAAAATATAAAGAGTGGCCTGGATTTTGAGTCCCTTCCTCTCATACTTCCTGGTCTTACATAAGATATTAGGCAAGTTACAAACTTTGTCAGACTCTGTTCTTTATCTGTAAAATAGGAATAATGCTATCTTAACCCCTATTCAATTCACTGAGTTGTTGTCAGGAGGAAAATAGATAAATTATGTAAAAGAGCTTTGTAAACTTTGAAGCTCTAAAATAGGTTGGCTTTGATTTCTTAAAGTCTTAAATTATAGAATGACTGAGAAAAGATTTATTTTTCTCTCTGCTGTAGACTAATCATATAATTTAGATATCTACTTGTAATTGTTTTGACATATGATAATAGATATTTACTATGTGCCTGTAGCATAATAATAATAATAATAATAGCATTTAATATCTACTGTTCATCAGACACCATGCTAAGCAATTTTCAAATATTATCTCATTTGAATTTTACAAAAATCATAGAGATGTCAGAATATATTTTTATATATTTTATTAATTCTCATATCAGGACTCTAGAATATAAAAACCCTAAATCAACTTCTGTACAGTAGAAAGAATTACATTGTATTTCTGTGTCTATGGCCTGGGTCAGAAATTCTATCAAATATATTGCTTTTTGCATTTTCTTAGTCCTTAGAATCCCAAAGAATATCTCCATTTAAAAAAAAAACAGAATTTGTTAATAAATGAAGGGGAGAAGAGTTGTTTTCTGGTGTACCCAAGACAAACCCCTCACCTCTCTCCACCTGTGGGGATGGGCAGGGTTAGTTATATGATAGACCACCTCTTAAGTAGTTATCTACCTTTTAGAAATGTCTTGGGACATTCAAAGAAGGGGCTGAAAAATGAGCTTAAAAGTCTATGAAGCTGCCTGGCCCATTTTCCAGATCTCTGGTCTTTTGAGTGGGTCTCAAATCACTTTATAATTTTGATGTTGGCCTAACCAATAAACCTGATATAATCAACAAACTTCAATTCTTACACCAAAATCAGTTTCTCAAAATAATTTTAATAACAGATATGTATTATCATTATATTCATTTTAGAGAGGAGTATAATACTGAAACAAAGAAAGGTTAAGTGACTTTCCCACTGTCACAAAACTAGTGAATTTCTAAGGCTATATTTTTTAAATGATTTTACTGACTTAAGTCCAGTGCTCACTGTGCCATCTGGTTGCCTAGGGTGAGTGCAAAAGTATTTTTTATGGACTTTTATGCAAATGACCATTTAAATTTATTCCCCTGCTACAATATTTTGTCCACATAATCTGCTACACAGATCTCTCATAATAATTTTTACTGCCTGCATGATACAGGGGACCTTTATCTTTTCCTGGTGAGAATACAACTTGAATAAATGAATGACTGAATGAACATTCATCAAATACCTGCCATTTACAAAGCATAAGTAGAAAAGTAAGTCATTCCCTGGTCATAGTTCATTGAGGGGACACCATTCATAGAAAGAAGACCTTAGATGCAAGTCAGATGGAAAGGTCCTTAGAAAGCAGTAAGAAAGCAGATGTCAATCAATGTATCATCTTTAATGTCATTTCTACTGAAAAAAAAATCATAGCAATATCAAGTATTGAACAATTTGCAGTCAAGGACTTTGGTGAAAACAAATTTCTTTCCTATGTCTTCAGGACCTATGTTGCAGTTGCCAGACGGTATATCTTTGGGTACTTCCTTCAAGGATGATGGTTTTTGGTAATGTGCTAGACACGCTTTTATTCTGAAGACTCTTGGGTGAAGAGATGGTGGTTAATGGTGTTGGTGGTGGTTTAACTTGCCTAACACATTCTACTTCCTTTCTCTCCCTCAGGATTACTTGCTGCTTTAGCCAGGCTGTTTTGGTCCAAAGAATACAATAAGAAGGAAAATGAAAACATCTTTCTATTTATTTCTACATAAAGTTATTTAAAAGCTTCCACAATGTCATTATGCAACCTTTTAACATCATAGACTACCACCTACTGGAATGTATAATAAACATCTATAGGTTTTCCTGCTGAATCCTAAAGCTTAGAGCTTGGGTGTAAAGAATGGAGTACTTAATTTTTTTTAAGTATTCCAAGTCCGATTCATCTTCCTACTTTCTAGATTTTTGAAAATAAAATCTGATAAGTTTATCTTAAATTAATATAATTCAAGTCAATGTAAGTCACCAATAGCCTTTATTTGAATAGTTCTTTCACATTTTTCCATCTATTGTACATTGAAGAATCATGACCAATGAACACTTTAGTAACTAAGAACTTTTATGAACCGAGACTTGTATTCTATGTTTTATCTGGTATTGAGGAAAACCCATTTTTATCATTTCTTAATACAATGAGGAAGGGGCAGCTTGAGGTCTCAGTGGATTGAGAGCCAGACCTACAGGCATAGGCCGTACATTTAATTATGGCCTCAGACATTTCCTAGCTATGTGACCTGGGACAAGTTATTTGACCCCTATTACCTTAGCACTCTTCTGCTTTGGAACCAATGCACAGAATTGATTTTAAGACAGAAGATTAAGAGGGTTTTTAAAAAAAAATACAATGAGGAGAGATGTGTTGCTTTTCATAGACAGGAAATCAATAGATAGGTGAATAATTAACTATTTATAATATGAAACTACCCATTATTTATTCTGAACCTTAAATACAACTATTATTCAATATTCCATATTTTCTAAAATTCACTACTAATGGCCTCAAAATTATATTCTTAAAATATTACACAACTTGTAGTTTTTTTAAAAAATTAATATATTTAAAATATTTTTTCCATGGTGACATGATTCATTACATTTCCCACCCCTCTTCCCTACCCCCTCCTGCAAGTGACAAGCAATTCCCCTGGGTTATACATATATCATTGTTCAAAACCTATTTCTATATTATTCTTATTTGTAATAAAGTGATCTTTTAAAGCCAAAACTCCAATCATATCCCCATTGAACCAACTGATCAATCATGTTTTTCTTTTGTGTTTCTACTCCCATAGTTCTTTCTCTGGATGTAGATAATATTCTTTCTCAAAAGTTCCTCTGGATTGTCCTGGATGTTACATTTGATTATGCCACAATGTATCAGTGTCTATGTACAATGTTCTCCTGGTTCTGCTCCTTTTTCCCTGCATCAGTACCTGGAGTTTTTTCCAGTTTACATGGAATTCCTCCAGTTCATCACTTCTTTCAGTTCAATAGTATTCCATCACCAAAATATACCAAAATTTGTTAAGCCATTCCCCAATTGATGGATGCCCCCTCATTTTCCATTTTTTTTTGCCATCACAAAGAGCAACTCTATAAATATTTTTGTATAAATATTTTTCCTTATCTCTTTAGGCTATAAACCCAGCAGTGGTATGACAGGATCAAAGGACAGGCATTGTTTTAAAGTCCTTTGTGCATAATTTCAATTTGCCCTCCAGAATGTTTGGACCAAGTCACAAATCCATCAGCAGTTTATTAGTGTCCCAATTTTGCGACCTCCCCTCCAACACTGATTACTTTCCTTTGCTGCCATATTGCCCAATTTCCTAGGTGTGAGGTGGTACATGGAGTTGTTTTTATTGCATTTCTCTAATCAAGGTGGATTTAAAACACTTTTTTTTCCTATGCTTATTGATAGTTTTTATTTCTTCATGTGAAAAATGTCTATTCATATCCCTTGACCATTTGTGAATTAGGGAATGGCTTGATTTTTTGTAAATTCAATTTAGTTTTTTATATATTTGGAAAATTAAGCTTTTGTCATAGAGTCTTATTACAAGTTTTTTACCGGTTTGTTGCTTTCCTTCAATTTTTGGTTGCATTGGTTGGTAAAAAACCTTTCTAATATGATATAGTCAAAATCATTCAATTTACATTTTGTAATATTCTCTATCTCTTGCTTGGTCTTAAATTCCTTCCTTTCCCACAGATCTGACAGGTATATTATTCTATATTCACCTAATTTAGTCATGATTCCACTCTTTATATTTAAGTCATTTACCCACTTTGAATTTATCTTGGTATATGGTATAAGATGTTGATATAAACCTAATCTCTTCCATAGTGTTTTCCAATTTTCCCAGTAGTTTTTGTCAAATAGTGAGTTCTTGTCCCAAAAGCTGGGGTCTTTGGGTTTATCAAACACAGGCTTACTGAAGTCATTTACTCCTAGTCTATTCCATTGATCTGACTTTCTGTCTCTTAGCCAGTACCATATTATTTTGATGACCAGTGCTTTATAGTAGAGTTTAAGATCTTATATCTGACGATGATGGAATACTATTGTATCCAAAGGAATAATGAACTGGAGGCATTCCATGTGAATTGGAAAAACCTCTAGGAATTGATGCAGAGTGAAAGGAGTAGAACCAAGAGAACAATGTATGCAGAGACTGATACACTGTATCACAATCGAACATAATGGACTTCTCTACTAATAGCAATGCAATGATGCCAGACAATTTGGAGGAACTTGTGATAAAGAATGTTATCCACATCCAGAGAAGGAACTGTGGTAGGAGAAACAAAGAAGAAAAACATATGATTTATCATATGATTTGATGGGGATATGATTGGGGATATTGACTTTAAATGGTCACTCTATTACAAATATTAATAATATGGAAATAGGTCTTGATCAAAGACATATGTAAAACCCAGTGGAATTGCTCATTGGTTCCACAAGAGGGGAGGGAGGAGAGGAGCGAAAGAATATGAATCATATAAACATGGAAAAATCTTTTTAATTTATTAAATAAATTAATTAATTATAAAATAAACATCTACTAGATGTTTAATGATTTGGGTATGGAGTTCAGGATAAAGACTGGGGTGACAGAGCAGAGAGAGAGAGAGAGACAGAGAGAGAGAGAGGAGAGAGAGACACACTGAGAGAGATATGTATGAGTTATCATTCATTAATATGATAACTGAACCTATGGAAAATTATGAATCCACCAAAAAAGAGCATGTAGCAAGTAAAGAGAAGAAATCCTAGGAATAGAGTCATGGAATATAAGTACCTAATGTTTATACAAAGTGAGGATTCAAAGAGGAATAATTATATAACCCCTACTTTGAGAAATCTTTCAAAAATATATATATAATACAAATAGAAATTAGTACGAACAAAGAAGACAAAGTTTTCTAAGAATTTCTTGAGAAAGGAGGGACTACTTTTTGCCTATGTCTGGTAGAGAAGAAAATAGGATGCTGTAGAGAAGATGGTAACTGAGATGGAAGAGAAGTCTTTCAACTTGTAAAGATGTAGAAAAAGGGCATTTCTGGTATGGGAGGTCACCTGTAGAGTTACAGTAGTGCAGAATAAAATCATGATATCTATTTATCTCATTTTGTTTGTGTATAACTTTTATAAATAGCAAGGGAGAGAAATAGAGAAATATGACTAGAAGGTAATGGGAGACAGATTTTTAAACTCTTTGGTACCAAACTAAGGTACATGGTGGTTGTTTTTGTTTTAATTTTAAGGTGTATTAGGGAGCAATCTCAATATTTTGAGTCACACAATTACATGATCACATCTATACATTCAGAAAATTATCTTTAACACTATGTAAAGAATGGGTTTCTGAAGGGAAAGAAAATAACATAGTAAGAGATATCATTCAAAAGGCCATTGTAATAGTACAGGGAAGAAGTGATGAAGGCCTAGAGTAGGGTAATGACAGTATGAGTAAAGAGAAAGAAATGGAAGTGAAATGTGTTCTAGACATAAAATCAATAGGACTCAATAATTGTTGGGTAGTAGAGAGTTAGGGAAAGGGAAGAGACAAATATAACTGAGGTTTTATCCAGGGTGACAGAGAGGGTGGTAGAGTCATGAAGGGACGTAGGAAAATTGGAGAAGGAAACTTTTGATGGTAAGATGACGAAATCAATTTGTAAGATGCTAAATTTGAGGTACTGTAAGGAAGTCCATGTAGAGCTGATCAGAAGCTAACTAGAAATGTGCAGCTGGAGCTCAGGGTGAGATCATGGCTGTATGTGTAGATTTGGGAGTCATATGCATAGAGGTAATATCTGAAAGTAATTAAAGAGAGGATATGAACTCATTAAAGAAGATTTTGGGTAGAGTCTTGGGTGATATCCACACTCATGTGGGAATGGAAGAAAATGAACCAAGAGAAGATGGACAAAACAGTTCATCTACAAAGCTAGAGAGAGTAATGTCTCATAAACTGAGCTGGGAAAGCATATTAAGGAGTGACATATTACCATTTAATTTTACAAAAGTAAAATGGAAGAAAAAGAAGAATGAGAAAGGATTTAGAGAACTTGGAGAGAATTGTTTTGCTGGTGGTGGAGACAGGAGTAAGATTACAGAGAGTCAAGGAGTAAGAATTATGATAAAATGGAAACAACAAATTTACTTAACTCTTTTTTGAGAATTAACTTTGTTGGGATGAAGAGATGTAGTACTAAAAGTTGAGGCATTAGTAGAATTATAGGAAGATTTCCTCCCCTTTTTTTGGATGAGGAAACCCAGAAAATATTTGATTTTGGGGATAAGAAGGTAAGGTGGAATGCTTACACTGTTCATCTCTGATCTTGGCAAAATTGATCACTCTGTCTTTATCCTTAAGCATGTCAAAGGAATTTTTCATCCCAATATTATAAGAGTATAATGTAGAATTTTAAAAATTATAAATATACAAGGGAATATAGCAGGCTATAGTTAATAGGCAAGATAACCTGGGTTTATTTCAGTGGCCTAATGAATTCACTGACTTGGACTTTTTTAAAGGTATATTTGGATTATTTTTTGACATTTCTTAAAGTGCATAAAATAACTTTAAAAGATGTCATCCCTTAACTGTCAAGTGGCAAAAATAAATTTCTATGGTAGTAGCAATGACAAACAGTGAGGTGCTCTGAATTAATTTAGCCTCATCTTAACTCCACCCTTCTGCCTTTATTATCTTCTCTCTTGTAGAAAGAAGAATGGAGTAATGGAAAACATAGAGTCATCATAGATATAGATTTTTTATCTAATCAGTTATTTAACCAGCACCTTCTTCTTACCAAATACTATGCTAACCACTGGGAATAGGAAGACAAAAGTGAAACTGACTCTACCCTCAATGAATTTACATTGTAATCATGTAGATTTGGTCAGACTTAACCCTTTAGGAAGACATTTTGTTAGCCTAGGGAAGGATGGGATATTGTGGGTGGAGATTAAAAGAAGAGAGAGAAATTAGGACATTGTTGCAATAGTGTGGCTGAAAAGCAAGGAGGATCTAAAGTAGTTTTGTGGCTGAGTGAATAAGAGAAAAGTGAGAGATATTGTAAATACAGAAACAGGACTACACAACTGATTTAATATGTGAGTTGGTTAGAGAAGAGTTGAGAATAATACTGAACAGTTCCAGCCTTAGTCACTAGAAATATGATGTTGCCCATAACAACAACAATAGCAGCAAAAGGACAAAAATAAGAATAATAGCTAGCACTTTATAAAAAAGTTTTGCAAAGCACTTCACAAATATCTCATTTAATCCTCACAAATTGTTGAGAGGTAAGTGCTATTATTATCCCTATTTTCAAAATTATAAGCCAATAAAGGGCTAAGTGTTTTGCCTGATATCATGGTATATGAGACAAGAAATGAGTGTTTTCTGACTTCAGAACCATTACTCTCTCTACTGTGGCACCTACCTACTATCTCATATATGGAAGTCCAGAAAAGGAGAGAAATATAGTGGTCCAAGTCAAAGCACTAAATAAGTTTTTTATACACAATTCCTTTCAAAAAATCCAACTCATCTTCTACCACCAAATACACAAATTGTATAACTAACACGAGGATCTTCCAATCTGGTGGTAGAGTGGAAAAAGCAATATTATACAGAGTCAGAGGACATGAGTTCAAATATTACTTCATGCTTTCTAACCATGTGAGCAGAAAGATGAGTTCTTTTCATATGTATTGAGTTTGAGATGAACATGAGACATCAAATTGAAATATCCAGTAGAAAAATTAACAGAGTACCCTCATTTTTTAGATGAGGAATGCTAGACTAAGAAAGACTAAATGACTTTCCTAAACTAACAAAAATAAAAAAGTATGAGAAATGATATTTTAACTACTGCCATTTCTCTCCATGCATGGTATTGCTTTTTTTTTTCACTCTAGCAACAAGTTAGAAGATGGTATTATCTATAATAAAATGTCTTTTATGGAGGAAAGGGTTTCATTTTTAGAAGGGAATAGTATTTTAAATTTTTTCATAAGTGCTTTAATCTAAACCAACATATGTAATGCATTCACACATCTAACTTTTTTTATTTTCAAAAAGAAGAGGTTGAAGATGCTCTATATCTGATTCATTGTAGAGTTTTTTTTCATCAAATGCATTACCAATATATATAACATGTTTTCCAAATCTGTATTTGATATTTTATTTAGCATTTAACCTTAAGAAAAACTTTTAAACTTTCTCTTTTTTTTTGAAATTGGCATGTTGAATTTATTACAAACTTAAAAATGAAATAAGCTTAATGAAAATTCATGGTTTGATATACACTTTTCACTTTTGTTCTTTGTATATGACAATATTCATGTTTGTTGGCATTTGTTGCAGTCAGAAAATGAAAAATTTTAAATATTGATCTTATAGACATAACTGCCTCTGTAATCTTGCCTAAAGTCATTAACTGGAACATAACTATATAAGCTTTAAAGTATGACAGATGAAACACCAAAAAAACTCATTATCTAATGACAGCATTTTTCTTAGATATGATTTGTAAAAAAATCTTTCTTGGTCAAATCTTTTTTTTAAAACCCTTACCTTCTGCCAAGTATTGGTTCCAAAAGGCAGGCAATTGGTGAAGGTAGGGAATGGGGGTTAACATTTAACCTTGCCCTTGTGCAGGATCACACAGGTAAGAAGTGTTGGAGGCCAGATTTGGATTTTGGATCTCATGTTTGTCAAATCTTTTATTAAAATTTCTTAATGAATTCCAAGAGCTAAATTTCTGCAGTATTGTACCATGCAGACTAATGTCCAAATTTGGATTTGAAACTTCATTCTTGTGGCTTTTTACAGTTCATTCTTGCATCTAGTTACTTTCTACCACTCCTATTCCAACACTCTAGGCCAGGATCTCATTATCTCTTGCTTGGATTACCGTTTTGTCTCCTAAATGCTCTCCCTGTCTCTTCTCATCTTCAACCCCACTGTATTTTGACCACAGAAATATTTCTTGATTCAGAGGCTTGATGATTTAAATGACTCTAATGTCTAAGTTTGATTACATCATTCTCTGGTTCAAAGATCCTAAAAGGCTCCTCATCACCTATCAAATAAAATACAGACAGCTTGGCTTGGTATTCAAGGCTTTCTTCAAATCAATCAGTGTCTAAGCAGTATTTCACTCTATTTCCCTACACACACTCTTTGTTCCAATTAAACTAGAATTATTCATAATTCCCAAAGTCATATCAAGTTCTCCTACCTCAGCATACTTGTATACAGTGTTTCCCACCTCAAACTTCTACCTATTTAAATTATTGTCTTCCTTCAAGACCTAACTCAAATGTCACCAATCCCATGGATGTGAAAAATGTGGAGCAGAATGGTATCTGACTAGATTCTAAGAAAAATTACTTTTCAGGTGGAAGGGCCAATTATTTTGCTATCAATTAAGGCAAGGATAGTTACATTAAATGATGCAGCTTTTTTTTTTTGGTCAGGTCTCTAAATTTCAAATATTTTAAAATCTGTGGCACATAGTATTTCTTGTGCTATCACCTAAAAATAGAATGATCCAGCCCCACTTCTTGTCTGAAAACACTAATAGATTTGAAGTTCCAGTTACTAGAAATAGATGTGGTTTCTTTGCTTTATCTATTACATAAAATTTCAGTTTAGAAAAACTATTCCTTGGCATAATAATAATTCAGATTTTCCTCTGATTCTGAAATTTTAGCGGTAGGAGGAAACTTAAAGATTTGGGCCAATCCTCTCATTTTACAAATAAAGAAAGATAAACATGGGGGTTAAGTGACTTATCCAAAGTACAGAAGTAATTTAGTGGCAAAATGGAAACCAAAATTCAAGTCTCCTAAGTCTCAGTTCACATATCTTCCAGGTATATGAACAATGGTAGTCTAGTGGAAAGAGTCCTGGATTTAGAGTCAGAAGACCTAGATTCAAATTTTGGCTTTCATTTATCTTTATCAGTATGACTCTGTGCAAATTATAAACTCTCTGGGCCTCAAATGTTGATTAAACTATTTGACCTCAAAAATTCCCTCCATTTCTAAATCTATAATCCTGTAATTAAAGCATAAGAAAAAAATTTGTGAGCATTTTGAACACAAATAACCTTTGCTGGGTAACATCTGCAAAACAATACTGTTTCATCAACATTATACATTTTACTTAACTATGAACTCTTGAACAAATACTTCCTAACATTTCCTATAAAACTCACTGGCAATTATTTCTATGTAATGTTCCAATGCCATATCTTTGCTCTAATTACATTAGTTAGTAAGATAATGCATTAAAATCTTTTTCCATCTCCAAAGTGAAGAACTTAGTATGCTTTGTATAGATTCATCTGGATAGAGGAATCCATCTACTCTCTGTTTGTGCTGGCATTCAAGGATAGCTTTGTCCAGTTTCTAATGTTGATAGTTTCATAGATTTATATTTGATCAAGCCACTTTTTGAACCTGAACTCAAATAAGTTAAAATTTTCTTTTCTCTCTTATACCACCATTTTACTAATACTACAAATTACTGCATGTTTTTTCAAGTTACCTTATTTAAGCATCTTTGTTTTGTCAAGTTTATTTGTAATTGTCAATACAATACTTATTTAAATATGAGATTCTGGGATGTTGTAACACATGAATAAAGCCTAAAACAGTACTATCTTACCCTATGAAAATGACAAAGAAATTACATCTACATTTAAGAAACAGCATTCAATCTTTATGGAATTGTGTTTACATCAAATGATATACATATTTTACAAAGGTAATAAGGCGAGTAGTTTTTACACAGTTTCAATAACAGCAGTCATTTCTTTAAACTGTTTGAAGAAATGCTGAAATTGTGGAATTGTTATTTCAAAGGACTTGTTTGTTATCTGGCCTGACTGATCTGCCACTTTTTGCATCAATGCAACATAAGGAGACTTAAGAGATCTGCAATTGTCTGAGCTCACTGCCATACCCATTTTCCACTGAAGATCTAGAAGCTCGGATTTAGCCTCCAGGGGTGGCTGACACAACTCCTCCATGGTAAGTTCAACAGGAGTCAGAGAGTCCGCAGCCATTTCCCTTTCCGTATCAGCGTTGGACAGGCGAAAAACCTTTAAACTTTCTAAAACTCAATCTTTTTATTTTTAAAATGAGGATTATGAGACAAATCCCATCTGCTTTATAGGTGTAAAGTATAGAAAGCACTTTATAAAGCTTAAATACTATAGAATGTTAGGGAACTTTCTTGCACTGTTTTAAAATCTCATTGATCTTGGATTTCACCTTATCATACAGGGATATATGACAAAACATGGATATAGTCACTGTCAGAGGGATGTGGATGAGATAGACATATTAATGCATTGTTAATAGAACTGTGCCTTAATTCAATCATTCTGTAAAGAATTTTGAAAAAAAGCAAATAAAGTGGCTAAAATATCCACAACACTGTCTCAGGAAATTTCACTGTTAGATATATAATGTAATGTGGTCTTTGACAAAATTAGATTTCATATTCACCAAAATATTTATAGCAATGATTTTTTGAGTCATTAACATGGAAATAAAGTAGATACCCACTTATAGGGGAATGTCTATACAAACTGTGGCACTTGACACTAATGGAATATTAATATGCTGGAATATTATAAATACAGAAAAACATGGGCTTGATTGAAATTATAAAAAGCACCAGAAATAATATACACATTGACTATATCAAAGTAAATAAAAAGAACAGAAGCCATAAAACAATGAAAAATAAGTGTTATGAAATTATGAAGAAAAAATGTAATCCCAAAGGAGAGTTATAAGAAATCTTACATGTCTACTTTGCAGAAGAGGGGGAGAATATAGTTATGGAATTGTGAACAATGACAGATTTTTCTATTGGCTTCTGATTAATCTCTTCTTTTTTTAAAACTCATTTAAAAATGTATTTAATTAATTAATTTAGAATATTTTTCCAGGATTACAAAATTCATGTTCTTTCCCTCTCCTCCCCACAAACTATTTCCCATAGCTGATGCACAATTCCCCTGGGTTTTACATGTGTCATTGATCAAGACCTATTTTTGTATTATTAATATTTGCACTAAGGTGATCATTTAGAGTCTATATCCCTAATCACATCCCCAGTGACCCATGTGATCAAGCATCTGTTTTGCTTCTGTGTTTCTACTCCCACAGTTCTTCCTCTGAATGTGGATAGCATTCTTTCTCATATGTCCCTCCGAATAGTTCTGAATCATTGCATTGCTACTAGTAGAGAAATCCATTATATTCTATTGTAGTACAGTGATCAATCTCTCTGTACAATGTTCTCCTGGTTCTGCTCCTTTCTCTCTGCATCACTTCTTGGAGGTCGTTCCAGTTCACATGGAATTCCTCCTGTTCATTATTCCTTTAAGAACAATAGTATTCCATCACCAACATATACCATAATTCATTCAGCCATTCCCCAATCGAAGGACATTCCCTCATTTTCCAATTTTTTGCCACCACAAAGAGCACAGCTATGAATATTCTTGTACAAGTCTCTTTCCTTATTATCCCTTTTGGGTACAAACCCAGCAGTGATATGGGTGGATCAAAGGGCAGACAGTCTTTTAGTAGTATCCTTTGGGCATAGTTTCAAATTGCCTTCAAGAATGGTTGGATCAATTCAAAACTCCACCAGTAATGTATTAATGTCCCAATTTTGCCACAACCCCTCCAACATTTATTAATTTCTTTTGCTATCATGTTAGTCCATCTGCTAGGTGTGGAGTGATACCTCAGAAAACTCATTTATCTTTTAAAAATAATTGTTATAAAGAATAGCTCCAACAGAAGGAGAAAAGGACAGACACAGAGATTTCAGTGATATAGAAACAAAATAAATGAATAAAATTTGATTTTACATGTTAATGTAGGGAAGAATATCAAAGTAAAATGAGATTTTCACTTATTCTCTGAAGTATATACCTGTGTATATAAAACTATACTTTTCAAACACCATATTTTTTCTCATGCTAAATGTTATGCCATCAGATACCCGTTATCACAGTTATTGTAATTTAGTAAGTAACTTCTCTCGATGTTCCTTATAGTTTTAGAATCTATAATTTTATAATATGATAATCAATTATTAAGTGCCAGGTAATAGTTTAAGTAAGTATTGGAGAGACAAGTAAGAACAAGAAAGCTACTTACTATCTTCAAGAAGCTTATAAGCTAACAGGGGAAGACAATACAGAAGAGAAATTGAAAAGAAAGAAAATGAATGGCAGCGGGGGCCCAGGTGTATGAGGAAAATGATGGAATCAAGCAGTTGTTTTTCTTTGGTGCTTCTACTCCCACCGTTTTTAGTAGTTTGTTCTAAAATAAGAACTCTAAAGATGAAATACATTTGAATTTCATGGAAAAAAATGGCCCTCTCAAGGTAAGCTGATCATTAAAAGTCACTTCTACTTCCTTCAGTCTCCTCTTCCTTCCTATTGGAGGGCTGGAGGGGGAGCACTCAAATCCATCAAGAACTTTCCTTTAATGAAGGCAGAATCTGAACTTCACAGTTCAGTCCACTTTCCATTTGCTCTGATTGGTTTCAACTTCAGGCAACTAGATACATAGTGGGTAACCCCATTCCTCTCTCTCTCTCTCTCTCTCTCTCTCTCTCTCTCTCTCTCTCTCTCTCTCTCTCTCTCTCTCTGTCTCTCTCTCTCTGTCTCTCTCTCTCTATCTCTCTCTGTCTCTCTCTCTCTATCTCTCTCTCTCTCTCTCTCTCTGTGTGTCTCTCTCTGTCTCTCTGTCTCTGTCTCCCTCACACACACACACATGCATGCACACTCTTTTCAATTTCCCTTTGTGTGTTGTCTTCCTTATTAAATTGCAAGCTCCTTAGGGAATGAATTATCTTTTTTTGGGGAGGGATCTATTTCTATCCCTTGCATGTAGCACCAAATCTGGCTCATAGTAAGTGCTTAATATTTTTTTTAAATTGAACTGAATTGACTTCATAAGGAATAGTGAATGTGGCTAAATGGTGTAGAAGGTAGAGGAGACATTATTTATTTTTCTTCTTTTAAAGAAGTAGGGTGATGGGGCAGAATAGCCTTAGAAATAATGGTTGTTGCACAAACCAATAGAACTGCTTCCACAGTAGAGGAATCATTTTGGAAAAGAGACCTACCTTCTTTAATAACAGTTGCTGAGCAACTATCACTAATAGACCTATAATCATTATAACCCTGGTAAGTATTAGCACCTCCCAGAACTACCTGTCACACTTCTAGCCCAGGTCTCAGAGTCAAAATTTGGAGAAGACAATCTTATGGAGAGGAGCCAATCATCCCCACCAAATGCTAATTGTCACTCACAGGGCAGTTAAACAAGCTGAGTTAAAGCAATGAGGAACCCTAAGGATGAAGACAGGAGGCAGTGTATACAGGGAAATTGAGCCACCACCACCACCACCACCGTGACCACTCTCTCCTTCAGATCCCAATGGAGAAAGCTTAGGACCATGAACCCAAGAATCTTGAGAATATCAAGATTGTAAGCAATCCCTGTGAAGATGCATCCTAGCAACTACTCTTATAGGTGCTCTAGTCATATCAAAAGAAAACTCAGAAAAGAGATTCTTGTCAGTAAAAGCCTTAGTACTATCAAAGGATTCAACAAAAATAACTCTTAGGATATTAAAAAAGCATTAACATCTGCTTTATTCCTGAAACCTGAAGACAATGGAACTTTTCCAAATGAATTGCTGCTGAAATCTCCCATATTTGTTTTCTTATACTTCTGTATATAAATTATACTGGAGCAAAGAAAGTCTTATTTTCCTATTTATATTCTGAGTACTTAACATAGTGTTTTGCACATATTATTTAATAAATGTTTAATTAAGTTGATTAATTAATTGATTCATTTGTTGATTCATTATGTGACCACTAATAAATCACTCATATTTCCAGTGCTTAATGATATCATTTAAGTCTACAACTTTCAGGTGAATTGCATGTATCAAAATAGAGAGGAAGTTTCCATACCAAGAATTCTCTGTAAGGATGAAATAATAATCCTGGAAACATATACATGTATATCCCCATACATATACTAACACACATACATTTCTATGTACATTATATATGTGTGTGCATATAGAATTGTATAATACATGCAGATGCAAAAAATAAATCTTAAAAAAGCAAAAGAAAGCCCATTAGCATTAAAAATGATTACTTTGTCACTTTATTTCCAACAAATCTGTTTTGCTGTTGGCACTTCTTACTTAGAAACAGCTTTTACACATGAAATATAATATGTTCTCTATTGTGGGTGGAACTATTTGTTCTGAAACATGTTTCCATGTGAAGATGAATAATTTTTTGTGTTTATGTAGCGATGATAAAAGTGAATAAATCAAAAACTGTTATATTTGAAAATTATTTTCTAACATTGTTTAACACTAATTTAGATCTAATGAAGAAATCAGAACAAAAAGGAACAAAATATAAAATTTTATATAGATATGGAGCTTCATAAGCCTATTAACATTTATTCTCTTGAGAGAGTTTATATAGTTATATAGGGAGTTTGTTACAGTAAGAAAGTATGAGCTGATTTACATAGGGCTATATTTTTAAATCTCTCTCTTCAGTATTTTGGGATCTTTTTAGTATATTTTGGACATTGAAAAGAGTACAACACTTGGAATCAGCAGAACTGAGTTTGCATCCTAGACCTGCTACTTATTGCCAATAATAAGTGATGTGTATATAACTCTGTATCTTGTTTTCCTCACATTTAAAATAAATGTATTGTAAGTCAAGGTTATTTCCAAAATTACTTCTAGTTCTAAATTACATGAAGATGTTGATGTCTTCCCAGATTTGTGAAGATTTAATGTCAAAATATAATTTTATTTTATTATTTTGTTGCAAAGTAGAGAGGAAGTCTATCTTCTAGGATCCTTAGATGGTGTGATGAAGCTAAGGGCAGTATCCAAGCAATGTAAGATAATGTTGACCTTACACAGGAGTTATGAGAAAGCATTAAGGAAAGGGTCAGATTATAGGAAGGGGCTTGGCTGAAGAAGACTAAAGCAGGTAGATTTATTACAGACGGTGAAAGTAAGAGTTAGAATATTCCATAAAAGATGTGACTCAGAAATACATCCATGTCCTAACTTAGAAAGACCAAATGTTAAAAGAGTAAATTTACTTCCTTATGAATCTTTCAAGCTGCAATAAAAAGTTTGGAAATATTTCACGGATAAGTGGGGAAAACCCCCTAAAAATGACTTCCATAAATAGCCAGTAGGAATCCGCTCAGAAGCAAGTTTCCAAGATATCCACAAGAAATTCATGATGAAAATGCTATCTTTAGCCAAAGAGGGAACTCTTGGAGTGTGAGAGCAAATCAAAATATTCCATCTTCCACTTCATTACTTTCATGAGATTTTTATTGTATGTGTGATGTATCTTCTATAATGACATGAGCAATATGGAAAAAATGTATTACAAGAAAGTACTTGTATAACCTATATCAGACTATTTCCTTCTTCAGGGAGGGTCAGAAGGGAAGGAGGGAGAAAATCTGAATCCTAATATGCCAGAAAACAATTCTCACAATTTGTTTCTATACCTAACTTTTTTAAAAGGAATCCCTTGTAGTCAAACTTAAAGAAATATGGCCAAGGAAGCATGGTTGTTCTATTATCATGTTGGCAAATCTGTGGCATGCATTCCAGCACATGCTGTAGGAGGTTTCTCCCTTCTCCCTCTCCACATGAATCTGAGGACATTTCTTACATATCCTGCCCCTCTTCCCAGCAGTCCAATGGAAGCACTTCCTCCCTCCCCTATCTGGGGGTAAGGCAGAGGTCTCACATGCAGTGTAATTGCTGTAGTTTTTGCACTCAGTTTCTAAAAAGTTCACCATCATTGGTCTATGATGTCTCTACCCACACTTTCAAAAACATGAAAGGTTTTGAGGCCTTCAATACTCCTTGAAGCAGGCCAAGAGGACTACTAAAAAACTTTTCTGCATCTTCTGCAGAGAACTCAGAATCAACTGAAGGAAATGCATACACATATGCACGCACACACACACACACACACATTACATTTTATTAAAATCACTGTCAGTTGTGTGGAACAGTGATTATAGAAGGGTAAGTATTGAGCTTCTGAGACTCATTAAAAGGTCCAAACTTGAACCTATATTTATCATATCATAGTAGGCCCTAGTTTTTATTTTTTTTCCTAAAAGGAAAACTGTTGGAATAGTTACCAGTTGAGGAGAAAGATTGGTATCCAAACAAATGTCAAAATGCTGGAATGATGGGCTAAATCTCTTAAGATGAAATTTGACAGCAATAAATGCAATGTCCTGCATTTGTGTTTAAAAAAATCAATGACACATATATAAATATATGATAGGAAAGGCTATACTAATTAATACTTCATTAAAAAATAAAAACAATAAAATGTTGGAGGAAGTCTGAAAAAATTGAGACCTTAATATTCTGTTGGAGCTGTGAATTTTTACAGCCAGCTGTAAAGTAATATGGAACCACGTCCCAAGGGCCATAAAACTGTACTTACCCTTTGATGAGTCTATACTATTACTAGGTCCCTATCCCAAAGAGATCAAAGATAGAGGAAAAGAACCTACCTGTACAAAAATATTTTTAGTGGTTCTTTTTGTGGTGGCAAAAAACTGGAAACTAAAAAGATGTCTAGAAGTTGAAGAATGACTAAACACTTTGTGATAAATTAATGTAATGGGATACTATTTTGCCAAAAGAAATGACAAAAAGATGAACACAGTAAATCTAGAAAGATATGCCAAATGATTCAAAGTGAAATGAGCTAAACCAGAGCATCATACACAGTAACAATAATAATGTATGCTGATCAACTGTGAATGACTTAATTATTATCAGCAACACAAGAGACAAACAACTTCTAGCAATTCATAAATAAAGTTTAGCCACTGCCATAGAAAGAGTAGAATCCAAATATAGATTGCAAATACCATTTTGCAATTTATTTCCTCTATGATTTTTTCTCTAGTGTTCTACAAAATGACAAACATAGAAATACATATTATATGATAATGTATGTACAATATAAATTAGGTTACCTGTATTTTTGAGGAGGGCAAAGGGTGGGAGGGAATGAGACAACATAAATTATAAAATTTCAGAAAATGAATGTTAAAAATGGTATCAATATGTAAATAAAATTTAAATAAAAACAATTTCTGACTTTTAGTAAACTGCAAGCTCAATATGATCCAACAAAATGAGATCGTAGCCCCCTCCAAAAAAAATTGTGAGTGTAATCTAACCTAAATGGGTCCTTCTTCTAACAAATTGACAATCATTAACTATTCATATGATCTCATTGTGGTAAATACATTCTTAGGACCTTTCTCCAAATTTCCCAAATGGTGATCATTCTCTATGGAGCACTCACATTAGTTATCCTAAAATATCTGTGATAAGTGACCCACATTCTTTTCCTCTCATTTAATTCTGTGATGATATACCTCTCCCATATAATTTTCTATTGATGATATGCTACAGCCAACTCACTACTAGCATATACCTTTCTATTATCTTTTCTGTGACAGGCTGCTTTAATTCTTGGAATACATTTCTTGGTTTGCAACGTTATCAGAAGGATTCTGAAATTAAAAAGATCACCCATTGTTTTGGGAAGGTTTGAGATTAGTGAAAAAAAAGTAGTGTTTTAAATGTATCCAGCTAGGTCTGCTGTTTAATTCAGTCTAATTTCTTGTCCATTCACATTATCTACCCAGTAGATACTTGCTGACTGATAAGCCCTTTAGGTTATCCATCAAACTGCATAGCTTAATCTGGAAAGGAGACATCCACTTGTTTTTTTATGTGAATAACTCAGACAAATTTTCTGCATTGACTCTGGATCTAATTTAGGGGAATTTATAGAGTTCTAGAGTTTGATATGATCAGAACAATGTTATTTTCATGCTTCATTAGTAGAGGTAGTGTTTCCTTTTATGGTCAACACCTAGAACATTCTTTTTTAATGTTTATTAGTATATATAACTGAAATTTATGAAAAGTATAATTATTTATAAATATTTGCTGAGTTGAATTGTGTAGTGTTCACAATGAGGGATATCATAGTTCCACTTTTCTCTAATTTGATAAGACTAAATGCCCCTACGACTCCCTTGGGGCCCCAAATGATAATGATCAGTAAGGAGAACCATCTCCAGCTGCTGACCTGAACATACCCACCAAAAAACTACTGTCTTAATCTGACCCAGTGGCTGGATTCTATGTAAATTGTGTGTCCCCCTCCCACTCTGCTCTCCCCTCCCTGTGAGCCCACCCCTCAGAGGTGTCCTGGTGAAGCCTGGAATGCTGGCTGGGTTGGAGGGCCACGCATCCAGTGCACTTGGGATCTGTTCCTTGACATCTCTGCTCTGGGACAGGCTTTCCACTGTTTTAAACACCAAAATCAAAAGTGAGATGCTTTGTAATAAAGTAACTGAGACTTTCTAAAAAAAAAAATGCACACACACACAATACAGGGAAGTGAGATTAGAATAATGGATGAACTGGAAATTCCACATATGAGAATCATTTGAAAGAACTGGATGTGACATGATAGCCATCTTCAATAATGTTTTTGAGGGATTAACTTTGTTCTTGGTCCCATAGAGAACTATCAACAATAGGTAAAAGTTGAAGATACATGCTATGTTTTTATGTATTATATAGAAAATATTTCTGGCAATTAATAGTTGCCCCAAACTGGATTGTCTTGAGAGGTAATGATTTTTCTTACACAGATTTTTAGAGGGGAAAGATAGAATACTAGATGAAGAATTAGGAAAATCAATAAAAGTTGGGTGACCATGGGTATACAGTTAAAGACTTCTTTGTCTTTCAGTTTCCCTATCTATAAAGTGTTGAGATGTTCCCTATGGTAAGTGATACACTGTATTGTTATAAAGCTCAAATGAATTCATTCATGTAAGACATTGGACAAACATGATAGAGGCATATAAATAAATGTTGGTTAGTGGTGAATACCTTTTAGGAAGAAATTGACTTAAATGTTCTTTGGAAATCAGCATACTAGAGTTGCAAGACTATTAAATATGGAGTCAAAAGATCTGGGTTTAAATCTTGGTTCTTTCTGTGTGATATTGAACAAATCCTAACTTCCCTAAGACCCCAATATCCTCAGCCAATAAAAATTAGGGTGGACTTGAACTCTGTGGTTCCTTATGACTCTTAAACCTTTCAAATATAATTAAAAATCTGAAAGTCTATTATTATGTTTTTTAAAAGTCTGTTTCAAGTTATGACAATAGATTTGTGCAATATTACACAACTTTCCAAAATTTTAATAAGCTGAATTTCTTCAGCATTGGAATATTTAAATCACTACTTTCATGTAACATCATGCTCATTATGTTCATATCCTCCCAAAATTCTTCTTTGCCGTTGGCACAATGATCAGAATCTAGCACAGCTAACTGAACATAGAGGCCACTTAAATGTTTGATAAATGAATGAATGTATTTCTTTACTCATTAAATGTAATTAAGTCCTTTGTTTATATGATGCTTTCAACAACAACCACAAAAAAATCAGGGACTTACCCCCAGGATATTATTTAGTTGAGTTGTATATATTTCCTTCTTTATGAAATTAAAAAAAAAAACTAATCCATTTAGCTTCATTTTCCTTTACAGCACAATATTATATAGAAAGTTGTATCAGTGATCTAAGAGAATATCTTACATGTTACTTCTAACCAATTAATTAGAAATTTAAAAAACCTAGAGCCTTAAACAAGGAAATTGAAATATCTCTCCCAGGAAATAGGAGGGAGAGTTAAAATCATAGAGCTTTAAGAAGAAGAGACCTTAGATATCTAGTACAACCCCTTTATCTTCAAGTTAAATATGGAGATTCAACAAGAAAAAGGGATTTGTTCAAATTAAGCACTAACATTAACTGAGACTAGAAAATTAGTTTGAATATTATATAGAAAAGCAGCAAGGGTAACATTTGGGAGAATGAGGACGTATTCTGCCTTGATTTATTTGGCTTACAAAGAGATGAGTTTTCATTAATGTTTTCTTTTTATTTTAGAGAATGAAATGGTATGGCAGAGTTGCTCATAGTGGTAGGGAATACTATGGTTCACTGTCATGTGCTATAACTGAAATTGCAATAATTATATTTTCCACTCTTTATGTCCTGATAAAGGACCAATATACTAATTAAGAAAACTATTAAGTATATTTGAGATAGTGTGCTTTTGCCTATTTGCAAAGCATTTTTACCTTTTCAAAACAGATGCATTATGAAAGCACTTTTAGCAATTATCCTACAAAGTGAAAATATGGTAATAGCACTACAACTGGGTTAGACCATTTCCAATGCTTTATATTAATGCAGGCAGGTGGTACCCATTAATTTCCTGATGAATAAGGGTGCTATTTGAAAGGTAAAACAAGGCAGAATGTGCCCTTTCTTGGGAAATGACAAGGCATGGTGTGCTTATTTCATCAGATCCACATGACAGATTCAGACAAAAGACATTTATTTTAAGTACATTTGCCAGTGACGCCAAAGGCATCATGAAGGTCAAGTGTAATCTTTCTTACTGTTAACTAATGCCACACTGAGGCCAGATGACATCACTCTTCATTCACATTGGGTAAAGAAATTGGAAAAAAAAAAACAGACCAAAAAAGTCAGGCCTGGTCTATAAACATGAGTATTGCTTTGAATTAGAGCAGCAGGCATGTGGATAATAGGAATAAATTTAACCAGAAAGACTTGTAGAAAAGTGGGGGTTAAAACCTTGTTTTGTCAGACTCAATTCATATAGCTGCTTCCAGGGATTAGGTTAGTCACTGGTCCCCAAAGAAACTCCTGCTGCCTTAGAAAGACTAATTGGTAGCTCACACCTGATTCCCCAGGGTGAGGGAGGCCCATAAACCCTCAGCAGGGCATGTGCCTATCTATGAAAGCCAGATGAGTGAACTGCACACTCTATTATTGCCAGAGCTGGACTTTTCTCTACAGGACATTCTGTCCTTCACTCTCAGGATAGAGAAAGCTCACTCTATATATTTTGTTTCAACTCCTGCTGTGGCAAACCTCAGTTTTCCTTTATCAATCATCACTAAAGAAAACTGAGCCTTTTTTTTTTCTTCCCCAAGGTTCATAGCTGTTAGGTCTCCTTTTATTTCTGGTACAAACAGTTAGTGCCTTACACATTATGGTATCAAATGTCAGGGTTAAGTTCACATTTTTAAGGTCAGCTTTTTACTCTCCCCAAACTGACAAATGGGCATGTGTTGGTGTTTTTAAACATTCCTATAAAGGTGAGGTATTCCAGTCATAAAATCTGTTTACGTCTAGTATGTAATACATGAAATATAAAAACAAGCTTCTTTCTTTTCCTCCTTAGTTTTTATTATTTCATATGATATTACCCATGGAATTACTTCCTCTCCCAATTCTTAGGATCATTGGCCCTGGGAATGAATTATATAATGTTATGAGTTGGAATAGGCTTTGGAGATCATCTAACCTAAACCCCATTTTACAAATGGTTGAGCTGAGATCTGGAGAAATTAAGTAATAGCTCAAAGATGAATGAGGAGTTAGTGGCAGAGCTGGAATCGAAACATGGGTTTCCTTCCTCCTTAGAAATAAAAGACATTCAACTAACACACTTGGGAAGTTGTTAAACAGGGGATTTGTAGAAGCCTTGCATGTCTTTTATAACCAACTCCTTTGCATCAGTCCAAGTTGATAAGTGCTCATCAATCAATTAATTAATAAAATTACTATGAACTTACTGCCTATAATATCCTGTGCTGAATGCTAAGAATACCAAGAAAGGAAATTTATTTCCTTTCCTAGAGGATTTGGCTTTTAATGGAGAGAGAACATATATATTGTTAGGTATATACAAGACACATGCCTTTATCTACTTAATGGAAAGGAACTGCAGATGAGAGAGCTCTGGCAGGTGAATGAACCTGGAAAGGTTTCCTATTGCAGGTCTCCTTTGAGCCAGATCTTAACAATAAGATCTCAATAGTATCTCCTGATACCCCTGAAGCTTAATACTTCTTTCATAATGTTTAAGACAAGATCAGACCTAAATCAGCTTAAATTTGAAGAAAAGAAAGTTTCAATTACACAAGTATAGGAAAGATAAAATATGCCTACAGATACCCTGGAATTGTGTAAGAGGATCGCCAGGGAGAGCAGAAGAAAATATGGCTCAGGGCTTTGACTCTTTAACCAGTACATTGGTTTCAGGCAGAGGCTGCTCAGTCCAGTCTCCTGCTGTGGCAGAGGAGTGAGTTCTTTTTCCCATCTCCTTTTTACAACCTCCTTCCAAAATCTGTGGAAAGATACTTGCTGAGTTAGGTTGAGGGGCTTTGGCAGCACTCCACCTTGATTTGTCACTGGGTAGAAATGGAAGTTGTTTCAAGAGACTGCATAGGAATAGCAGTAATGGCAGAGTAGGAAGGAGTTAGCCAGGATGGGGTTCATTGACCTACCAGTTCAGTACCTCATTCCCTATCCCTTCTCTGTCTAAAAGCTGGGAATCTCCAGAGATGTGGACAGATGTTGGCTGCCATTGTGAGGCAGAAGCTAAGGAGGTGCTTTGCTAAATGGGGCCCATCAATCTGCTGGGAGCAACTGGCCCAGTTTAACAGGCTCAACTGACTAATGGGAGATGACAATCACTCAATCCATCAGCAAATACAGGGAACAGTAAAAAGTGTCTTGGCCAGTTTGACTGGACCAAAAAGGACGTGAAAGTGAATAATGTGTATGTAATAAGGCTAGAAAGCATAAGTTAGTGCCAGGTTGTAAATGACTTTAAATTCTTCAGGACAGTACCATAAAAATTTATGAAGAAAAAGAATAATGAATGGAGAAATTAGTCCAAAAAATAAGATTGTTTCTTATGGAGATAGGTATCAAGATATTTTTGAAAAGGGATGGAAAAGGAAAGAAGTAAATAACAGGAGAGAAAGCAGTTTTCTTTCTTTTTTAACCCTTACTTTCCTCTTCTGAATCAAAACTAATTTTTGGTTCCAAGGCAGAAGGGCATTAGGAGCTGGGCAATAGGGGTTAAGTGAATTGCTCAGGGTCACATAGCTAGGAAGTGTCTGAGGCCAAATTTAACCCAGGACCTTCTACCTGATACTCCATCTGCTAGAGCACCTAATTGCCCCCTGGAGTAGTTGTCCATATCCTACTTACCTTTAGAGCTGATTCCTTCCTATTATTTCATTTTGTAGAGGAAAAAGAGTAGAGATTTGGTATTAAATCTGGTTAAAGAGATCTAAGCCCTCAATAGTCACTGAGAGTCATTGGCTTGAATCTTTTGGAATTACTCTCTATTACTCTGGGCTAAATGTGGCTTTCCAGTTAGTGCAAAGTATAATTACTCTAGAGCTTTCAGAAAAAAAAAGAAAATAGAAGCTGGCAAATGTTTTATTATGCAGATGAGATGACTTTTTAGCCATTCTCTGACATGATCTCTGATTCTGCCAGCTGTCTAATACCCATAGGTAAAGATGGACTCAGGTCATGTTGTTAAGAGTCTTGTCAGAAAATCATTCCCCTGTTGCAGCTTCATTGTGGACCTTATGGATGAATAACTAGGTCTACTGCTAAATATAGATGCTTCAGTTAAAAGGGAAGATAGTATTCCAATATTTTAGGCATATCAAGATGCCAAATTTTTCATTTTGAAAAATCATCATTATTGGTATAATTTTAAAAATGCCTTTATTTCTTTATTTTTAATATTCTGTTCTTTTTAAGTTTTTAATTCCAAATTCTCTCTTCTCTCATGATTCCTTAACCAATTGAAAAGGCAAGCAAATGATGTCAATTATACATCAGGAATCATGCCAAACATATTTCCAATATTAATTATATTGGAAAAATAACTAAAGTGTGAAAAATGTTTTTCAAATCATACACACAGCTCATTAGTTGTCTCTCTGGAGGTGAATAACATTTTTTTTTCATTGTGAGTCCTTTGAATTATCTTGGATGATTGTACTAGTCAGAGTAAACTCATTTTTCATGGTTAAACTTCACTACAATGTTGCTGTTACTGTGCATAATGATCTCTTGGGTCTTCTCACTTTACTCTGCATCACTTCATATAAGTCTTTGTCATGTTTTTTGTTTAATATTTTTACTTTTTTTAAATCTGAAACCATCCACCACCTCATTTCTTGTAGTATAATTGTATGCCATTGCAATCATGTGTTATAACTTTTTCAATCATTCTCCAATTAATGAATCCCTCCATTTTTAATTTTTTGTCACCATAAAAATAACAGTTGTAAATAAATATATATTTACATCTCGGACCTTTTTCATTTTTCTTTGATTTCTTTGGGGTACAGATCTATTATGGTATTGCTGGTTTTATATATATATATACATATATATATATATATATATGTAATAGAACATAAAGTCCTTTGAGCATAGTTCTAAATTGTTCTCCAAAATATTTGGACAGATTCACAGCTCCAGGAGCAGTTTATTAGTTTGCATATTTTCCCTCATCCCCTCTAGCATTTGTCTTTTCTGATAGGTATGAGGTGCTACTTCAGAGTGGTTTTAATTTGCATTTCTCTAGACAATAGTGATTAAGTGCATTTTTATATGACTCTTGATAACTGCTTTTTCAGAGAACTGCCTATTCATAGCCTTTGACCATTTAGCAATTGGAGAATTGATCTTATTTTCATAAATTTCATGCAATTCCTATATATTTCAGAAATTAAACTTTCATCAAAAATGCTATAAAATTATTTGTTACTACTGCATTGTCTTTTAGAGAAATGTAGATTCACTGATTATCTCTTTTAATTAGATTTCTGCTTTTGCTTTGCCTGAGATCATAATCTCTATCCCTGTATTTTTTATTTCAGATGAAGCATAAAAGATTCTGCTCCTGCCTTTTATTTTAAATTTGTGTTTATCTGTTTCAAGTGCATGTCACCTAAATAACATATTGTTGAATTCTGGTTTCTAACTCACTCTGCTATCAGCTTCAATTTTATGTGTAAACTTCACATTCACAGCAATAATTTCTAATTGGATCTTTCCTTGCATTCTATTTTCTTGTTTAACTTTCTCTCTTTTTATCCTGTCCTTCCTCAAAAATCTATTTTACTTCTGACCCCTGTCTCCCTTAATCTGTGTGTCTTTTTATTATCTCTATCCCATATCTCTTATCCCCTTCCCTTTTTATTTTCCTATTGAGTCACACTGAGTCATCAACCTGAGTATGTGTATATATTTTCCCTTTTATGAACCAATTACAATGAGAGTAAGATTCAATCTTTGTCCACCCACCCCCATTTGCCCTTCTACAGTAAGAAGTCTTCCTTATGTGCCACTAATTCATTCTTGATTTTTTTTCTAATTGTAGCTACTTTTCTTTCCAAAAAATCATATTCCAAGTCCTTTGCATATTTAACCTGAAAGCTGCTAAATCTTTTTTGATCCTCACTGTGACTTTATAATATTTGAATTTTTACTTTCTACATGCAATATTTTCTACTAGACCCCAAAGCTCAGAAATTTGGCTATCATATTCTTGTGAGGATGAAGAAAAATATGAAAGTGAATTGACAATACCAGATCTCAAATTGTATTATAAAGTGCCCACTATCAAAACAATTTCATACTGGCTGAGAAAAAGAGTAATGGACCAATGGAATAGATTAGGCAGTCAACACAGTAGTAAATAGTTCCAAATTGTTTTCCAGAATGATTACATCAATTCACAACTCCACCATCATTGTACTATTATTCCAGTTTTAGCAATTCCCACCAACAGTTATCATTTTCCCTTTTTTGGTGGCATTTTAGTCAGTGTGATAGGTGTGAGGTTGTATTTCAGAGTTGTTTTAATTTACATTTTTCAAATTAATAGTAGGAATGATTTTTTCATAAGGTTAAAGTTAGATTTAATGACACTAATATATACTAGAGCTATAAACAGACACAACCATTCTGGAGAACAATTTGGAACCAGTCCCCAAAGGGTCAGCAAACCATGCAAATGCTTTGACCCAAATATACCACTATTAGGTCTCAATCTCAAAAAGATCAAAGATAGGGGAAAAGGTATTACTTGTACAAAGATATTTATAGTGTTGTTGTTTTTCTCTGTGCCTCTGTGTGTGTGTGTGTGTGTGTGTGTGGTTGTGAAGTATTAGAAACTGATGGGTTGTCAATGAATTGTCCAACAAGTCATGATATATAATTATAATGGAATACTATTGTGCCACTAGAAATGATAAGCAGAATGATCATAAAACAAGAAAAAAACAAACAGACATGAAAAGGCTTATATGAAGTAGTCCAAAGTGAAGTGAGCCGAACCTAGAAAACACTGTGACAGTAACAGCCATAATGTATGATATTAAACTATGAATGACTTAACTAATATCAGTTATGCAAGGATCCAAGACAACTCCAAGAGATTCATTATTAAAAATGCTATCTGTTGCCATGGAAGGAAGTAATGGAGTGTGAATGGAGGTGGAACTATGACATTTTTCATTTTATTTCCTCCGTGACTTTTTTCTCTAGTGTAAGCAATATGTATCTTCTTTCACAAAATTAAAAACATGGAAGCATATATTTCATTATAGCATGTGTACTACCTATATCACATTATCTGACAACTTAGGAAGGGGAAGGAGAGAACTTGGATCATGAAATGTCAGAAAATAATTATTAAAATTATTTCTTCACGCAATCTGAAAAAGAAAAAATATAATAAAAATAACATTTCTAAGAGTTTTCATCTTAGGATATCTTTCAGGAAGAGATGGGAAAATTCTTTCCACTTTATTTTACCCTTTATTTCTTGGTTATCAGAACAATTTAGTTCAATAAAAACTTGAAATGTGATGTTTAAATTGTTTTTTGATTGGTTTTCAAGTAGTCTAGTAATTCTTTAATCATCTTTCCTCAGTCTATTTTCCAGGTCAGTTTATTTTTAATGAGATATTTCACATTTTCTTCTAATTTTCAAATATTTGACTTTATTTTTTCTTCATGTCTCATGGAGTAATCAGCTTACAGGTTCCCAATTCTAAATTTTAAGCAATAATATTTTTTTGTGATTTTTCCCCATTTTTATTAAAGCTTGTAACACAGTAAAGACATTAACTTCCTTACTGTATGGATTCTCCAACTTGATACTATAAAAGGGAATTATTTGTTCTCTTTTAGTACACTTGGGAAAACAGAATCCTTTATTCTCTTTGCCTAGTTGTAGTTAGCACTTTAGTTAACAATAAGTTTGAATCAACACAAGTTTGAACTAGGTGGAAGAGCTCACAAACCAGTTAGTGAATTCACACCCTACTTAGTGCTAGGTGAGAAGCCAGCAAGCTATTTAGAGAGCTCCACCCTTTTTTCTAACTCAAACAGTCAGAAACTGCCTTTTAAGAATTCAAAAGAGAGTTCACACCCTCAGAAATTGTGAACCCCCTGGGCAGTGCCAGACAATTTGGAAGCTGTGATTGGCCTCTGTGAAGAGGGGAGGAGACAAGAAGCCACTATAAATTTGAATTTCTGAGATTAAGAACAGTGGACTCTATCTATGAAGAGAGTCACTTCAAGAAGAAAGTTGGCCTCAGGTGTCATCTCCAGCTCAAGTCATTGTCTTGACCTGCCTCTTAAAGGGAACTTGGGTAAGTGGATAGCTGGTTTTCTCTTCCTGCCTTCTGGCGATGTTTTAATTCTGGCTGAAGGTTAGAAAGTCTTGGCTGAGCCAAACACTGTAATAATATTTAGTTAGATAGGTTAATGTGTTCTCTATCCTTTTGTATTTCTCTACTTTCACTCTTTCCACTTCGTTTGCAAATAAAAGATTTATAATTTTCATATATTTAGCATTAATTTTAACACAATATCAAGAGTTTTCCTGGTATATTTGCCATGGCTTTTATGAAGTTTCTCTTCTTTTTGCCATTTCATGTTGACTAAGGTGAGAACTCTGGCTAAAACACCTGCTACATTCAATGCAATGATAGGGCTTCTCTCCTGTGTGGGTTCTCTGATGTTGGATGAGAAGGAAACTGACTGAAACACTGGCCACATTCATCACACTGATAGGACTTCTCTCCAGTGTGAATTCTCTGGCGTTGAATGAGATTTGAGCTCTGTTTAAATCTTTCTCCACACTCAGTACATTTATAGAGCTTTTCTCCAGTATGAACTAATAGGTGCTGAATGAGGTTTGAGCTATGAAAGAAGCTTTTCCCACAATCAGTACAGATATGGGATTTCTCTTCAGTGTGTTTTTTTGCATGCTGGAAAAAAGTTGAACTCTGACTGAAACCTTTATCACACAGAGTACATTTATAGGGCTTCTCGTCTAGGCTATTTCTAAATCTACTAAAACCTGTGTCATATCGGGAAGTCATTCCCCATCTCTTCCACTGCTGTGTTGTTTTAAACAGATTCTCATTGGTTTTTCCTTGGTTTGTGCTTTGGGAAATATTTCCTTTGGCTCTTCTTAACTGCATTCTGAACAGTTTAAAAATAATCTTGCTGACTACTTTCTATTGTTTTCCTCTTTGATCCAATGTTGTTTCACTTTTTTTGTAGGAGAATAAATCTCATAATTTTTTTGTGTGTAACAAAATGATTAGTCTTCTTCCTGTTGAGTAGCATCACCTTCACACAGGGTCTATACTCTGGACTGAGAACTATCCTGGGTCAGTCCAAACTAAAGAACACACCACGCTGGCCAGCAGCATCACTCTGTGATTAGCTCTGGCTCCAACCACTCCTGCAGGAAGTCAGAGCATTAAGCAATCATTTTTTCAGTGAGCTTATGCATTTCTTTTTCCATTTGACCCATTATTTTTAATGAGTTCTTTATTTCAATGAATTTTTGAACCTCTTTTACCAGAAGGATACTTCTTTGTTTTATGGCATATATTTCAATAAGTTTTTGAGTCTATTTTACAAAGATGTTAATTCTCTTTTCATTGCATCATTCTTTTACCTTTTACCACTTTTCCTCTGCCTCACCTATCACTTTCTTTAACTCTTTTAGGGATTGTTTTTTCAACTTGGGTCCAATTACCATTTTCCTTTGAGGCTTTTTCTTGTAGCTCCTTTATCTCTAGTTCTTCAAGCTTAAAAACTGATGCTATCATTTTTTTAATTGATTGAACTTTACTTTTCATCAATAAACTCCTTGAGCTTTATGGAAATTATTGGAATTTCTAGGTCAAGAGATATGAACACTTTAGTCACTTAATTTATATAATTCTAATACTTTCCAAAATAACTTCACTAATTCATAATTCCACCAACAATGTATTACTGTGCCTATGTTCTCCAACTCTTTCAATATTGACTATTCCTATGTTTTGTCATCTTAGGTCATTTGCAAGCTATGAGTTAAAATTGATATTTTGTAATTCCCCTTTTGAAAACTTTGTATTAATATACTTTGACCACTTAGCTTTTGGAGAATGCTTTTTAGTTTCATTTATGTAAGTTTAATTCTATATACAATATGGTATATAAATCTTTTATGCATGTTTACATAAAGGGCTAGTCGTGCCCTCCTAGGGCAGCTCTCCAGCCTCTGACCCTCACCTGACACCCAGCTCTCACTTGTGGCTCCCAGTAGCTGCTAGCATGTGGCAGAGGCCACACCCCGGGCAACGGCTTCGCCAGGCTGGCCAAACTTTGTGAGGGTAGCCATCGGATCGTCGACCCCTGGTGAACTAGGGCTTTGCTCACCCAGAATGTGAAGACTGTTTCAGCGGAACAGGTAGAAGAAACCAATAAGAAGGTTCAACGGCTGAGATGGCGACTCAGCAAAGCACTGTGGAGTGCTTAGGGCGTGTTGGAGCACAAAGGACAACCCGGCCATCCAATGCAGCTGAGGAAGTCTCCAGGTGTAATGACTTTTCATGCCACTGGACCCAGGCTTCCAACACCGAGAGAGTGGGACTGTCTCTGTGCATCGACTTTTCCACTTAAATCTTCATGTACAAGTGTCTTTGTGCACAAAAACGCACAAAGACGATTGTCATCCTCGGTTACAGAGAGACTACTACTACTACATATCTATTTATGTATACATATGTTGTTGTGTATGCATGTGTATATATATATCTACATACATATATGTATATATGTATATATGTATGCTTGTGTGTGTGTTAGTTACTTATATATCTTAGATACCAGATCATTACTGAGAAATTTTATATAAAAGAAACCAGATTCAATACAGTGAGAATGGTGGTCTAAGGGGGGAGGGGATTCCCATAATACTCTATGACTGAAGAAATCAGTTCATTTTTGAATTACAATATGTTACTAAGGAAGATATTGAAGATGAGTTTGATAACAGCATTTCCTAGTGAAAAGGAATGTGGAGAGGTTGAAGAATAGTGGCTGCCTTATTACTTATGGGTCTTATAAACAAAATGTACAGAACAAGATTATACTCCAGTAGCTACAATTTATAAACACATCCTATTCAGCAGTATATCTTTATTATAGACAAGAATTTACAGAATAAATTAGACTCAATCCAATCAATCACTGTCTAGAGAAAAATTCTAATAACCTAGCTTCTTCAAGCAGGTGGAATACTGTTCCCTACCCCCTCTCCTACTCTCCTACCTGTAGTAAGATCCAGTTTCTATCCAGTTGTCACTGCATGTTTGCAGCAAATCACATGTAATTGGTTAATAGGTCAGTCAATAAACATTTATTATGTTTATACTATATATCAGGTATAATACTGAGGAATAGGGCAAGCATTTTGACTAATGTAAAAAAAATATGTGTTGTATACTTTGGCTTAAAACTTTATTCCCTAGACCAATGTCCAAATCACATGGCTTAATTAAGTAGGCAAAAAAGAAAGAAAACCATATAATTAAAGGATTAGAAAATTTTAAAAATCACTACAAATATTTTAGCAATAGAATTCAGAAGAGAATGATGGGACTCTACATTAGGAAAAAAAGAATAGAGTTTCAGGATATAAAAGCCAATAGCAGAAAAGTATGCTCCTTTCACTAGTCATATTTTAATTAACTCAGTGAGTCAAACTATAGTTTTCATTTAGAGTTAGCTCCATTCTACAATTTATATGTTAAAATTACTAGAACTTTATTTAATTACAGTAGACAAACAATTGTTACCCCCTCATAATGGTACTTCCCAATCAGTAGATTACGATGTTTATAGAGCTTGAAGTTTCTCTTGGTAGATTTCTAGGTCAGTTCTTATCATTGCCCTCATCTCTTTCCCAATCTCGCTCCAACATTTATTATATCCTGAGGGCTTTATTATAGGCATAGGGAGGTTCTTTCCTTTTCCCATAAGATATACAGCACAAAAGTAGCTCACTTCCACAGATAGTTTGTGGTTCCTTCTTTAGGATATGTGCATGCATCTGAATATGTATAAATACATACACCATATACTTAAACAAAATTTTATTAAATGTGGGTGTTTATAAATATACTCATGAATATATCCATATCCATATATATACATAAACATGAATACATGAATAAATGTGTGATATGTACCATACATTGATATAAACACACATAGATACATCCACACACATATAATTTAGATCATAGTACTGAAAGGATATAAAGAAATTGAGTATAAATGAAATAATGTTGACAGTGGTGGAAGAAAAGGCTGGAGGTAAGGTAGATCTAGGCCTGTAGACCTTATGCTAACAGCATAAGGAAATTGGAATGTGGAAATGTATCTCTGATGGAAAAAAAAATTCTAAATTAGCACAGTGAGAAAAAAAATCAGTGCATATGTTATAAACATATAAGAATATGAAGAATAAATATATATAAACATATAAATATATTTGTGTATGTATGTATATCTATATATAAAGAAATACAAGTAATTTTAAAATGTAAAACCTTGTTTTACTTTAGTTTTCCTTTTCTCTTAGATGACAAGTTCACTCTGATGTATTAATTTCTATATTCAAAATAGGAAAACAGAAAAGAAATTTAGGCTTAGTGTTATAAAGAACATCTTATTTATTTACCACCTATAAAATATTTAGAATAAATTACCAAAAAAGGTTTGTGAAATCCTTGGTATTCCATTTATAGTTAAGGGACCTTGGATCAGAGCAGTTCAGTAAATGAGTCAAAGTCAAATAGGTTTATATCAGAAACTGTAAATGAAATATTTCTCATCCTAATCCAGAGACCCTAAAATTCTCTGAAAGGAAGGGGCATAATTTATGCAATTGTTTATACCCAAGTACCCAACACAAAGATTTTCATATGACAGTAGTTTAATCATTGTTTAATTCTTCTCTTTAATGGAGGCTCATTTACATAGAGCCTTTATATAAATAATATGAATGATAACTTTTTTAATATCAAAATCAAAGGGAATTTCCATACTGCTAGAAATTAACTCTTCCTAACAAAATGTCACTACTTTGTTGCATAATAGAGCTGAAATGGAATTGAACTGGTGATAGTAGTAGTAGTGTTGTAGTATTTTTATATGTATATAATGCTTTAAAACAGGAAAAGCACTTTATATATTATCTAACTTGATCCTCCTAATAATCCTTTGAAATAGTTATTATCACAATTTTATATATGAAGAAATGTGGCTAAAATTAATAGATTTTCCTAGGATCCTACAGCTACTAAATATCTCAGGCAGTATATGCAACTCAGGTCCTCTTCACCTCAGGTCAACTTCTCTCTATTTTACCACCATTGTCATTTATTAGATTTGTGACCTTGGGCAAATTACTTCATATTTCTTAGCCTCACTTTTCCCATCTATAAAATAGTTAATATTACCTACTAACCTACCTTTCAGGGGCACATATTTTTCAAATGAGATTGTTTAGATTAACACACAGGACAACTATAAATCACTATTTAAATTTCAGCTATTGTTTTCTTTAAAATAACTTAAAATCAATGGAAGAAAATTTCCAAATATTATCATGTTTTAAATAGGAACATTCATTCTAATGCAGTTGATACCATCCACACATTGTATTTGGATCATTTTTCTAACTAGAAAATACCTCTCTCTCCATGAAAACAATATTAGAGTAGTTTGATTCATCACTTAGGGAGTGGCTAAATGGGTTGCAATATAGGAATCTAAGAGGATATTAGTTTTTTTTTTAAGAAATTATGACTATGATGAATCCAGAGAAGTATGGGAATTCATACAAAAAAGTAAAATAAAAGAAGCATAATCAGGAAATGATATGGACCATGACTGTAAAAATATAAATGGAACAAATAGAAATGAAAACAAAACAATAAAAAATGAATCATGCAAAGTCATATTGAAAAAGTATAATCCCAAAGATTTAAGGACTCCATAATTTTTCTGAAAAAGTGGGCAATTATGTTCATAAACCTTGCATGTAACACCCAAACTTTTATTTTATTCTTTTGTTAGGTTTGCTAAACATTTTTCTTCTTTTTTCCTTCTTTTCTCCTTTTTTTCTTCTTTATTATAAAGTATGGCTCTCTGAGAGAGTTTAAGAGGAGGGGGAAAGTAGTAAATATTGATTATTTGAAAGCAAAATAGATCAATGTAGTTTTATTTTTAAAAGGCAAATATGACCATAATTTAAATATTAAGAAGAGAGAAGTATTGATTATGAAACCAAGAATATGATTGAGCTCCTTGTTATATTGAAAAAGTTACTTAATAAAAAGTTTTTTATGTTCTAGAAATAGTTAATGTCCTCTTATTTGGTATTATGCTTAGATGGAGGATATGATTGCTTCACATGACTGATACTAATGGTACTGATAAATACCTTCCTATCTCAAATAATCTTCCCCAAACAATGAGTCTTAGTGCTTCATAAATTCATTATTAGTCAATACATTATGCATAAAACAATAGTTGTTCAGTTGCACATATTAGGTAGGAGTGAGAATATTGTTATTTAGCATTCACACCCCTTGTCCACTATTTTTTCTCTTGATTACCTTTATTATCCTGGATTCTGGGAGGTAGCACTTCATTGCTTTTTTCTACATCTGGTCAGTCCTTCTGTATCTACTCACTGACTACAGTGAATTAGAAATTAATTTGAAGTGGTAAATGGGATCCAGATTGTGAGGGTCTTCAAAGTCATTCTTTTTATTATATGCTTTGGTGAGAAAAAAGGAACTATACAATTAAAATTGGAAAAACAATAGAGAATTATTATAATATGTGATTTATCATTAGTAATGCAGAAAAATACTGAGGACTTTGATTCAGGTGCTAAAAATAAGAGTGGAGAGAAGGACATTTAAATAGTAGTTAATTCAGCAGGAGAATTCATGACTTATGGATTCATTAGCTTAGATCAGGATAACATGGGGCTAAGCATGACCCTATGATTACAAACAGGGTAATAATGAAGAGGCAGATGGTAAAGAAAATGATGGCTAACATGTAATCACTTTACAATTTACAAAATGATTTACATTAATTAGCTCATATAATCCTGACAACAAACCTGTGAAGTAAGTGCCATAGGCATTATTACCTCCATTTTACAGTTTACAAATGGTAGCTCAGAGGGGATAAGTGGCTTTTCCATATTCTCACAGCTCCTAAGTGAAAGAGAAAGTTAATTATAAGCTAGGTCTTCCCCAAATCCAGTGTCCTTCTCTCTATACCAAATTAGGATATTGATGTTGACATTGGAAGAGATTAAATAAAATGGAGTTTAGGGGAAAGATAACATTCCATTTAAAAATGTTGAATTTGAAGAGTACATAGAACAAAATTCTCTCATTCTGTGATCCTATTAAACCTGGAAAAATATTTAAACACATGGTCATTAATAATCTGAGAGGTAGTATGCAATTGTGACCAAATAACTTAAATGAGAGTCAAGAAATCTGGGTTTTAATCACACATTTGACACATTTTAATATGTGATTCTGAATGACACTTAACCACTTGGTTACCCACTGAATGCCTAAGAATATAAGTCTCAAAGGTGATCATCTGCATTTATAGACATGGTTTGTCCAAGTTGAGAGCTCCTTATACCAATGAAACTACAAATTCAAATTTTTTCCTTTCTCTTTTTAATCTGGTATGTTCTATTCATGTGCAGGCATATCAGATATGTAAGTATAATATTGTTCTTAGGAGGATAAAAATTATAACCTTGTTAAGATGTCTTTAATTAAATGGACATGGATTGGGGTTTACATAGACACACATATATCCTCACTATATATATATACATATATATATATACACATATATATATGCATTTATATATACACACACATGGATAGCTGTGTGCATGTGGATACATATGCATGGGTTTATATGGTTATATGTATTTAAATAGTATCATAAATAAAATGAATTGCATGTATTCTGGATCCTATGAAAATGATATCCTTGACATTCAGGTTGCTATTCATCTGAAAGAACACTGTGTCACACTGGACTCCTGTGTCAAATTTCAATTGAACATTTCTGCCATTTCCCTGCAGCATGCCCTCCCTGGTTTCTCTGAAGCCTTAGCTTTGCTGTCATACTGGGAACAGACAGCCAGGCCCTTCCTTGGGCTACCTGAATGCCAAGAATTCCTAAAATAGTCCTGCCTTTTGTTCTACTCTATCCTTCTTTGTCATTTTATTTCACTGCCTTAATCTATGAAATGTCTCTGTTCTTAACAGGTTTTCTAGAGGGATCTCGGCCTTTCCTGCCTCTCATACTTCTCTGCATTTTCATAGTCTTAGTTCCTACATCCACTTACATTCACTATTAAGCATTTTGACATCTGGAACTTGGGTTGAACTTGATATTAATCCATACTATCTGTTTTCTGTATCAGCATTTTGTAGGTCCTTGGCATTTTGACGGGCACACAATGCTTGCTTAGGATGCTGTTCATTCTGGGCTCTCTTCCAGATGATTTCTTGTTGGCTGCATCTTTGTTTTCCTTGCTTGTCTCCAATATGACAAGCCTTTTAGAGAAATTTTACTCTGAGACTGTTTTCTTGAATCAATTATAGAGATACCATTTTCCACTCTGAACATGATCTTTTGAATTGAACTCTTGTCCAGAACATGTCTCAGTTCTGTTTGGTAAAAATTGATAGTGATAAAATTAGAGAGGATAGTGTTTAAAGAAATCTAGAATGGTTACTCAGGTGTTTTATCTTTTTCTGTAATATCTTCCCATTATATATAGAGAGAATAAGTGACAGCATGAAAACATTTACAAGGGATTACCTTGAAAAATGATTTTAAAATTTTTATTATTCTACAACTTTTATATACTTATCCCCTTCAATTTTCCTCAATTCTTGCATTTCTCCTTTTTTATTTTCTCCTTCCCATTATTTATGCCCCATTTACTCCTTGTTTATCTTACTTTCCCAGAGTTCTTCCTTTTTCCTTTGATTCCATATCAAGTGGATCATGTGCTTAGTTGCCCATTCATCTGGTTTATTTTAGAGGAGATTCTTGCTCAGGTATAGTGTCAAATTAAATGGTTTCTGATGGCTCTTCCAGATATAAGATCCTCTGAAACCTGTATGTTTTCTATCCCCCCCATTTATTTTCTTTACTCAAATTCAACAAACATTTGTGTAAGACATAATGTTACTGATAGTTTTTAAATTTATGTGGATTGACTTTTAAGATTAGCAAAACACATTCTTCATAACCTTATAAAGTAGGTGAAACAACTTTTCTCAGATTTACAGAGGAAGACAAAGCTCAGAGAGGAGGAATGGATTACATGAAATCACATAGTTTATTGATATCAAAATTGTATATTGAACCTAAACTTCTAATTTTTATAATTTAGTGTGCATTCTATCTTACCACATGGTCTTTGTATAAAATGCATATATATTTATCTATTAGTCCGCATCATAACCATCATTATTTATAAGTATTAATATATCATCTTGTTTTCAGCTTCAATTTAGTTTGATAAGTGAATCATTCTTATGTTCTTATGCCTTTCTAAATCTTTTTAATAGAAATTAGATATAAATAATTCTGGAGAAAGTTGCTATCCTGCTTTTTTTAAAGATATATATGAAATGGTTTATTTTATTACCTGGGTAGTTAAAAATAACTTTTTTGTTGTTGAATAAAAATATTCAGATATAGAGTGTTCTTATGAAATCTCTTTGAATACATCCTTGGCACTCTTCTATTAGGTGAAAGGATATGAGAGATGATATGAACTTCCCCATTTTCCAATACATTTTCTCTGCTAGATTTATATTTTGAAAGAGATTTTATTCCATTTATCTTGGATATTGGTATGACAACATATATTAAAATAATTTTCAGTATTTATCAATTAATACTATAAGTATTCCTATTAATAGTACTTCTGTTTCTTCCATGTTCACTATACTAGGGGTTACTAAGAATACAAGTTGAATAACACACACAATGTAGTTGGACTATTCAGAAGAGGAAAAAGATGCACTATAGTGGAAGGCAGTTAGTCAAGAAGCATTTATTAAGCACTTTCTATGTGTTAGGTGCTGTGCTAAGGAAGAATTTGATTAAGGACTAAAAGAGTGAGAAAAATATCATCATAAAAATAAACAAAATTTAATAAGCTTCTACTATATTCAAAGCACTGTGTTAAGTGTAGATGTAAAGAAAGCAAATATGTATATATGTGCATGGAGGAGAGAAAAAACAGAGAGAAAGAGATAGAAAGAGAGACAGGGAGCCATCAGTTCAAGTTATAGATGTCAAAATGCATGTTGGTGAAGGCAAGGAAGAAATGCTGGGAAAGTATGAGATCCAGGGAACCTGTCAAGAACAGAACGATTTCATAGATTATGACTGAATTCAAATGACAAGGGAGGATAGACTAGAAAAAATAATTATGAATATGCAAGACATAAGTAAAATGACTGTATAGTAATCTCAGCAGAAAGCCACAAAAGAGAAGAGAAATTTAGGTAAATATTGAGTGAGAACAGTAAAGGAGTTTACATCAAATGAATTTTTATTGTTGTTGTTTGTTAATAATGTCAGGAGAGATAGGAATATACTTATAGGCAGCTTGAACACAACCAATGGATTGAAAAGATTGAAGATTAGTAAGTATGGATGATACAGAGCCCAACTGGTTTGGAAGATTAGAGTGAATGGAATCAAAGGTGCATATTGAAGGGTTTGCCTTGGAAAAGAGAAGGGATATCTCTTTTTGATAGACAGGTATGTAGGAGGAATTAATGGTAGAAGACATGTGAGTAATGTCAGATAAAGAAGAAGGAAGAAGGATTTTTCAGTTAATGATCTCTCTCTTTTTTTTTTTTTGGTGAAGTAGTAAAGGTTGGGAAAAAGCAGTGCCATGGGAGAACAGATGAAAAGTTTTGTAATAACTTCTGGGATGTTGAACAGATCGATTTTGATAATGTAAAGGGATTCCCTTGCTTCATGAGGGTCCATTTGGTTTATGGAACAAAAAATAATATTAGAGGACCTAATTCGTATAATTTTATGATTTCTCCAACTCTATTCAGCTTTATGTGAATAGGAATTAGGATACAACACAGGAGTAAAACAAAGCTGGGTCTTGGGAAGATACAATTGCAAAAGGATGAGAAGACTTAGAATTTGTGTGTAAAGAAATGTGTTGATTCACCAGTGAGTTGAGATAATGGAAAGAAGGTGAATATAATCCCGTGCAGGAGTGATGGCCTGGGAAAGGACTGAGGGGTACATGAAGTGAGACAGAAAGAAAGTTTTGAAGTAGGTATTTAATTTATTGAGGACGGAGGAAGATTGTCTAGGTTGTAGAGGGCAAATACTGAAGACTTCAGAAAGGAATAAGATTTGTATTAAGCCTTTAAGTTTAAATAAGATGCCTATGGATAGAAATTAGCGAGGTGGGGAATATAAAACAGATGGTATAGTACTAATAAAGACAAAGAGGAAAGAAATTCAGGTCATATTGAGAAGAATTAATAGTTAAATCATAGGGTAAAGGATAATAAGGTTTAGAGGAAAAATGAAACTAAGTTAAGGTAGAGAATGAATTCCTAGATGTGATTCTAATAGTATAACAATGAGATGATGAGTTGACACTGGAGCTTTTTCATAGGATAAATCAGGCTTTGAGGAGATTAATCTGACATTAGTATTCTAAAATACATTGTTTGTAAAAGATAGTAGAAGTAAAGAGGTTCAATGTAAAATTGCTATAGTGGTTTATTTAAGAAGAAACTGTGGACCCGAATTAGGGTGACAGAGAAAAAAGGGATAGATTCAAAGCACACACTTTATAAATATGAAGGAGATATAGGATATGCAAATCTTTACATATAGGGAGAATAAGAGAAGAAAGATCTAAAAGATGAATAAAATATTTTTATCTATTTGACTAAGATTACATTTGTGGTCTTTAAAAAAAACCAATTTTTGATAAATAATTTTCTCTTGGGATAATATAATAATTGTAGTTTTGAGGCTTGTTGTTTGTAAGCTGTAGTGAAGAGAGCTGGTAGACTATGTTCAGAAGGTACCTCCAAACCATGGATTTGTTGTTTAAGAGAATGGCATTATGGGTAGAATGCTGGGTTTGGAATCAGAATGATATTTCTTTGAAACCCGCCTCTGTCATTTAATAGTTATGGACAATGGTGTGTAATTAGAATCTGTTACCCTAAAAAAAGTATGATTCCCAGCACCCCACTCTCTTCCTGTCATTACATGCTGATAGAGACAGGATATAAATTCTGTGGAGTTCTGTCTCTTGCTCTCTTGTCTTCCTGCCATGGCTTTGGTGGAGTGGGGTTTTTGAGATAATAAATTTTATAAAATATAATTTTTGAAGTATTGGGCATTAATTTAAATCCTACAATGGGTAAATCAATTGAACTTTTAAATCATTAGTTTCTGCATTTGTAAAATGGTAATAGCACAGCTTTTACCACTCACTTAGAAAGACTTGTCATGTTTCAAAGATGTAATGTACATAAAGTACTTTATGGATATAAAAGTGATATACAAATGTCAATTATTCTTGAGAGAGGGCATAACTAGAAACGTTTATTTGCTAAATAAATATAGAGAAGTGATACTTAAAATTGGGAATAGTCATATTGCTAAAGTAAATAACATGAAGAAAGAAAAACACAGGTCAGAATCCCTACTGTTTATATCAGAAAGGAAGAAGGAAGAAAGTCAAGAATTAATGGTCAGAGAGGTAGGAAGAAATATGAGATATGTCAGCTAAGAAAAGAGAATTTTAAGTGGCAGATGATCAACAATGTTGATTTTTCTACAGAGATGTGAAAAAGGATCAGGATTGAGAAAAAATAGATTTTTGTTATTAAATAAGTTGTTCATTTAGAGAAAATATATCAGTAGATTATTGGAGATAAAAGTCAAATGACAATGGAGTAAGTGAATAGATAGTTGAAAGATGACATTGATTTCAGTTATTAAGTAGCTACTATCAATTTTCATGGCATGCGTTGAGAAATAGCCTTCTCTACTAAACCAGATTTTTCAGTTTCACTTCATGCTATCATATATTTGCCCATATCTGCAATTAATAGTAAATAATTTTATTGCTTGAAAGGACTAAAAACAGAAAGAAAAATTCATTTCATAATTTATCCTGAATAAGCATTATTTTACCTTTTTTTCCCCAGAGAATTTTAGGCTTGTTGAATATAGCAATTGTCAGTGTCCCAACTAAAAACGTCAATGTTACTGAACAACTTCATGAGAAAAGAGAAATGAGGGCAAAGTGGTATGGGGAGCAGATAAAATAAATTGGCAAGATCATAGAATGCTTATATTTGAATTTAAAAGTTTTTCGTTGAAGTATTTAACATGCTATTTTTAATACCATTATAATTCAGTGTCGCCTAGATTATAATTTAGCTTTGACTAATCTGCAAGAATTTATGGCCTAAGTAATCCATATGTAGCTTTAAAATAGTTTTCTCTTTATGTCAAAATATGAGAGTTTGAGGATTCTTTTGGAATTGACATTGTCCTAATAGTGATGTTATCTATGATATCTATTATGATATCTATCCCTTGATTTCCTTATCTCTAAAATGAGTTTTTTAGACTATTCTCCAAGTCCTTCATAACGCAAATATCAATTACCAAAGTGACATTATAAATATCTGACTCAGAAAGGAGCTAGACAAATTTCCCACTTTCCTATCCAGTCTTTCTGTCAATTTCTTAATTTATAAAGAAAAAAGAAATGATTATTTTAATGGCATTTAACCCTGGTCTATATTGTAAGATTATTAATGTTACCCATAACTGCTGTCACTGTTAGTACTGTGTTAATAATGGCTTCAAGTTTAAATGCTGGGGATTTTAAAGGATATTTTAACTTTCTGGATTAAATTGCTCAACAACAAAACAATTAACTAAGAATTTTTTTTAAAGAGATCAATGAACAAATGTTCATTAAATGCCTCCTGTGTGCAAGTCATGCTTCTAGATGCTTTGGATAAATAAGAACAACAATTAGTCCCAATCATCTAGGTATCTACAGACCATAACTTACATATGTACAGATATGCAAATTACATATACACAGTTATGAAAATTTCAGGAGGAAGATTTTTATAATAAGCAGAGCAGGGAGAATTAGAAAGTTCTCTTATAGGAGATGATTCTTGAGCTGTGCTTGAAGGAAACCTGGATGGTAGGAGGTGAAAATGAGGAAGGAAAGCAGTTTAAATATGAGCAACTAGCTCTGAAAAAGTACAGGGACAAGAAATGTAATGTTGCCATGTCAGCTAGCAGGTGAGTTTGAATAAGAAAGTATTTGAAAGAAAGTATTATGAAGCAATTCATATGTAGGTATTAAAATATTTTCATTCTAAAAGGCCCAGATAAGGGGAAGAAATGAGAAAACTATAGAAAAGTACTTAATCATCTTAGAAATTGATAGTAAAGCAAAGAAAGATTATCAATACACATTCTTATAGGACTGTATATTTTCAGTACCCATCACTTAGAATTGTTTGAGAAATAGTCTTCTTCCAAAAGGCCATACTCCAATATGCATGTATCAGGTTGAGGGATGGAAAAAAATTCAGTGCTTATATCCTTGGTGCTACTTCTTAGAATCTATTCCTTTAAGTACAGGCATATAAGTATCTTCATTACTTGCCTGCTGATCCCAAATTCTGATGGAGTGCATAACTTGGCTGGTCTCCTCATCTCCATTTATTTATTATATTTCTGATTTACTGGCTCTGATCCATGTGGTCATGAGACAAACAATATCCATTCTACATACACTTCAGTCATCCAATGCTCAGGAAAAAAAGAACAAGACTTTTTATCAACCTACCTCTGAGGAAGGCTGACTGAACTGTACATATGGCCTTCTGCATACACACACACACACACACACACACACACACACACACACACACACACATTACCAGCTTAAGCAACTTTCTAAGATATAAAATAACCAAAGAAGCTTCTTTATCTAAAAATTCTATATGTCAATGAAATCAGAGAATTGAATAAATGGAAGCAGCCAGAACTCATGTAGTCTAACTTATACACCAAAAAAAATGTTTATATGACATGCATAAAAATGATCATTTGGGCTGAAATAATCCTGAGGAGTAGGAAACCATTATAATTGAAGCAGTAATTCCCACTTTAAAATACCTCTAATTGTCAGATCCCAAATATCAAACCTAAATTTACCTCTTTGACACTGCTGTGTAAACTATCTTGAAGTTGTTCACTTTTTTAGTTGGGACACTGACAATTGCTATATTCAATTAGCCTAAAATTCTCTGGAGAAAAAAGGGAAACTAATGCTTATTCATTTTAATTATATGCTAAAGTTGCCCTACAATGTAGGTGGCAAAGATGCATAAGATTGTCTCTATTTACCTGAGGCTCAGAGTGATTTGGAGAAACTGATTTTCTTTGTGACCCAGAGTGGCTTAGAGAGGCTGACAGTCCTTTAAAGAATGACCATAAATAAACCAAGCTGAAGTAACCTTGGAAACCTGGGGTGGGATTCTAAGTCAGTTTTAGGTCTTACATTCTGCTGAGCAAGACAATCCCTCTCAGTTAATTTGGGGCCTTAACTATGGGGCACCTGGTCTTTAGACTTGTAGTGCTGAAACCTTTAGACTGAGCTGCTTCATATTCTTATTTTGCTGTCTTATGCCAAAAATGTGTACCAGAGATGCCTTTCTTACCTTCACAATATGTCACTGGCAATATGTCACTCCCATTTCTAAGTACTCTCTGCTCATATTGCTTTGATCCTTTCCTGGATCATCCCTCTTTCTGCTTCTCTTTGCTAAGAATTAAATATTGTGTGACCCTCTTCCCCTTTCTGGGTAACTCAGCTCACTTGAGTCTACGTGAGTCTGTGTGAGTTTACATCACCTATATCACCTAGCATGGGTCATGGGACTGTGGCCTATGCACTTGATTCAGAGACTACTGAATCTGACCAGGAAGGGAGAGGGAGGTTAAAAAGATTTGGAACCAGGAAGTACACTCTTTGTCTCCAGTATCCTACCAAGGAACTAGCATGCTGGACTACTACTGCAGAAGCCACATGGCTAGCTAGAATAGGCTTTTCTTTCTATCTCTCTGCCTTTACCTATCCAAGTAATTCTAATAAACTTTACAAAAATTCTAAGGTCCTGAGTCCTCATTTTAATTCTTACAGTATCGATGTAGGCCAATTTTGAGCTTTTTGGTTCTAGATCAGTTTTTCCCCCCCACAGGTGCATGTATGTCCTTGCTTAATAAAGATTATCTTGATTTGGGAAAGTGGAACAGAAGTCTCCCTTCAGGTTTGTACTTATCACAGTCCCACAGAGTATACCCTTTGGGGTGAGAGAGCCCTAAATTATAGAGAGTCCATGCCTCAATTTATAGGATTGAATCCCTCTTCTATGTCATAACTTGAACACAACCCAGTTCCCTTCAATAAACATTTATTAGGAACCTTTTACATGCCAGGAAAGGGCAGCTAGGTGGTACTTTGGATAGAGTGCTGGACCTTAAGTTAGGATGATCCATTTTCTTGAGTTCAAATCTGGCTCCAGACATATACTGTGTGCTCCTAGACAAATTGCTTAACCCTGTTTGCCTCAGTTTCTTCATTTGTAAAAGAAATTGCAAACCACCATGGTATCTTTGCAAAGAAAACCCCAAATAGGTTCATGAATTGTTAGATGACTGAAAAACAACTGAACAATAGTAACATCAATGTGTGCCAGGCATGGTGCTGAGCAATGGGGCTAGGAATAAAACAAGGATATTACAATTTAATGAGAGAAAACAATACACAAAAAGCAACTGAAACATGGGAGTGATGGGTACAATGGGGAATACCAGTATGTGGGGGGGAGGGTGAAATAGGGACATATGAGGTTCCTTGAGGTTAAAACCAAACAGAGTTGTTGATAGAAAAAGGCAAACTATCTGAAAAGTTGTAAGCATTCTCTAAAGGAAGGCTTTGGGAGGAGTTTACTGTTCCAACCTTCAGTCCTCTAATGTGGGGAGGGAGTCAACTGAAGAAATTAAAAGGGGTTCACTAATAAATACTGAGTCACTCTGAATGGTGATGAGATTTCAGGTGATCAGCATTTCCTGGAGGGGGCATGATATTCTGTGGAGTCAAACTCAAGCACAATCACTAATGGAAAATGCAGTTTACACAGCTCTAATGCCTTCTATATGCCTTCTCTTTGGACTAATTAACCTCATTCCCTTCATCTGATCCTCAAGTAGAATTAACACAGGCTTTAACCAGGGAATGGTGGAGCGAGCTTGAATGATTTTGGAGAGATTATTGCTAAACTTTTAGCATGAGCATTTACATGATACAAAGTAACCTTGCAATTCATTCAAATTCCATTTTTTTTCCCTATATAAACTTTATCTGGCTTTCTCTCATCTCCTATATTATACTTATGATGTTCCTTTTTATGAACTCATGGGTAAGACTTTATGATTTCTCCTGTTATGTTTACTTTTACCCTTTTACTTTTACTTTTACTAGATTAAGGTCAAAAATCTTTTGTATTACCTCTGCCCAACAAAATCTACAAATTTGATTCTAATAGTCACGTCTTTGTCAATTATTTTAAACAGTATTTAAACACAAGCATTGATTCTGAGAACTATTTTTAGTACAATCATTTAACTAATTTATAATCTATTTATGCTCTACTCATTTATATTTTCATTTAACCTATATTTGTCTTATCTACAGAAGTAGCATAAGAAAGTTTGCTAAATATTTGCTAAAATCTAGGTAAATTGTACCCACAGCATTATATTTACCCATTGGTCAATTAACTATTTAAAAAAAATAAAATGACCTTATTCTGGTAGTTGTAGATGAGTATTTTCTGGCTCTTTCTGTTCACTGCTTCCTTTTCTAAATATACAATAGCTATCCTTTTCTGTAATTTCAATGTAATTGATATAATCAATGTAAAAAATCAGTAATTGAAAATTAATGATCTATAATAATTACTGGTCAAAATTAGTGACCTATAGTTTACAGACTATTCTTTTCTTTTGGAAGTCATAACATTTGTCCTTGTCCTACTCTAAGGTATTAATTTCATCCACATTTGAAGGGAACAATTATTCATTTCTATATGAGTGTAGTGTTACTTTCTGCTTATATCTTCCATGTTTGCCCCACCTACTTTGAAAGGATTAACTTAACATTACATTCCTATTATTGCTACCCTTTCAGGTATGGATAGTATTACTTGTTTGTCTTTTACCATGCCAAATTTTAGGCTCTATTGATCCATTAAAAAAGTATTTTCTGAAAGGAAAAAAAGACATGTATATATGTATATAATATTTTTCCTTGTTTGTTTAAATTAAACATTATTTCTAAAAATGTGGTTCAGAATATTTTATTATGTACAATAGTGGGCACAGCCAATCACAACAGAAAAAAAAAATGCTATAGATGCATATTGTATTTGCCTCATTTTCCAGTTGGTCAATTATTGATTTTAGAAAACTATTTTCCTATTTTAATTCATATGCTTTTTTTTCTAGATTTTTTCCAGATTAATTTTGCTTTTTAAGCTGTTGTTTTCCTTATCCCATTTTTCTTTAACCTGTTTTATTTTATTTTTGAATTCCTTTTTGAGCTCGTTCAGAACCTGAGTCCCATTCTATGGATTTTTGAGGTTTTGCTTGAAGTTTCTTGGATTTCAATGACCTCTGTTGGTTCTGTTGGTATTTATTCCTTATAGAAGCTTTCAACCATTGCCTCCTTTTTATACTCAGTTATTTTACCCCCTTTGGATTGTAAACTCCCTTTGTCAGTTTACTGGAGTAGGACATTTGAGCTGAATTTTTAGTCTTTTCTCTCTTCTGCTGGTATACTCAATTAGACAGTCTGAGCTGACCTGCTGTGCTAATCTGCCCTAAGACCAAATCTTTACCATAGATGTCTGGCCCAGAGACCAAGGGTGCATTACCAGATGCTCTACCCCCTAAATTTCTTTCGGTGAGCTTCTGCCTGAGCCTTGGACCTTGCATGGTGAATCTGATGTGGTCCACTGCAGTTGCAGCCCTACATTCTACCCATCCCACAGGTAGCCTGTGTCAGATCACAGGTACCAGCTCAGGAGGTGGGGGAGGAGTATCTGGTCTCTTTCTTATACTGTGGAAATTGACTGTCTGCTTACCTTTCAAGCTGTGATCAACAGGAAAGTCCTGTAGCTGTTGTTGTTGGGTTTGTATTCCTATCTTTTTTGAAGAGCTTTTTAAATATTGGTATGGAAGGATAGTCTGAGAGGTTTTGGCTTTTGCTGATTCTAAGCTGCCATCTTGACTCCACCCCTCTTGTATTTTATTTATGAAGCTATTCCTCATTAATTAAAATTTTTATTTGAAGGTTTGCCAAAGAGGTAAATAAATTAAGGCATTGTATTTCCTAGATCAAGTCTATTATTAGCCATAATAACATAACAACAAGGGGAAAAAAATCTGAGTTTCTAAATGCACTTGCTATATCAATATGCTAGTCCATTACCAAGAAAAGTAAAAGTGTTTAAAATAATTTAATGGAGGTACATCTCTGCAAAGTCTTTAAAGTTATTTTTTTTAAATTGTGTGTTTTGGGTCATCTCATTAGCTAGATTTCTTTCTCCTTAATGCCAGTTGCAAAATACAATATTAATTTAAAGGGCTATATGTTTATCAGTTGCATCACAGAAGCCAAACATTTTAAACTTTGAAAAGGATTTTTAAAACAATACATACAACAATTGCTATGCAGATTAACAACATGAATTATAGTTTGAAAACATCTATATGAATCTCATTTTTATCCTTTTTTTTTCTTCATAAATTAGCAACTACACCTGCCTTTTTTTTTCCAGATAATTGACCTGGTAATTTTTGCTCAAATTCATCAAAAACAGTTTTGTGATCTATGACTGTCTCCTTGCTTATTATAGGGCTCCTATGATCACTTCTTTTTATCCTTTATAATCCCAATGTGATAATCCCTGGTAAAGAAAACACAAGCCCAAGGTAAATTGAGCAGCTCTTTCTTATCCTTCATCTCCCTGCTCATCTCAATCACCCAGAGAAAAGGAAGACTTCAAAATTTTGGATAGTAGGAAAGATTTTTACTGACCTGTATGGAGTGGGCATTGCTTATTTCTGCTACAGCATATTCTTTGATAGAAGTTAAATGGCAATAGGTTTTTCTGAAAGTTTTATTCTACCCCAATTATTTTTATGTGATTTATTTCCTTAGGGGAACCTAGATGACAAAGTAGAAAGAACACTGAGTTTGGAATCAGGAAGACTCGTATTTTTGAGTTCAAATCTAGACTCAGACATTTACTGGCTCTGTGACCATAGGAAAGTCACTTAATATTGTGTGCCTTGGTTCCTCATTTATAAAATGATCTGGAGAAAAAATGACAGACCACTCCAGTATCTTGGTCAAGAATATTCTAAAATGGAGTCTTGAAGAGAGCCATTATTCTTTTTCTCTCATTTCAGTACCTTATCACTTTGTGCTTATCATTTTAAACTTTTCACCTTGAAAAAATGCAAAACTTCCTTTGCCTCACCTAATTGTGTTCTAATCATCTCACCAATTTAACTTACTTAATCTTGATCCTCTTTGAGTGCTTCTTCATGTCTTTCATTTTTAGTATTCCTTTCCTTCTGCTATTCATACTAAAGTTCTTTTGCTTGGGACCCCATCTTTCAACATGAACCATTCTCCTTCCCTTTAGTACTTCTTCTCTATTTGAAAAGAAGTCTAAGCAGGAGGGGAAAAATACCCTGTTTTTTTTCTCCTACTTCAGCTTCTGTTCAAATATTACCATATTTCCTCTCCCCAAAAATCAAGTAATGTCCTCTTCACAATTATTAAACCCTTCAAACATCTTTCACAGTTCCTTCTCCTTTTCTTTTTCTTCCTCCTATTTCATCAGATAAAGCTTTCCTATAGAACCTTCTCTTAGTAAAGCTAAAAATAGCAAGAGTCATTGCATATTCAAGAACATTCCTTATTCTAGGCAGGTCCCTGCTTGCCACCATAGGAGGCTTAATTACTGGAGAGAATTAAGGTCAATATTTTTAGTGTTATTGGTAAATTTTCAGTAAATTTTAAATGAATAATAAATACAATTAAGTCTTCCAAATGGACTTATTATTAAATAAGAATATTTATTCTCAGTTTTCATATCCATAAATCAAAGACACTATAATGGCTAACTCACAAAAGTGAAGATAGAATAGCTAATGCAAATGAAAAAGGCAGAAGTCATAAATGCAATATCTAAACATTTCCATATGCCTTGTGATAAAACAGTTTTGTAGAATCAGTGTCATCCATAATTATGTAATTGTTAGAACATATTAATTTGAAATAAATTATCAATGAGTATCTAGCAAAAAAATCTAGGAAGCTTTTAAACTGTTTAAAATGACATCAAGAACAAAATGTTCATGTCCACATTTTCTATGCAAGCTAAGATAAAGCTATGTCTTTATAAAATCTAGAGATCAAAAATACTTTCAGAAAGGTTTTTATTATGTATATTCAAGTAGAAAGTAGATTTTTATTTTTTTAATCTAAGAGGGAATTTTAGTAAGATCTGATCAGAATAATTTTATATCCATTTTCCAGTTCATGCTCAAAAGTTCATGATACTCAGTTTCAGAAAGGACATTAGAGATTACCTGTTATAATCCCCTTCATTTTAGTTCATGAACAACCTCTTCAGGGGGGATTATATTGTATTTGCATAAACAATCCAAGATTCAAAATTTTGTTTGAGAAAAATTTCAGGAAAAGAAGCTTGCTAACTCCTGGAATCCGGGGAATGAATTGTTTGGAGAAAGATACCTGCAGAAACCTATACTGCATCAAGAAGATCCAGAATGAAATTTTGGATACAATTGATTGAACTAAAGGGGGTTGAACATTTATTTTAAATGTAAACTTTTGTGCCAAAGGGGACTGACCCTTAATTGACTTTTTGTCAGTGTGACTAGCAAAATATTCGTTTTACTTTCTCTCTCTTCTATTTCCCTTGGTGCAATATTGTATACATCTGTAGTTAAAAAAAATTAAGGGTACAAGATGATTCTGCTAAATAATCAATTGGGGAGACTAGACTCCCAATGATCATCAGGGGGGATTGTGAAGATTAAATGAACTCTTCTACGCATTTTTTAGATTTAATCACCAAAAGTGTAAACATCCCACTTAATCTTTAAGTGGGGGAGGTCTATGAACCCATGTGTGCAATAGTGGGTGATGAATCAGAATCAAACTGACTGCCCTGGGCAGTCCTAAGCAAAGCTTCAACTGTAATTCATAGATGTAAAAGTTGAGGAAGGCACAATATGCAAATATGCAAAAGAAAGTGTTAAAAGGGAGTTACAACTTCCTGTGGGGACTTCTGACTTCTTTAGTTTTCAAGTTCTTTGTGCTTGGGGCATCTGACTGCTCTCATTCTTTGGAGTTCTGAGTTTGAGTGGGAGGCTGGTAAAGAATCTGCTGACTAGACCTGAGACCCTATACTTGGTGAGACTGTTCTTAAATTTCTCCCTTTGGACTGACACATTGTGAGTGAAAAGAGCTGACTCTTTTCCCAGATTTCTGAAGAGACTTACCTCAGGAGAGACCTATTCTCTTGAGAGAGGCTTCCTGCATCCTTTCTCCCCCTCCCCCCCTTACACAGATTAGGTTACTGAAGTACAAAAAGGTTAAGTTTAACCAAGTTAAGTCACACATGTACTAAGTGGCATAAAAAAAGATTTGAACCTAATTCCTAAAGGAACCACTTAAATGATCATATTAAACCCCCCCTTTTTCAAATGATGAGTGGGGTCATCACTTCACAACTTAAAAGGAACCTGGGGTTATCTAATTGAATTTATCTGCTTTTTAAAACATATTATTTTTACTATCAACATACAAATCACTAACAAATATTTCATATACAAACACAAACAAAAAGAGGCTCAAAAAACAAAAGTTGAAATTTGATTTCAAAGAAATATGTAATGTGGATATTTTAATAAGGTAGTAATAGAATGATTCTATTTGTAACCTCTTCTCTTTTTTATCTTCTTGTTTTTAACAATTTCATTTATTTATTTTACATGTGTCACCCTTTAATAACATTTCCTGGATATAGTAGAAACCTTCATTATGTATATGTGTGTGAATACATATACATCTATGTGCATGTATGTATGTATGTATCTATAGTTAACCCTCACTATATCATGGTTCACTTATCAAGGCTTCACTTTATTGTGGGTTTTAAATATATCTATCTATCTAATTCTGTATTTTGGAGTTATATTTATCAAGGCACACTATTGGCTGATGGAATTAAAGGTGACCATCCACAGCACTGTGTTCTATATCCTTGGTGCTTATTGGCTTAGTGATTATATGTTAACAAGAATATGGAGAAGGTTTATAAGAGAATGGGAAGGGTTTATGAGGCCTTAATATAAATATATATAGAATAAAATAAATATAATGCCACTAATTTGTGAATTTTCACCTATCATTGAAATGATATTAAAATGAAATTGAATCCTCTGAAATGGAACTCCTGGAATAGATGAGGAATCATTATATATGCATTTTTCATCTTTTAACTCTAGTCTTTCTCTTCTTTGCCAAAAAGTAGAAAATATGGTTCATAATGAATCTTTTAAATGCACAAATATTTTCTGCTTTGATCAGAGTATTTACATTTTTTTAAATTTTATTACCATCACAGAAACTGATCTGATTTTTCTAATGTTACTCTCTTCCTGAAACACTTTCCCTCTTCACTCCTACTTTTTTACCTTACTGTATTCCTTCAATACTCAATTCAAATCATACCTTCTTCATGAGGACTTTCCTGATCCTCCCTCATTCTCCATCCCCTACATACTTAAATACTGTTAGTGACTTTCCCCTAGGACTACCTTGTATTTGTACTTAGTGTGTGTAGATGTATGCATGATATATGCAGGTACAACTGTATTGTACTATATGTGCTATATATAATATAGTAGTATATAAGTATATATTTTAAGTTATTTACATGTTTTCTCCCCCAATTAGAATCCAAATTACATGAGGCCAGGACTCTGTTTTTCCCCCCTTTTTCTTTGTAACTATGGTGCTTAGGAATTTCTGTTCATACAATTGTAATTGATTATTCATTTCATCAGTTCATAAAAATCTTCCCATGTCTTACTAATTATCTGTTATACACTTGAACTTTTCTACAATAAGATTCAACTACATTAATTTACCATAATTTTTCAGATAGTCTCCAATTAACAGATATTTCATTTCTACTGCCATTTCATAACAAAATTAATAGCTTTTATATTTCTAGTTCTATATCATAAGTATTACTAAACATTTGAGTCATTTCTCTTTCTCCTCTTATTTATAGCAACAGACAACATTTCATAACACAGCAGCATGTTGATACATTCATAGCAGGGGCAAGAATAGTATAAAACCATCATGGAACATGCAAAACCCATAAATTATATATGTGAGATTTAGAAATCAGAAGGAATCTGCCAACTAGATAAATGCTCTTGTCTTTTATTCACAACCAAATTCTTCATTGTGTCATTAAAGGAATGGTTAGTAAATGTTTAGAAAAGAAAGAAGTGGTCCCAAAATGCCAAAAGAACTTAAAAAGTTTACATGCCAGACTAAAATATTCTACTTTTTTGACAAAATTATTAGATTAGTATATAGGTTAATATTTATATAGTTTATTTCAATTTTTGTAAAATATTTACAAAAGCATTTTATTTTTTCAGTAAAAGTAAAGAGATTATGACAGGGGAAAATATAAAATTGGCTGGATTTTGAACTGGTATAATTATTGATCATTAAACAAAGTATAACAAGTGCATGTAACCTTAATAGGAAATCTCCAAGAGAGCGCCATCAGAGACTTGGCTTAGTTCTTTGCTGCTTAATACATTTATCAATAACTAAATAATGGTCAAACACATTAATGGAATGCATATCAAATTTGCAAATGGCAAAAAAATAGTAAGTGCACTTCTCAAGGCCAGAACTATCTTGCAGCCTAGATAATGAGCTGACTACATTGAAATTTAATGAGGGTAAAAATAAAGCCCTGGAAATAGATTTTTAAAAATTTATCTTCTCATTGACTAGATAAGGAAGTTGAATCCATAGAAGTGTCTGAAAACTCAGATATTTCAGTGAATTATATGCTTTGATCTCATTAAATAATTTCTAAAAAACTGTTAAGTTTGAATAAATGCAATTTGGGGGGAAATTTTTGAGAATGTAGAGAGCATCTAGAAAAAAGCAATCAGGATAGGAAAGAAAGCCTTTTGAAATCATTGATTAGTTGAAGAAAATTAGGTCTTTTGTCTGGTGAGGAGAAGACTTAGCAGGGACATAGTAGCCATATTCAATTATTGAAACCACTATTTGCAGAAGAGAAATAAAGTTTATTTCACTTTTAGCTAGACAATAGAAAATAGGTTAAATACATGGAAGTTGAAGAAAGAACTTTTTCCCTCTGGTATTTTCCAGCAAATATTTAATAATTAAAGCTATCCAAAAATGGAATGTGTTGCCTTAGGAGATAGTATTTTCCTTCTTACTGTAGTTTTTCTTACAAAGGTTTAATGACCAAATGTTTGTTATATAGCAAAGTGTACTCTTATCGGGTATGAGTTGAAATAGATATACTTTGGTCTTGAGAACTGATTTAGGGACTATATGGATCTCTAAATTATTCCAACCTCTGGAAACCCAAAAATGTGGTATCTCTCACCTCACCTGCAATATTTATCATTGCTTTCTTCATACAATTCTTTTTTCTTTTTATTTCTTTTTCATCTCTCTTCTCTCTCCCAATTACTCCCTTCTCAATTTTTTTTTGTAAATTAGAAGGAGCTAAACACTTTTCCAGTTCATTTTTTTTTCATTTTTATAAATGAGAAAACTGGATCCTAGAGAGGTTCACATGCCATATAAAGAGTCATGGTGCCCAACACCCAATCTAATCCCTTTTCCTTAATATCACATTCCCTCTCAATTTATCATGAACTTAATTCTGTTTAGCTATGTGATAAGTATTGTGCAGGATGATATACAAAATCAGATGCCTTGACTTCTAAGTGTTTTGTAAACTATAGTCAACATAGATATGACATTAAGCTAAGTTTTGAATAATTAGTAGCCTGTCAATAGGCTATAGAAAATGCTATTAAAGTGACTTTTTAAAGAAAATATCAAAATATTAAAGCAGCTTTTTATAATCTAATACAAATATTGAGGGTGAGAGCTATGATTTTTGATCCTTAGCACACAACTCAATGTCTTGGATTGATGTGGAGAGGGATATTTATTAAGTGCTGTGTGTTTTAAAATAATCAATAACTAAGTATTATATTTTATAAAGTTTTATTAATAATAGCCAAAACAAAAGAACTGCCTGCCTTTAGCCTGGTCACAGGTCCAAGAGAGAAAAAGGGAGGAGTTACAGTCACTTAAATGCCATCACATAAAATGTGGGGACCCAGGAAAATGGAATTTTGGGAAATCCTAAGGGACTTTTGGGGGATGAAGTCCAAAGGCTCAAAATATCCATTTATACAGCACTTTTTGTATGGCAAGCACTTTGAAAAACACTGATGATACAAGTATAAAGGCTAAGACAATCTCCTTAGAAAAAGGAATTTATATTATTTTTTAAATACCTTTACCTTCCGTCTTAGAATCAATACAATGTATTGATTCCAAGGCAGAAGAGTGGTAAGGGGTAGGCAATGGGTGTTAAATGAGTTGCTCAGGGTCACACAGTTAGTAAGTGTCTGAGGCCAGATTTGAACCCAGGACCTCTTGTCTCTAGCCTGACTCTCAATCCATTGAACCACACAGGTGCACTCTAGGAATTTATATTCTAATAGGGGGACAAGGCACATATTTGGGAGTGATGGCTAAGGGAGGACATTTTGAATTAGAAAATTACAAGGATGGTATATAAGTTAAAAAGAATTGCATTGACCCTCTTCTTTATAGTAAAATAGAATTGTTGGTTTTATTATGGTAAGCAATATATGACCAAGGGTAGGCAAATTAAATTAAAGCAGTTAGGGAAAAGAAGGAGGGGAAGAGTAAAGTGAAGGATGACTATAGTCAGCCTGAATATGATAGACCTTGTGAGTCATTCAGCAATCAGGATAATTGGTCTCCTTGTAGTCACACATTATAAACCTGATGATGGCTTCTCTCTTTATTTAAGCCTATTGATCATATTATAGAAACAAATTGATATATTTTGCTTTTATGTATCATCTTGCTACCAGTACAAATGACTAATTTATAAATATAAAAATACAAAACAACACCAGAAAAACTCTTTGATTCACCATAATCCTGAACAACTAAACCTGTAAGAAGAAATTGCTGAATACATTCTTCCCCTGGATATTTTCTCCACTCTGAGTTTTTATAACATTTTTCTTTCTTGGTTCTCTTCCTATTCGCCTGACTACTCTTCAGTCTCTTATGCTGGTTTATCTTAAATATTACATTTTCTAATTGTGGGTTTTCCAGGCGTATGACCTGGGCCCTCTTCTCTTCTCAATCTCAATTCTCACCAGTAATCATCTTTACATAGAGTACAACTCCTTCTATATATCTAGCCAAGTCTACTTTCTGTACTTTACATGTAATTCCATCTTCCCATATATCAATTATGTACTTCCATCTATACTCGTAGTAAACTCAAACCCAACATGTATGTAACTGAAATCATTTTCTCCCTGTCACCATCTTCTTCTTCCCAAATTTCACTATTTCTATCAAGGACTTCATAATGTTTCCAGTCACCAAGATTCATAAACAATATCCCATCTTTGAGTCTTCATTCTACCTCAATATTGTATTTGATTAAATGCCAAATCTGGTCATTTCTACCTCCACAACAACTTTCACATTCATACTCTCCTTACTACTAATCCAGCCACTATCTTATTTCTAGACCTCTAACTTGAACTATCACTATATTTTTCCCAAATTATCTCTCTGTCTTCTCTTGTCTTCAATCCATTCCCCACAAGGAAACCAAGGGAATGTTCTTTCAGTATAAACTTGGCAATGCTATTTCTTTTTAGGAAAACACTGATGCACTGAGGGCAAATTATTAGTTCTTCTATTTTCTAATTAAAATCCCTCTGAGGTCTGCATCCCAAAGAGATAAAAAAGGGGTGGGTCAAGGGAATGACCCACTTTTACAAAAATATTTATAGCAGCATTTTTGTGGTGGCAAATAATTAGAAACTGAGTGGGTGTACATCAATTGAGAAATTGCTGAACAAATCAAGGTATGTAATAATGATGGAATACTATTATGCTATAAAAATGATGAGCAAGATGATTTCAGAAAAAGTTGGGAAGACCTACATTAACTGATGCAGAGTGAAATAAGTAGAACCAGAAATAGCAGTAGTGTATAATGATCACCTATGAGAAACTTAGATACTCTTAGCAATAAAATGATCCAGGATAATTCTGATGGATTTATGACAAAGAATGCTTTCCACCTCCAGAGAAAGGGCTGTTGGAGTTGGAATACAGATGACAACATACTGTTTTTCATTTTAATTTATTTATGCTTTCATTTTGGGGTTTTGGTTTTACATGAGTGTTTTTTTACAGCACTGATCAATATGGAAGTAAATTTTGCATGATAATACATGTATAACCCAGATTAAAATGTGTACCATCTTTGAGACAGGGGACAGAAAAGGAGGGAAGTTATTTGTATCTCATAATTTTGGAAAACATCTGCCAAAAATTATTATACATAACTGGGAAAATAGAATATTAAAAAACAAAACAAAAAACCTCCCATCCCTGTACTTAATCTTCCACCCCATTACTATATATCACTTCATGAGCTTTGCTATCTTTTCAAGCTAACATTGTTTCAGGCCTTCAAATATTGCACTCTACCTGCTGTATGTGGCCTTTTACACTGTTCCCATTTCCTGAAATGCATTTCTAACACCCCTCCATCCCATCTGACCACCTTTGAAATGTCATTTCTTTAGAAGCTGCTCAAACTTCACTTCCTGCTTTAGGGGTTGGCAAACTACAACCCAAAAGCCAAATCCTAACCAGCCCTTTTGGGGTCTGGGTTGGGTTGACCTAGGGAGAAAGAAGTCATTAATAATTCTCACAGAGACACTTCCTTAAACTGTCAAAGGCCCCAGAAAGGCTGTTTATACATCAACCAGTGACTGTATGGGAATGAATTCTGGCCTCTTATATTGGTTGGGTTTCTAGAGGAGCCCTAGAAATTTTTTGGGTATTGCTTGAGAGGGTGAAAGGGGGTTTATTTTATTTTATTTTATTATTTTATTTGGTCATTTCCAAACATTATTCACTGGAAACGAATGTCATTTTCTTTTCCTCCCCGCCCCCCCTCCCACCACCTTTCCCTCTCCCATAGCCAACACACGATTCCACTGGTTATCACATGTGTTCTTGACTCGAACCCATTTCCCTGTTGTTGGTATTTGCATTAGAGTGTTCATTTAGAGTCTCTCCTCAGTCGTATCCCCTCCACCCCTGTAGTCAGGCAGTTGCTTTTCATCGGTGTTTTTACTCCCACAGTTTATCCTGTGCTTGTGGATAGTATTTTTTAGATCCCTGCAGATTGTTCAGGGACATTGCATTGGCACTAATGGAGAAGTCCATCACCTTCGATTGTACCACAATGTATCAGTCTCTGAGTACAATGTTTTCCTGGTTCTGCTCCTTTCGCTCTGCATCAAGGGGGTTTATTTTTAAAAGGGTTGGATTTTCTATTTTAGGAGTGTGGTCACCAGAAATTGAATTAATTCCAAAGAGATTTTATTTACAATTTCATTACAAAATGTAGAAAGAGTGAAGCAAGAAATCAGAGAGAGGATAAGATAAGATATCTGCTTCCCCACCCCACCCCCAGCAGGGAGAGTTAGTTTCAGCCAGTCATGAACCTGGGGAATGGGGAAGCCTCTCTCAAGAGTAGTCTTTCCTGAGGCCAGTCTCTTCAGAGAAAAACTAGCAGTTAAGAGTCAGCCTTTCACTCACCATGTGTCAGTACAGTCAGCAGATTCTTTTGCCCCTCTTCACCAGCCTCAACTCAAAAGCATGAAGAATCTCTCCAGTCTCCACTTTCAAAAAATGAAGAACAGGTCTCTCACAGGAAATAACAGCTCCTTTTCAGGATGCTTCTTTTGCATCACTTCCGGTGTCTTCCCCTAATTTTTCATCTACCAATCACAGTTGATGCTTTGTTTTAGGACTGCACAGGAGACAGTGAGTTAATTCTGATTCATCACCCACTATTGCACATGTGGGTCACAGACTTCCTACTTCATGATTAAATGAGATGTTTGCACTTTTGGTGATCTTATTATCATTAGAAGAAAAGATGCACTGGATCAGCCTCTTAGCTTAATTTTGTTGCTCAACTTATTATTCTTTTGTATCCAATTGAAACTTTTTCAGGCAAACTTCTTTAACATTACTATCATTCCTTCTTCTCCAAGCACATATTCATAGCCTGCATAGGCCAAGACCATGGGAGAAATCTACTCAGAAGTCAAACCACCATTGACAATGAATATACATTTAAATTAAGTATCTCAGTGACTATTGGACCGCACCTTACAGACCTCCTGATCCCAGTGAATATGGACCCACTGTTTTTATTCAGACATCATTCTTTAGTTTCTACTACATGATTTTTTTTCCATTCCTATTCCCTTTAAAACATTCACTCTAATCTCCCACTCTATTTACCTATATTATTTATCTACAGTTTTCCCTCTGCCTGCTGGAATGCCTACTCCAAAGGCAACAAACTTGCTTTCATCTTACATCTTTTCTTTTTCCACTCCTAATGTCTTTTGGCTTTCACTGAGACCTGGCTCCCACCAGATGACACAACCTCCCAGACTCTATTTTTATTAATCTTCTCCTCCCTCCCCGACATCACTTGATGAGTTGTGGGAGTCAGAATACTATTTGCTTCCAAATTCCACAGGTCATCAGTTTATCTACCCCACCTTAGTCACACACATAAATGCTCATATCTTTGATCTGCCCATCACCCACAAATGCACCACAAATATCAAGGACCTCTAAAATTTCCCTTTATCATCAAGATTTTGTAATTCTTCCTCTCTTTTTTCCACCTCCAAATTTTGTTCTTTGTCCTCACCCTGATCTACAATCCCTTGACCTCTCAGTTTTTTCCCAGACCATCTCCCCTAAAGTAATTACACTCTCTTTCCCCATCATGACTCTAGTGAGCCAGGTTGACATATTGCCTTCTTCTAGAGTCCCTCTTCCTTTTTATCATGTTGCTGATTGTGCTCTGGCAAGCTCAGCCTTTGATCACTCTAATCATCTGCCATCTTTACTCCTATGCAAGTACTAATGAAACTGGAAAAAAAATCATAAAACTCTACTAACTTGGTCTACTACAAATTTATGTCACATAACTTCAACCATCACTCTTACTGGTGCAAGGCAGTTTGTGTATATTTTACTTTATCCTAATTAACTCACTTTTCTACACAGTGCACTGTCTTCTAAATATGTTTGTCCCTCTTCCAACTTCCCTTCATCTCAAGCTTTTAATTAAGAACTTTTCCTCATATTTTACTAAAAAAATAAGACCACTTACAAAGAGTTCTTTCCTCTACCTTTTTTCCATTCTGTCTTTTCTACTTTTATTTATCTCCCATCTCTCCCTGTATACTCACTGCTTTCCCACTAACTACAATATTGTCATGCTTCCACTAGTTAATAACTCAAATCTCTCCTCCCTGCCAACCCATTACCTTCCCAGGTGACTGGCCCCATATGCCAGAATCAAACTGAGTGAGAGAGAACCAAGAACTAGAGGGAGAGTCACAGGCATTATGTTTATTATAGTCTTCTCAGCAGGATGGCATGTGTGCATAACTCCTATCCTAAGAAAAGGAGCTACAGGGCTAGAAAACTTTTTACTGCTTCAAAACCCACCATAAGTCAAGGGAAAGTATTTAACAGTAAATTCCTGGAATGAACCTTGGGTCTCAGGAAACAGGCAGATAACAGTTGTTATATATGGAAAATCTCTGAAATTGTTCCAGGCCAGGTTCAGTTGGAAACAATCTGATTATGATGCACTTGGTGGGTTTCTCAAACTTAACTTATAGTTGCAAAGCATTATTGATGTATTTCAGAACCCCCTGGAAAAATGGAGGCTTGAGCAAATCCAACTAATTATTATAATCTATATTCCTTTCATTTTCACATCCCTAAAATTCTCTTTTTAAAAAAATTCTCTTTCCAGGCTTCTTGTTCCTTATATCTCACTATATTCTCTATGAGCTAGTAATACACTATCTCTCAAGGATAGTTATTTTCTCTAGATGTCTCACAGATGTGTAGTCTTGTCATTCTTTATCTCTTCTTCCTGACTTCTCAGATTTCCTTCAAACTTAAGCTAAAATCCTATTTTCTATATGAAACCTTTCCTGATCCCTACTGTAAAGTCTTTGTTGATTATTTAACATTTATTCCATATATAATTTGTTTGCATACAATTATTGGCTTGTGGTCTCCCCTTTAAAAAGTGAACTCCTTGAGAAGAGGGACAATGTTATCTTTCTCAGTATACATACACAGGATTGAGCTTAGTGGTTAGGTAAATAGCAGGCGAATAATAAATATTTATTTACTGAATATATTTAGGTGGCTAATTCAATTTCCATCTCTAGGAGCATAAAATTCAAAATAATTTGAAATGTTGAGATATATATTTAAAGTGAGAAATATTACAACTAATATTCAAGTTCCATTTGAGAAATCATTTCAAGCTCATATATATTTTTGAAAACAAAGAACTTTAGAATTAGAGAATGCTAGGAGAGGAAGCATTCCAAGAATAATCTAAAGGAGCTGATTTCTTTTATCCCTGAGGAAACAGATTCTGAAGTGAAATGAAGTGTCTTGACTTTAAGTGATGAAGTTCTGTACTGCTCTGATTGTTCAATATCAAATTAGATCATAAATTTGAAAGAACATTATAAACTGTAAAGGACCTTATAAGTGTAATGAGTTATCAATAATACCCATTTCCTTTACTGATTAACATTTTCTTCTTATTTGATATAGATATTTAAGATGAAATTCATGAAGAAAAATAGAGATGAATACAAAAATATCCTTTTTTTTTTTGCCTTTGATACTTATAGAGATTTTCTCCTAACCTTATTCAGCTTTCAGGTGAGTTTACTAGTGAACATTATTAAATGAGATGCTGGCCTGACTAGAAAGCTAAGCAAAACAAATAATAGTTCAAGAGAAACAAAAAGAGGTAAATTATTGATATTCCTTCTTCATATTAGGTGAATTTTTTAAATATTTGTTTTGCACTCTCATATATTCCTAATAGTATATTTTTATGCACTTAGTTATAGATAATTTGGTTTTATTATGTAAACAAAATGGATGTTATAGAGCAATAAAAGGTATGGTGAAAAATATACTCCACATCACACTAAATTTGATCTTTTAATTTTGCTTTAATTTTGATTCTATTGAGTTTCTAAGATAAAATAAATTTAAAAATGTGAAGTTCATCTGTCTGAATCTTCCATAATGTTTTAATTTTTCCCATTATTTCTATTTTAAAAGCCTACTTTATTAATGGTGATTTAATTGTGATTGTTGATTAAGAACTCTCATACTCACCAAGTATGTGTCAAAAATAATTTTTTTGTCTCCAATTTAAATTGAATGAAATTTTCAAAAACTTTTTTAGCCTCTAATTTACAATTTGAATCCATTTGAAAGTATAGTTTCAGAGAATAGCTCAGCTGCAAAGGAAAGTCTAGATCTTACTTATGAGATTTCATCAGGACCTTTCTAATTTTTGAAAACAAATCACAGAATGGACACTTTTATCCTTAGGATTATAATGACCGCTATTATCGAAGCATTTGAAAAAATATTTGAAGAATGAATTTTTATTGTCTTGCTAATTTTAAATAATATCAAAGCTGATTCTTTTCAATGCAATGTATTCTGTTTTCTGTGTTTTCAATATAAATACTATATTACTGAAGAGGACCAAAAATAATGCCCTGTATACATTTAAAATGACAAAAATTTTGACTCATAGTAGCCTCTGAGGGAATTTCTACCCCCATACCTTTGAACATTAAGTGATTTTCCCAATGTCACAAAACTAGCTAGTGATAGAGCTGTGATTACATTCCATACTTTCTGCATTTTTCCACTATATCATTATAGCTTTGTTCAAATGATACAAAAATTAATGCTTGAAAAAAATATAAATTTGATCAACTTGTGGTTTTCCTCTCATGTTACTGAGACATACAGCTGACATTTACTATCTATAGTGCTTTCATATTTACAGAAAGCTTTCCAATTTAATCTCATTTGCTTCTCACAATACTATATAATTAAATTTTAGACATTGAATTTAAATCCAGACACTTCCTGACTCTTTCTATTCTTTCTGCTCAATTAACATTGTCTTGTTAATGTATATATAATATTTTTTCTTTGTTGAATTTTACTTTTCTTTATAAAGAAATAGTTATTTTTTTTAAAAAATCCTGTAGCTAACATATTATTATAGGACCTGCTTTGGAAAAGAACTCAAAGTCTATCTAATTCAACCTTCCTTTTTTTATACATTATATTTGATAAGTGATCACTCAGCTTTTGTTTAAAGACTTTCACTAAGGAGGAATCTAGTATTTCCTAAATCAGTACATTCTTCTTTAGATAGCTATAACCGCCGAGAAGTTTTTTAAATTGATTTTTTCATGATGTACAACCTAAATTTCCCTTTGTAACTAGCACCCTATTACTGCAAGTTGTGCCCTGAGACATGTTTCCTTTTCTCTTAGAAGTGACATTTTAAACTTCAAATACTTGAAGATAACTCTAATGCCTATACTTCACTAAATCTTCTGTTTTTAAGTGAAATACTCCCGGTTCCTTCAGTCTATCCTTATAAAAACATAACTTGCATATATATTGCCCTCTTTTTTGGCCCTATTCTGAATATTATAAGCCATCAATATCCTTCCAAACATTTAGCCAAAAATTGAATATGATATTATAGCATTGTTATAGAGTGAAAAGAGCACTGGTTTTAGAGTTAAAGAATTTGGGTTCATATCTACCTTATGATTTTTCCTATTTGTGTAACTATGAGACATATATTTTTGATGACCTACAATTTCCATATCTATAAAATGAGAAAGCAGGATTAGAGGACCTTTCCATGTCTAGTTCTATTAACCTATGACCACAAGTAGCTGCTAAAGCTTTACTAGTGACAAAAACTGTTGATCTAGTATTGGGATGCCCATTAACAATTATGTGCCCACATGAGGTAGAAGCATTGTTGCTAAGGCATAAAACACAGACATTCTCGGATTAGGAAATTACAAGGTATGAAATAAACTTGTTAAATAGCAAAAACATTACTTTAAAATGCTATACAACCCTTAACCCTGCCACCTTGCTTCCAGATTTACCAGCTTCAGGAGAACCATTACACAATTGTGAAACACTAGTGTCCATGGCAGAAAAGTCTTGAGATAATCTCTTGGACACTCCTTTTAGACAATGCAAATCTGGTCTTATTTACTGATGGTTCCCCATTTTTGAGGGATGGCATATGCTACACTGGAGCTCCTGTAGTCACAGAATTTGACACTGAGTGGTCAGCTTCAGTGTCCTCTAATATTAGTGCTCAAGGAGCAGAACCCATAGCTCTGAAACATGCCTGTATAATTGCCAAGGATAAAAAGGCAACAATTTATATGGATTAGTCTCTTCATCCTCTAAAATGTAAGATCTTATGATCCTTTGTAGTCTAACCAGGAAAAGCACAGTACCACATCTCTTACTCTAGAAATTGTGCTTCTCTAAAGGCATTCTAAGATTAACTCATTTTTTGGCTTTGCATATTTAATTTGTAAGCTACTAAAATAACCAGATCATTTTCAGATAAACTACTGCCTAATCATGTCTCTGCTATTTTGCATTGCTATAGAATTTTGCTGTTCTTAGCTGCCAAGAAATGGGCAAAACTTGCAGAGTTTTCAAGTTAGAGACTTGAAAATAACCATAGTTGTATGGGAAGCATTACGTCTTAAAATGAAATAAATCAGCATTAGATTAATTCTATTTACTCTCTTTTTAATAAGCTGAATTGCAGCCAGTAATAGAAGATATCAATTACATGCTACCTCTACATACAAAATTCATTGATGCTTAGTGTGCTTGTTCTAGGAGAATGAAAAATATGTTTACTTTTTCTGCCTCTCACAGTATTCCAACATTTGGATAATGAGTCAAAGGAAAATACAAAAATTAACATGTTTTAACACTGCTTATAATGTAGTATATTATAGGGCCTAATTTGTATCCATCACAGTTGGCCAAATATATTAAAGCACTCAATCTTCCACTACTTGGTGAAAGAAAATCTAGTAATTACTCCATTAGAATATGACCCATTTTATTAGCATTAGCACCAAATGTAGATCAAACTTTCAGTACATTTTCATAAATGAAACATCATATTTTGTCTCTAAGGAATACCATAAGCCATGGCCAGGCTATTTTGGTTCTGGTCAAACTATTTTCTGAAAAGTAAAATATAAATTAAAATAATGTGCATTTTTCTGAATGATTTTCAAGAATTCAATAAAAGTTTCTTCACTACAGAAGTCATTTGTCATAATGAAAAGATCAGTCTACAAAAAGTCAGTTTGTAATTTTGTCATTTAATAACTGTTACTCTTAGGCAATCCAATTGATGTCTCTTTACCTCTTATAAAATGAAGGAATTGATATTTATTACCATTTTATGTGCCAATATGCATTGTGACTAGTAGTAGTTACAGTAATAGAATTCTAATCCCAAGTTCAATTCCCACTTCAGAAACTAAATAGCCATGTGACCTTGGACAAGTCACATAACCTGTGTCTGTCTCAGCTTCCTCAAGTTTAAAATGAGGGTAATAATAGTACAGAGCAGGGTTATTATAAAGATCAAATGAAGTATTTTTAAAGGACATGTCACATAGTAATTGCTTAATAAATTCTTATTCCCTTTCTTTCCTTCCTAATTGACTGTAAGAGTTCCAGCATTCTATATTAAATGAAAGATTCCATTCAATTTAACAGATGTTTATAAAGAGCTCATTTTGTGCAAAGCATTATGAGGAAAAAGATAGAGAGAGTTGCTGTATGGTAACCATATTGTCATTCTAGACTCATGAGTTTTATTTTAAATATTGCATGGTAAATATTATGGGGAAGGATAAAAGAAGGGTTCAATCTACATATAAATATAAAAGTTTATTTAACTAAAAGGAGAAAGGAAGGGAAGGGAATCAGGGACTATCTTATTTCTAGCCCCACTACAGATATTAAAATCTTATACTCTCTATAATTATACTAAACTAACTAATTTAAGTCAAGGGAAGTTTGGTAAAGGCAAGGACAAAGGGGCCCAAAGAAATCTCACAACTCAGGAGCTCTTTCTTTGATCCAAACAGCAAATCCCAATAAGATGTCAGATGAAATCTCCACAGCAGTAGCACCAGCTTCAGTAGCAAGAATAGGCAGAAAACAAGGAAACCCAAAGGAAAAGGCACCACTGGCTCTCTGGTCTACCCCCAAAATAACCAGATAACACCTCCTGGGCTCTCTTGACTGCTAGAGAAAAGCAGCCTCACTCTCCTAGAGTTCACCAACTTCCAGTTTCAGTGTTCTGTTCTTTCCTCCTGGGAGCTTTGGAATATTAGCCTGTCATTGCCCTGTGGAATCTTGGTTTGCAGCATCCCATGCTGTCAGCTTGCCTTGTTAAGCCCTGCTAGAAATCCTTTACTACAGTCCCCCCTTTTCAAAAAGCTGAAATCATGTTGAAAACACTATTTTGGCATTTGTGTATTAATGTCCTCACATTTTCTATAAACTAAGATTTCTACCCAGAATAATAAACAACCTACACTCAAACTATCTTATTCTATCCAATACTGTCTTATTCTAGGTGTTTAATCAAGGAAAGGAAAAAAGGAATTATACAATGAACAATTTCAAAGTTCAAAATACAGATCAAACATATGCAAAAGCAAAACAAGCAAATAACATCAACATCAAAAGATAAACATAAATACATGCAAAACATTAAAATCATAAAATACTATTCTTATCAAACAATACAGAAAATTCTACTACTATTACAATGCACAAGCATCAAACTTAGACAAAAATTTTGAAAAATTATAATAAACACATTACATGTTTTACCAAAAAAATTAAACCAAACCATCAAATTTACTTATGCAAAATACATTTAATAGATGAAAATTAAATATAATTGATCTATTTACATAAGTTTTACATGTAAATATATATGCATATAGTACATACATACAATATATGTATCCTATACATATATACACCTCCTATTTATACATATGTTATATATAAATGCATACATACACTATAATACAATTAATTTTACAACTATAATACATATTATTTACACACAAGTACACATGTATTTATAAATTGTGTGTGATATGTGATGTTATATGTCATATTTGCTATGTAATTATGTTTCTATTTATGTTGCAATGTATTTTGTACTGTAAGTCAGTATCTTACATTATGTTATCAGTCTTAAACTCTAATATATCTAACTGTAGCCCTTTCTTAATAAAATCTCCTATCTACCTATATTCCTATACTAAACTAAGTAGCTAACTATTCTTTGTTAGTAACTACTTTATAACTAATTATAATATTGTTAGAATCTAGCTATACATTGTTTCACTCATTCAACTAGTGATGCAATCTAACCTAACTATGTTTATGTTTTTGTGTATATGTGTTTGTTATGCTGTTATACTACACTATCTTGTTTTGTTAGTGTTACTGTTGTTTTATTGTTGTGTTACTGTTGCATACAATATACTTACCAAAACTTCAGATTATTCCTTCTCTTCTCAACTTGTTTGAAAAATTCTTCCTCTCCAGATTCCATGGTGGTAAAATGTATTTATGAATGCTTAGGTGAATATATGTTATGTTATGTTATATTACATTACCCCAATTCCTTAAAACCATTAGTCCACTAATTACTTGATCCTCTTCATTGAAAATTCCCTTCAAAGTCTTTATCTGCTTAATATTTATAAGTTTTTCAGACTTTTTACAATGTCCATCAATTTTCTGAATTCTCCTCCTCATCTGCAATTCCCTCTTCCATCTGAATGTCCTCTTCCACTGGAATGGTTCTCTCATTACTGATCTTTTTGACTGTAGACTCTATTTGACTGATGAATCTCAACTTTCCACGATATTTTCTTCTTCATTTATTTCTTCAACAATTTGTACACTTTCATTATCAGTTCCATAAGCTAATTTAATATGTGAGCAATGATACCATGAATCTCTTCCTAATACTTTCACAGAAGATGATGAAATTAACACAATTGAATAAGGATCTACCCAACTTTCTTAAGTTGCTGATGTTCTTGCAAATTTTTTCACATGAACCATATCACCTGGTTGAAAATTAAGAAGAGAATAATCCAATGGACCAGATTGGATCTATACTCCCATATCATGCTGTTCTCTAAGTCATTGTTATAATGCACTTAAATATGAAGGAAGTTGACAATCTCCTCCTAAGAGAGATGTATAAACTGTCTTACAAATTTTTGCCTGAAATAGAGTATATCCAAAGAGCATTTCATAATATGATATATGTAAATCTACTTTTGGTCTTGTACATAGGTAAAACAAAACTATGGGAAGAATATCTGGTCATTTTAGATGAGTTTGGGCACAAATTTTTTCCCACCATATCCTTAAATTCCTTATTCACATGCACCACTTGACCTGAACTGTGTGGATTATAAGGAACATGATATTTACATGTTATTCCTAGATTCTCATAGACTCTTTTCAGGACATCTTGTGTAAAATGAGATCCTTTATCAGAATCTATGGTAATCAGTCACCAAACCTAGGAACAATTTCCTTAAATAATACTTTCACCATAAAGCTAGCTGTATTAGTATTAAGTGGAAAAGCTTCAGGCCATTTTGTTAATCTATCAACAATTGCAAGAGAAAACTTGTTTCTTCCAGTTTTGGGCATACTGATGTAATCAGTTTTCAAACTCTCGAATGGACAATATGCTAAAGGTCTACCACCCAAACCTTTATTTCTGAATATACCTTGATTGAATTTTTTGGCAAACAGAAAAATCTGTACAGATATTTTTTGCAACAGTACTTATTCTTGGTGCTACCCATTGCCTTTTAACAGAGTCTACTATAGCTTGAGTAACAAAATGACCTTTTGTGTGAATGGCTTGACACAAATAGGTATACGAATCTTTTGGTAACAGTGGTTTTCCAATGTCTGCAACCCATATTCCATGTTATTTCCTTGCTCCAAATTTCTCCTTCCACTTCTGAATTTCTGAGTCTATATGAGCTTTTTCTAAATCATCAGACTCATTAGTTGACAAACTCATTACACACACTGGAGCATTATGGGCTGCAAATTTAGCAGTTATATCAGTTCTTTGATTTCCTTTAGAGACTGAATCTCTGCCACAAGTATGACTTCTATAATGGATCACTGCTAGCTGTTTAGGTTTTTGGAAAGCATCCATCAACTTATTTATTATTTCTACATGTGCAATTGGTTTTCCCAATGGAGTAATAAAACCTCATTATTTCCAGATCCTCCCTGTTGCATGACATATGGAAAATTCATAACACAAGTCAGTAAAAAGGGAACCAAAGAAATCTCACAACACATGAGTCCTTTCTTTCATCCAAACAGAAAATCCCAGTAAGATGTCAGATGAAATCTCCTCCAGTAGCACCAGCTTCAGTAGCAAGGATAGGCAGGGAACAAGGAAGCACAAAGGAAAAGGGACCACTGGTTCTCTGGGTCCACCCCAGAAATAACCAGATAGCACCCCTTGGGCTCTCTTGACTGTTAGAGAGTTCTCCCCATTCTCCCAGAGTTCACCAACTGCCATCTTCTGTGTTCTGTTCCTCCCCTCCTGGGAGCTTTGGAATGTTAGCCCTGTCATTCCCCGTGGGATGTTGGTTTGCAGCATCCAATACTGTCAGCCTGTCTTGTTATGCCCTGCTAAAAATACCTTAATACAGCAGGTTATTTTCTTCTTAGGAACTCTGGTTTTTACTTTAGTCATTGCAGCTCAACTTTGACATCTGGAACTAAGGCATACAAAAATACAATTCAGCCCTCTTTCCATTTAGGAAGCCAACAAAGGATACAGTATGTAAAATACTACATTTAGTAGGTCTTGCAAATTATGTATAAGCAAAAGTTTAACTAATTACTTTTAATGTAGTGCAATGGCCATACAGAAAAGCAGCAACCAGAGTTGTGACAATAACACTTATCATCTGTCAAGTCCTAGAATCAAATTATATCATGTGAATGACTATAGATAAGGGTATCACCTGACTGTTAAGCTTTAGGTTTTCATATTGAACACATATATATAGATATATAGACATATATGTTTGTGTATGTATGTATGTATATGTATGTATGGTGCTTATATAACTCATGGTAAAAGCAATATCCTAGCCCCTCACCCCATGTGATTTAGTCCAACTTTTCCTTAAAAGGTATTGAGACCTATTAAGAATTGTTTGGTCCTTAGTCCTGTTGATTTCACTTCCTTATTCTCTAGGAGCATTGAAACCATGAAAAAATGAAGAGAGTGCTCTTGTAATTGGCTAGTGCATCTTGATGGAAAACTCAAGAAAACTCCATTTATCTGAATCAATTCGATGTCCATGATTTTTTTTTTAATATCTTTCTCCTGCTGTGGATAAGTAAATGCCTTTTAATTGCTAGCATTTGAATAATCTACAAATGTCTTATTTTCTTTCCATATTGAATTTATGTTACCAGTAGAATGACTTAAGTCAAAATTATGTGATAAATGTCATCTATTATCAGGGAAATTTGGTTTCAAATACTTGAGCTCTATCCTACAATATAGATAGATAGATATACAGATTTAGGTATATATTGAGATATAGAGATAAGTTATAAATATAGATATAGAGATAGTTTTCTATTGATCTATTTCTATCACATAAAGCAAATATCTTGACATTTTTATGCTTTGTCAACTTATTAATTAGCATAGTAGGAATTTGTAGCATTGTAGATTTAGTTATGGAAGAGCTCTTAGGTGCTATTGGGTTCAGTTCATATTTTCCAAGTAAGGAAGCTGGAGCTGGAAGAATTTAAGAAATTGAGGCTTGTTCATAGTCTCACAGTTGATAAATTTTAGGAAAATTATTTGAATTCAAGGCTTTCTGATTCCAAGTTCTGAAGTTTATACTTTGTACCACCTAACTCCACCTATCCCGTTTCACAGTTTCTTGGATGAAATTTCTATTTCTAACACTTAGTACATAGCTGACAAGGAATAAGTCACAATGTCACTTAGCCTCAATTTCATGTTCTAAAAACTGATGGTAACAATATTTGTGCCCTAGAGATTTCCCAAGAACTGTAAACTGTATTTAGATTACTAATCTACTTAGGGAGATTTTGCATAATGAGAGTTCTCTGGTGAAATCACACATTTGAAATAATAACAACAAAAATGTTAATAATCTAAAATGCATACTTTACATATCTTGAAATGCCATAGAGAATAAAGCACCAGAATCTCATTTTCTGACCTATATTTCATAACATGATAAAAAATTTTTTGAAAAGGTTATTTTAATTTTATCCAAGGAATAGCCTTATGGTTTTTCAAACTTTAGTCAGCAAAATTCTAAGATCGTCCTTGTTTTTATTCCATTGTATCTTTTCCACATTATTTTCATCTTCTTTTAGAAATAAATTCAGGTAACAGAAAAAAATAATTGACTCTCTTTTCCCCCAATTTTTTGTAGTCTTCTACCTCCTCACATTTTTCATATTGTTCTCATCACTCCTTCCTTCCCTTAACCTAGATGGTTTGTACAAATTATTTCAAGAACCATCTGAATTCTTTCTTCCAGAGGCTGTGATCCTCTCTTAACTATCCAAATGACATAATTATCACTGTTTGCTTATGCTATCACTTATTTTAAAAATTCAGCATGTATTAATGTTTCCCTAACCTTACATTTGTTTGGAACTTGATTAGAGTGAAAACTCCCTGAGAATATACTGTATGTGTGTAATTATTTAAATCCATAGCAAAGGATAATGGAGTTGCATATATTGGGCACACAGGAAATGAAAACTGTTTTTTATTGACTTGATTGCTAGAGGAGACAAATATTGGAAGGTTTTCAGGAGAACACTGATTATTAAAATGACTCTGTCAAGAAAACAGGAAGTTATATCTTCAGAGTTCTAATTTTATTTATTTTATTAACAGCTATAGACTAAATCTCTAATTACTAATATAACCTTTCCTTTTAAAAAATGTGATTAATTTAGGTACTCTTTTACAAGGACCATACTTCACCATAGTAGTTTGTTGTAAAATATTTAATCTGGCTATAAGAGAAATTACTTCATTGGATAGATTGTCACTTTGGACAGGATTTTTGCCAGTGATGTTCTTATTGTCAAAATGGGGAATAGATGAAAACTTGGTATGATTTCTTCTTATTTATTTCTATTGATTTAGCAGATTACTCAGGGCCACCTGACCAGACCAATAGTATAAACCATGAGAAAAAGACATGCCTGCTGATTTGTTTTGTTTTAAGATGATAGAATATATTTTGATTAATGCATTCAATAATAGATTATTAATGGCATAATTAATTCCATTAGATATTAATGGCATAATTAATGGTATGAAAACAGGGCTATTAAAATGCAAAAAAAATTGCATAACCAAAACTTTACCAAGAACTAGTTAATGATATTTTTTTCATTTTCAGCAAGTTTCCATTCAGAGATGAAAAAGTAACAGCATGTATTGAATGTATCTTCCTAAAAATAAGAGTTGTGTGTCCAAAATTGCCTCTAATAGTCTCCTTTTAGAGAGGCAAGGCAGATTACTTAGAGATTAACTAGGCATTCTTGATTTTGGTACTTCAAATGCAGAAAATTGTATCCAGGATATAATATATTATCAGGCTAGTTTTCACACCGAAGAACAAGATGGTAACATTTTTGAAAATCAAATAAAGAATACATTTTTTCTTCCTTTTGTTGTCTCTTTTACAAATAAACTTTAAAAGCATTTCTGGGAGGGTACATTTAACTTTTTTTAAAGCAGAAAGAGAGAGACAAAGATAGATGGGGGAATGGAATGAGGGAAAGAAGAATAAAAAGAAAAAGAATGGAAGAAAATAAGGAAGAAAAAGACAAGAAAAGAACTATACTGTACATTTTTATATCAAATTGATGTTGGCTTTATGTCATTTGTTATGTTCATTTTTTTCCTCCTAATTGATATTGTTATCTGGAGAGTTAAAACAATTATAGATTACACTGTATAGAGTTTATAAACTCATCTTTCTCTTTTTAGACCCCACAATGGTTTCTCAATGAAAAATGGTTTTTAAATTAAGTTAAAATGTGAAGAAATTCAACTCATTAAACTCTTGAAAATGGTGAAAAAGAATTTGTTCTTCACCTTTATTGTAGATCTTCAGCCTACATTTATTCTAATATCAGTATCTTAAACCAAATGATGTTAAAAATAAAGCATTTTTCCTTTATTTGGAAATATTTGTTAATATTGTGGCTCACAGGTTTAGGCGATCACCTGAAATCTCATCACCTTGCAGACTGACTCTATTTTTAATAATTCAGTAGCCTCTCAACTCTGATTATAGTGGAGTAATAAACTATTCCAAAGGTCTTCTTTTATAGAGGACTTGGATCAGAAATTTCCAGGTAACTTTTATTTTTCCATTAGCAGTTCTATTTGGTTTTAACTCCACATAACATCATGCACCCATGCTGGTTACTCATTAGTAAATGCCCTACTTTCAAATTTCTTTTCTATATTGTCTTCCCCAATTAGATTATATGTTCCTTGAAGTCAGAAACTGCCTTTCTTTTTTCTTATTTGTATCTCTACTGCACAGCACGATATCTGGTACTTAGGGGGCTCTTAATACATGTTTATTTAATTTAATTGTGATATATTAAATATTTTCAAGTTGTATGGATTTGAATTGCCACTAATAACACATCTAAAATATGAAATTATTTTAAAATATAATATATCCTAGATATGAGACATTTAATAGTTGAAGGAAACCTGTTGTTCTTAAAGTTTCATTCCTTCATTTTTTAGATGAGAAAACTGAGGCCTAAAGAATTAAGATGATTTGACCAGGATCATACAGCTGGTAAGTGGCCCATCTAGGTCATTAACCGATTTGTTTAAAAAAGACCTTGGTATTTTTTAATTGCTTTTCATTACCTTCATTATGTCCCTAGAAAACCTTTTCCTTTTAAAATTAAATAAAGAAGTAAAAGGTTAAAAGGAGTGATTAAGGAAAAATACCCAACCCATCATATAGGATGGAGTGAAAATTCAGTGTTCAAAAACCATAGTCCTAACCTCTACAAAAGGAATAAGGAAGATACATTCTCCTTTTTCCTGAATTTCAATTAGACAACATTATTTCTTCTTGTTATTTTCATTCATTATTACATTTTTGTATATATTTTTCCTGGTTCTGCTTATTTAATGCTGCATTAATTCATAGAAATATTAACTTGTCTCAGTTCTTTATAGTTGTCATTTCTCAGAGCAGAGTTATAATTCATCACATTCATGAACCTTTGAACATGAACCATGAACAAACCTCATGCTTTGTTTATCCAACCAATAATCTATGGACATTTTCTTTGTTAATTTGGGTCTTCTGACTTGAGTTTAATGTTCTTTGAAACCTATTTACACTAATATACCATCCTACTATCCCTACTGTTTGTTCTTTAACTAAACTCCTCTGGAAAAGTCTATGGACTTTAAGATTACTAATGTGCTATTTGTTGAGAGGGAAAGATCTAAAACTAAATCTTAGATATTTGTAGTTATTAAAATCATTGGGATTTTTTAAACAAGAGCAGGGCTATTAGTGTCAATATCCTGGAAAAAATGCAAAACAGATTATTATATTCTGTCTAAATTAGTCCAGTGTTTTCCAATTGGATATAATAGTCTTCCATATTTAATGTACTAGACTGCAGTAGCTGATTACCATGTACTATTACATCAGTATCATATATTACCTAAAAGGAAGTTTAACTACATGCATACAGTACATAATATGTAGTCAATTATAAATTCTTTATTCATTTTAAGGCACTTTTTGTATAGTATGGGTGTGGACCAGTGAAGAGGGGAAATGAATGATATTGAAGGAGAGACTATCTTTTATCTTTAGGAAAACTTCTCACTTTAACAGCTGAAAATGTATTCTAATTTTATACCCTTTTTCTCCCCCCCCATAAGAATCTGATGCTTTATTTTGTCTCCAAAATTATTTCAATATGTGGATAATAGTATTATGGGAAATAAAATAGATTTAAACAGAAGGCATATAAATATTAATGAAAACAAACTGAAAGTAAAGTATTGAAAACATTTCAGATATGTTGAATAATAAAAACTTGATATTTTAACTTTTTTTCGATATGAATAGCACTTTAAAGGCAAAACAAAAAAAGAACAAAGTTCCCAAATTTATTAATGTTTTTCTCTTGAATAAATAGAATTGGTATAGTGAATATAAAATACTACAAAAAGTAGCTGAACACAGTCTCCCAAAAAAGACTTCTGGCAGTTTTCTAAATAATACAAAAACAGCAACAACAAATTTGATTCAGTAAGTTCCTCCTGGTTTGCTTTGTTTTTCCCCATTTGAACAAAATTAATCAGTTCTCCATATCAATTTTCCTTTATTGTAATGATTTTAGTGATCCATCTTTCCATTGTTGACCACATACCCTTCTTACAATGGAAGTTTCTTCTGAAAAAGCAGTATTATAGTACTTTGCATGCTGAGATCACATCTTTGGCTCTCTTGGCCTATTTCATTTGCAGAGATGAAATTACATCAACAGAAATTGGACCTGTATTCCAAATAATTGATGACAACAGCTCTGATTAATTCTTGAGCATTAGATTTAATTTTAGATTGCAAAACCTCTGGGCAGGAGCAGAGTCTGATGATAGATGCTGTACAATTTGAGCACACTGCAGGCACTACATAATAAGCCAAATCCTCTACCACAAGAGAAGGCATTGGGCTATCAATTGTTTAGATTGTGATCCTCAGTCACTTATGTAAAGTCAGGCAAACATTTCTCTCCAGAGACATTGACACTGCCATATTGTATGGATTAACTGTAGAATATATAGTGGCCAAAGGAGAAAAGTTGGATATATTGGGGAGAAAAAAAAATGGGCTGTGTATACTGTGATCCTGAAATCATTGAAATCAACTGTTATAAGCTTCTTTGTAAAGACTTACACATGTAGAAACTTAGGTCTCCTTGATATCTCAAATATAGAAAGGAAAACAGGACTACTAGTATATGTGTGTATATTATGTATATACCCTTGGAAAGCATAGCATTAAATTAGACTGTCATAATATGCATATGGGATGAGATGAGGGATTCTAGAAAGAGATTAGAAAGCCATTCCTTGCATTCTTCCATAATAAGGAGAGTATATTGGGAATCAAAAGTGAGCAATAAACCCACTTGGGGAAATTGGATGGTATAGTTAAACCACAGAAAGCCATAGAAATTCTTAAATATGAACATCTAATAAAGGAGGAATTGTATTTGTATTATTTAGGAAGCAAGTAATACTCACAATCCACAAATTCTTCAATCGTTTCATTTATATGCATATTCCCATAATGGTATGGATTACAATTTATGTTCAAATAAATTTCAAAATATAAAACTATACACATAGATACTAATATTTAATGTGTGTATATATATGTGTGTGTATTTATGTGTATATATTTGTATGGCACATATACATATTTGTATGTGCTAATTTCATTGTGTTCCATTTGCCTAGTTGTTACTAAAAATGGTGAAAGTATATTATATCTTGAAAATCATCATCATCATAATCATCTGTATTATCATCCCTTTTTGCTTGTACTTGTCTCAGTTTTTTCATAGATTCTTTTCATAAGTCTACACAGAATGAAATAATATCCCTGTACTTTCAAGCAAATCAAGTCAACAAGTAATTATGAAGTATTCCATATGAGCCAGGTACTTCAGTAAACATTGGCCAATTTAAAAACAGCTATCATCCATCAGTGCAATAATCTACAGAACAATAAATATAATGAATTAATGATAAGATAGCAACTCATTTATCAGACTGAACTCTATGGAAATGGTTAAAAAGATGAAGATAATAATGTTTAGATTTGATATAGCAGGTTAATATTTAGAAAGAATTATGCATACATTATCTTATTTGATCTCAAAACTACTCTGGAAGATGTATGTTTTTATTATCACTGTTTTACAGATAAGAGATTTGAGTCTCAAAAGTGATTTGACCAATATCACAGAACTTGGAAATGAATGAAGTAAAATTAGACATTATAAATCCTGGGCTCCAATTCAGGAGCCTTTGCACTATGCTGTAATATACCACTAAGTATAACTAATATCCTTTAAGTAAGACAACAAACTGGGAGATGTTTGTTATTTAGATATTATAATAAACTGCCAGTTAATTCTAAAAACTTTCTCTCCAGATGTGTACCAATTTTCCCTCCCTACAATATGAATTGTCTGATACTGATGAAATTTTTTACTTTTAAATTGATTTAAAAGATAAAATGAATTTAGATACATATTTAGCTTTCTTACATTATTTTTCTATAAAATGATTAAAAAATTAATATGACGGAATTTCATAGAATTGGTTTCCTGAAACAAACACAATGAAAATGGTGGTATTACAGGCAAATCAGAGTGAAGAAGAAGAAATATGCAAATATTTAGAAATCAGTCAAATTGAAATGAGGGAGGACAGATTTATCTAAACAACACTTAAATACTTGTTTGTGACAACTTATTCTAATTTATTTCTATTTGTTGATAACCCACTCACAATTTTCATGGTATATCTAGATAACGAGAAAGAAGTAGCAAATGTGTCTTTTTTTAAAATGGGGATTATTTAGATCTGTTAGAGTATGTAAGATTTATAAAAAGTATAAAAAGGATAAAATTGATTTATATAGCGGCATCATGGGCAATTGCAAAATAAAACAAAAACTAGACACAATGTAACAGTCTAATATACTGAAATAGTGGCCAAAATTTTAGCATATTCATATCATAGATTGCTGTAATTACATCACTATTGACAGATATGAGGGATATTAAGCCCATAATATTTTTATGCAATGCTATTTTAAAAAATCTCATTAGAAATACAAAAAATATTCTATATGAACTATTGACAATTTGAAAATATGACAATAGGTGAAAAAAACTAATGGAAACTTTGAGAAATATACTAAAGAGTTTAAATCATATTTTGGGGGTTAAGATTCATGTGTATAAAGTTAAGCAGTTGCAAAACAAATTTAGTCATATTAATATCTATTAATATGTTTTTAATTTATTTTAAGTGTGAGTGGTCTAAAGGAAGCAAATAACATTGTATATCCTGCTTTTGTCAGTAGAGTAAAAATAATAAATTACTTTAACTCTTCTTTGAGTAGTATTTTAAAAAACAAACTTTCAATTCTTGACAATTATAATCACTTCAAAGATTTTTATTGCAGCTATAAAAAACATTACCCATCTTGGTCATTGACACATTTTAAGTGTTTAGTTATTCTTTTTTTTTTCTGAATGAGTAATTAGAATTATGACATAATAGTTATTTTGGGTAGGGTGGAAAATTAGTCAAAACCAGGAAAAAGTGAATGGTTTGGTACTTTATTGAGCATGATATAAAGAGTTTATGTTTTAGTCATGAAAATGGACATACTGAACTTTCATTGTTTTTTATTTCACTTGTGCTAATTATATTTAACACATCTTTTTCTTGAAGTTGGCAAGGCATGCAAACCATATACAAGTATATAATGAATAAGCAAAAGTTGCAATTTTTTTCTTTTCTTTTCAAAGTAAATAATACTATGAATTTGCAAAATCAGGGAATAAGAAGGGGCCTCCAGGTTCATTCTACATTTGAACAAAAATCTTCTCTATGATATGCCCAACAAATGGTTAACCAGTCTATGCAAGAAGACCACCAATGATGAAGGAGCCACTACTTCACAAGTATCCCATTTAACTTTTTGGAAACTGTCAGGAAGTCTTTTATTATACCCCACTAAAAGTTTCAGTTTTTACCCATTTTCTCTCCTCTTCACTATTACCACCCTTCCTATATTAAAAAATGAATATCACCACCACCCATATTCTACTGCCTTATCCTTATGTCTTCCTTATTCGAATTAATTTTCCTTCATCTTTCAAACAATACTCACATGGTTTAATTTTGAATGCATGTTCTAAATTGGTTACCCTCTTCAGAATTCTCTCCATTTTTTGACTGTCCTCCCTGAAATTTGATACTCAGAACTGAACTTTATGATACAGTTACTTTTATTCCTAACAAGTGCACAATGTAGAGACAATTATCTTCTTCTTCCAGGACTCTATACCTCTCTAAATGCAGTAAACAATTGAATCAGGTTTCTTGTTTACCTTAAACATTATTGATTCCCTGGGAATGCAGGATGGTAATGCATTTTCTCATACAAATTGCTGCCTATACACTCCTCATATCTTCTTTTGAGTACACAGCAGATAACACAGTTATGTTCATGGTGCTGTCTAGGATATAATTACATTAGGAATCCCTTCCTGCCCCCTGACACTGTTTCTCCAATTCATATTGCATTGCCTGCTTAAGTTTTTAGAAAAGAACATAGTACTGTTCTTTTCATTATTTTAGGGTACAAACTTGAGAGATATGACTTCTAATAGCATTGATCTTCAGTCCTGATATATGATGTTCCTGAATATCTGAATATTGATCAAGCAGTTGACATTAATTATAATTTACAATAACTAAATATTTTTAAAATGATGGTTTTCCTCAGGACCTAGGGCATGAACAAGACCTTGGAAGAATAACCTACAACTTAATGTGCAAACACAAGAATATGTAGGGAACATATAGGGCCAAAGGATGCATCAATGACTCCTGGATCTAGGAGTTAATTTCCCCCTTTGTGTATTCTCTATCTTTTCACTTTTTGCATCTCTCCTTAGCAATAGTTGAGTCATTCCCTGGATCAATCCAACTCTTTTTTTTTTTTTTTTTTTTTTTTGCAAAACATGATGTCTCAACTAATGAACTGGACCAAGTAGTCACTTGGCTGCTGTGCTCATTTCACACTGGACTTGGATGCTGTTGTGACTGCCTATTGTTATCAGTGGGGTATTTCATAGTTTTAATGTATTTCCTGTTCCTCCTATTTGGCTGTGCATTCCCATCTCAGAATGTTCATTTACTCCAGATTTGAAAAGAACATTTACAAAAGAAATAGTAATGTTATATTCTCAGAAAGTTCTATAAGCTATTAGGGGAAAGGTGGGGGAGCACTCAATTTTGTTCACTCACCAAATGACCCGAAGGTGTCTTCTTTACTTGAATTCTTCAAAGGAAGAAAAATGCCAAAGGGCCGAGTTAGGAAAATATTGACCTTTATGTATTTGAACACACATCTGACATAGCAATTTCTGAGCAGCATTCTTTCTGGTACCTTCACCAGCCAAAGTACTCTGTCATTTCATAGTAATAGCCCTTCTGTCATTCCTGATCTGAAGAAGGCTCACCAAATCTCCAAATCAAGGACTGGAAATAAGAATGGAACATTGTTCATTCATTATATAATCTATTAGGAAGGGAAAATCTGAACATGCCTTTAAGGTCAGTCATTCACATAGATAGATAGGTAGATAGATAGATAGATGCATAGATATACTGGCAGAGATAGGTAATAGATAAATAGATGGATGATATATACACAGATAATATGTCTAGATAAATATATATATACACACAATTGTGTGTATTATTATTATAGATTATATACGTTACCTATTGTTCAGTCACATTCAGTCGTTTCCATTCTTTGTGACTCAATTTGGGGTTTTCTTGACAAAGATGATGGAGTGGTTTTCCACTTCTGTCTCCAGCTCACTTTATAGATGAGGAACTGAGGCAAACTCTCAGCAAGAGGGCTAAACCAGAGTGAGGGTAAACTATAGACTTTGAACACATTAAGTACTTAGGGGCTGTCAATCTCAAGGTTGTGAAGACTTCTGGTAGGAGGGACAGAAAAGAGCAATTAGTTCCAATGGCCAGAAAGACAGTGGAAATGTGAGTTATGGAGCATTTAAAGCTTGCTTAGATTTCACAGATGCCAAGGCTATCACTGTATCCCAGACCCTCACAAGTCATCTTGACTTTTGTCCTGCCACTTGACTTTGATAACTCTGGAAGAGAGAATGAGTCTGATGAATTTTTGCAACTCTGCCTAACTTAAATCCAGTTCACTAACAAATGAAGATATCTCCCCTTGATTAAATTGTTCCTCTTCAAAAATGAAGGACAAAAAATAAATGCTTATGAACATACTTGAAGACATGAAGATGAGTCTTTCTGATTTTAGATCTGGCACTCTCTCCACTGTACCATTTAGATGCCCATGTTATATATAGATATAGATATAGATTTTCTATAAAGAGAGATATCTATATATCTGTAGATATATTATCTTTAGATGATTTATCTACATATATCTGTAACTATATTTGTCTGCCTATTCATGAAGTGAACTAATCCCAGAAACTTGGGGCACTCCATTAGATAATTCCTACTGAAATGATAACCAATTATTCATGATTACTTTCAGTATCTAGCCTTTCAACTACTTCTGAATCCATTTAGCTTTGTATCATCTAGCCCTTATCTACCAACATTTTCCATGAGTATAGCTTGAAAGACTTTGTCAAATATTTAATATCTAGTGAAACCATATCCATAGCATAACTCTCATATATCTGACACTATATAAATGTTTTCTCTCGCCTTCTACTACACTTTCTGTTTCTTCCCTCTTCTATAAAACATGTGGTTAGTGTGGTCTGACCTGTTATGGGTAATAAAGTGATGACTCTTTCTAATTACTACTCATTTTTATATACATTAACTATCCTATTAGTAATATATTTTACCATTTTGGCAGATATTGAAGTAAAACTCTGGTTTATATTTAGCAGATTCCATTCTGTAAAAAAAGAAGGAGACTTGCCTTCTTTTTATAACTGGGAGAGACAGTTGATTTGTCTCACTGGTTAGGTTTAATACCACTGAAAGGATTGGGAGGACCAAGTGAAACAGGGATGTCTGGAGATTGGAATACCATATTGTTGGAGGGAATTAAGGCAGATTCTTTCCCTTTCTAGGGTGAATGGGAACAGGGGTTAAAGGTTATCTCTAGAGAAGAAAGATGTCTTATCTTTCTCTTTCCTCTCAAGGGATGTCAGACAGTCAACAACCCTTGAGTACCTCTGTGGGCACAGTTGATGGGAAGAAATGTCTATTCCCCTTAACAGCAACTTCTGAGGACAGGTTTATTATACCTTCCTCAATGGAGAATATGTGGCAATCCAAACGGGTTTGCCACAGAAAGGGACTGAACTCAAGCTGTGAGCTCTGTCTCCACTTTTCCATCCTTCTTCTTGTATTAGTGATAGGCCAAACCCAAATCTGACTGTAACTGAAAATTTATTGAAGGGATGGGGTATGGTAAGGTTGAAGGAATATGGGAGAAGGATGGTGGGAGAGGATACCCTGTCAAAACTATTTTCACAGCAGTTGGATTTCAAGGGCTCAGGCTTGAGGCCTCAGTGCCTCAGACCCTTTTCTCAACTGACTGCTTTCTTGTAAATATTTATACTTCTATAACATAAACTAAAACACTATAATCAGTTCTAGGAAGTCAAGGGGAGACCCAGAAAAAAGTAAGAAGGCCAGCTCAGTTTTTTGAAATAGTCCAATCTAAACTTCTGAGTCTGTAATTCTTGCTGGCAGATGGAGGAAAGTAGTAGAATATTCCTTGATGAAAACAACTTCAAAGATAGCCAGGAAAGTCTGGGTCTTCTCTCTTTGTGGTTTTGGTTTGCCCTTAGTCACTCAGAAACAGAACTAGTTAGCTTCCAGTATAGGGCTACAAGTGCTGAGGCTCACCAGAATTCTCCTCAGCTAACTGTTCTTTACCCACAGTCCTTTGCTGTCCCAAACTGATACTTCTCTGCCAGTCCACCAAAATGCAGAGTTCTGCCAAGCTTCTCTCTTGCCATCCTTACAATTCTCTTCCTACTTCACATTCTTTCTTTTTTATTTTTTAGTTTAGGACAGCATTTATATCTCTCCTGTAGTACTGGGACTTCTCCCATTCTGATTTATCTTTCTTTAAAAAAAATAAATTAACAAAAACAAACAAATAAAAATATCTTATTTCCAGTCTTAGAATCTATTGGTTCCAAGGCAAAAGGGCAGGAAGGGATAGACAATTGGGGGTAAAGGACTTGACTAGGTTATAGAACTAGGAAGTATATAATGCCAGATTTGAACCCAGTTGCTCAGGACACCCAGCAACCTACCTATCCATCATTCGGCATTATCTTTCAATGAATGGCTACTCACATCATCTAAAGTATATGTGAATTCGGTGCCCAAGGCTGTAGGCTATTTGCATCTGGTAATTTTAATCTCTTTTATTCTTATCTCTCCAGTCAAATGTTAAAAGTTTAATGAAAAGGAAAGCTTACCTTTGTCTTCTTATCCTTAGTATCTAGCTTAATATCTGAGACATTATAAGCATTTAAAAATGTAGGTGGTTGATTATTAGATATTTTCTTCCTCCTCTTCATAGTTAATGCCCTGTCCAGTCTAAGATTTCTTCTTCATTTTACACTTTCTACCTGGATTTAATTATTTTCCAGATTACATGTTGGCACATATTTTTTAAAATAAAAGCCTTACTTTCCCTCTTAGAATCAATACTATGTATTGGTTCTAAGGCAGAAGAGTGGTAAAGGCTAGGCAATGGGGGTCAAGTGACTTGCCCAGGGTCACACAGCTGGGAAGTGGCTGAGGCCAGATTTGAACCCAGGAACTCCTGTCTCTAAGCCTGGCTCTCAATCCACTGAGACACCCAGCTGTTCCCTGGCACAATTTTTAATAATAGTTTTATGACATTTTGCAATCTATGATCTCTCCCTCCCTCCTATCTCTATCCCTTCCCCAAGATATTAGATTATATGATATAGGTTATACATGTGTTATTACATAACACATATTTCAATGTTCATCATGCTGTGAAAGAAGACACATATCACTTACTCTAGAATGTTAGCATTAAAATTCTATGGAGACTAGCTTAATTTATGTGTATTTTTAAAAAATAATTTTAAAAAGTGAGTCAGAAAAAAAAAAAGAACAGCCACATGTAGCCAGCTGTTCCTTTCTCTAGCTTCCTCCCTCTGCAGATATGTCAGCTTCTTAGGCAGACCTCAGGTGCACCAAAGTCCTCTCTTGAGCAGGCCCAAGTTGATTATGTAGGTGCCCACATGCAAGGACTCCTCCCCCAAGCCATCTAAGCAGTCACACTATGGGCACACCAACTAGTTCTTTGCTAGCCACCTCCTCTCTCCATGGTTCTGAATCAAAGAGTCTTATTTCTTTTTCCAGTCCAATTTTACAATCTTTGTAATATCACTTTGCAGAGTCCCTCTCATTTGGCAGTCTCTAACTCAGTCCAGATCAGAAGTGGGTATTTGGCACTCCAGGAGTTGCCAGGTGGTCCTTAGAATAGCTGCACAGAACCAGCACAGAATGTCCCAGCATTGTATGGAAGACTTTACGCTTCACTTCAGAGATATACAGGTTGGAGGTTTAGAAGTTAGATTCTTTGCTTTAAAATCCAAAGTTGCCTTAACAGACTACTGTTAAGTTTTCACAAGAGAAAAATTCATGCAGGAAATAAAGCAGAGCAGCATGCTTCAATCTGCACTCAAACTTCATCAATTCATTTTTTGGAAATTTTTATTTAATTAATTAATTTAGAATATTTTCCATGGTTACTTGATTCATGCTCTTTCCCATACCCTCCACAAAACCCCCTCCCATAGCTGACATGCAATTCCAATGGATTTTACATGTGTCACTGATCAAGACCTATTGCCATATTACTGATATTTGCACTAGGGCATGATGGTTGTTGTGAAATAGAAACCCACAAATTCAATATAGACAATGTAGATAAATGAAATCAAAAAGAGAAATTTCTCCAAGTCAAAGTAGAAAGTTAGATTTTATTGGGAGAGGGTCAAGTCATCCAATAAAATCATTCTCTTGCATGTATTACATTGTTGGACCCCAGCAAAAGACCACACTCATAGGCCAAGACCTGATTTATATGCTGGACAGTAAGAAAATGAATATTTTCATACAAGTTTGATGACATATCACAAGATATAACATCATATAGACCTTTTTTAGATATAGTTACCCAATTTCAAAGCAGATTGGTTAGTTCATTTCGAAAAGCTCAGATTAGTCCAAAGGATAAACCACAAGACAATACCCTTACTTAGGCAAATAGTGATCACCATTACCTCAGACTCTTCTGATCTGGGGGAAGGATGACTATTTTCAAACAGGGAAGAGTGCATAATGTTTGCAACATGTTGAGACATGAAATCCAGATGGCCAGCCTCTTATGATAAAGGGAAGTACAAACTTAGGGAGGGGTTAGAAATCCCTTTAAAGCAGTTTTTTATGCTTTAGTTAGAAATCCTTGTAAAATTTATTAATTTGACTGATTTTATTAAGATTATAATGGAATATATATTAATCACTTTAGAATTACAATATTGATTATTTTAAACCTATCACTATCACTAAAATCCAATCAAGTAGAAAGGGGTAGGGGCCTATTTTCCCAACATGGTGAACCTATAACAGCAATGACATGTGTAGCCATTTTCAAGGACACCTGACCACATGTGGGCTCAGCATGCCTTGGAGCCCAGGAGCTGCCCAGCCACCTGCCCATAGTCATGGCTGTGGCCATGCCCCAATCTGGAGGGGGGAGGGAGAACAGAGGCAGGGAGGAGGGCTGCTCCACTAGATGGCTGCAGGGGCAGGGGGAAAGTGGCAGGCAGCTCATGCCAGGTAATTGGGGTGTGTGGGGCTCCCATGGGGGTAGGGAGGAGGAGCTTGCCCAGGTAAGGAGCCAGCAGAGAAGCAGAGTGGCAGGTGGCAGCTACTGCTCTCAGAGCATCCCCAGGGCCAACCAGCTGGGGATGGTAGGGGCGGGGCAGGGCTGGGTCAGTGGAAGACTGGGTGGGGCTCTGGCCCATGTGAAAAGGAGGAGTGCCTGGAACCAATTACCAGACACTTTTAGCACCCTAAAAAATATAGAAATGGCTTTACTCACAATTTTTTCCTCTATGCATTTTTGTGAGACCTTATTCTCAGAGTTAATCAAATCCAAAAAAAGAAACAGATTGGCAGATGAAATTAGTAGCACTTGCTGGGGTTTGAAGTGTTCAAAATATCAACCTTCAATTGAAGATTTAGCCAATGGAATTCAGCAACAAAAAAAGTCTCTAATAGGCACGTTAATTAAAGAATTCCCCCTCCCCCTCACTTATCTTAGTTCATGGCACCCCACACATGTTAAATAATATCAAGGCCAACAAAAGAAACGGACTGACAGATGAACAAAGAAGACACTAAGCAGGTCAGTTAAATAATTAGTTTTTGGTTTATTAAATGTTATATATTACAATTATACATTTTTGTTATTTAAACTATAAATATCATAAAATTATTTTTTTTCTCAAAGTGACACACCACCCAAGTTAGGTTTTTTTTTTTTTTTTGCGAATTTTGACACACCAAGCTCAAAAGGTTGCCCACTACTGCAGTAGCATGATGGTTTATACCCTAATCATATTCTCATCAACCCATGTGATCAAGCAGTTGTTTTTCTTCTGTGATTCTATTTCCACAGTTCTTCCTCTGAATCTGCATAGTGTTCTTTCTCATAAGTCCCTCAGAATTGTCCTGGTTCATTGCATTGCTACTGGTAGATAAGTTCATTGCATTCAATTGTAGCACAGTGTACAGTTTCTGTGTATAATGATCTCCTGGTTCTGCTTTGTAACAGTTAAATTAGTTTCTCTATTAAAAGCACCATATTATATTAGGTTTATTAAAGATTACTAGAAATCAAGGATAAAGAAATACAAAATAAGAAAAGCATGTGCAACCTGCTCACTAAATCTTGCCTGTCAGGTAGAGAGATGAGTGTGCTTAGAAGCAGAAGAAGAGAGGCTCTTGGGAGGCAGAGAGCCCTTTAAATAAAAATTGTGTTCTTGCAATCATGTGAGATTATAGGGAATTCTGGGAAGCACCAAGGACTTCTGGGGATTGACGTTTCGGGTTCAAATCTCCCTTTTTACATTTCACCATATGATCATTATTGGGAAACCAGTTTCCCCAAAAGGATCATAAAAAGATAATCAATTTAAAGATTACAATACTTTGAGGATAAGAGGAAAAAAGAACAAAACCAATAATTGCTAGATGCATTGACAAAAAGCCAGTTAGGGGAAAGTCCCCTTTGTCATGAAAGTATATATATAAATAAATGTTCAATCAACCACACCCAAAGTTCATTCTTGATCTTCTCGTGCAGCTTGTCATCTGGAGGCACCTTCATGGTGTCTTCTCCAAACACTTCAGTTTCTGAATTCGGAGAGTCAGCATGTTTCTTAACCTAAAATTCTTCTCAAAAGGAATTTAAAATTTGCAATTTAAAATAAGAATATTTTTTACATTTCCCCCTTGAAGAGGGTGCTTGAAAAACACAGGGATCATTTAGGGATGCATGGCTGAGTTATGAGGTATATGAATCAATTGGCAAGAGAAATTAAAAAGACATCAGAAAAATCCAAATAAAAAATAATTTCTGGATGAAAATATAGACTATCAAAGTCTTATGTGTAAAAACTCTAAGTAAAGGAAAAATAAACCTTTAAGAGGTCCTTGAATCAGGGTCCAATTAAAGTGATATAAGCAAGTAAGAATTTTCCCAATCAGTAGCCAGGACTACAGAAAGTTTGCCACACAATGAAAGACAGAAAAGGGACTAGATTATAGGAGCCAGGTAGGAGCCAAGTTAGGGATACTTGTCTGTAAGTATTTTCAAAGTGTGGGTACAAGGAAGACCTACGTCTTAATGTATGTTAAGTGTCACAACCTTGCGTCTTCACACTAGGTTCAAGTCTTTTGTATTGGCTTAGAAGTGCATCAATCCTTCCTGGATTGGTTTCTCTGTTGACCTGTGTGCTCTTTTGGTACAATTCAGGTTTAGCTTTGTGCTTCTTTGGCCCTGTGAAATGGCTTTTTTTGTCTTCTTTGTCCTGGAATCATTAAGCAAAGTCCCATAATTTTTTTAAAACAATTAGTGGCATAATTTTTATAATCTCAAGCTTTTGGGGCATGCATTGACCTTATAGCAAATGTATTTTAAACTTATATTACTTCTAAATCAAAAAAGTTAAAGAAACTCTTAATACTGGTGACATGTGCTTCAAATATAAAAAGGAGAGAAAAAATAAAAAAGCTGAAATAGTATATTGCACATGCAAGAAAAATATAAAAATAAAAGAATTTTAAAATTCAAAAATATAGCTTATAATCATTGACATACTGTGTCAGGTAAGAAAATATAGAATACAAGGCTTTCTCAACAAAAATGAGATCCATTTCCTCTTCATATCTGGCCATGATCCATTGTGAGTACAACCAAATGAATTTTACAAGGTAACAGGTTTTTTTTTAATAAAGAACAGTATTACAAATATGTAGGTATCAATATCCCCAAAATTCTCAATAGCCCAATTAATTACAATAGCAAACAAACCCACTATCATATTTCATGTAAGTTGCAGTATGACATTTTAAAAGAAAATGGATACATGTCACAAATTTTTACAGACATAGCAAATCTTTCAACCTTGGAAAACATTTAAACAAAGTAAAACTCATTTTTGGTTTAGAACATCATCAAGAAATCTAGATATCATTACAAAAAATGTGGCAGAGGAGTCTAGGAAAAACTCAAACCTCTGTACTGTTGATGTTGGGTAAAGTGAGCTGAAGAGTTATAAATGAGAGATGCTCCTCTTTTAGGAGTGCTCCAGGGGTACTATTTACCCTGGGATTAACTTCCCAGCTTCTATTCACATTTTTATAAATGTGGGAGGTGTAGATTAAATTTGTATTTCACTTCAGCTACTAAAATAGACCTTACATCCTGTTAGGGGCAGGCAAAATGGCCAGAGATTGTTAAAATAATTCTAAAAATCATGTCTAAAAACCCCTTAAAATCAATTTGAGATATTTAGCTCATTAAATTTTCCAAACATTGCTATAGAATTGTAGCAATGTTCTGATGGAGTTCATCTATCCTCTATGTGACAATTTACAAAGTCAAAACAGAAAAACTGTTTTTATATGGGCTTCTTCAATAATGTTTTTTCAGTATAGTTATAGGGGAAAAGCAACAGAATTTAACAGTAGTTAAAATCCAGTACATTAAAATGATTCAGTGTAACAGAATAGTATTGAATACATTAATATATGAACTTAAAACCAAAAAAATTAAATCTTAAACAAAACAATCAACAAATGCAATAAAATACATAAAATTTTTTTATAAAACATTGGAGTCTGAAATGCCTTAAAAACATAACCTCCAGTCTCTTTAAAGTTCCTTGGTTTTTTATTCATTTAGGTGCCTATTGTCAGAAGGCAGAAGATTGGTAAGGGGTAGGCAATGGGGGTTAAGCGACTTGCCCAGAGTCACACAGCCAGGAAGTGTCTAAGGCCAAATTTCAACCCAGGACCTTCCATCTCTAGGTTTTCTCTCTGGCTCTCAATTCACTGAGCCTCTGAGTTGCCTCCCCATTGTGAGGGTGTTTTTTTGGAATCTCAAATTGGGCCAAAGAATTGCAGGGAGTTGAAATTCTCTCCTGACTCCCAGGTGGGTTAAGTAAAAGAATCAATGCAGTCAAAAGATATCCTTTTAAAGCAGCTATGCTTGTAAGTTCCTGTTTGGAAAATCCCATCCTTCTCCTCTTTCTACTCATCTGTGATCCCCTGCCCCTAGTCCATGTGGAGGCTAATTGTAGCCTAAAGAAAAATCACTCCCATTTTTACCAGCTAGTGGAAGTGAGTCCTGGGCCTGGGGCAATGAGCAATCTGCTCTGAGGCCAAAGTTGTGGGCTGGTTGGAACCAGGAGAGCGGATCTGGGTCAAACAGTTCCAGATTGCAGGAGGGCAGAAGCAGGCAACAGGAGCCAAGTTGAGCCGGTCTGGGCTGGGCAGGCAGGGAGGGCAGGGCTGGGACCAGGTGAGCGATATTGAATCAAGAATGTCCAAAGTGGATGGCTGCATGTAGGAGCACAGGCAAGCAGGTTAGAGCTGATCAAGACACTTTTCTAAAAAGCCTTGGAGAAACATGGCTACCTTTAAAAAAATTGAGAAGTTCTCATCCAATCTAGTGGTCATCAAAACTGTAACAGTTAAATTAGTTTCTCTACTAAAAGAATTATATTTTATGAGGTTTATTAAAGATTATTAGAAATCAAGGATAAAGAAATACAAAATAAGAAAAGTATGTGCAACCTGCTCACTAAATCTTGCCTGCCAGGTAGAGAGACAAATGTGCTTAGAAGAGGAAGAAAAGAGGCTCTTGGGAGGCAGAGAGCTCTTTAAATAAAAATTGTGTTCTTGCACTCAGGTGAGATTATAGGGAATTCTGGGAAGTACCAAGGACTTCTGGGGATTGAAATCTGGGGTTCAAATCTCCATTTTTATATGTCCTTTCACACTGAATCATTTCTTGGAGGTCATTCCAGTTCACATGGAATTCTTCCAGTTCATTATTCCTTTTAGCCCAAAGGGCAGGTTGTCTTTTAGTACCCTTTGGACATAGTTCCAAATTGTTTTCCAGAATGTTTAGATTAATTCACAACTCCACCTGCAGTGCATTAAGGTCCCAATTTTGCCACATCCCCTCCAACCTTTATTAATTTCCTTTGCTGTCATGTTAGCCAATCTGCTAGGAGTGAAGTGGTACCTCAGAGTTGTTTTTATTTGCATTTCTCTAATTATAATAGATTTAGAACACTTTTTCATGTGCTTATTGATAGTTTTTATTTTTTTTAATATGAAAATTGCCTATTCATGTTCCTTGCCTAATTCTCAATTAGGGAATGACTTGATTTTTTGTACAATTGTATTAGCTCCTTATGTATCTAAGTAATTAGACTTTTGTCAAAGGGTTTTGTTATAAATATTTTTCCTAATTTTTTGCTTTCCTTATAATTTTGGCTGTATTGTTTTTGTTTGTACAAAACATTTTTAATTTAATGTAATCATAATTTATTTATTTTACATTTCGTATTTTTTTCTAACTCTTGCTTGGTCTTAAAATATTTCCTTTCCCAAAGATATGACAAATATACTTTTCTCTGTTCACCTAATTTACTTATAATTTCCTTCTTTATATTCTGAATGTATCTTGGAATAAGGTGTGATATTTTGACCTAAACCTAGTCTCTCCCATACTGTTTTCCAATTTTCCCAGCATTTTGGCAAATAGTGGATTTTTTCCCCAAAAACTGGGATCTTTGGGATTATCATAGACTGTCTTACTGAGGTCACTTACCCCTAGTCTATTCCACTGATCCTCCCTTCTCTCTCTTAACCAATCTCATATTGTTTTGATGATCATTGCTTTATAATACAGTTTAAGATTTGGAACTGGTAAGTCACCTTCCTTCACATTTTTTTACATTATTTCCCATGATATTCTTGATCTTTTGTTCTTCCAAATGAACTTTGTTATTATTTTTTTTCTAACTTAGTTAAAATGTTTCTTGTAGTTTGATAGGTAGGGCATGGAATAAGTAAATAAATTTGGGTAGAATTTTTAAATACATTTAATTTCTTTTTCTTCTCCAATTGCTACTGCTACTGTTTCTAGCACAATGTTAAATAGTAAATAGTAGAGATGATAATGGCCATCCTTGTTTCTCTCCTGATGTTATTGGGAAGACTTTTAATTCATCCCCATTGCAGATGATGCTCGTTGATAGTTTTAAATATATACTGTTTATTATTTTTAGGAAAGGCTCTTCTATTCTTGTGCTTTCTAGTATTTTCAGTAGGAATTTTGCTGTATTTTGTTAAAGGCCTTTTCTGCATCTATTGAGATAATCATGTGATTTTTGTTCATTTGCTTGTTAATATGATCAGTTATATGAATGGTTTTCATAATATTGAACCACCCTTGCATTCATGGTATAAATCCCACCTGATCATAATGAATAACACTTGTGATGATTTACTAGAGTATTTTGCTAGTATTATGTTTACGATTTTTGCATGTATGTTCATTAAGGAGTTTGGCTTATAGTTTTCTTTCTCTGTTTTTGATCTGCCTGGCTTTGGAATCAGAACCATTTTGGGGTCATAAAAGGAACTTGGTATAATTCCTTCTTTGCTTATTTTGTCAAATATTTTGTGAAGTATAGGCATTTGTTGTTCTTTAAATATTTGATAGAATTCACTTGTGAATCCATCAGGCCCTGGGGATTTTTTCTTAGGGGATTCTTTGATGGCTAATTCAATTTCTTTTTCTGAAATGGAATTTTTAAAATATTTTTTCTTTTTCTGTTAATCTAGACAATTTATATTTTTGTAAATATTAATCTATATCATCTAGATTGCCATATCTATTGCCATATAATTTGGCAAAATAGTTTTTAATGATTGCCTTAATTTCCTCTTCATTAAAGGTGAGGTCTCTCTTTTCATCTTTGTTACTGTTACAATGTTTTCCTTATTTCCTTTTTTAAAATTAGATTAACCAGCACTTTGTCTATTTTATTTATTTTTTCAAAATACCAGCTTCTAATCTCATTCATTAATTCAATGGTTCTTTCACTTTCACATTTATTAATTTCTCCTTTAATTTTCAGAACCTCTAATTTAGTTTTCATCAGGGGATTTTACCTGTTCAATTTCCAGTTTTTCTTAATTTGCATGCCCAATTCATTGACCTCTGCATTGCCTAATTTGTTGATATATGCATTAAAAGATATACATTTCCCCCTTAGTACTGCTTTGATTGAATCCCACAGATTTTGATAGGGTGTCTCATCATTGTCATTCTCTTCAATGAAATTATTAATTGTTTCTATGATTTGTTCTTTAAACAATTTTGGAGAATAATATTATTTAATTTCCTGTTATTTTTTATTTGCCTCTACATGTATTATTGTTATTGCATCATGATCTGAAAAGGTTTATTATTTCTACTCTTTTGCACTTGTTTGCCATTTTATGCCCTAGTACATATTCAGTCTTTGTGAATGTACCATGTACTGCTGAAAAGAAGATGTATTCTCTTTAGTTCCTATTTTTTTCTCCATATATCTATTAACTCTATTTTTTTTAAGATTTCATTCACATCTCTTATCTCTTTATTATTTATTTATTTATTGGAGGTTTGATTTATCTAGATCTGATTGAAGATGTCCAGGTCTCCCACTAGTATAATTTTACTATCTTTTCCATCCTTGAGATCCACTAGTTTCTCCTTTAGAAATTTGGATGCTATACCATTTAGTACATACATTTTGAGTACTGATATTTCCTCATTGTCTACCACTTAGTAACCTGATGTTTACCTATGGATAATTCTTCTAACTACTATAAAAATGAATATGATTTTTGAGTGTTACAAATAACATTTTTTCCACATAAGAATATAAACAATTTAACCTTATTGAAGACCTTAAAGAAAATTTTTTTTTTCTTTCCCCTCTCTTTCTTGTTAACTTTTTCATGTTTCTGCTGATTTTTGTGCTTAGATATCAAACTTTCCTTTTAGTTCTGGTATTTTCTTTACAAATACTTGGAAATCATATATTTTTTTGAATGCCCATGCTTTCCACTGGAAGTATATAGTTAATTTTTTTAAAAAACCCTTACTTTCCGTCTTGGAGTCAATACTGTGTATTGGCTCCAAGGCAGAAGAGTGGTAAGGACTAAGAAATGGGGGTCAAGTGACTTGCCCAGGGTCACACAGCTAGGAAGTGGCTGAGGTCAGATTTGAACCTAGGACCTCCCATCTCTAGGCCTGGCTCTCAATCCACTGAGCTACCCAGCTGCCCCCTATATACTTAATTTTGATGGGTAGGTGATCCTTCATTGTAGACCCAATTCTCTTGCCTTTTTAAATATCATATTCTAAGCCTTGCAGTCTTTAATGTTGAGGCTGCCAGATCCCATGTAATCATTATTGGTCCTTCTTGATATCTGAATTATCTCCTTCTGGCTTCTTGGTATATTTTCTCCTTAGCTGGGAAGCTCTTGAATTTGGCAATTACATTCCTGTTGGTTGTCTTTTGAGGTTTTAATATAGAGAGTGATCTATGGATTCTTTCTATGTCTATTTTGCCCTCTTATTCAAGAACATAAGGGTAGTTTTCTTATATAATTTATTGTAGTATGATGTCAATATTTCTGTTTATTTCTGAGTTTTCAGGTAGAGCAATGATTTTCAAATTATCTCTTCTAGAGCTATTTTCCAGGTCATTAATTTTGTCAGTGAGATATTTCATGTTTTCTTCTATTTTGTCATTCTTTTGACTTTACTTTATTAATTCTTGCTGTAGTGTGAGATCATTAGCTTCTACTTGCCCAATTATTTTTCCTCTATGATCTTTTGATTTTCCTTTTCAGTTTGGTCTATCCTGCTTTTCATGGATTCTAACTATTTAAATCTTTTCTCCAATTTGCCTATTATTTCATTTGATTTCTGGATTTCTTTTTTCTAAGTGGGAATATGACTTCTAAACTGTCATTTTCTTTTTGAACTATTTCCCACTTTTCTTGCCAAATTCCTTCTATCTTTCTCATTTGATTCATCATCTCATATTAAGCTCTTTAAAAGCTTGTGACCAATTTCCATTTTTTTGGAAGTTTTGGGTATGTTTACTTGTTTGCCATTCTCTACTATCTCCTCTGAAGTCTGGATTTTTTTCAATAAAAATTATCCAGGGTCAATGCTTTTCTCTTGTTCTTTTTGGTGGTTGAAGATAGTATTTATTGGGTGTTTCTGGCCTTTGCAATGTTGGTTATTTCTTCCCTTCCCAGCTAGAAGTCCAAGGTAGGAGGAAGGGCTCTCTGTGTAGCAAGCTATGGAGTAGTTTTTTCCTGAAGTTATTTTTCCAAGTCTCAGTGGCTTCTGTGTGCTACTTTGAAAAGGAAAGTTGCTGGGTGGCATGGTAGAGTGTTGGAATCAGAAAAACCTAAATTTGAATCCAGACTCAGACACATTTAAGAGCTTTATGAACCCATGCAAATCAATTAACCTCTCTCTATATCAGTTTTATCATCTTTCAAATCAGAATAATAATGCACCTAGTCCTAGGGTGATTGTGAAGATTAAATGGGAAAGTATGGACATATTGTTATAAATTAAAGCAAAGGAAAAAACAGTGAGGTGGCTCAATGAGTAGAGAACCATGCTGGGCCTCAGACAGTTCCCAATTGTATGACTGTGGGCAAGTCACTTACTCCTAATTGCCTAGACCAGGGGTCCCCAAACTAGGGCTCATGGGCCACATGTGGCCCCTGAGACCATGTATCTAGTCCCCTCCACACTTCTGGAAGGGGCATCTTTTTCATTGGTGATCAGTAAAAGGAGCACTGTATGTGGTGGTACCACAAAGTGAGGAGTTGCTCACATACAGTACTTCTTCTGGTGACATAATCCTTTGCGTGGCACCTTGTTCTGAGAGTAACTGAGTGAGAACGAGGCACCACAGAAAGGATTATATGACTGCACAATGGAAGATGTCAGCATGGTAAAAGGTGATCTGGGAGAGGGGATTCTACACTTTGTATACTGTTGCCTGGTATAGTGGTGGTGGTGATGGACCTGTGTAAGGCCCATCACAGCCAGCTCTGCAGCCTCTACTATCCCAGATAGCAGTATGCAGATTTGTTCATAATTTTGTTTTTATTATAATAGTCTGACACTCCAACAATCTGGGAGACAGTAAACTGGCCCCCTTTGCAAAAAGTGTGGGGATCCCTTGCCTAGAGCATACTCTTCTTCTGCCTTGAATCATATACTTATTATTCATTCTAAGACAGAATGTAATGATTATAAAAAAGAAAAAATCGATAAAAGGTGTTATTGCTTTTCCCATAGCCTTTAATAATTTATCAGTTCAATGACAATGCTTAGAGTTTTCAGACTGTCTCACTTATATTCCCTATATGATGGTACTATAGAAAAAAAAAACAATCAAGTATAGTATTATTTGTTGTCATGAATATTATTTTCAGTTTTGAAATTTAACATCCATTTTGCTTTGACATTTTGTTTTTCTAAAGCATCAGGATCGTTTTATAGTGACAGTATAGCGTGATTCTATGACTATATTTTAATCTATTAAATTTATCTTGTAACTAAAACAAAGCTATGTAAACATGTATTTTAATGAAACTTAAGTACATCTTGAGATTCATTTAAGCCTAGACCTGTCATTTTAGTAATTGTAATATTCAGTTGTGTGAGACAAGTGGCCTTCTACCTAATCCAATCCAAGGTAATTTCTTCTTCCCGACAAAATTTTCTAAAAATTAGGCTCTCTGATAAATTATTTCCTTTCTCTGAACAGTAATGTTTGGGAATAAAAGCTCAAGTCCAAGCAGAAAAGTATTCATGCATGCAACTTTTTAATTAGAAGAAAAAAGATTAGTGAACCTTTTACCAGATATAACCATATTAAAAGCAACTTTTAATTACTCTTTTGAATGTTCTTTTTCCTGTTGCAAAAACAACTTTCCAAATAAATGCTGGAAATAAGCTAACACTTATAAAAAGAGGTTAATCATAGAGTATGTTGCATCTGAATGTTTCATTCAGTGGGAAGGATGGAAATGCACTTTGCTTTTTAATCAGTGAATAATATCAGAATGTTTATACTTTATACAAACTAGGAATTAGTATCTTTTTTCTCTTATTCCTAACACTTCAATACACAGTTGGAATCATTTATGCTTACACAATTTGCCAAGAAGGCTCTGACATTTGTTTCGGAATTTTACACCCCTTTTAGTTTTCTTCCAAATTTCTACAAATGTTGAATTTAATGACTTATGGTCTCTCTATTTTTTCAGCTAATACCTTTACTGTGCCATAGCACATGGATTTCAGGACTAGCTGTGAAGAGGTAGGTGAAGACTTTATATTTGCTTCTGTCTGTGATGTTGTTTTATTTGCTGTATCTCCAGCCTCCCCAAAGAAAAGTACAGTCAAATCTATTTCATTCTATATTTGCACTGAGACATTAAAGTAATATTACCGCTAACATTGGGTAGAAACCAATGTTTGCCAAAGAAACTATGTATCTTCAACATGAACGTCCTGGATTCCAATCTTTTCTAGCCATGTAACCTTTAGTAAGTCTCTTAACCTCGGTCTCCTCAACAATATAATAAAGAGATCATATTTAAACTCTGAACAATTTCAGAAAAATATACTTTGTAAATCTGATATACTAACTGTGAATTATTAACAGTCTTTGATAGAATTACTTCTTGGTAGTAAACCTTGAAAATATGCCAATATTTTAGGCTAGTAGTAGAAAATTGAGGGCACTTGTTGCACTAACCCTCTTTCCTTCATTCAATAAATATTTATTGTCTGTTTATGTCTAAGGTATTTTGCTAATTCTGAATGATATATAAAGATTAATAAAACAGTTCATGTTCTAAAATTTACAGTAGTATATGATAGAGCAATTGAGACCTACTCCCTTAATACTATGCTTTTAAAGAAAGAAATTCACTATTAATAGTTTATTAAGAATTCAGAAACATGTCTTCTTATTGTTGAGTGGAAAATGAAATCCTTATGAGCAAAAAAATAAATACAGTTAGACTTTGTCCTAAATTCTTAATTTTTATTACAAATATATAACTGATTTAAAGAAGAAGGTATGATCTGATGGAAGAGATGGTAAACTTTATTTTTTATTAATGGAAAATTAATGAAAACTTCAGATTTTTCCACAAGTGAATTTTGCTCTATCTATTGGAGATGAAAAGGAAGATGAAGATTAGGAGATACATATAAAATACAAAAGTTCACATAACACTATTCAAGAAAAATGTAAGAACTTTAAAAAAATAAAATAAAAGTGCAAATGAGTCTATAATTTTTTATTTCAAAATTCTCTATGATTTTTATGACAAACCTTATTTTTTAAAGATTTTTTTTTAATTTCCCTCTTTCCATTTTTGGATTTTCTGAACAATATACAATCTGCATGTCATTGGTTATCAGTATCATATTTTAATTCCATTATAAATTTTAATCATGATGTAACATGTTCCCCTTAAAGTAAAACCTTAACTGACTATATGAAGAATTTTTGTAAATTTAATGAAAATTAATGAACATTTCAGATTTTTCTGAATATTAGAATTATTAGTAGAATAAAAGTTATTAGAATAAAAGAGAAACACCATATTCCCTAAAGAAGAAGTGAGATTATAACTTTCCTGACAAGAAGTTGTATTTTATATCTTTAATAGTCACATTAAATGAAGTGTTTGTACTTAAAAAGGAAAGGAAAAAAGTAAGAAAGAAAGAAAGAAAGAAAATGCCTCTGTTAGTTGTTTTCTTTTCTATAATCATATTCCAAAATTAGTTGTTTCCTTGGGGGGGGGGATTGTATCATAGTGTCTTCTTTAGTACTTAATTCAGTTGGGATATATATTTTTTGCATTTTAAATGAAATTAAATTTAGCAAATATTTAATAATTGATCCCTGTGAGAATGTCCCTCCTAGGAATATAAAGATTAAGGGTATCAAAATATCCTTATAATCTACCAGAAGTCAAGGAAATGAGTAAAATAAAGTATGATAAAAAAAAAGAATGGCTAGATGATGAGATATCAAGACAAAGGAATATTTGAAGATGGAGAAATTAATTTTTAATGGTTATATATATATATATATATGGGTATATATAATAAGCCTTCATGTACAAGGAGATGTCACTTGAATCAACTTTAAGGAGGAGAAAAAATGTCAACAGATTCAGTGAAGACATTGTATCCAGTCATCAACTCTTTTGAGGCAGGAAGGTTCAGAATGGAATTTGGAAATGGTATGGCCTAGTTACTAGTCTGGAATATCGAGTTTGTCCAATGAATAAATGTGAAATAAGCAAAGAAAAAGATGTTAGAGACATATTATAACATGCCATAATTTCCCCAAATGCTATGTTAACTAAATAGTATGTTATCTGAAAGAAAGTACGAGGCACTGGTGAATTTTTCAGTAGGGGAGTAGTATGGTCAGTTGTATTTCTTAGGAAGATTATTTTGTTAATCATATGAAGTATGGATTATAGAAGCTGAACCACCAGTTAGGGCATTCTAGCCAGGACAGAAATTAATTCCTGAAATAGGACAGCAATATTATGTAAGATTTGTTTTAATTTTGTATTTCTAATCCTATCATCTGCACAGTTCTAAATAAAATAGAAGATTCTTAATGTTTACTGATCAATAAGAAAGATGAATGAAAAAAAAGTTGTGGCAGCAGAATTAACAGAACTGGAAAGTTACTAGATGGTTGAATCCAGAAGGCAATGAGAGACTAGGAATACTCAAATATTATGAATGTTTTGATAATGGGTGATTAGGTGATGGGGAGAAAGGTTGTGCCAAAAGAGATGGGGCAGATCGAAAGAAAGACTCAATAATTTCCATAGCTCAGATTTGATCTGAATAGTTCAAAGAATTGTTATCGGGCCATGCATGGTCTGCTTACAGCAGTGTTATTGTCTGAGACCCAAAACAATACACTGAATATGATTGTAAATTAAGACACTATCTATCTATTTAGTTGTAAGATTTAGTCATGGAATTAAAGAGCTGAAAGGGACTTCAAGATCAGCTAGGCCAGCACTTTGATTGTAAAGGGGAATCAAAAGATTGTAAAGGGGAATCAGAAAACTTAAGGGACTGGCTCAGAGGGGAGGATTAGAAGATCTGTATGTGCCTCCATCAAACCTAATAGCCTGAAATCACTGAACCAGTTTATGATAGGGCCAGGATGAAAGCTTACTTAGCTCTTCTGATATTAACTCCCCAGAGTTCTTTTTACTTTATATAGTGCTGGTGATGGTTTTGCCTCTAAGCATGTGATAGATACAACCTTAATTTCTTTTATCTTTCCATTGACGTGGGTATAATGACCAAACTAGTCCATTAAATGACTGGAACAAGTCCAGTTGTTGGCTTATAGCCATATTTCACTGTGAAAATCATATTTCAACTGGTAAATATTTATTTAGTGCCATCTATGTGTGCTATCATTCTATGCATTGTATGGGAATCAAAATAGAATTAGACACATTTTTTCTGCCTATCATGTGGGTTATGATTCAATCATAAATGGAAAAGAAGAGAAAGGAAAAGAAATATTTCAACAGGTTAAGCCAAGTAAATAGTTATTTCATTTCAACAAATATTTATTCAGTGCTTACTATATAAAAAGTGGCATCATGGGTGCTTTGGAATTTTATTTAAATAATAATAAAATCAATAATATAGATGCTGTCATGGAGGTATATATAATAAATATCTCATACTCTCTATCAATATCTGATAAATATCTCAAGCTGAAATATTAGTTCTCAGAAGGAAAAGAGACTATGATAGTCTGAAATGGCTTATGAAGGATTCAGGTAGAATGTACATTGAAGGATGGATAAATATTTAGCTATGAGTGGGGAGAGAGAGGCAGTTCCAGGCAAGGAATCAGCAGGCACAAAGACAAGTAATAAAATATAAATGTCTTTATGTCTTATATAAAATTAACTTCAATATTCTTAAGTTGCTTTTAGTATTCTACAATGTATAAAATGTCATACTCATTAAAAGTTGTGAAGTTTCACGGTTGAAAAAATCCACATCCAGAAGCACAAGTAAATATGTTAATTTGTGTATCTGGAACTATAGTGCATGACTATTTAACAGTATGTGTTATGAACTGTGCTTCAGTTATTCCTGAGTCTATTTTTATTTTCATTTCTTACAACTTGTCAAAAAACAAAACACTTGCTTTTTTGATAGGTTTGTTCAAAGTCTAAATGTGATATATGATGTCTATCTGAAATTTTCTGAAAAATATAAATAAATATTGACTTTGGAAAGAGAATTTTTGGTCAGGAATATGGCACTGGGATATATTCATAATAGAATGAATAGAGAGCTAGCTTCAAAATCTGGAAGACCTGCATTCAAGTCCCACCTACACATATTCTGGCTTAATGGCCCTGAAAAGTCATGCAAGTTTTTAGTACGCCAGGCAACTTGGTAAGACTATATGACTGGCAGAGGAAGTGCTTTTCTGCATTAGTAAAGAGATGTTTCTCACCTGGAGTTCCCTATACCAATGAAGTCTCAAAATTTATCCAAGAAATACTCTATATAGGCTTATTATTATTTTCTATGGAGTGTTTATATTTAAAAGTACAGTAAATCAAATAATAACAAATGTATGTATTTCCTTTTCTCTATACTTCAATATGCATAATTTCAAGAGTTCTACTGGAAGCTGTACTCACCTTTTCTCACAACCCCCACCACCAATATAGAGGACTTTTGAGAGCTCATTAGCAAGTCACATAAAATGAGAAAGAATAAACATTTTGCCATTTCATCTATTGGAGGAAATATCCATGGCCATGTGAGCATAAATCCATCAAAATATTAAAGCATATTTTAAATGGTACCTTTAAAACAAAACAAAACAAAACAAAATTTAAATATCTATTTTGTCTAAAAGAGATTTTGTCCATCTGCCGTAAGGGTATGTCAGAGACTCACAAGTTTTTGAAACATTCAGAATTGATAAGCACAGTCACATTTCTTGAATATATAGAATAATTTGATGATTGTTTTAAAGTATCATATCTTAATTCAAACAGCCAGCTATTAAGTACTAATAAATATAGATAAGTAAATATTTACATTCAAAGTTTTAGGTTAGGAACTATAATGTTTAAGACTCAATGCTATATACCAAAATAGGTTAAGTTTTTATTAGTTATCTACTATGAAAGAAAGATAAAAAATAGTCCCTATTCCTTAAAAGTCCACAGTATATTGGAGCAGGCTGGAGATGAAATAACATGTAAATAATTATATGCAGACAAGATATATTTAGTACAAATTGGAGATAATTTCAAAAGAAAAATACTGCCTTCCAAATGTTTCTGAGTAAAGGAAAAAAAATTACCTCCTCTTATATCCTGAAAATAGAATGATTAATGTATATGGGAAATAATAATTGTAAACTAAACAATGGAAGCAATGGTACTTGGTGGTAATTGCCAATACTTTTAATGTCAGAAAATAATTTTTTGTTCTACTTTGATCTTGCTTGGAAATGATGTAGGATTGGTTCTATGCATAGACCTATGAAGTAGTTAAATGCTGTCTATTTTTCTCTTCCTTCTCTTTCCACTCCCTTCCCCTGCCTCATTGGAAACTTACTCATTATTTTAAAAACTTACTTCTGTATCAAGGAAATAAGCTTGATGGATTGGAATAATCTTAGGACTATATCCATGGGTCTAAGGTAATAATAGGGTAAATTTTTACCTTTTCATCAAGTTAGTATGAGATTTACTTTTAGAACTATAATTCTAGAGTAGTTGGAAGACTATTTTTCTGAGCAATAGGAGGACCAACTATGTAAGATTAGCACAGGGTATAAACTAATTGGATTTTTTTTGCCTTGTTTGTAAATAAAAATAAGTGTAGCTACCTGTTATAGTGAATACAGTGCTGGTCCTGAAATCAAGAAGAATCTCTTCCTGCATTCTTATCCAACTTCAGACATTTACTGGATATGTGACCCTGAGCAAGTCACTTAACCCTGTTTGCCTCAGTTTCCTCATATGGAAAATGAACTGGAGGAAGAAATGGTATACTATTCCATTGTCTTTGCTAAGAAAATCCTAAATGAGTTATGAAGATTCTCATAGGACTAAAATACAACAAAATATAAAAAGAAAGGATTAGACGATGAATTCCTATATCCTGCCTACTTTTTGTGTTCTCCTCTATAGCAGAAATGTCTGGAGAAATTCTCCAGGCATGACTTCATTGCTATCTCTATAAAGAGACTGACAAATATATGTGCTTATCTATATCTCCTACTTTTTAAAGGTATTTCTCCTTGGATATCCTACTGTCAACATAAAGCTTACATGATCCAAACTGAATAAGAAGTAATTCTCAAAAAATGCATTCCTCTTTCTGAGTTCTTTATTTCTCTTAGTGAAAACACCAATTATTTAGCAATTCATCGTCAAAAACTGAGTTCTCCTTATATCTTTTATTTTTTTTTTCTAATTCACTTTAAGTTCTGGATCAACTAAGATCCTTTCCACTGCAGCTCAGTGGATAGTGTTAGATCTGGAGTCAGAAAAAAATTTTATTTTAGACCTTATGAGCTGTATTATCCTGTAAAATTCATGAAGTCCATCTGCCTCAGTCTCTTCATTTGTAAAATGAGGATAATACTAGTATCTATATCTCAGGGATGATTTTGTGAGGATGAAATGGCAAAATATTAGTAAAGTGCCTTTCATACCTTACAGTACTCTCTAAATAATAATTATTATTATTTATTCAACAGTATCCTAAAGACTCAGAGTTTTTCTTTATATTTCAATTGGTATATCAAAATAAATTGCTAAGAGATCTCATCTCTACTCTCTTCTTTTCAATCCTTCTTATACATCACTAACAAGTTCAATTTCATTATCCATAAATCTGATTATGTCAATACTCTGCTCAAAAACCTTCAATGTCTCCTTATATCTGATTAATTCAAGTTCAGAATCTATTCCCTGGTATTCAAGTCCCTTTGTGATCAGGAGCTATGTAATACCATCCCCTCACAATCTCCATTTCTCTATTTCTAATCTTATTTCTTATTATTCCTTCAATGAACATTATGCTACAGTCAAAAAGAACTTTGATATATTTCCTCAAACCCTAAATATGCCCTATACTTTCTTGCCCCCCTGCTTTTGATCTTGTTTTTCCTTCTATGCCTAGAAAATCCTGTTCCATCTTTACAAACTGTGTAAGTCACCTTTCAAACTCCATTTCCCACTCTAGCATATGATTTCTTATCTCTCTCCCTTAATGATGTCAACTCAAAATTTTAACCAATCACTACCCACTCCTTCCACTATACCTTCTGAAATTATTTTTTTAAAATAAGAGTGGTAAGGGCTAGGAAATGGGGGTTAAGAGACTTGCACAGGGTCACACATCTGGGAAGTGTCTGAGGTCAAATTTGAATCCAGGACCTCCCATCTCTTGGCCTGGCTCTCAGTCCTCTGAGCCTCCCAGCTGCCCCCTGAAATTCTTGATCCAAAGAAAAATTTTCTTTATCCTAAATCTTATCCTCTTTCACTCTGTCCAGCTATTGGCTACTCCTGAAACCTGGCTCCCTATATATGGCATAGTGTCCCTGCCTACCCTTTCTAGTACTGACTGTTCTTTTCCAATTTCTCAATCAATGAATCAATTAATAAACAATTATTAAGAGCCTAGTATGTAGTAGTCTCTATGGTAAATACTAGAATTGTTAGTCCCTTTATTACATCATCAATTATACTCTGCCAAACCTCAGTCTTAGATCATTCCCAACATTTCCCCCCTACCCTCTTAAACACATTCTTCTGAATGAAGCAGGAGTGGGGGAAGTTGGGGAGAATCACAGAACCATTCTTAATCGGTCCACTACAAATATACATTATACAGCCTTAACTAGATCCTCACTATTGCCAGGCAATCCTACTATATTTCCCTATTAACCCAATTTCCTACTCTCCACAGTGGTTCTTCTAAACATTTCATTACTCCTCAAACCTTCTATATCTTCCCTCCTCTCTCCTTGCTGCTGAGATCATTGCTTCATGTTATGCATGTATATATATATATATATATATATATATATGAATGTGTGTACCATTTACCATAACTCCCTTTTCTCCACTCTTTCTCATCTCTTATAACTCAGATGCCTTCTGCCACTCTTCTTTTACAAACTGGTTTCATGTGACAAATCATTCTTATTTGTATTAGATGGTTGGTTTGTCTATAAAAAGTTGATGATAAATGCCCAGAAGGTAGAAGGAGGGTGAGATAGATTCAGCCCTTCAGTCTTCTTCAAATATGTCTCCGCAATAATCCTTTCTTTACTTCCCTCTAATAACTGGTTTTATAGCTGAACCTCTTCCCTTGGGGAAAGAGAAATAAATCATCTCTCTTCTTCTTCCACTATGACAAGGAAATCAATTTAGGATAAATGACAAACTTTATTCTAACAATTGTGGTTAGGAGTAAAATAAGAAAGATATCAGAAGGTTAGGATCTAGAGGAAAGAGGGGAAAGAAAATCCCTGTCTGTCTAAAATCTCCCTTTCCCTCCCTTCCAAGTTGAGAAACTCAGGCTTGACAGCCTGGCCTCTGAGAGGTTTGGATTTTTGACCCCTGACCTTTGCCACAGCAGAGCCAATGTCCAGACCCAGCGTATCACAGGAGCTTTGTGACATCTAGTTACGCTACTTCTTATTCTTCTCAGGTTTCTGCCACACTTCTTGGTATCTTTCGGGGGAATTGGTTAATTAAGTTCAATGAGAAATTTTGTATAACTCAGGATACATTCTCTGGTCAGACCATCACCTTTGCTGTCTCAAGATCGAGAGAGAGATCAACTGCCTCTTCTTGGAATCTCCTCTTCCCTCAAGATTCCAAGGCTTCTCAAACATCCCCCACTGTGAATGGAAACCTTTGCATTTCTTCCAGACTCTGTCATTAAAATCTCTGGATTATTCCTCTATCACATATTACCTAATAAGGCTAACTGTTTACCTGTTGATAAAATTCCCTTCTATATCATCTCAAATTTGATATCTGGTAGATCTCTTAAATTCAGCATGTCCATAGTTGTACTCATCTTTTCCCCTACTTGTTTAACCCTCCTCTGCTCCTGCCTTCTCTATAACTTTGCAGGGCAATATCATCCTTCCAGCCCCTCATGTTTAGAACCTAGGCTTATACTTGGCTTCTTCTTACCTCTCACTTCCCATTTCCAATGTGTTGCAAGGATGATCAATTTTACCTTTGAAGCATCTCTCAAATATGTCTGCATGTCTCCTCTAATATTGCCATAACTGTACTATAGCCCTCATCATCACACACCTGAACTATTGCAATAGTCTGGTCTGCCTTTTCCTAAAACTCAAGTACAACTATGATACCTCTCTTACCCCCAAATCTTGGCCAGTAAACACTAGTGACTCTATAACCTCCAGGATAAAATGCAAAATGTTCTGTTTGGCATTCGAATACCTTCATAATTTAGTCTCTTCCTTTCTTTCTAATCTTAAACTTTACTTCCTTAGAAATACTTTTTGAGACATTGGCACTGGTATTCTGGCTGTTGTACAAACAAAATAATCTCTCTCTTACATCCAAGCATTTTCTCTGCCTATTCTTATGCTTAGAATGCTTTCCCTCTTTGACTCTACATATTGACTTCCCTACTTTCCTTTTCAGTCCCAATTAAAATTCCATCTTTTATAGGAAACTTCTAGCTTGTCTTAATTCCAGTGTCTTCCCTCTGTTGAATATTTCTAATTCATCATATATATAGTTTTTGTTTTTGTTTTCATTTTTATCCCCCATTGAATTATAAGTATCTTGAGGGCAGGGACTATCTTCTATCTTTCACCTCTTTTTGGTAATCCCTCTGCTTATTACATTGCTTGGATCACGTGACATGGCCTCCCACATGAGTAGCAGTGAGATTGGACATGGTTGAACCCTCTTGAATTGTTATATGCTGATTTAGGTGGTCTGTATTTCCTGACCACTGCTACCATCTTTTCCTGCAAGCTACTATTATTTAATTTTTGTTTATGCTCTTTAATCTCTCTTTTCAAATCCTGTATCACTCCATACTTTTCATCCTCCTTCTTGTCTTTATCATTTTGGAAAACATAATTAGCAGCTCTTCTTAATTCATCCAGTTGTATTTCATCTCAGTTAGGGCTGTTTGACTTAAAATAGTCTGGGGCCACAGGGCAAGAATTCTTATCTGATATGGCTAACATCCCTATCACAACAAATGTCCAGCCCAATCCAACATTCTGATAATTCAATCAGCCTATCCAGGAAATCGGATGATGTCTCTCCACTTCCTGTCTTATGCATTCAAATTTGGACCATGTCCCTGGTCTTTTAGAGCAGACCTTCATTGTATGCATAATGGTCTCCCTGTCACTAAGTCTCTGTATCCTACAAAGGAATTCACTTCCCAATTTGGATTTCAAAAGGCCAATTAGCTATTTCAGGATTCTTGTTTGTGTCATTAACAATCTGTTGTTTTTCCCTCTTTGTAGGCAATTTGTCTAAAAGAATATCAAAATCCAGATAACTGGGGTCATACTGCTTGACTATTTCTTTTTAATTTTTTCACCACAGCAATAGGTTCTTCTTCAAAACTAGGTGTTTATTTTTTAAATGAATCAGTATCTGATGGGGAGAACCTCTAGTAAAATCTCAAATTCACTAGGTCTTTTTCAGGTGTCAATATTGGCATTTCCCTCAGTGGAAACAAATTTGCCTGGGTACTTTCTAGTGTTTCTGTTTCTTGTTGTAGTTTGGTTGCCCCTTGTGCCTTAGCCATTTCCTCTTTCTCTTTGTCAAGTCTATTTCAGTTTTCTTTCTAAATAAATGACTCTTAATTTTAGTGTGTTGAAGGACATTTGCTTGAGCATCAGCATTTTCAATTGGCAAAAGAGGAAAAAACACTCATCCTCTTCCCCATAGACAAGATCACGAATATGCATACCAGTAATGGCACGTATGCAATGATATTAAATAAAGTCAGTGATAAAATAGACATTAAATACTTGGGTGGCCATATTCCCTTGATAAATAAGGGAATGGTCTTCATAAATAGTTTAGGAATAAAAGCTATATTAAAAAAGAACAGCCACATTGTATTTTATGATGCTGCCCTACAAACTGCTTCACATAACAAAGTGGCTGACTGATTGGCTTTTTGTGCCACCTAAGAATCAGTTCACTGGAACTACAGAGGAAAAAAACTGCTCACTTTTAATTCCAAGGCCTACCTATTTCACAATGGATATCAGGGAAGGCTTAACTGTCTGAATGGATGACAGTTGAAACCTGAATGTTAGATTCATAGTTTCTTCAATTCCTTTGTAGCTTGCCACAACTGTAAAGATATTATTGATATTGTTTTTTATATTGATATTGATAAAGATATATTGAAATTGTATTCTTACTTATATAATTTATTCTTAGTTGTTGTCAAAAGCCCAGGTGGTTACCTGTTGAAGTTGAGCAGTTGATACATTCTTGGGCCTAGTTAATTGAATGACTGTAAATTGTCTCAGAGACAGATATATTTATTTATTTATTTATTTGTTTGTTTATTTATTTATTTATTTATTATCCTAAAGTTGTGAAGAATGAAAGATAGCAGGGTTAAAGGTTAAGGGTTTCCTTCAAAACTATGGAATCACTAACTCCTACCACCCCAACTTCCAAGGTCTTCATGGTCCTTCTTCTTTCCAGAAAACTGAATCTCCTCTTTCTTCTTTATTTCTATCTCCCCAAAAATCTATCTATGCCTATTTCCAATATCTTATAAAATGATATATGAATCTTAAAATTATTGTCTCAAGATTTTCTTCAGGAAATATTGTATTGCCAGTCTAGCCAAAAGTTGGTTATAGTTGAAGTAGGAATGACTTCCAGCCTAAGTAGGCCGGGGCCTATCCTCCCTCTGCTTTCTCACAGAGATCAGAGAAAAAAGATCTTTCTTCTTTTTTGTCAGTATTCTCTCTCCAACCACAGTCAAACCATCACCTCTTTCTTACCAAACTGACACTCTGGTATTCCCAAGAGGTTTCATTGTGAATTGCCAAGGAGCTCAGGAAGACACCATTTCTAGGCCCAAGTTCAGATCCCAGAGCCAGCTCAGAGAGTATCAATTACAAAATCCCCAACCCCTAAGAACCTTAGAATTCCAGCAGAGGCTTGGGCTCCAAACTCCAAACTCTTCCTGAGATAGTTTTAGAATTTTCTCTCTTGCCATTTAATTTATAAGATCTCCATGCCAAACCTAATCCAATTTTACCCCTAATTATATATGTATATATATATATATATATATAAACATATATATATATATTTATATTTGTTTTAATTATAAGTTTCTTGAGGTCAGGGACTATCTTCTATCTTTAACCTCTTTTTTGTAATCCCACTGTTTATTACATTGCCTGGAACATAGTAGTAACTTAATGAATGTCTACATTTGATTTATTGATTTATCTTACTTATTGAATTTATATCATTTCTTAAAATTGTAACCCCAATGCTGGCTCCTCAGTGAAGGTTTCACTAAACTCTCCTACTGATGACAGTTTCTGGCATTAAACCTCACAATCCCCTTGTTTTTCATATCACTAATATTTTTCATGTATTGCATACTTATTTTTCTTTGTCTTAACCCTTTTGTAGTCTATAAACAATGTGAATAAGGACTAATTTAAATATTTCATCTATTTAAGTATATAATACAGTGTTTTGGACATAGTAGTACTTAATACATTTTTTATACTGTGGTCAGTCCACCTTTCCTTGGTTCATCTTACACCCTTTTAGAATGTATATTATTTATTATTAGCCAATATTTTCAAGCACCTAATAATTGTGAATTTTGCTATTAGTTTTGCAAGCCCTGCTTGGCACTAAGGATTAAAGATAAAGAAAAAAGATGCTTCTTTTCCTGAGGGATTTTATAGTTCAACAGGATGGGGAGACACACTCATATACTTGTTGGTCTTTAAAATAATATATAAACTTTCTATACTAAGGCTGTTAAGCATATATTATTTATATATGAAAGTAAGTAGTTATGGAAGACTGAATAGGAATAGTCAGTCAGAGAAGAATAGGATTTTGGAGAGTAGCTGGGTATGATTAAGGGAAAAGTTATAATCTAAAAAGGTCCTTAAAAGAATGGTAGAACTTCAAAGTGTAGAGATGGGGAGTGAATCTCTTCCAGAAATGAGATTTCAATGTGAACATTCTTGGAGGTAGAGGAAGAGAATATGCTTAGTAACACTATTTGACTATAACAAACAGTGCATGAAAAGTGATACTGTTATTTAAGCTAGAGAAATTAGGTTGTTGTAAATCCATAATGTAAATCTTGAATAAGAGAGAAAGGATTCTGCAAGGTAAGGTAATGGACACTCACTGAAGATTTTAGAACAGGGTAATGATGTGATTTCAGTATGCTTTAGAAATATTACAAAAATAATGTATCTTTATGTATTTAAGTGAGTTATCTTTCAAAACATTGTCAAGATGAGAAAGGCAAGTAAACTATTTTTATTGCTTCATATACATGTGGAAGGAAAGTAAATGCACCATAAATAAGATTCCCATTTATTATGCTTTTTATGTCAGTGGTATCTTCTATTTTCTCTATATTTTGATGCCCTGCAAAGATTACATTGAGAATTAGGTATTCCCATACAAAAATGTGAAGCAAAAATCAATGTTCCAGTTTATTCATGAATTTGGTTCTATTCAATTTAACAAAGTTTATTCATTAATTCACTAAAATTCAAGAAATGTGTTGAATTACTACTTTGCACAAGGCCCTGTGCTTGATGTTGGGAATATTTACTGTCTAATACTTCAATAGTTCTGTCATCTCATTGGAGTGGGTAATTTCTTTTAACATTGCAAATCATAGCTCCTCCAAACTTCTGTATCTGATTTAATTCTTGTCCCTGCAATTGTGTGAACAAATGATCTATAGAGGATCTACCTAATATCCTGGAGGCTGTTGTATGATTTTTTAAAATTAATATTTCATGTATAGTAATGTAGCACTCAGGTTGTCTCCTATCCATCATTCTTCCATCCTGATAGGACAGTTTCCTTTTGTGGTTATATATCCACTTGTGATGCCTTTTATTTCATTTATTGTATGTAAGTCACAGTTGGCAAATGTCATAGACTGTAGTTTAGAGAAAAATAATGACAAAATCCCTGTCATTGAGATTTTGAAATACTATTAGGGATAATATAGTAAAGGAGTCACAGTGTCCCAAGATAGTCAAAGGAAGGTGAGATTGAATCTAGCTGGAAAAGATTCATCATAAGGCTATCCAAGGTGAACTTTGAAGAAAAAGGACCATTGCAATAGAGAGTATTGTCTACACTGAAGGAAGTAGATAACATGCATCCAACAAGTCATTTTGTTTTCCTGAGCTTGAGTTTCTTCTTGAGAAAATAATGGGTTTGATGAGAAAACTTCCATTATCATATCCGACTCTAGAACCTGTTATGTTCTGTCCAAAATGATGATGAATATATGACCTTTCAAGCATTCCCAATGCACAAATAAAAATAATGAGTCATTTTTGCTTTTTTATAAACACACAAAGATATTAAACATTATAAAAGAAGATGCTATGACAACATATGAACAATTAATGTAGAAATGCTGAAATTAAAAGAAACCAGGCATGCTAAAGACAGTTTTCCTTTTAAGCCCAGTCAAAATTGGATCACTCTGTTTTGCCTTATAATTGCTGACAAAATGAGAATGTATTTTAAGGTGTGAGTAGAAACAGAAATTGAGGGAAGATTTATACTGCAATCTTTGTAGTGATGAAGTAATTCATAGAAGAATTAACTCACAGAGTAAATGCTACCTCACCCTTGTTCCTATACCTTTATATGATATAAATATCATGTTTTAACTCATATGTTTATCATTGTATTCAGTTCTTATAAGGATCTCTTTTGTGGTGGGAGAGTTTGAGTGAATTATTTGCTGTGGCTTTATGTTTGTATTCTATGTGCCTGGATTAACACCAAAAACTCAGGAATCCCTCCACCCCCCTGTAAAAGAAACAATTGGTTCAATTGTTTATTCTTCAGTTTCAAAGTTTCAGTGTTCTATGATTTCGTCAGTACAATTTCTCTATCCACTATGGAAGCAGGACAAAATATATATGTATATATTTACCTATATATGTATAAATACATACTTTGGCTCTTTGGAGAGGAACACAGATTCTCTGGTCCTTTACTAAGGGGCATGAGTCAATAGATTCTTTTCTACAGAGACTGTTTATGCCCTATAGAATGGGGTCAGAGCACATGTGTCCCTGTACATTGAGACAAAAACCCAGATCCATGAGAAGTACTCCAAACCAACCTCCTGCTATATTTCTATCACATATAGTTGTCTAAAAGGGAATAAGTAAGACCCAAAGAGCCAAAGTAATATTAAGAAAGACAATTCATATTCTATATTATTATTGTTCAGTCCTTTCAAGCTTATTCAGTTCATTATGACCCCATTTGGGGTTTTCATAGTAAAGATATGAAGTGGTTTGCTGTTTCCTTATCCAGTTAATTTTATAGATAAGGAAACTGAGGCAATGAGAGTTAAATGAATTGTCCAGAGTCCTACTGTAAATGTCTCAGGATCATTCTGAATGCACATCTTCCTGATTCAAGGCCTAACATTTTATGTGCTATGCAACCAACTACACATTGGTTACCCTGCAATTGAAAATCATTCAAAAATAAGATATTTTATTGGGGAAAACCTGGGGGAGAATCCCACTTTTACCAGAGAATCTTGTTGTTCATTTTCTGACACATTAATTCTATTTCTTTGTAGTTTTACTAAAATTTAAATGGTTACTTTTATATATACATATATAAGCAGCTCTGTTAAAGTTTTCATTCTGGATTTATTATATTATTCCCCCTGCTCACAAATGCTCTGTATCAATGATATTTTAATGTAATTTGGCCATTGGAATTACAATCTGGAAACTAAGCACACTTTCCCTCCCCCTTTTCTTTTTTTCCCCATTAAAGACAAAGACAGGAATTTGTTTGCTGCAGGATGGTAATCAGGAGCCTTTCAAAGTGCGACTGCACCTAGCCAAAGATATTTTGATGATCCAGGAGCAGGATGTGATATGTGTGTCTGGCGAGCCTTTCTATTCTGGTGTAAGTAGTTTTTCTTCTGTTGAAGTTTTTTTTTGTTGTTGTTGTTGTTTTAAAAAAAAATCAGTCTATTCATAGAACTTGTTCAATATGTTCTTACCTGCAAGAACTACATAATAGCACTGCCTACATGTTCTTGTTAAATCAAAGGAAAAGAATGCTTCCCTTGATATAATATCCATTTTGACCTAGAACTGAAATGGAGGGATATTGTGTAATCTAATGTTCTATTATCTTTAATTTCTTACAGAGAGTGGCTCTCATTCTAATGACACTAATCACAAATTGTTTAGATGACATTCCCACACACCTCTATCCTTTTTCCCATGAGGTCTGCAGGAGCGATGTTTGGTTTATTTTGCCCCCAGTAGATTCTGGGATTCTATTGCCATCAAATTTGACCATGGGAACCAATATTGAGATGATTTACTTCATAAAGCACAAGGCTGATATGTGGCCTATCACTGAACCATATGTGAATGATTTTCCCAAGTTGATCACATATGAATAATTACATAGGTGCCTTTGATGAAATGATGTAGTATTTTCTTCTGTTAACATTAAACTACTATTAACTTAGTCTAGTAGAGGACCATGAATTTTATTTCAAATGTCACAATTTCCTATATCCAAAGTAAATTCCTCCAATACTGTTAAGTCAAATTAAATTTCATTGACTAAAAAAACAATTGATCACTCAGCATGAATTCTCTATTTTAGCCTAAATTTTACATTTAAAAATTGTGACATTATACATGTGCCAAATTCTATCCAGTATAATATAAAAGGATTTACTGTCTGAGTATACCCAGGATCCAGACTGTGGCTGCATGGTGTTATGGGAATTATAGTAAAGTAATAAATTGGTTCCCCTTATTTACAAGAGAAGGAAGAGTAACTTTGAGCTTGATATTGTTGCTTCTACAAACCCAAAATACAACTCCAATTCCCATAGCCATACCTAGCCCACAGCTCATGATACCCTCCAAGAGATAAGAGCCCATATTGTCCCTTTGGATAGATTATAATTATCATAGGTCAATAGCCTGACTCTAGAGCTTGGTCACTCAAGAGTTGTCTATTTTGAGAATGTTTTTAATGAGGAAACATTCAATGACCTCTATCTTGCCTCCTTTCATATCCAGTTTACATTCACAAATCATTATTTTTTTCCCTCGAATTATTTATTCTTTATTGGTTGTTGTTGAACTAGTGTTTCCCTGCTATATAAAGTCCCATGAGACCAAGACAAGGTCTTAAATCAGTAGGATCCTTCCAACTAAGGATAATGGACATTTCACAGACTGTTAACTATCTTTTTTGTCACAGACCATTTAAATCATCCTGAATCATGTGCTCTAGTTGTCAAGACTGATTAGAGAAATCCCATATGGCTACTATTCCTCCACGTTAGTTAGTGACATGGTAGTGGTGAATTAATTTTGTATTCTCAGGGAGTAAGACTGATTTTTGTACTCATATGATTGATATAAGCCAACATTATTTTACTTTGTACCTAGAATATATGCACTCTGGTAGGTTGAGTATTCAAAAAATCTTTGTATATTGGTGAGTTTCTGCAGTTAAGCCAATGATGTCAACTGACTGTTCAGGGCAGCAGTGCAGAAATCTTGTCTTATTATTAAAGGGAATTGAAAAAAAATGAGGAGAGCTCAAAATGACAGAGGAACTTAGATCAAAAGCCGTGACAGAGAAGTCAACCTGTTATGTTTGTAAAGCATCAAATCGATAGCTCAAGATATTGCACTTTCTCCCCTCTCTTTGAACAATGATAACATCAGGCATGGGACTGCAAGCTCTTCATTCACCACTGCACAGCAAGCATTCTCTTCTCAGCTTGTCATAAATAGGAGCAGATCAGAGAAAAGACACCTAAAGGAAAAAGCTATCTTAAGTTTTTACATCAAGAGCTTCTATACCTCATTCTTTACCCTCCCCAAAACTTTTCAGATATCAGACCCCCGAGGCTATTAAATAGATGTGGGTGGCCAGAGAAGGTCCCTGGTATTGTGAAGCCATGCTGGCACACCAAGTAATGGCATTCTATTACCTCTACTGCTGTACATTCCATTTATGAATCTGGAAGATGCAGTAAAGGTCCACTTATTCTGTCCATTTTTAGTTTCCCAACAGAATGATGACTGGAAAATTTGATATTAACTCTCCTGTTCCTTTGAGGAACCATTTCAATTCATCATTATGTGAAAAGTGTTTAAAAAACATGTTTTTTCTAAAGCTATTATATACTGATCATCACAACCTGGGAATACAGACACTGAATGTATGTGTGAATAGTGTGTATACATTACATATTCAATGTACATACATATCCACATGCATATATTTATTAAAAAGTATAAACATAAGCTACTATGTGTGTTTGTATTTTGTGCCTATGTGCATATATATGACATATATATCATATATATATATATATATGTTGTGAATCTTAAAATTTCTCAGACTCTAACCTTAGAACATTTGGTTAGGTTATTCCCCATTTAAACAATGCAGGTAATTGGTCAGGAATGTATTGAGACTTAACCTTACTCCACCCATATTTAGGCATACCTTAAGGGGAAGATAAAGTGGTAAAACTCCTTACTGAACAATGAAAAAGTACTTAACTCATACTTATAGTGAGGCAAAAGCCCTTAAGCTAGGTCTATTTTTAGATCTAATACAAAAGGGTACCAAGTCCCTATGAAGGTTAAATTAATCACTAAAAGGACAACCTTAGCAAAGAGGTGTGAAATACTCAGAAGTTTTAGTCAACCCAGAGTAGGTGATAACAAGATGTAAATTAAGAATGGTCAGTCCTTTGGAAAACGTCTACTGTGATTGGTAGATGTGAAAATTTAGGGGAGGTGACATAGGAAAAAATTCTCTTTAAAAGGAGCTGTCTGAACCAGTTTGGAGGGAGTTCAGATCAGTTGAGCCCAGGAGATGAACTGGAGGGTCTCTCTGAACGCTAGAGTTTTGCTTGAGACAATCTTGTGGTGAGTGATTAAAGACTGACTTAGTTTTCTCTCTTAAAAAAGAAAAGCCTAGGCCATTGGCCTAGGCACTAGCCTTCCTATTATTTCCTCTTACTCTCTCTCTCTCTCTCTCCCTTTCTTTAATTACTTCATTTGTATTAATTAAAATCTCCATAAAACCCAGCTGACTTGGGTATTTCATAGTTGGGAATTTTTCCCATGGCGACCACTTATTTTTTATTTAAATCAAGACACTAAAAATTATCTTTTATGCTTTTGGCAATTCAAAGTCTTGAACCCATATTTTCATGGTCACAGTTTATGGCAACCACTCTTTTGTCTCTAACAATATATAAGATCACAAATAATTGTATAGTCATCACATAGCTATATTCTACTAATCTTTTGTAGCTGTTGTTGAAACGCTTATCACCCTTATCTTCTGTCTTAGAATCAATTACTATATGTTGGTTCCAAGGCAGAACAGGGATAAGGGCTAGGCAATGGGAGTTAAATGTCTTGCCCAGGGTCACACAGCTAGGAAGTATCTGATGCCAGATTTGAACTCAGGACCTCTAATCTCTAGACCTAGCTCTCAATCCATTGAGCCTTCTAGCTGCCTCTATATCCTTCTACTCTTGCTAATTCAGAATACTGAATGCCTTCACTTTGTTCTGAGTAAATAGACAATGACTTTAATTGAACCTCAAGAGCTGAAAGGTGTCAAAAACCTAATGTCACAAGAGTATTTTGTGATATAAGCAGATAGACAAAGAAATAGGAATTAGAAACAAGCTCAGTACCAATGATCATTATTACTGACTATGAAGGAGACAACAATTGCCATTTTTGATTCTTTATTTCAATAATTTTTGTATACCCTTAGTGCTCTCATAATCACATACAATACTAGATAAGTTATTGCTCAGCTTTTGGAACTATTGTTGTTGTTTAGTCATTTTAGCTATGTCCAGCATTTTTATGATCCAATTTGAAGTTTTCTTGGCAAACATATAGGAGTGGTTTTCCATTTCCTTCTCTAGTTCATTTTACAGATGAGGACACTAAGGCAAATAGAGTTAAATGACTTGCTCAGTATCACCCACATAATAAGTATCTAAGCTCAGATTTGAAGTCAAAGTTTTCCTGACACCTGACCTGGTGCTCTATCTACTTGTCCACCTATCTACATTTACTTTGCTTTATTCCATCTATTAAAAATTACCAATAAAATACCATATTCTCTAAAGATCTCCCTCCACTCTGCTCTGATCTGCATGTCTTTGTGAGACCAGCTGTTGGCCTCAGTGTTGGCAAGATATGAAGCTATAAATCCATTTAGAGAGCTACTGAGCTGGGGAGCTGCTCAATCTATTGCCTATCTGTATTGTTTAGTACCATGTCGATGGTGCTGCAATCTGGTCGGAAGCCACATTGTGATTCAGGCAGGTTCTGCTCTGAAACAGATGACAGGAGTCTGTTGAGTATAACATGGGCTAGGATGTTTCTAGCAGTGGAGAGTAGAGTAGTTGTCACAGGCTGCTCGTGTGCCTTTGTTCTTGTATAGGGCTATGATGGAGGCATCTCTGAGTTCTGGGGGCATGTCTTCTTCTTCCCATATGCTGGTCAGCGAGGCAAATGCAGGAAAAATGCCTTGAGCAGAACCTGAGTCTCTACATTGTCTTCATAGACCTGACAAAAGCGTTCAACACAGTGAACAGGGATGCATTATGGGTGATCCTCAGCAAGCTCGGTTGCCCAGCAAAATTCGTCAAACTGATCCAGCTCTTTCATGTAGACATGACAGGGGAAGTCCTATCTGGTAGAGAGACTTCCGATCGCTTCAACATCTCCATTGGTGTGAAACAAGGCTGTGTCCTCGCTCCGGTACTATTCAACCTATTTTTCACCCTAATAATCCGACATGCTGTGATGGATCTAGACCTGGGCGTCTATATCAAATACCGACTAGATGGCTCACTATTTGACCTTTGCCGCCTGACTGCAAAAACAAAGACAACAGAGAGACTCATCCTGGAAGCTCTCTTCGCAGATGACTGTGCTCTCATGGCCCACCAAGAAAATCATCTCCAAACCATTGTGGACAGGTTCTCCACCACAACAAAACTGTTTGGCCTGACTATCAGCCTCAGCAAAACAGAGGTGCTGTTCCAACCTGCACCAGGGAGGCCAACTAACCAGCCGTGCATTACAATCGACAGCCCGCAGCTTTCTAACGTCAACACTTTCAAGTACCTGGGCAGCACCATCGCCAAGGATGGGTCCCTAGACCACGAGATTAATGCCAGGATCCAAAAGGCCAGCCAGGCACTCAGGCGGCTGCGCTCCAAAGTCTTCCAACACAGACGTGTAAGCACTGCGATGAAGCTCAAAGTGTATAACTCAGTGGTCCTCAGCTTGCTCCTGTACGGTTGTGAGACATGGACACTGTACTGGAAGCACATGAAACAGTTGGAGCAATTCCACCAGAGCTCTCTCTGGTCAATCATGAGGATCCGATGGCAGGACCGAATCACCAATCAGGAAATCCTCGACAGATCCAACTCCACCAGCATCGAAGTAATGGTCCTCAAAACCCAGCTACGATGGTCTGGACATGTCATCTGCATGGATCCACAGCAAATACCAAGACAGGTATTCTATGGTGAACTGTCAGCTGGACTCAGGAAACAAGGCCAACCAAAGAAAAGATTCAAGGATCAGCTAAAGTCCAACTTGAAGTGGGCTGGCATTATACCAAAGCAACTAGAACTCTGCCTCTGACAGAAGCAGCTGGCGAACCCACATTAACCATGCCGCCACCACCTTTGAAGATGAGTGACATCGACATCTTGCCACTGCACGTGAACGCTGACACCAGGCCACAACTGCACCTCCTGTAACAACTGGAGTCCCATGCCCCATGTGCCACAAAATTTGTGCCTCAGCCTTTGGACTCCAAAGCCACATGAGGGTACACCATAGATGAAACTGCACAAAGCCAATAGTCATTCTCGATCACCGAGAGACTACCACTGATTTTTTAATAAGTTTGAAATTATAAATCTTTGGTTAGTAGAGGCAGAGATATCAGGATTTGTTTCATACAAATGATGGCAGTACCTTATAAACTTGAGTAGTATCTATGACAGGTACCTGACTTGAACTGATGGTAGGATGAGAAGTTGGCATGCAATCTACATGAGCAATATAGTGGGTAGAAATGGCAACTGGATTTCAATAAACTTCAGAATGACATGACTCAAAATAGTTCTCTGCAGGCTTGAAAGCAATCTATGGGTCATGGTATTCAGTCATTGCTTTCCTACTCCATAAAGATGAAAACTGACCATTGAACATCTGGTAATCCTAGAATTATGGGCAATACGCTTTAGAAGACTGCTTAATCAGTCATCTCATTTTGACTTCTATGACCTTAGTATGTTTCCAAAGTTAAGGATGACTTGTGTCAGTTTAGTAAGATTAGTGTCATTACAGAAATATTTTGTGCTATATAACCACTCTCAATGAGTAGACCATCTGTTGTTAATAAAATCTCTTCAGATAGCTGTAACTCACACTGCAGAAGTCATTTGATTAGAAAGGAACAACACATTTAAATCCAGAATTTCAAATACCCATTACTCTTATACTTCTCCTAGTCTAAACGCCTAAGCAATTGGAGATCACCAGTAATAAATACTACTATTATCAGTCATTCAAAAGATTAGGAATAATGCCTGAATTTGGAGATTATTTTATGGATTCAACCAGGTTAACTGACTCTTCCCACCTCATGGATGTATATGAAATCTAACAAATGAAAGAGAATCTATAAAATTTAGAACTACAGATACAAGGGAGATCGTCAGTAAAAGTAAACATTTATAAATTGCTTCCCATACCCTTGACATTGTAATAGAAAATATGTTTTAAATGATATTTATGCCACCCCCATGATCTCAAGGAACTTGAAATCTAACAAAGAAAGGACAAATACATTAAACCTGAAATATTGAAAAGAGATTCAGGTAAAGCAGCATTAGAAATATGAAGAGGAAAAGATATTTAATGCTATTTAGGGCACCAGATAAGGGCACAATTTTGCACTGTGGATATTTATTTCACTCTAGCTTGCATCTGTTGCTCTTCCAGGTTAAAATGTTTCTCCCAACATGAGTTCTAATCTAATCAGCAAGCTGTCAACTAAAGCACTGATTAACTGTACTTCCCTTGGTCTCCTCTGGATGACTGGAGGACAGTGTACCAAACCTCCAGGCCTCCCAATGCCTTCCTCGTAATATCACAGAAATTAAACTTTTAGATTACTCCAATTTGCATCTGCTACCCAGTTGTTTAGTTGTTTTTCAGTTCAGTCTGACTTCACAACCCCATTTCTGGTTTTCTTGGGAAAAGTATGGAATGGTTTGGCATTTCCTTATCCAAATAATTGTATAGATGAGGAAACTGAGGCAAAAAGGGTGAAAGGACTTGCTCAAGTTCATGTAGCTAATAAGTGTCTGATGCCAGAATTGAAAACAGGATGATGAGTCATCCTGACTTCAGGCCTGGCACTCTGTCCATGAACCCCTTAGCTAGGTCCTTGTCCTCAACTCCATAGATCAGAGCACCTCCTGGTATAATGTCATCTCCTTTTTGTGCCCTCCCTTTCCTGTTTCCTTTTGCATGTTGTCTCTCCTTTTAGATTTTTGCTTATCTAAGGCAGCAACCATCTTTCTTTTTGTTAATTTTATCCCCAGAGTGTAGTACAGATCCTGGTACAATATGTAGATTTTGAATTATTCCTGTGATTTTTTAGTAAAAGGAATTGCCAGTGAGGAAACTTTCTACCAATACAAATCAATACTCTTTCTGAACCTTATAGATTGGCAGGATTACTCAGAGCCTTGAGTCATTAAACATGTGTCAGAGGTAATACTCAATCCAGAAACTTCTTGACTTTTAGTGAGGCTTTCTAAACACTATGCTATCCTGCCTCTCTTGAGAGGCAATTGAATTCATGGGTCCAGTACACACACACACACACACACACACACACACACACACACACACACACACACACACAGCAAGTGTGTTTTGGCTTGATAATTAGAGCTAAGCAGGTATGTTTTCACTACAGGGTACTTGGGATAACATTTTATGTGTTGGCTTCCTCTAAGCTCCTAGAAGGTAAGGACTACTTTTCTTTTTATTTGTATCTGTATACCTACAACTTAGCAAAATATCCAACATATAGTAGTAAATGCTAACAAATATTATTTCCTTTCCTAAGAGATTTGTTGCTGTTTCTCTACTGCCTTTGGCTTATGCCCCCATGGCTGAGTTTCTCTTCCTTTGTTAGTTATTGTGGACTAGTGTCCTGATTCCATTTTATTCTTTAGTATCTAAGTAAGTATCTATTATTAAGTGTCATCCTTTTACAAAGGAATATTTTGTTTCAAAGTCATAGGTAAGAATAAAAATGTAAACATTTCCTCTTAATATCTTTTGGGTATACTCCTACATACAAAAGCAAAGAAAAGAGACGTCTCTTGGGAGAGTAAGTTCAAATTTAGCCCATTTGGTATTTAGTATTAATCCTACTAAGTTCATATCCAGAGGTGGCACTGATTATTGATGAATCCTTGTCTCATTTACTGCTTGGCTGGGTTCCAAAAGTTATTCCCAAAGGTGACTTCTTGGTACACTGGGCATCCATCCTCATCTGGCTTCCAAACCTGAACACTAGCATGCTAAAAAGACATTCTCCCTTCACCCAAAATGCTAAAACAAATTCTAAGTCAGGTAAAGAATCTAGATCTGTATTCCCAGAGAGACATGTCTTCCCTTAGAATGGAGATTGTCTAAGCTTTCTCACTTAACAACATTATATCTGTCTAAAAACATCACTTTAATGATTCAAGTAGGAACATTGTTCCCACAATGGAGAACTCTTCTGTTAATGATTGAAAATTTCTTCTCATTATGATGTACAACAACTTAGGATTTCAAGATTTTAAACTGCAAGGGATAACTATCACCTAGTGAAGCAGAATCAAAGAATCTAATTTAAAATGGACCTCAGAGGACATCCATGCCAACCCTTACTTGTACCAGAGTTTATAAACAGAATCTCTGATAAGTTGTCATCTATCAAAATGTCTAATGTGGTTGAATTCACTATCTTATAAGGAAGCAAAGAAAAATGATTTTTCATTTTCAATGTGATGTGTGTAGTGTAGTCAAGATTCCAAAGGTTCCATCAACAGCGCCACCTTTTCTGGGCCAGACCAGTTTGCTCAAATTGTACTTTGCTTTGTTCCAATGGTCAGAGTGATCTTCATGTGGCACTGCCTGATAATTCAGTTGGCTTGCTGAAAGTTATGGATAATGCAATGCATTCCTCTTGAAGAATAAATAACTGTTCAGGTAATAAAAACTATTAATATCCTATGTAGACCAGTGACAAAGTATTGATAAGAGGACTATGAGATTAAATATCAACAATGGTGCTTACCAAATCATTGCTGTGTATGTGAAACTTATAATTGCTAAGGTTAGAATGCAATTACATGAGGAAGCTTGAATAATTTCATATACAATGCCTGTATTTTTGTTGTTATTTCTGTTGTGACACTATTTGGAGGTTTCTAGGAAAAAAATACTAGAGTGTTTTGCCATTTCCTTCTCCAGTTAATTTTGCAGATGAGAAACTGAGGCAAATAGAATTAAGGGACTTGTCCAGGGTCATACAGCAGGGAAGTATCTAAGGTCAGACTTGAACTCAGCAAGAGGAGTCTTCCTGACTCAGAATCTGTCACACTATCAACACCAACTAGCTTTCCCATACATGCTTAAGTTAGATACCAAAAATAATAATTTTAAAAAGTGACAAAAAGCTTCCCAAATATGCCCTATTTCCAAAAATATAAGGGCAGTAAAATCATGATTTGGGGTACATTTTTAGTGGATTCTTCCCTCTTTAGAAATGGATTATATGAAAAGCTTAAAGTTTATTTTTTTATCAGCTTTCTGGGACAAAACATTTGAATAAGATGATAAGAAGAGTAATTGGAGGGAAATTCAAGGGGAGGTAATATTTGCCTTCCCCACTCATCCTTTCTTCCTTCCTTCCTTTCTTCCTTCCTTCCTTCCTTCCTTCCTTCCTTCCTTCCTTCCTTCCTTCCTTCCTTCCTTCCTTCCTTCTTTCTTTCTTTCTTTCTTTCTTTCTTTCTTTCTTTCTTTCTTTCTTTCTTTCTTTCTTTCTTTCTTTCTTTCTTTCTTTCTTTCTTTCTTTCTTTCTTTCTTTCTTTCTTTCTTTCTTTCTTTCTTTCTTTCTTTCTTTCTTTCTTTCTTTCTTTCTTTCTTTCTCTCTCTCTCTTTCTCTCTCTCTCTCTCTCTCTCTCTCTCTCTCTCTCTCTCTCTCTCTCTCTCTCTCTCTCTCTCTCTCTCTCTTTCTTTCTTTCTCTTTAACTTCCATCTGAGAATCAATACTGTATATTGTATATTTGTTCTAAGGCAGAAGAGAAGACTGGGATAGGCAACTGAAGTTAAGTGATTTGCCCAGTCACACATCTAGGAAGAGTCTGAGATCAGATTTGAAACTTGGACCTCCCCTCTCCAGGACTGTATTTCAATCCTACCTGTTCCCAGAACATTTGCTTTTAATTGTGTTAGTCAGGAGATACTACTACATCATGGTAAATGGTATAAAATATGATAATCCAGGTGGCTCAGTGGATTGAGAGCCAGGGACAGAGATGGGAGGTACTGGATTCAAATCTGGTCTCAGACAATCCCTAGCTGTGCGACTCTGGGCAAGTCATTTAACCACAATTGCCTAGTCCTTACTGATCTTCTGCCTTAGAACTAATACACAATATTGATTCTAAGATCAAAGGTGTACAGGTTTTTAAAAAAAGATAGGATAATCCAGCTATTTGGAGACCACCACTTGATGTATACAACAAATAATATTAATATTTAAAAAGTAGCTATTGATCTATGGGGAGAATTTATTGATTCATAATATTTGTAACTGGAATACCTTACAAACCCTCTAGGTCAGCTCACTCATTTTTACAAAAGAGGAAATTGAGACATAGACAGATGAAGTGACTTGTTCAAATTGTACCAAACCAGAAATTTATTTACAACCACAAATGGAATTTTGTGTCTCTGATAATTAAATATCTCTAAGTAATAAAATTAGCTATAATAATAACAGCAATAACAATAATAAATGGTATTTATCTCTTTGCAATTTAAAAAAAAAACTTTCCTCATAAAAAGTCATAAACTAGCAAATTATTAGCATCATTTCCTATACAAAAAATAGGGAGAATGAAGTTCATAGTACGTAGGTAACTTTTACTGCTTTTTTGACTATTGAGTGCCTGAGCTAGGTGGCATTTAAGCCCTGGTCTTTGACTCCAAGTCCAGCACTCCTTTCACTACTCTTGACTGAAAGACTTCTATGAACTTCATTGTCCTTAAACACCAAGAAACTTTGGTATTTCCCTTTCATACTTCAACAAATTGGAGGATCCATGATCTCATCAAAGCATCTAATCCTTCCATTATTGAAGATTTGGCCTATTCTCACTTTCTTATTTTGATCAATACTTGCCCACATTCTTCCATAAAGCCTCTATAGGGGATTGACCTCAAATACTAGAAGCAGTCTGGGTCTTCTATTCATTTTGAGAGCATAAATGTAGCATTAAGGCTTCGCATTTTTTGTCCTCCATCTTGCTATACTGCATAGATACACACACATTTATATATAGACACACATAAATATATATTTATAAAATATTTGTATATATACACACAAATACAAATATATATTGGATACCTAAACTTATATGCCTCATCATCTTATTAATAAGTCATCATTGGAAATATACCAAAGTCCACTGAAGCCAAATTTATATTTCTTTCCTGACTTTTGGTTTATTAAAAAATTTGATTCTTTAGAGATGGGGATTTTTCAAAATTCATAAGTATACATAACCACAGAGAAAACATTTGTGACTCAAAGGATAAGCTTTGGGAAAAGGAGCAGACTGGGAAAATTGAAAGCACTTTGAAATTTTAACTCCAAAAGCAATCAAGTCAGATATCTTCTTGCCATTCAGTTTTATTGCTTTGTACCTTATTTGTTAGTCTATTTAAACATATATGTGTGTGTGTGTGTGCTTGTATATGTATATATATATATATGTGCACATATGATATATATGATTTGTATAAATATTTAAAATAAGATGCCTGAAAGGGAGAATGAAGTAGGTTGATCCAGGGAGTTGAGGAGTCCCCTGATTAATTTTTGTGATCAATTTGCTTGACTTATGAAGTGGTTAGACTTTGTGATGGGCACCTCTCAAGGAAGAATGGTTACATTCTCTCCTTTGTTTGAGAGGGGAGACAGACTTGTTAGGTGAATTTGGGGACTTGAGTGCCCTAAGCATAATTGTTTTGTACTCAATAGGATCTCAAAAATCTCAATAGAATTTCAATAGTACTCAAAAGCTTCTCTTCTTGCTCAATGCTGATCCATAAAAGAGAGCTAAATTCTGATTGCTTTTCTCCTCTCCATTTCTCTCCTTTCCTCTCCTCTCTTCTCTTCTCCTCTCCTCTCCTCTCCTCTCTTTTCCAATTCTTTCCTCTTTTCCCTTCTTCTCTTCAGCTTGGTAGAAAGGGCCCATATTCTTGGTAGAAAGGGGAGATTATGTACTTCCTGTTCCACAGCTTTCTTGGTTATTCAGCAGTCAGTGAGTGACTAAATGAGTCAGCATGCCTTTATTATGTGCTATCTCTGAGTCAAGTCAAGTGTAGCTAAATACAATAGAATCTTGATAATGAATTTTTCCAGTTTTTTAAAAAAAAAGAGTTGACACATGGGTCAAAGGGAACATGATTGGGTATATAGACTCTAAAAGATCACCCTAGCGCAAATAGTAATAATATGGAAATAGATCTGGATCAATGACACATACAAAACCCAGTGGAATTGCCTATCAGCTATGGGAGGGATGGGAGATGGGAGGAAAAGATAATGAATCTTGTAACCATGGAAAAATATTTTAAATTAACTAATTAAATAAAGTTTTAAAATAGTTGAGGCATAAAGGTATTCATACATTTACTGAAATTGAAGCACATGATAGAAGTGAGTATTTGTGTGGTCTCAAAGATATTCATAAAATCACAAAAGTAATTGAGTCCTAACTTTTCATTTTGCAGAAGAGAAACCTGAGGTACAGAGAAATGAAAAAAATTTATCTAAGGTCACATAAGCAATGACATGTAAGAGAGTCTTTGAATCTAGGTTTCTTGCCAGAAAATGGGATGTTTTTATTTTATTTTATTTTTTAATTGTTTAAAACCCTTACCTTCAGTCTTAATATCAATACTCTGTATTGCTTCTAAGGCAGAAGAGTGAAAAGGGCTGGGCATTGTGGGGGGGGCAAGTGATTTGTCCAGGGTTAAATAGCTATGAAGTATCTGAGGCCAGATTTGAACCTAGGACCTCCTGTTTCTAGGTCTGGTTCTAAATCCACTGAGCAATCCAGCTACCCCCAAATGGGGAGTTTTAGACAGTGTAAGCTTTTCAGCTTTGGGATATACCTCCCAAGTAATATCAAAACCCAAATGCCAGAAAGTTTCTATCTCTTCCCCCATGGTTCTTCATGTGAGTGATTCCAACAGTAAAGTTCTGAAAGGAAAGATATTGTCTATTCTTCCACTAGAAAAAAAAAATATATATATATATATATTGCCTTCTGCTGGGCATGAATAGTCTATAAAATGGGATGTCTTTGTATAGGTGGAACTTAATTATCAAGGTGAAGGGTGCTACGAAAGGTATCATGACTGCCTTGTAAAAAAATTTGGAACTATGCACAAAGGGTGATAAAAGAATGTCTACCCTTTTATCCAGCCATAGCACTGCTGGGTCTGTACCCCAAAGAGATAATAAGGAAAAAGACTTGTACAAGAATATTCATAGCTGCGCTCTTTGTGGTGGCAAAAATTTGGAAAATGAGAGGATGCCCATCAATTGGGGAATGGCTGAACAAATTGTGGTATATGTTGGTGATGGAATACTATTGTGCTAAAAGGAATAATAAAGTGGAGGAGTTCCATGGAGACTGGAACAACCTCCAGGAAGTGATGCAGAGCAAGAAGAGCAGAACCAGGAGAACATTGTACACAGAGACAAACACACTGTGGTATAATCGAACGTAATGGACTTCTCCATTAGTGGCAGTGTAATGTCCCTGAACAATCTGCAGGGATCTAGGAGAAAAAACACTATCCATAAGCAGAGGACAAACTGAGGGAGTAGAAACACCGAGGAAAAGCAACTGCCTGACTACAGTGGCTGAGGGGACATGACAGAGGAGAGACTCTAAACGAACACTCTAATGCAAATATTAACATGGAAATGGGTTCGAATCAAGAACACATGTGACACCCATTGGAATCACGCGTCGGCTATGGGGGGTGGGAGGGAGGAAAAGAAAATGATCTTTTTCTTTAATGAATAATGCATGGAAATGATCAAATAAAATACTATAAAATAAAAAAAAATTTAAAAATATTGATTGAACTTAGACTCTTTCGACCCAGATTCAATGCAAGTGCCACTTATTAAAAGTTATTTGATCTTGGAGAAATAACTCATCTTGTCATCTGATAGAGGGAAATCGACCTGTGCCATTAATCTATAGCAAAAAATACCTGAAATAAATAAATGAGCTTACAAAAGGTCAAGTTTAGGCTTGTTATGGGGACCTGGGGAGGGAGGACAAAGCAAACTTCATAGCAGAGTTCTCCTAAAGTGAAATGGCCTACTACTTTGGGCACTATTGGGGTTGCACCTACTGGAGATTTTCAAATAAAGACTGGATGACTATTGTATATATTTTAGAGTGTAATATGAACTTCTAGAGACTCTCCCAAAGCTTTCTTTTTTGTTGTAATTTCTGTCTTCTAGCCTTTAGAAAAATTACTGACACACCTCTCACATGCTTAGTGAGAGTCGACTTGGCATAATAGAATGTGTTGTTGTGCAGGTATACTTGAGTTCAAATCCTGCCATAGATACTAATTATCTTTGTGATTCTGGGAAAGACACAATCTCTCTTAGCTCCAGTTTCTTCCCCTACAGAATGCAGATAGTAATAACACTTAACACAAAGGAATGTTGTGAGTTTCAAATTACATTATACCAAGTGTCCAAAATTCTTACTGCAATTTTAAGATATTAAAGTTTAACACTCCACTGAGATTTTGGGGATGGCCTTTATATGGAAACTGTGTTTGCAGCACTTCAAGTACTGTATAATTGATAACTAATTTAGCCTTCTTATTGACAGAGGAATACCTTCTCAGATAGAAGTGGTACTACATGGCTACTGAGATCCCTTTTGGCTGAAATTTTGTTATTCTGATATTCTTTTAAAGCTAGTTTCTTTAATCATGTAATAAATGATAGCAGAAATTTTGTGAGGATATTACATAAGAAAAGTGCTATAGTGATGTGGCTTATTATTTAATTAGATAAAGACTGACCAGACAAAGATATGAGTTTAGGAACTTGAGAAAAAATTAGTTTGTGGATGTTTTCATTGATATGATTCTTAAGTCTACAAAAATGCTCCTCAATCATCTTTCTATTCTTTATCAGCTCTTTATTGAAGCAATCACAGCTACTACTCTAAGATAAATGCTAGATCAATGCATAATCTCTTCAAGACTTGGTAGTTGTCAATACAATTATTATTCTGGCTTTCATGGTGGGTATTCTAGAAGGGAGTGTGTGTCTGTTGATGAGTGCAGGTTTGATGGACCAATATCTTCAGTAGTGACTCTTCTTTGTATCCATTGTTGACAAGACAGAGAACCTGTAGTAGTGGATTGTTTTTTTGTGATGGACCAGTGATTCAGGGTTCAATCTGTTACTAACTTAATCCATGCTACCAGGGAATGGAGTAACTCCAGAAAGTAGTAGCTCTGTCACAGAAACTTTATGAAGTACAATACTTTTTTTTTAAACCCTTACCTTCCATCTTGGAGTCAATACTGTATATTGGTTCCAAGGCAGAAGAGTGGTAAGGGCTAGGCAATGGGGGTCAAGAGACTTGCCCAGGGTCACACAGCTGGGAAGTGTCTGAGGCCAGATTTGAACCTAGGACCTCCCGTCTCTAGGCCTGGCTCTCAATCCACTGAGCTACCCAGCTGCCCCCTGAAGTACAATTCTTATAAGAGGTACAGTGTGAGGATCTGGCAAGTCCAGATTGCTGCTGTGGGCTGTGGGTTGGTGGGAAGGTTGGAGCAGTGAGAGATCTAATCCCTAGCCTTTTGCCAAGAATCAGGGGAAGGGAACACAGATAAAGAGGGATGAAAAATAATTATATCCAAAACATTAATCAATTAACCTAATGATTGGCAAGTAAACCTGGCAATTCAGCAGGACTGGCACATACTCTATGAGGCTTGTACGCCATGCTTCATTTGCTCCTGGACTGCTTGGGGCTGTCTGTGTTAAAGTCTATTCTGCCCAAATGGTATTGGTTCACTAATGAACATCAACTGGTACTGTCAAGATATACCTTGACTGGAACACATCTGAAAACTAGATTATTTTTTATGAGCAGGATAGGTTTATTTATAAGTTGCTAACAGTTCATTTCAGAGCCATAAAGTCATTTGTTTGAGCTTACAGTTTCTTCAGCTAAAATTAATATATATGTATATATATATATATATATATATATTTAAAGGAATATAAGAATAGTACTATCAAACTATGTTTAAAGCACTTGGAAACAATATTTTCCAGGCATATTTCTGTAACAGTTTGTAGCAGGGGGGCACTAGACAAAGCCACAACTTAAAAAGCATGAAGGGTTTCAATATAAGGAGGTATAAAGGGGTAGGCAACTGTTCTTTAAAAGAGAAAACTATCTCTAAAAGGAGATAGTTTAATGGAAAGGACAAAGAGGGATTGGAAATGGAAAAAAAAAAACCAACTAGAAAACTCCCAGGGCAATAAAGCATAACCCTTGCAATTATAAAAAAAATAGGTCTATTGAGGGTAGGGAAATGATAAAGTCCTAAATCTACTCAACTACAACTCCTGGCACCAATCTATGCTCCCCTTCATGGTATTTGCTCTGCTGTTCTTCTCAAGCCCTTCCTATTCACTTCCTGATCTTATCTAGACCCCAAAAGCTATAGGACTACCTATATACTACAGATTATCTTTAAAAGGCTGAGGATGCAGGACTCACAGATGTACTGATTTCTTACCCAAAGCTTGGGGTTGACTTCCTAGGTAAACCCATAGTCCTGGGTGACAAAACCCTTGTGTTTACCTTAATCAAGTTGTTTCATATAGGTTGATCTCTGTACTTTAGGGAAAGGCAGGTCTCCTCCAATGCAGTTCTCCAACAAGATTAGTGTTTTCCCAGGGGGTGACAGAGGAAAGGTGCTTCTTACCAGTTCAGAGCAAAGCCAGATCAGGAGTGACTGATAAACTCCCAACATCCTCCTCTCTTTCCAATATCTTCTCCAAGGATTTGTGTCTAAATTCTCCTCCTTTCTCATAAAGACAATTTGTGCATTTTTCTCTATCCCTTATCACTTATTTTTATACCTTTAACATGTACCAATTTCCCTTTTTATTATCTGTCAATCTTATCAGTATGAGAAGGAATCTTAAAAATGCTTTAATGTGCATTTTTCTAATCATCAGTAATTGAGAGCATTTTTTCTCCATGTGGCTATGAAAAGTTTAGATGTATTCATTAGAACATTTCCTATTCCCTACAAAGAGGTTGATGTGAATGAGATCATAGGCTAAGGGCTTTAGAGCTTCAAAGGGAACTTAGAAGTCATTCTTTCAGACCTCTTTATTGTACAGATGATAACACTGAGTCCAAGAAGTGAAAATAATTAGTCTCATGTCACAAAGCTTTCATATAGCAGAGTTTTTCACATTGACAATCCCACTACCAGAAATATTTAAGGCATTTATATATTTGTTAAATTATAGGATGAACAGCCTTGTTAATTTCTCATTTCCCCCTCTTACCCCAATGTACACATAGCATCAGTAAGAGGAATTCTTAAATGACTGTTGTGTCTGAGAAATGGGCAGTACATCAACAAATTATGTTTTCTTTAAAATTAGAAAATAATATTTCATCAGGAATATGTTGTGAATACAAAGAATTTTTCATAATTGCTTAAGATCGAAGTGTTCCTAATAGAACATTATAGTTAAGGAGCCTAGGAATATAGTGGGGATTAAGAGTTTATGAACTTTATTTTGCATATAAGGAAATTGACTAATGAAATATAGATAAAATATATGTTTAAAGCTCATGTTGTGCATATTTTACATATGTGAATCCCATCAGTGATGCCTGTTAGCATTCATAATCTTCTTAAGGAAAATAATGTGATCTGGAATATAAAATTATTTGTATAATACCAAGCAAAATGATATATGTGACTAAGGACAATATATATTTTAATTTTGATTAATATGAACATTTCCATGACAGTATAATAAAATTCATTCATCTTTATATGGACATTTTACAGTTTAAAAAGTAATTCACATAGATTAGCTCATTGAATATTAACAATATTAATATTGGGTAGTTGACAGGCATTATCATTCTATTTTGGGGATAAGGAAATTAGAATGTGACCTAGGTCTCTGGTGTTGTTTTTACCAAATATGTTTTAACCTAAAAATAATATAAAATAAATAATAATAATAAATTAAAATAATAATTAAAATAAATAAATAAAAACAAAATAAATCTCTTGAATCAAACCTTATTAATCTGAGAGTTTTAGAAGGATCATAGTAAATTCACTCCTCTAGCCTATACAACATATTTTGTAATCTTAGATTAGAGTTATGATGAAACATCAAACATAGAAAGACATTAGACTTTGCTTCCCAAAGTGTTGGGTGGTTTGTAACCAGGCAACAATTTTATGGCATCCTATTCATGTTAACTAAACACAATTCCAGCCCTGCTTCCAGGCATAGACTGATTGATGAGTTGGGCAGCAAAGAAAGTATTGGAAACCCATTTGTCCTTTCTCTTTTGAAAGCAGAAAAAAAAGGATAGAGGTGAGTAAGAAGGGTAGAGATGAATTTTGTTTCTTCAGTGAGCTAAAACAAATAGATGCTCACTAAGCATAAAAGAGCCAGAGATGTCAAATTAAGAGCAGGGAAAATTGCCATGATTTGTTTAGGATCATAAGAAAAGAATGAGTCTTCAGGGAAATTTATGATTCATTTGATGTTTCAATTTTTTTTCCAAAAAAAAAAAAGATTGTTTCAATTGTAGAGATAGCTTTTTTTTTTTAATTTATAAAGTAGTTAAGTAAGCATGATCTGGTTTAAATGCCATGCTTCCTATATGTCTTGAAGCTATGGAGCATAGATTGGAGTTGGTAATGTGTGCTTAAAAAATAAAATAAATGCTGTTTCTTAGAGTCTCAAAAGGTTTTTTAGACTCTCTCCCTCATAATCTTTAAGTTCTTTTGCATTGTATATGGAATACGTCTGAATGTTCTCTTCCCTGAGATTTGGGAGTCATGTTTGTAGCAAAAGAGGAGCATTGAAGAAAGATCTTTGATAAGCCTGGTGTGCTTGCCAGCTGCCATTCAAGGAAATTAGTGTGCCAGCACAAAATTAGCTTTGTATCAAAACTAACTGACCAAGATGTGTTCAATGCTAATTTTTACCTTGCAAGATGTTGTGGGTAATTTGGGTGATGACATTGGCTAATTAAGATGCATTTTTCTCTGACAGATTGAAAACTTCATCTTGATACTGCTGATGCTCTCTGCCTGAACTAACTGCACCACTGGGCTTGGTTTTATTTTAAGCAATTATTTATTTATTATTCAGAATATAAGAGCTAAGAAAATAGTTCACACAACCCAAGAGTAGCTATTTAGTGGATGAGGGATTTTTCTGAGAGATTTCCAGTCATTTTTAAGAGAATAAGAATGACCACTTAGCTCACCAGGCCTTGAGCTTGATTCTCTCTCGTGCTTAAGGAACCTTTTTTTCTATAAATTTCTATAAATTTGAATAATCATATATATTATATTATATTAGGGTTATGGCATAATGAGTAGAAAGTAAACAAATAAATAAATAAATAAATGAAATAAAATAAAAGTAGACATGGGGGTCAAGTTCCACATTTGATACATTCTATCCTTATGACTCAAAGCACATCCTTGAAGCTCTTAATATCTTAGGCATCATCATCCTCAGTTTCATATCTTTATTTTTAGAGTATTTGACCTATTATTCTCTATCCCAATGAAATCAAGTTTTGGATCAAAGGCAAATATTGTTTGTATATAAACTATCATTTTCAAGGAATTTTTTTCTCATTATTAGCTTCACTATATATAGTCCCCTCTTTTAAAATTCACACTATCAAAATCTAACACCCAATCATGATCTGAATTGTTGTTATCTGTTTACCTCCACAACAATCTCTTCATTTCTGACTGAGAATAATGCTGTTTCACAATCTTTTTCTCCTCCCTATTATGTATTGTTATAATAGTATTCCATGTATATTGATACTCTTTTAAATTCTCTAAATTTCCAAATTTTCATTCTACTAAATTCCTACTCTTCTTCTCTACCCCAGCTATATAGAGGTAGTTATATATTTGATATTTTCATCAGTCACAAATGTTTCTTTTTTTACTATGAATTAATATTTTATCCTTTCCTATTTTCCTGTTCTATCACCTCAGTTCCATCTACGAGTTCTTGCAAAACTCTTCCATCACCTCTGAATTTGTTTGCATTCTCCTCTCTTCCTTATGTCTACCTTTGTATCCACATCTAACCCTGCACTGTGTTCTACTTTAAAATTATGTTCTTCCCTGATTTGTTCACTAGTCCACTCCCCTTTCTCAAACCTTCTTGTCTTTCTACAAGCTTCCCTCAGTAACTCTTATTTCCTCTTTTTCCAAAACCATATATCAAATCACTCAAATGTCTTCCCTCATCATCTCTTCCTTCACTACAATTTCGTATCAAAAAGAAGATAATCTCCTTACTTAAGCTAAACCATCTATAAACACCCCTCTATCCCAATCCCTTCCAATTTTTTTCAGAAAATTTCCCCCCAACTCACTGTCATCTTTACTCTTATTGTCAGACACTTTCTCTTTATGAATACTCTCCCTCTTACCTCAAATCCTAAACATGTTTCCCCATCTTTAAGAAACCAAATCAACACAAACAAAAAAAAAATCTATCTCACTAACCACAGTAACTATTATCCTGTATTTTTTTCCTCAGGAAGTCATTTAATAACTAGGCTCTCCTCTTTCTTTCCTCTTCCTATCTTCTAGACTCTGTGCAATCTGGCTTCTGATCTCACCAGCAACAGAAATTGCCCTTTCTAATGTTGCCAATGATTATTTAATTATTTGCAAGTATAATAGTATTTTCCCAAACCTCATAAGTTTTAAATTCCTGTAAGCATTTGACACTGTCCACCACTTTACTTTCTATGTATTAATTTACTTTCTCTGCATGGGCTTGTGCACCCACATGTATGATAGTGCTGTCTTCTGATTTTCCTCTAGGATCTGTGGTCACTCATTATTGTTCATGATGGTTCTTCATGCATATCATGTCTAGTACATTTACTCAGTCCCCAAGGCTCTGTTCTGATCACTCTTTTCTTTTCCCTCAATATTATCTCACTTGATGGTCTTATTAGCTCCAAAGTCTTCAATTATCATCTCTATTCAAACCCACAGCTCCTTATAGTAAGCCCTATGCTTTTTCTCTAGCTTCAGTTCTGCAACTCCAACTGTACTGGCCATTTCAGGTTGGATTTTTCTTTGTAAAACTCATGATTTTTCCCTTCATACTTTCCTCTCTTCTGAACTTCCTTATTATTGTTGATGCCACCACTATCATCCCAGTTGCCTGGGATCCCAAACTCTGCTGTCATCCTCAGCTATTAACTCTCACTCATCCTTTTTTGCCTTTAAAGCATCTCCCATATATTTCCCTTTCTCTATACTCAGAGAGTTGCTATTATAGTTCAGGCTCCATTGTCTCCTGTCTGACCTGTTATAGGAGCCTTTTAATGAGTCTCCCTTTTTCAAGTTTCATGCTGCTTCAATCAATTTTCCAAGCAGATGCCAAAGTGATTCTGTCTAAAGAATAAGTTTGTCTCTCCTCAGCTCAATGAGTTCCAATGGCTCCATATTTTCAGAAGAATCATATATAAATTTATTTTGAGGGCATTTAAGACCCTCCCTAATTTGTTCCTTTCCCAGTTTTCTAGTTTTCTTACTCTTTACTCTTCTCCACACAATCTATCATTCTTCTATACAATCCTGAGGAACCCTATGAGTTACTTGATCATGATATATCATCTCTGTTCTTTTGCTCTATATATTTCCCATTCTTGCTATTCACTGACTCCTCTAATCTCAACCTTTTGTTTCCTTGGCTACATTAAAGGCTTATCTAGATATAGCCTTCTGCAGGTAACCTTTTCTGGGACTTTTAAGCAACTAGAGACTTCCCTTCCACATTCTTGCATATTTCTTACATGTGTCTAATTCTTTACATATTATGTTCTTCATTCAGAAATAAGCTTCCTCAGAGCAGGGGATATTTTGCTTTTTTGTCTCTTTGTATACTTATCACTTGGAATATTGTAAGAACATAATGAGCAATACATGAGTAGATTGTTGGTTATCCCTTACCTTCACTCTCTGATTGTTCCACCTCTTTTTCTGTTTATATATCTATTGGATATAGATTATACTGCTTCTTCCATGTAATTCTTCTTGCATCCATGATCAGGATTAATCAAAGATAATTTCTATAAATTCTTTCTGTTCCTTATCTGCCTTGAATTCAGATCTAAGAGTAAATGTAAAGGTATTTCATAATAACTATTAAATTACTCTAAAGTTAGACTGGGCATATAAATATATTTGATTAATTTAATTATTTTCTATTGTAGATATGTCCAGATACATCATATATATATGGAGTTTTGCAACAACAACAGACAATTTTTACATAGCAAATTGAGTTGAAAATCAAAGCTTAATTGAGGAACTATTTGAGAGCATGTAAAATTACTTTTAATTTAAAAAAATGTTCATCTTATTTCACAATCTTATTTGTATTAAAAATCCCACAACTCTCTCCCATACTCCTTTATTTGCAAAGATATTTGCAAAGATTAAGATGTATTTATTGACCAGGCAGTTCCAGATGAGCGTGATGATAGTAAAAATAAAGAAGTTATTTTTTATAATTGTGTTTAATAATATGATTTTTAAATTTCAGATATATTTATTACTGAATGTCTTCTAATTAAGATATTAATTGTGATATATATGCCTATTTGTAACATTTATGTCTTATGCCAAGGAGAAATGAAATTATGTATAAAAATCAGCATAAATTTTTGTTCAAATGTAGATTATATAAGGTTTAAGAAACTTTTCAAACTTTTACTTTTACTTTTCAAAAATGACAACTTTTCTCTTAATGCCTCATTTTATTTTTATTTTTGAAACTAAATAGCTTAGCTTAGGCTTAAGAATAATTGCAAATTTGCCAAAATATAATGAATAAGTAGCCTGTGCTCCTGAGCTACTGAGAACAAAAGTATCTTGTGCTTTTTCTTAGTCACTCTCTTTGAATGTTATCTATTCTGAAAGTGCTTGTAGAACCAGTACTACAAGGAGCACAAACATATCTTTTAATATTAGATGGGGAAAAATTCTTTCTGAGAAATGGGATAATACTTAAGGTTATGTAACATCTAAAATTAAATAAATACACCTATAAAAGAAGATAGGTCATTTAAGTATTAAAAGATGAAACTATGATGAATAGATGAAGAGGATTCAAGTTTCCTTGGGATGGAAGGAGATTTTAATTACCATATTTTCTTTATAATTATAACTAAATAATGCAGAATATCAAAATACAGAAGTATTGATAGCTTGTCATCTGAGTTTCTATTATCCAATGTGTTTAAGAAACCTTAGCTCCACTTTAGACATGTAAGTAAAAGCAGGTCCATATGTATTTGAGACCACACATTATCTATCATGATATAAATTTAATTATACAGTCAATTTTTGCTTATCTTTTGAAGGATAAAGATGCTTAAACAATTTTTAAAAAGCAGATTCAAAAATAATTCTTATTTAGATGTAAAATTCAGAGAATCATGACTACTTAATTCAATGAGAAATTATTTTACCCATACCATGGCTAAATAATCCTAAGCAATTTATTTAACCTCCTTGGGTTTTAGTTCCTTCCTATTTAAAATGTTGGAGTTGTTCTTAAAATTTCCCTATCTAGCTCAATATCTTATAACTCATCAATGCATGTAATACAGAAATGCATTTGAAAATATATAGCCATTTTCTTTAACTACGTCTATCCCTGATCTGACTGTGTACTGGAACTCTTTTAACATCCAAATTGAAATGTGATCAAGTAATTATAGGCAGGATATCCTTTATTTATAAATACTATTTACAGTAGAAGCCTGACACATGGTTTTATGCAAAATTGAGCCTCTTAATCTCTGTTCATCATGATAATTTAAAAAAAATACATGACATCATGGGTTTTAGAAACTTTAGATTTTGAAACATGAACAAAATGGTTTGAAAAATGCTTAATTCTTTCTTCTCTCTGCAATTTAATAACAATTTAATCATTTTTCAATAATTTGAGGTTTAGAATCTTAGGCTTATCATAACTTTTTAAATTATTATTTTTGCAAAATTAAACTATTATGTTATTATAATTAAATAACCAAGAGAGAGAATAGAAATGTGAATGTAAGTACAGTATTAGAATCTACTAACCACTTTAAAAAAAACCCTCTCTTTCAGGAAAGAACGGTGACCATTAGAAGACAAACTGTAGGAGGATTTGGATTAAGCATAAAGGTAGCATGTCATTTCAGTCTATCATCACATAGGCCATGCTATAGTGCCTGCCTTATCATGCATTTTATTTTTGTGAATAAAGAAGAAAGCAGATCAGAGGGCCATGAAGCTCCCCCTCTCATTTGGCTTAGGGATGAAATTGGGTTGGACCTCCCAAAATATCAAATAAAGCATCATCTTTTCTCTTGGAGAAAAAATGCTTGGGAATTACACCTCTTTTTAGCATGGGATTCCATTTTATTTTTTGCTCTAAATCCTAGAGCAAGTTATATGTCATTTTGTAACTAATGAATGTACTAAAGGTTATACCTATCTCTGGGTGAAATAAGGGGTAATGTCTAATAAGGCCCATATTTAATAAGATATGGGAGTGAAGTTGTATTTGCCTACTTTTCTTTTATTCATTTCCATTATAGTTTTAAAATTCATTAAAATTTCATCTTATAAAAACAAGCAAATAAGAAAGACAGAGTTGGGTAACAGCACTTTGATAATGATGAAGAGAAGCAGAAGGGAAAGAAATATGCATTTATATAATGCCTGCTATATACTAAACATTATCCAAAGTGCTTTACCAATATCTCATTTGATCAAATGACCCTCATTGATTCATTCATTTCCATTCATTAATAAAACTGAAGGTACTATTTTTCTCTGATATTGATTTAGTAAAGATATGATCAAATTGTAGTTTATGGGTCTCCTTTTCTTCAGAAAAAAGTAATAGCATTATATTGATATTGTATTAAAGAGACCAAAGTCAGACTCTTTGTATCCAATGTAATTCAGAAATAAAGGAAAGAAGAAAGGAAGGAAGGAAGGAAGGAAGGAAGGAAGGAAGGAAGGAAGGAAGGAAGGAAGGAAGGAAGGAAGGAAAAAGAGAAAGAAATGAAGAAATAAAGTGTAAGGGAAGGGAAAAGAAAGAAAGGAGGAAAGTGAGAGAAATAAAGGAAGTGAAAGAAAGAAAAGAATGAAGGAAAATGAAGAAAATAAAGGAAAGAAGAAATTTCTTAAAACCCTACCTTATTGAAAGGCTAATGCCTTTTTATTTTTTACTGTGAATACAAAGATAAAACTACAAAACAACCCCTAGATTCATGTAATTTATATTATCCTGGGGACTTGCCTAATGTAAACAGATAAATATATAATTTGAAGAGAGAGGGAACAATAATCATCAGACCTGATTTCAATTTTTTAGCTATATACAAAGGGATATTAGTGTCCTGCCTTCTCATTCAGTATAGTCATCTTCAGATTATGACAGCAGTGAGTAAAATTAAGAACATAGGTTAAAAACATGGTGGAGAAAGATTCAAATTCTTCATGTAAAATGAAACTACAATTTATAAAAATATTTGTTTTAGGTGACCTTATAAAAGCGACTCAAAAAAAATCAATATTTGGTTGTATTGTGTTACCTATGATAAAAAATTTCTAGGTGAATTTTTAAAAATCAGTTTATGCTTTGACTTTTACTTTTGAAATAACAGATGTTCTCTATTCATGAGAAATAAATTATTACTTTCTGCTCAGATTTTCTTAAGAATTAAGTAAAGCTAAGGAAAAGGAGGTCATTTTTTTTGCCACATGGACTTATATTTACTTTGCCCTGACATGTTAAATTCTATTTAAGAAGGTTGAGGAAGGGCACTTAAGCAGTATATGAAAAGAATATACAACCTGAATTTGAGCCACTAAAAAGAATTATGTAAAAATGATTGTATTATTTTGTAAGATTAATTACATATAACCTGGTGTTCTTCCCACTTTCCTTAGTTAAGCAATCCTAATATACATATATATATATATATGACTTGAAAATATTATTCTTTTTTAAATTTAGGGTGCATCATTTAATACAGACTTATAGAGGGTCAGCATAATTATTAATGTGAAGAGTTGGGTATTAAACGAAATAATGTAACAGTAAATCAAGGCCTTTTTTTAAAAGAATATATGCATCATTTTAACAGTGAAGATTTATAGTTAATTATTTTTAAAAGTTCAATTAAAAATAAATATTCAAGTCACATGACTTGGGTATCTAATAAAAAATAGTATTTTTGTCATGTATTGAGAAGTCTGACCCCTCGATGTAGATTCATGGTAGAAAATCAGAATCCTCATATTTCCTAAATAACCTATGAAATATCTCTATTCCTCTTCTATTTCTTCTTCTCCCTTTTCTCTTCTTCATTCTCTGCCCCTTTCTCTTCTCTTTATTGCTAACACACATAATCTTTCAATTGCATTTCTTGTATTGATTCATAGCTGAAGCTTCAATAACTACTACATAAAATTCTGTGTGTTTAAAATTAATTGGCTACACGGATCAGGAACATAGTGATTTCTCCTACCTAAAAGTATTTTTCACTACCTCTTTCAAATTATATATTAAGGAAATACTGTGAATCAATCCTCCAATATAATATTTTGAATAAGAGACCTACACAGAAAATAATCAGTTGAAAATGAAAAATCTAGGGCACTCATGATTAGAACACAGATTAAAATAGACCAAAAATATACAATAGTAAAGCAGCTTTTTGCCTAGGAGCAAGATATAACACTGCATTTCAACCAGAGAGAAGAATTGATCTTATAAAGAAGAACCTGCTTTCAGGAATCTCTTTGTTATAAGCACTAGAACTTAAAGAACATTTTGTGTGTGTGTGTGTGTGTGTGTGTGTGTGTGTGTGTGTGTGTGTGTGTAGTTGGAAACTTCTAAATGTCTATAACTTTGAGGTTTCCAGTTGTTATTCAAAAGTCCCTGCTTGCTTATCTCAATCATCTCTGCCACTATCTTTATCCTTAGTGCATTAGCCATTCATATCCCTTATTCAATTATAGTCAGTCATGCTTAGTATTCTTTTTGACAATCATGAGTCATAGCTACTTATATATATCACATCAATCCTGAAATTTGTATGCAACACATATTTCATAAATTTGGAGAAGAAAGGTACTGTGGAGACATCTAGTCCACATCTCTCACTTTGTAAGAAGGAAGGAGAACTCTGAAGAGGTTGAGTAGCTTATCAAAAACCACATACATAATAAGAATTACAGGGGAGATTAGAATTCATGTCCTTTGATTCTAAAGCCAGTGTTCTTTTCACAATATGCTTTTATTATTATTATACTTTCAATAGTTCTTTTAGATTTTCAGGACATATTGCATATATTACCTAATTTGAGCCTTATAATGATAATAAAGTACTTGCAATAGGCATATTATTATTCCCATTTTATAAATAAGGAATAAAATTTTATAGAAAAGTGAGACTCTCAAAAGGTCATGAAGTTAAAAAAAGTATCAGAAGTATAGCTTAAACTCACATTTTCCTGGCTTCAAGTCAAGCAAACATTACATATTTTTTTAAAAGCAGGTATGACATATGATTCTGGATCAAGTATTTCAAGACAGTGTATTTTGGGGGAGGAACAAGTGATCATTTTTAATATATTTACATCCTGTCCTTTAGTTTTTTCTTTTGTTTAATATTCAGGCTGAAAAATTATTAAAAATGAACCAGTAACAACTCTCTTCCTTTGATATCTTACAACTTTACCATATATTCAGGTAAATAATTATTATTTCATTTGATCAAAGCCATAGACCTTATTGATGACTTCTGTTTTTAAAATGCTACTTTATATTCAGATTATTCAGCAACTAGCAAAAATGCATATTATAAGCTTATTTTGATACTCCAAATATGGCATACAAAGCCCATTTAGGCCTTGGGTTCATCTTAGTTTTATTAAATGTTTGACAACCAAATTAAATTTTCTTTGAGTTACCGCTGAATATGTCACTATTTCCTTAGGCACTACTCTGAACCATATTATGCCACTGAACTTTTAATCCCAGGATGAGTCAGCTAACTTTCTAGGACATGTACTAGTCACAGGATTATAGACATATAAGGAAAATACAGTGTAAGGCAGAAGGAAAGGTAGGATGAAGACAGTTCATAAAGACAAATACTCAACAGAGGAATTGATATTTCATCTTATAGTTATTAAAGATATAGTAGATTTTATTGAGTGGCATGAAGGTGGGAATACAATGATCAGACCTGTGTTTTAGGAAAGTAATTTCATCAACTATATAAAAGAGAGTTTAGAGACAGTGAAACTCATTAGAAAGATGTTGTAATAGTTGAGTTGAGAGGTAATAAGGGCCTGAACCAAGGAAATAGATAAAGAAAAATGATAGAGAAAATGGTGTGTATGCTAAAAAATTTGACGATGTGGAAATAATAAATTTGGTAAAATCTTGAGGTCTCCAGTTAATTATAAGTGAGGAGTTTAAGAAGATGCTACAAATGTGAGTCAATGTGATTGAAAGTGCATTGGTACTCATAGCAGTAATAGAGAAGTTTGGGAAAGTTGTAAGCTTCAGAGGAAAAGGAAAAAAAATTGTTTTGGAAATGTTTGAGTTGTGTACAAAATATCCAGATTGAAATGATACTGCAGGTTTTGAATTCAAAAGAGGGAATATAGCTGGATCTATAGTGATGGAAAGTCATTTGAATAAATGTAATCATTGAGCCCACATAAGCTGGTAAGATCACTGAGTGACATAATAAAGAAAGAAAAAATAACACCAAGACAAAGTTTGGAGGAACATATAGAGATTGTGGATATAAACTATATAATAATATGCCACAGGAAACTGAGAAGGATTGCTCAGAGATGAGATCCAAAAGGAAAAATCATCATGAAAACCAAGGGGGAAAAAAGAGGGTATTTAGAAAGCAAAGGTGTTAGATGAATAGTGTCAATGCTTCCAAAAGATTGAGAAAGATGAGAACTTTAAAAGAGAATAGGAAAAGATAATATCTTTCAAGGAATTTGGCAGAGAAAGAAGTAGAGATAGAACATGGTAGCTAATGAGGATCTTAGGATATAGTTAAGGTGTTGTGAGGATAAGAGTTGGATGTGTTTCTAGGCAGCAAGACTGGATGAAGAAATACTGAATATTTGAGAAGATGATGATAGAAGGACCAATCAGAAAATATAGGAAAGATGTGTACAAGAGTATATATAAAGGGGTAGACCTAATCAAAATAAAGGACAACTTCTTCCCTGGAGATCACAGTAGAGGAAGAGATTTTTGTATAATGGTGTGAAGTGATTATGATATGAGACAAAAAGAAGAGAGGTTTCAACCTGAATAATTCCTGTTTTCATAGGAAAATCCTTGGTTGGGAGACTTGGGGAGAGATGGCATCTGAGTTTTGAAGTAAAAGGAGTATCTTGGAACAGCTGTTGTAATGAGTGGTATATGGAATCTATTCAATTAGCAAATTAGTGAAGAAAGATGAATTATTTACAGTGGGACTCTAACCACTTATGATTAGATAATATGAATTTATGGTATATTTAGGGTAGTTGCATGCCTTCCTTCAGTCCATTCAACAGCACATCAGTAGGAACAGAGATGGCAGATGGGAGAAAGATAGGAGCAATCTAGGATTTGATTTTGATAAAATGCTAGTGTTTATTGTACTCAAGAATAGAGTATTAGGCAAAGTTGACGCTGGTGCTGAGATTGAGAAAGAAAAGAGTTTATAATGAGAAAATGTATAATGGCCTGGGAAAGCACTAAGTGGTATAGAGATTGGAGGTAATAGTGAGGTCAAAGAATTGATATAGAAGAAGTAATTTATAATCATGAGACTCAAACACTTTTGAGAGACTGGTATGATAATTGTTCTGTGTCATTTAGGTGGAGTGGAATGTCAGAGAAGTTGAGTAGATTGAGGAACTGATTGGTTAGGGTACTTGAAAGGACATTGAAATATATTTTCTGAAGTCATTTGGTAGAAACAGAGAATGAAAAATAATCACTAAATTTATTGAGAAAGGAAGGAGAATTCTTTGGATACTGATAGATAACAAACACCAGTGTCAGATTTGGGTGTTAGATTTGGAAAGAAAGAATCTCAAAGGAGAAGAAATCACTGCCTGATGGTTAAAAGCCTATAATTGTCAATGAGAGGCCCTCTAAAACAGTCACTGGGGAATTATGACAGTTTTAGAATTAAAAGGAACAGTAGAGGACTTCCGGGTAATCATGGCTGCAATCTAGATGCCACACGCTTCCTCTCCCAGGCACCGAAGGAAACAGACTACATTAAAGGAGCATAAAAATCACCTTTGGCGGAACAGGACTCCCCAGTATCCCACAGAGGTGAAGGTACATGGGGCTTGAACATTTCCACACTATAATAAGGAGGAAAAGTTTGCACAGAAAAGTGAACTGAGCCGCCCTTCCCCCACCCACCTCCCCCACCAAAACAGAGAGAGCTACCTGAGCTCTCACCGGGACAGCGAGTGAGTGGGGAACATCTCTGTCTGGGGGGGCACACCAGGGTCCTTGGGATCTGGGGACTGCCAGGAAAAAAGGTCTCAGGGCGGTTTCACTGGAGAACCCGGCGCTGAGCATGGGGGTCAGCAGAGCTGTACTTGGGGCAGCTGCGCTGAACATCTCCTTGGAGCTAAACATCAGGGGCGGACCAAGTGCTGATTATCTGGGCGGAGCTGAACACCTGGGCAGTGTGGCTCTGATCAGGGACCCAGCGCTCTAAGAAACCTCCGAGGCTGGGAAGAACTAGTCTGAAGCAACCTAAATTCACAGAAAAACCGCCCATATAACCCAGACCCCAGACCAAAAAGGAAAGGGGAATAAAACCACAAAAGAGAAGGCTCACATGGCCCAAAATCAAGCCTCCAGGAAGAAAGGGAAAAAAGTGACTATTGAAAACTTTTATGGTCGAAGTACTCAAGGAAAAGAGGAGAATGAGGAGGAAACCCCCCCAAAAAAAATCAGAACATGCCTCCCAAAATGGAAACTATCAACAAGCTCTGGAAGATCTCAAACTGGAACTTATCCAAAAGATGGAAACCTGGAAAGAAAAATGGGAGAAAGAGATCAGCAGTCTGACAGATAAGACTCCTCATTTGGAAAAAGAGCACGAAGCATCCAATAGAAGGGCAGCTGAAAAGCAAAACCAGTCCCTAATGACCAGAATCAAGCAACTCGAAGAAAGTGAAATGATAAAACAGCAAGAATCAATAAAGCATACCCCAAAAATTAATGAATTAGAAGAAAACATAAAATATCTCACTGAGAAGGTCACCGATCTGGAAAACAGAGGGAGAAGAGAAAACCTCCGAATTATCGGTCTCCCAGAAAAACCAGAGATAAACAATAAACTCGATATTATTCTACAGGAGATTATAAAAGAAAATTGCACTCACGTTCTGGAGCAAGGGGGCAAAATAGAAATAGAAAGGATTCATAGATCACCCTCTATACTAAATCCCCAAAAGACAACCCCTAGGAATGTAATTGCCAAATTCAAGAGCTTCCAAGAAAAGGAGAAAATCCTACAAGAAGCCAAGAAGAGGAGCTTCAGATATAAGGGGGCTCCCATAAGGATAACACAGGACTTAGCGGCTAACACACTAAGAGACCGCAAATCATGGAACACGATATTTAGAAAGGCAAGAGAGCTGGGTCTCCAACCAAGAATCAACTACCCAGCAAAACTGACTATATACTTCCAGGGGAAAGTATGGGCATTCAACAAAATAGAAGATTTCCAAGCGTTTGCTAAGAAAAGACCAGAACTTAGTGGAAAATTTGATATCCAAGCACAGAAAGCAAGAGAAACATGAAAAGGTAAATATAAAAGAAAGGGAAAAGGAGATGAATCTTATCTTTTTCTTTAAGTCAAACTCTCTTCTATAAGGACTACATTTACATCAAATTATATATATATTAATATGTGGGGAAAATGTTTTGTGTAACTCTCAAAAATTGTAGCATCATAAGAGTAGTTAGAAGAAACATGCATAGGGAAAGATTGGGGCATTAAAAAGATTTGGGGAAAGTGGGGACAAAAAAAGGAAAAGGGAGGGGGGAACCATCGATAATACTAAGATTTACTTCAAGAAATGGGGGGACTTAATAAAATAATCTTTCCCATATAAAGATACACATGGGAAGGGGAGGGGAAGAACTCTCATATGAGAAGGAGAGGAAGAGAGCATGAAGTGGAATTACTTAAAACTTACTCTCAGTGAAATCAAATCTGAGAGGGAAGAACATCTAGATCCAGTGGGATCCTGAATTCTATCGTATCCATTAGAGCAAGAAAGAAAGGAAAATTAAGGAGGGGGAGGGGGAAGGGAGTATAAAAAGGGAGGGAAGGAGAGGGGGGAGGGGAAGGGAGCATAAAAAGGGAGGGGCTAGAAAGGGAAGCATCTCAAGGGAGGGGACTAGGGGGACTGACCTAAAGTAAATCACTGGTTCAAAAGGAAATAGCTAAAGAAGAAAGGTCAGAACAAGGGGAATATATCAAAATGCCAGCGAATCCACAAATGACAATCATAACTTTGAACTTGAATGGGATTAACTCACTCATAAAATGTAGACAAATAGCAGAGTGGATTAGAACCCAAAACCCTACCATATGTTGTCTTCAAGAAACACATATGAGACGGGTTGACACTCAGAAGGTTAGAATTAAAGGTTGGAGTAAGACCTTTTGGGCCTCAACTGATAGAAAGAAGGCAGGAGTTGCAATCATGATATCTCACAAAGCCAAAGCAAAAATAGACCTGATCAAAAGGGATAGGGAAGTAAATATATTCTGCTAAAAGGGAGTATAGACAATGAGGAAATATCACTAATCAACATGTATGCACCAAATGGTATAGCATCCAAATTTTTAATGGAGAAACTAGGAGAATTGAAGGAGGAAATAGACAGTAAAACCATATTAGTGGGAGACATGAACCAACCACTATCAAATTTAGATAAATCAAACCAAAAATTAAACAAGAAAGAGGTAAAAGAGGTGAATGAAATCTTAGAAAAATTGGAGTTAATAGACATATGGAGAAAAATAAATAGGGACAAAAAGGAATACACCTTCCTTTCAGCACCACATGGCACATTCACAAAAATAGATCATACACTAGGACACAGAAACATGGCACTCAAATGCAGAAAAGCAGAAATAATAAATACAGCCTTTTCAGATCACAAGGCAATAAAAATATTGATAGGCAAGGGTACATGGAGAGCCAAATCAAAAATTAATTGAAAATTAAATAATATGATACTCCAAAATCGGATAGTTAGAGAAGAAATCATAGAAACAATTAATAATTTCTTTGAAGAAAATGACGATGGCGAAACATCCTTTCAAACCTTATGGGATGCAGCCAAGGCAGTACTTAGAGGAAAATTCATATCCCTGAGTGCATATATTAACAAATTAGGGAGGACAGAGATCAAGGAATTGGAAATGCAAATCAAAAAACTTGAGAATGAACAAATTAAAAACCCCCAGAAGAAAACCAAACTAGAGATCCTAAAAATTAAGGGAGAAATTAATAAAATTGAAAGTGACAGAACTATTGAGCTAATAAAGAAGACTAGAAGCTGGTACTTTGAAAAAACAGACAAAATAGACAAAGTACTGGTTAATCTAATTTAAAAAAGGAAAGAAGAAAGGCAAATTAACAGCATCATGGATGAAAAGGGGGATCTCACCTGCAATGAAGAGGAAATTAAGGCAATCATTAAAAACTACTTTGCCCAACTATATGACAATAAATATACCAAGCTAGGTGATATGGATGAATATTTACAAAAATATAAATTGCCTAGACTAACAGAAGAAGAAATAGTTTTCTTAAATAATCCCATATCAGAAAAAGAAATCCAACAGGCCATCAAAGAACTTCCTAAGAAAAAATCCACAGGGCCTGACGGATTCACAACTGAATTCTATCAAACATTCAGAGAACAATTAATCCCAATACTATACAAACTTTTTGACATAATAAGCAAAGAGGGAGTTCTACCAAACTCCTTTTATGACACAAACATGGTACTAATTCCAAAGCCAGGCAGGCCAAAAACAGAGAAAGAAAATTATAGACCAATCTCCCTAATGAATATAGATGCAAAAATCTTAAATAGGATACTAGCAAAAAGACTCAAGCAAGTGATCAGAAGGGTCATCCACCATGATCAAGTAGGATTTATACTACGGATGCAGGGCTGGTTCAACATTAGGAAAACTATCCACATAATTGACCACATCAACAAGCAAACCAACAAGAACCACATGATTATCTCAATAGTTGCAGAAAAAGCCTTTGATAAAATACAACACTCATTCCTACTAACAACACTAGAAAGCACAGGAATAGAAGGGTCATTCCTAAAAATAATAAATAGTATATATCTAAAACCATCAACTAATATCATCTGCATATGGGGATAAACTAAATCCATTCCCATTAAGATCAGGAGTGAAACAAGGATGCCCATTATCACCTCTATTATTTGACATTGTATTAGAAACACTAGCAGTAGCAATTAGAGAAGAAAAAGAAATTGAAGGCATTAAAATAGGCAAGGAGGAGACCAAATTATCGCTCTTTGCAGATGACATGATGGTCTACTTAAAGAACCCAAGAGATTCAACCAAAAAGCTAATCAAAATAATCAACAACTTTAGCAAAGTTGCAGGATACAAAATAAACCCACATAAATCATCAGCATTTCTATATAATTCCAACACAGCTCAGCAGCAAGAACTAGAAAGAGAAATCCCATTCAAAATTACCTTAGACAAAATAAAATACTTAGGAATCTATCTCCCGCGACAAACACAGGAACTATATGAACACAACTACAAAACACTTTACACAGAACTAAAACTAGACTTGAACAATTAGAAGAACATTAACTGCTCATGGGTAGGATGAGCCAATATAATAAAAATGACTATCCTACCCAAACTCATCTGTCTATTTAGTGCCATACCCATGGAACTTCCAAAAAAATTTTTTACTGATTTAGAAAAAACCATAACAAAGTTCATTTGGAAGAACAAAAGATCAAGGATATCCTGGAAAATAATGAAAAAAAATACAAAGGAAGGGGGTCTTGCAGTCCCAGATCTCAGACTATATTATAAAGCAGCAGTCATCAAAACAATTTGGTACTGGCTAAGAGACAGAAAGGAGGATCAGTGGAATAGACTGGGGGCAAGCAACCTCAGCAAGACAGTATATGACAAACCCAAAGATCCCAGCTTTTGGGACAAAAATCCACTATTTCATAAAAACTGCTGGGAAAATTGGAGGACAGTGTGGGAAAGATTAGGTTTAGATCAACACCTCACACCCTACACCAAGATAAATTCAAAATGTGTGAATGACTTGAACATAAAGAAGGAAACTATAAGAAAATTAAGCGAACATAGAATAGTATACATGTCAGACCTTTGGGAAGGGAAAGACTTCAAAACCAAGCAAGAATTAGAAAGAGTTACAAAATGCAAAATAAATAATCTGGATTACATCAAATTAAAAAGTTTTTGTACAAACAAAACCAATGTAACTATAATCAGAAGGGTAGCAACAAATTGGGAAACAATCTTCATAAAAACCTCTGACAAAGGTTTAATTACTCAAATTTATAAAGAACTAAATCAATTGTACAAAAAATCAAGCCATTCTCCAATTGACAAATGGGCAAGGGACATGAACAGGCAGTTCTCAGCCAAAGAAATCAAAACTATTAATAAGCACATGAAAAAGTGTTCTACATCTCTTATAATCAGAGAGATGCAAATCAAAACAACTCTGAGGTATCACCTCACACCTAGCAGATTGGCTAACATGACAGCTATGGAAAGTAATGAATGCTGGACGGGATGTGGCAAAGTGAGGACACTAATTCATTGCTGGTGGATTTGTGAATTGATCCAACCATTCTGGAGGGCAATTTGGAACTATGCCCAAAGGGTGATAAAAGACTGTCTGCCCTTTAATCCAGCTATAGCACTGCTGGGTTTGTACCCCAAAGAGATAATAAGGAAAAAGACTTGTACAAGAATATTCATAGCTGCACTCTTTGTGGTGGCCAAAAATTGGAAAATGAGGGTATGCCCGTTGATTGGGGAATGGCTGAACAAATTGTGGTATATGTTGGTGATGCAATACTATTGTGCTAAAAGGAATAATAAAGTAGAGGAATTCCATGGAGACTGGAACAACCTCCAGGAAGTGATGCAGAGCGAAAGGAGCAGAACCAAAAAAACATTGTACACCGAGACTGATACATTGTGGTAAAATTGAAGGTGATGGACTTCTCCATTGTTGTCAATGCAATGTCCCTGAACAATCTGCAGGGATCTAAAAAAAATACTACCCACAAGCAGAGGATAAACTGTGGGAGTAAAAACACCGATGAAAAGCAACTGCTTGACTACAGAGTTGGAGGGGATATGACTGAGGAGAGACTCTAAATGAACACTCTAATGCAAATTCCAACAACAGGGAAATGGGTTCGAGTCAATAACACATGTGATAACCAGTGGAATCGTGCATCGGCTATGAGAGAGGGAAAGGTGGTGGGAGTGGGGGAGGGGAGGAAAAGAAAATGATCTTTGTTTCCAGTGAATAATGTTTGGAAATGACCAAATAAAATAATGTTTAAAATTAAAAAAAAAGGAACAAGAGATAATTTTCTCCAACCTAGGTCTTCAAAAATTTTTATTTAAATAAATACTTGCCATGTTTTTACAGTCTTTGTTTAACATCATCAATAAAGGGATCCTTATCCCCTTTCCAAGAACCCCATTACATTGTTGGCACTTTAATTATAAAGTTCTTCCTTACATCAAGCCTAAATTCATCCCTTTTTAGCATCCATACATTGTTCCTAGCTTTGTCTTCTATCATCAAGTTGAATTTGTCCCATCCCTTTTCCACATGACTTTCCTACAAATCACTGAAGCTGGCTGTTGATATATTCCTTTCCTACTGTTATAACCCTCAGGCTAAACAGTACCATCAACTTCTAGTAACATGGCATAAATTTAACCCTTCACTAACCTTGTTGCTATGCACTCTACATACATAACCTGAGATAACTTGCATGCAGTACTCATTATACCTCATTGCTGTGGTTATTTTTCTTTAAGTCCAAACATAAAGACATCTATGATTAAAGTAATTTTATAGTGTCCTAATCTTAAAGCCATATCAACTATTTTTTTGGCTTGGAAACATTTATTTATTATTGCATCAATCAAAATGAATAAATACCCAAAACAAAGTTTTTATTTTTGTTTTTTTTTTCCTTCTTACTGTCTCCAGCTAAGTAAGTATAATTGTCTTTCTTGGAGAGTGTGCCATCAAGTTTTATTAATAAAAACTGCATTGTTTTGATTTGTGGAAATAAAGTGATATAAGAAAGGGTAGGTTGTTGGATTATTCAAAACTACATGTAAAAATGACAATTTTGCTACTATTAAATATACTATATTAATGTTTTCCTTCAATCTTTCAAATTTTTTTTCAAAAAATTTTAAAGAATAACAAAGTTTTTTTTTTTTTTTTCTGGAACCATTCCCATCAAAGGAAACCAAAATGTATTAAGTATCCTGAGGTCTTAAAAAAATAGAGAGGTAAGCTTGGCTCTAAAAAAGCAAAGGGAATATTTACCTTTTAGTAGGATAATAGATTTAGGACCAAAAGGGACTTTATATATTATCCACTCTAATTACCTTATTTTTACAGAGGAGGAAAGTGAGCCCGAAGGAGGTCAAGGGAATTCTTCATGGTCACACAGTTCTAAGTTACAGAAATCCTATTTGAATCTGGGTCCTCCACATCTAGTTTCTACCATACATTTTTTATCTTGTCACACCTTATTTCTTTGAATAGATGGGTTACCATGGGCATGGAAGAATGCATATACCATCAGTAATTGTTAATATGATAGTTAGATTTCCTGAAATGATTTTGCTTTTCTTTCTTTTTTATATTTCATTATAAGAAATGACTCTTTGGGTGATGGGTATATTTAGCATATATTATATTATTTAGATATATTTAGTATATATTGAAAAGTATATCTTAATATAGTTAGAAGTATTTATATTGAAATGTAGGGGATAAAATATATCCATAATTATTTTTATACAAATAAAGAAATTAAGTAACATCTAAAGGAAGGAAAGAAAAGGATAATAAACTACTTCATCATTAGACTTAAAATTAATTTAAAAATTTTAAAAGACATAAGAAAATTGAAACTAGACTTGATACTTCTATTTTTATAATCATCTAAATTAGACCCCTTCTTCCTTTTCCTTTATTACTTTCATTATCTAAAATATTTGATTTTTCTGAATGTCTATGACTCTGAAATGTCAGGACTTCACATTCAGGTCATAAGATACTAATACTTGTTTCCTTGATCATTCCAATAAAAGTATTTCATTATAACTAAATAGATCCTTCAGCTGTGTGTATGTTTGTGTGTGTGTGTGTGTGCTTGTGTATGGTGTGTATGAGAGAAAGAGAGCACGAATAAGAGAAACAGAGACAGAATAGAGAGAGGGGGTAGACTGAGAATTATATAGAATGACAAAGAGAGACCAAATGATAGAGTAAGATGATCTGAAATAGAGAAATATGTACAACATTAGAAAATGAGTATAGAATTGGTACAATTTCTGTGTGAGGTTTAACATTTCTATATCTATGTTGATTTATCTTTTTTTATATTTCAAAATTCCATCCTAAATTAAAATGAAATAAAATATAATTTTATGGAAGTATTTCTTAAAATACTTAATATTCTACTATGACTATGTTTATAAAGCTAATTCTTAATTCTCAATGACGAATGCATTGTAGGGATTAATGAAGGACTGACTTGAGCCATTAATATGTAAACTGTAGTCAAATTCATTCTGTTATACTATCCATATCAATATTGTCTCATAACTGTTTTTCCTGGTTGATTCATCCATATAATTGCAGAATGGAAAGACATCATCAGTAGACTTTCACTTGATATAATGTTATTTTTTATAAAATGCAACCAAACAAAAGCCTAATATCTTCTGTGACCCTCTTCTGATTTTATATCTAAGGAGACAAAATGTCAAAAACAAAGGATGCAGAGGGTGCTAGGAATCACATTACATTCATTTAATCTTTAAATGTTAACCTTGTTTTTGTCAACTCTAATGATGCAACATTGTCCACTGACGGACAATTAAAATTACTGCTAGAGAAACTAAACAAATTTGCACTAAGTAATTCAAATGATGTCAAACATCCATTCTAGTGTTTCTAAAGTAATCTGCTATATTACAGCTTTTTTCTAATATTGTCCTGTAGGTGGTTATTGATATTATTGGTAATTTAGGTGGGTTTATACTACAATAGTTTAACGTTTTCCCTGAAAGCAAATTATTTTACAGATTAAAAGAAATCCTTATCTAATACAGGCTGAAATTTTTAAATAGCCTTTATTCTAAAAGTTTATTTGTAACTTAGTTGTTTGAAATTGAACAATATGTTTTACAAAAGGAGCATGTTCCAGTCTGAGCTAGTTCCCCAGTACACTATTTTTTTCTTCTATGGGCAATTCTGATCTCTTTCTTCTATCACTGTCTATTTTTCCTGATTCAGGTTTTTCCTTTCTCATTTTTTTCTCATTCAAAAGAACACACACTTACAAATTCTGCCTTCTATTCCTGGAGCAAACTCATAGTGATTTTTTAAAACATTTTTCTAAGACTTTTCCTATTAGCAGCATTTGCAGAAATAGAGAACAAAACTATTTAAAAAGTAAAAGTTCAAAGATTTCACAAATATTTTAATATCTCAAATTATTATTTCTGAAAATCACAGGTGTTTAGGGGGAGTTGGAAGTTAGTCTTCTTAAAGTAAAATGCCTTCATCTTTATTCTTGAGAGGTCCATTCAATTTTTTTGATTATTTTAATACCAGAACTGATTCTCTTTTATCCCTTTTCTTTGCATACAGAGAGCCCCTTACAATAGTTTCAATATTTATGTGTCTGAATGAAGCCCAGCATCACATGTCTTCCTTTCAAAATTTTTATTTCATGGGATTTCAAGAATAGGCTTCCAGTGGGGGGAAAAAGGAGATGGTTAAAGGAAGGGATATGGAGATGCTACTGATGAAATCTACTGGTAATAGTGGGTGGATTACTTGTATTAAAATTGAATGGAACTTTAGTCACTGAGGAGCTAATGTTGTATACCTTTATTATCATCATAATTTCACTTTACCCAATCCTCAATCAATCTCTTCAGAAAAGTTCAAGACAAAAATCCATAATTTTAATGGCTTGAAATTTAAGAAATTAAACAAATGACAACACAAAGGCAACTCAGGCATAGAGCAAGTGGCATCATGACTGAACTTTTCCAACACTAATTCAGAACACATAGTGTGATAGGTATTATTCCTGCTTTAGACACTCACTGAAAGTACATTCTTTTTTTTCTTCTGAAGGCAGTATAGTATAGTGAAAAACAGATAGTCAACCTGGAGTCTTAAAACTCGGGTTTGAATCTTGCCTTTTTAAAACCCACTAAGTGACCTTCTGCTAAGTCCTTTTAAGTCAATAGTCTTTAATTTCCACATCTCAGGGGAGCTGGGGTAAAATATCTCTAAGATTCTTTATACTTCTATAATTCTGTGCTTATGGTAATCAAGACAGTACTGGACAATCTGGAATATGTGGTAATTATACAACATGGAATAGTCTATAGGAAACTATGAAGATTCAGTAATAATCCCTTTTGACCTGCTTCATAGATTACTATTCTACTGATATATCCAGTCTGGATTTATATTTTTGTCCATGAGACATCAAACTGCCTCTTTCTGGATAAGGACTTGGAATTCAATTTATTATTTTATCTCATTCATAATGTAATGTGCAGAGAAGATGCAAAATAATTATTTCTTAATAACTGAGATGCTAAATTGACAGATTACTTAGAATAGCTATTCTTCCATTCAGATATTTAGGTAATAATGCATTCATTCATTTATTTCACTTTTTATTCATTTAACTTAAGAAACTTTTTCCCTATACTTCAAGTAATCTTTTCTAGACTAGGTGCACCACATGCCAAGTCTTCATATTGCTGTGTTTAGCAAGAAGAAGGGGAAAAGCATAGTACATATATGTAACATAGTCATTGTCATGATAACCAAGAAATGTATTAATGTCATATAATCAAGACAATTCATAATGATGGTAGTGAGTCAAAATTGCCAAGCACAAGTATTAGTAATTACTTAATTTCAATGACAAAAGTGGCCAATTACATTAATGGCATAGAGGCAAGAAAATATAGAAAGTATAGAATTTGTGCATGAAACTACAATGAAGCAACATCACCTTGGTTAAATTAGTAGAGCTGCTCAACAATGATGTATACATACATATATGTATATTTATGTTTGTGTGTGTATGTATATGTTAATTTCTTTGAGAAATGATGTAGACCAAAGGAATAATCCTATTATCATTAAGTTACAATGCAGTCAATATTTTATATTGACATATATGGGCTCATGCATATATTGCCCCATTCCACTGTAAAATTCATTCATATAAGTTCAGAATTGTCAATGATTCTGGACTGGGGAAGGATGGGCAAAATTTCAATCTCTTAAAGTTTCTTAAAATAGTGTATACAGTCTTTAAATTATATATAAAATGGGGGTGGAGGGAACTTTTCTGTGTAGTAGTTTGTATAATCTTAATATTGAGGGTAATTATGTGGAAAGACTTTTTCTAAAACATTTTGGGTAGTGTTTTTATTTAGGTCCTCCCTCATACTTTTCATGGAATTCTAAGTATATAGAAATGACTAAATGAAATATTATTTTGCAGGGCCCTAGTCTTTAACCTCAAAGTAGCTTTAGTTTGACCTTGTATTATATGGTAGCATCTCTTATTTATCGATTTATCTATCTATCTATCTCTATATATATGAATGATAGAAGATGAAAAGAAATTTTTAGAAATAAAAATTTCTGTCATAATAGAGATTCCATTAGAGACCTTCTCATATAATTCATCGATAGATTATATAAGTAGAGGACAATTTCTGGTGCTATATAAAGGTATAGGAAAAAGTCACATTTTATATTAGGTATGTACAAGTGTGACTGATTTCTGGAATGAATATGAAAAGGTCAACAATTTGAGTAGGTAACAGAAACTAAGTTCTAAAAGGGTATACCTTCATAAAATACTTCATTTTAATTCATAATAGAATTAAATGGAAAAATAAGATTCACCTAAAAAAGTCATAGTCAATACCCCAAACAAAAATATTCTTTATACACACACACACACACACACACACACACACACACAAATGATTACTGTTATCTTCTTCTACCATGAAAAATGTAGAAGAACTTGTGTTCAAATCCAGGAGTTGCAGCTTACTATCTGACTTATCTTTGACAAATAATATTATATTTCTGAACATCAATTAGGGGGTTGGAATACATGATCTTTAAGGTTTTTTCCAACTTTAGACCCATTTTCTTGTAATCTAATGATCTTAGAGAAATACATGGAGTCAGAGGAAGAGAAGGCCAAGAAGGCAAAGGCAAAGAGTCTTTGAAAATCAACAGTATTTCATTAGAGGAGATAACTTCTATTAAAGTTCTTCCCCAAAAGTTTGTCTAATCAGTCATTACAAAGAAAGTTCTGTTAGAGAGTATAAAGATGGGAATACTTCAGTTATAGACCTAACAATGATCTTTTTGTCTGTTGTCTAAGGATTAGCCTATGCAAGTGCTGAGAGGATAATTACCAGGATGAATATTGAATGATCTTTATTTTTTGCAGCATCAATTTATGAACCAGAAAGCAAGTACCCACAAATACATACACACAAAGTATTTTGTGACCATATAAACTACCTTTCAGTAAGAAGATGAATGCCTATTAATATTAATATAACTATTGGGTCCTTTGGTGTGGGGTTAGTCATTCACCAAGGGATATAAATTAGTTCCAGTTAACAGTTTTCTTCCTAACATCTATGTAAATTGGATATAAATTATGCTGAAGGAATGATAGCTAAATTGACATTAGAAAATGCCTTAAAAAACATTTTTCTCATAGCTCAGATAAGTGTGTATTATTCCCATTTTAGAGATGGGGAAACTGAGACTAAATGGAAATTCATCCCCCAGGATTATCTGGTTCCTAAGTAATAAATTACTAAGTAATATGGGGTTCTTTTCTTGTTTTTTTTTTATTCCAAGTCTACCCACTATATCATTCTTCTTCGAGTGAGATTTTGTTGATTAGGATAAGTAGATGACTTTAGTGTATGAAGAACTTTGAGAGGTGAGATACACATGGCAGTATACTCTCAGTGAGGTGCTTTGAGAGATATGAGGACACTAGTGGCATGGAAAGTGAGAGCTTTAAAGAATGGGTAAAATTTTATTTTTATTTATTTGTATTTTTTATTCTTTTCCATATTATTTTATTTTCTTAGAATATTTTTTCATGGTTACATAATTCATGTTCTCTCCTTTCCTTCTTCTCTCCCCCCCTCCTAGAGCTGACAAGCAATTCCACTGGTTTATGCATGTCTTATTACTCAAAACCTATTTCCATATTCATATTTGTAATAGAGAAATCTTTTAAAAACCACAACTCCAAATCATATACCCATTTAAACAAGTGATGAATCATATGTTTTTCTTTTGCATTTCTACTCCCATAGTTTTTTCTCTAGCTGTGGATAGCATTCTTTTTCATAAGTTCCATAGGATTGTTTTTGATCATTGTATTGCTATTATAGTAGCAGTGTGTTACATTTGATTGTTCCACAATGTTTCACTTTCTATGTAAAATGTTCTCCTCGTTGTGCTCCTTTCACTCCATATCAGTACATGGAGGTCTTTCCATTTCATGTAGAAATCAAGCAGTTTATCATTTCTTATATCACAATAGTATTCCATCACTATCATATGTCACAATTATTTGTGCAATCATTCCTCAATTGAGGAAAAACCCCAAGTTTAAAAAAAAATGCCACCATAAAAAGCACAGCTATAAATATTTTTGTATAAACATTTTTAAAAAATCTCTTTAAGGTACAAACCCAGTAGTGGTATAGCTGAATCAAAGAGCATGCAATCTCTTAAAGCCCTTTGGGCAAAATTGCCTTCCAGTATGGTTCTATCAAGTCCCAGCTCCAATAGCAATGCATTAGAGTCCCACTTTTGCCATATCCCCTCAACATTTATAATTCTCCTTTACTGTCATATTGGCCAATCTACTACGTGTGAGGTGGCACCTCAGAGATGTTTTAATTTGCATTTCTCTAGTCAGGAGGAATTTAGAACCCTTTTTTCATGTGATTACAGTTTTGATTTCTGAGAATTTATTTTTTAAAAAGAGGTTGGGAACATAAACTACAACTGGGTGCTAATTTGTGCAAAGAAAATCCCATGAACAAATTCAAATTCACATTATTCAAAGTTATATTTATGTAATATAAAGTAATTTATTCCAGTCCAAGAAAATATACAGCGTAAATGTGACCATTTCACATTATTCACAGTAATACACACAGTTACACACACACACACACACCACCCTCATACATATATACTTATTATATTGTTCCTGTGGATAAAATGACTTCTAAGATTTAAAACCCCAATTTACAAATCAACCAATGAATAAGTTAGTGGCTACCTGAATTTATAAAAGAAATGGCAGCCAAGGAAAGCCAGGCACTTATTGTCATGAATTATTGGAGTTCAGTGGAAAGTAAATTCTTGTGATGAATCTCTTATAGTTATTTTAGAAAGTATCATTATCAGCATATCAGAAAAGAGGAATAACTCATCATCAAAATTTCCTTCTGAACATATGCTTAATGTCTCAATGTGCTGATTTCAGAACACTTAGGCAGAATTGTATAAAATATCCTTGTAACATTCTAAATTTCAATTCAGTTATAAAGATAATGTAATTGTGAAGCACCTGTGTGCCCTGAGGAAGGAATCTGTGCAAAGGGAAAGCATAATGGCAACATTTCCTGTGCATCCTATACAGAATTCACAAGGGTTTTAATAAAAGAAACTGAACTCCAGCAATTCTTTCCTGTTTATAATAGGGAGTTTCATACATAAACCTTAATAAAGTGAGATGTGAACATATTGCCAGGTGTTTGTTTTATTGCTTCTATTAAAAAAGAAATGTTTTGTTTTAAGGGTGTTTGGTTTTTTTTTTGTTGTTGTTGTTATTTTGAGGAAAAATGAGTGTTTAGCATGTTATCAAATTCTGAAGACAGGAAAATCCAATTGTTTGAATAATGAACCTCAGCATTACTTGATTAAATGGGTCAATTGTTTTTCATAATTAACTGTGACTTTCACTACTACTTAGTTTGATCTAAATTTTGGTCAGGTTTTGTTTTCAACATAGCAATCATAACAGACCAGCAGAAGTTCAGTGAGAAAAAAACCATTTAAATAGTTTCCAAATTTTACTTTTAATTTGTTAAATATATCTCTTTTGCTGTTTTATTCCTAAAGCATCTAGTTTATTTTCATATGATTTTGATAGTGTATGCAGACATATTGAAATGCTAAAGCAATTATTCATGGAATTCATATGAACTATGAAATATTTTAAGATAATATAATTCAGTCAAGACTGAATACAATAATCTTATAATTTAAGTGAATTAAGGCACCTTCATAAACAATTAACAATTAAGAGCAAGTGACATAGGCAACATTTAAAAATTAATTTATATATATTTTCTCAAAATGTGTACTATGCCCATTTAGCATTCTATTTGACTCTTTATGATATATTTGAAAGCAATTTTATTAATTTATATTCATGAAATAGATAGGACATTTTTTGTTGTTGTTTTGTTCCCCATTCCAGTCACTTAAAACATGCTAAATGGTTTTGGAAAGTAATTGCTAATTTTCTTAGCTATAAATGTATTTTAAACTTTTAAATAATTGATTAATTATTTTTTAAATTATTTTCAGGGAGGAGCAGAACATAACATTCCAGTTGTAATTTCAAAAATTTCCAAAGAACAAAGAGGTATGTATCTACTTATATTACATAATTCTATTTTCTAAACAGCTTTTTTGGTCTGATGAAAAATATAATAATCACATTTAAAAACCTAATCTTTTAATAATAAATGTTATAAAATTTATAGATAATATCATAAATATTTATTCTTTTCTTTAAACCCTTACCTTCCATCTTAGAATAAATACTATATATTGTTTCTAAGTCAAAAGAGCAGTGAAGGCTAGTAAATGGGGGTTAAATGTCTTGTCCAATTTCACACAGCTAGGAAGTGTCTGGAGAGTCATATTTGAACCCAAGACCTTCTGCCTCTATGCCTGGCTCTCTATCCACTGAGACACCTAGCTTTCCCCAGAATTTTTTCCTTTCCCCTAAATTGCAGTATTTATTTAGATCTATTTAACCAATTTTAACAAGCTCTTTACACCTTAAACAAGCTCCCTCCTTCATAATCAAAATATCAAGTGCCTTTTCATATTTCTCTGACAACCCAAGAAAAAGTCCATTATTTCTTCTCTCCAAGCATCACCCTATATTAGGTAACCCTCATCCAAATAAAGTAGAGCTATATAAATAATAGGTGGTTCTTGTTCTCAGGTAACATTTTTCTAGGAGGACCTGCTGGAGGTGGTATGATGAAAGAAATGGCAACCAGCAAACGACTGGGGGAGAAAATTATATTATGATAATAGCTAAAATTTATATGGCATTTTTTGCAAAGTTTTGCAAAGCACTTTATATATATCTTATCTCATTACATCATCAACATCTTGTTAGGTATGTGTTATTATGTTACTATCCATATTCTACAAATGAAGAAACTGAGGGTGGAAAAAGTGTAAATGATTTGTCCAGTCTTTTTTCACAGCTACTAATGGTCTGGAGCAAGATTCAAACTCAGGTCTTCTTAACTCCATTTGCAAAACTCTTTCTAATATATCAGTTAGCTGCAAGATATCAAAGATACAGAACTGGAGGAGACCTCTGAGGCCATCTAATCCAGACACTCATCTCACAGATGAGAAAAGCTAGAATAATGAAGATTAAGTGATCTTGCCAATGTCATGTGGGTCATAATCATGAGATAGGATTTGAAATTTTGTCCCCTTATCCCAGTTATTCCTCTATCCATTATATTTGTATTTTTATTTTCCTTTGTCCCTTTATCAAGTAGATATAAAGAAACCCTCTACTTTGTCACTTCTCTGAAAATGGAAAAGTCCTAAGTTTTCAAATCTTACTCTTTCAATGTTTTAAAAATTATTTGGAGGAAAATAAGGATATAGCACAAAAGCTCAATGAAAGACAAATTGCTTCATAAAAGGCAGACAACGAAAGTAGCTTTTTAGAAATCATTTCATATTAGATACTGAAAAGGAGACCTTTGAAGCAACTTCTCCAAGGATACCATTTCATGAGTGAGGAACCTGAGATCTTTATTGTGAAAGTTATTTTTCTCTCACTAACGAATAAGTCAATAAAGAAAAAGTGGCAGAAGACACTCAAGCCCATGTCTTCTGACTCCAGACACAAGACTTTTCCCACTACATAAGACTCATCTATTTTAGTTATGTTAATGGAGCACTTTATGGTTTCTAAGAGCTTTCAAATATCTTTTTCAATAAACAAACATTCATGTAGTTACAGAAGTAGAAGGGAGCATAAAGGTCATCAAATCTGACGAATGCCTGGATGGGAATGTCCTCTAACAAGTAGTTATTCAGGCTTCATTTGGAGAATTTCAGTGATGGGAATAAACCTGATCCTTTTGGGGTGTTGATTTCAAGTAGATCTGAAGCTTAAATTAGCCATCTAAACTAAAAAGACTAACTAATATGTTTCTTTCCATGTAAAGTTCAGATATATATTTTGGAAGCAATTTTACTGTCTTAGATTGAAATCATGGAAATTAGATAATATCTAAAAAGAAATTTTGAAACTAATTCTCTAGTGCTTTAGAAATATGAGTGTCAGAAATCTACATGGAGAAGAGACTCTTAAGAATTATATCGCAATGACTTTGTAGAGTGTATTGTAGTGCTCTGTTGAGCTTAAGTAGAAGACATATTTATTACTCTTCAAGACCCTATTATTTCAGTTTTTGTTTTTTGGCAAAGATATTTTTTGCCACTTCCATCTCCAGTTCATTTTACAAATGAGGAAACTGAAGCAAACAGTTAAATGACTTGCCTAGGGTGCCAGAGCTAAAAACTGTCTGAGGCATAATTTGAAGGCAGGAAGATGAGTCTTCTGGACTCCAGGCCCAGTATTCTATCCACTGTGCCATCTAGCTACCCCCAGGAAAGCAAATACACATAAAGGCCTATGTGTGTATTTTACATTTGGAGAAGCATTTTCTAAATGGGTATTTTTATTAGAACGATTTAATGCAATGTCATGAGGATTATTTTGGTTCCATTGTTTTTGACATTCTTTGTGGTGCTATAGAAAGAATAATAGATTTGAAATGATAGGACTTAGGTTTAAACCCTGCCTTTGCCACTTACTACCTATGTAACGTCTTATAAATCACAATACATTTTTGATACTCAGTTTTTTCATTTATTAAATTAAAGGTCTGGGTTATCTTGACTCTGAATTTTTTATTTGATTTCTAGCAGTAGATATATGTATTTATACTCTCAATTCTTTGATTCAGTCAGAAAAATATGCATAAATCATTTGTTTTTTTTTCTCTATTTGTAGCTGAACTTTCAGGACTGCTCTTCATAGGGGATGCCATTCTGCAGGTATGTTAACATAGTAGATCTATCTTTGCTCATAGTTTACCCTTAAAAGAAAAATATGAACTCATTTTACAAGATGCAAAGCAAGACAACTTTATTTTCATTGCAGATTAATGGAATTAATGTGAGAAAATGCAGACATGAAGAAGTGGTAAGCTTGCTCTAATTTTTTTTTTCTTAATGAAAGAGAATTTATGTTCAGACAAAGATGTGGCATTTGCCTAATGCCCTTCCCAAATATCCATTCTGCAAGGGTGTCTTTCCTAATTTTTTCCCTACCTTATTAGATTCCAATTGTTATACTCTAAAATTAAATGTATACTAGTTTTCAAAGTTCATCTTTGGGGTTGTTTTCTGTGAACATTTGCTTCATTTTTCTTATATTCATCAACCATTATTTCTTTATTAATGAGTTACTCTTCACCAGTTGTGGGGACCATGGACTCTATGGGATCAAGGAATTATGGGCTTCAACCTGAATGTGTCTTGGAAGTTACCTAGTTAAATCCCTTTATTTAACATATAATGAAACTGAAGTTGAGAGAAGCACATAATATAGACATGTTCACAGATGTAGTAACTGGGACAGCTAGGATTTAAATCCAGGTCTTCTGATTTCATGAGTAGAAACAGCTCATAAGTATCTTTTCTGCAATATTAACTGCAATTGGGAGGACATGAAATGATAATGCTTTGTTCCTTCCTCCCCATTTAGTTAGATAGTTGAAAAATAGAATAATGCTTCCTATGGCATTTGCCACTCTTTTTTTCTTCCTATTTTTTCCCATTTATTTTCTTTTTCTTTCTATTTAGGCTCTTCTCTTTATCTATGTCACTTTCTGAACCCAGGACATGCTCCTTTTTGACAAAGTCTCCTTTTTTCTCTATCTTCAGAAGAGTCCCTATCATATCTCCAGGTTCAAATATAGGAAACATAAAACTTGACATCCTCAAACACATGTGAGGGGTAAAGGCAGCTCTGTCCTCCAGAACACTGATTCTTGAGAACTGGGCTCAAATCTGGCCCCTGAATCATAACACTTGTATTTCATTTTAAAATCACATGATCGCCTGGCTCCTAGTTTCCTCATCAGTAGAATGAGAGCATTGGACCAGATAGCCTCTGATGTTCCTTTCTGTTCTGTATTCATGCTGTTTTGAGAACTTCCTACCAAGAATATCACCATTTTTTTTCAGGACCCTATAAAGCATTCCTGTAGCTCTCAGCTTCCCCATTAGATCTCTTTAGGAGCCAAGTGGGATTATGCAGATCATCTAAGATTGTCAGAAATCTTCTAGTTAGTGATTTAGCCTGATGTGAGGTAAAGTGTGCCCTCAGGCATAAGATTCGATATGTGTATTGATGTGGGAAATGGGTGCATGCTGGTGGTTAGCCTAGCTCATCATTCTAATTAAAGATTTAGAGAGGTTAGGCTTTACAGAGAAGAGAGTGCTACTATGTGAATTCAGCTAAAAGTGCTGCTTTTGTTAGAAGAAGCAGACAGTAGTACAGTAAAAAGAAAACATTGATTCAGGAGTCAGAGGGCTCATGTTTGAAAACTCCTCTGTTGTCTTTTTACTTGCGTAAAAGTATGCTAGTAACTTAACCTCTAAGCATCTGTCTCCTTATCTGTAAACTGAGAAGGCTGGGCTAAATGGCCTCTGACATTTCTTCTAGCTCCCGGCCTACACTCCTATGAACTAGATCATGTTGGAGAAACAAAAGCTGAGAGAATGGTCATATACGTGGACTATACCCCAGAGGTAGAATCAGGAATTCCTGGTTATGTGAAATACTGGTTGGAAGTCATTATCTTCAAGTGGCAGACTCCTTGGAAATTCAGCAAAAGCAGAACCAATTTGCTTAAAGGGTACATTCCCTTAAGTAGCTTCTGGAATATGCTTTGGGAAATATTATATTATATTATATTCTGTCTATTAGAATATCATCTTTCAAGAAAACTATTTCATCAGGGGAAAGAGAAGCACTTATTACTATATATATACAGTCATCCCTTGATATGTCTTGGTTCGGTTATTGTGGCTTTACTGTATTGTGGCTTTTAATATATATATTTAGGGGGCAGCTGGGTGGCTCAGTAGATTGAAAGCCATGTCTAGAGATGGGAATTCCTGTGTTCAAATCTGGTCTCAGACATTTCCCAGCTCTGTTACCCTGGGCAAGTCACTTAATCCCTATTGTCTAGCTCTTACTCAATAAACTCAGACATATAGAACTCAGACATACAGAAATATATATATATATATATATATATATATATATATATATTCCTGTATGCCTGAGTTTTTGCTATATTGCCGGACTTTGCAGATGAATACCATACTGTACACAGTGAAAATGCAGTACCCCATTACTGCTCATTCAAAGGCAATCAACCTTAGCACTATGTTCTGTATCTGGGTGCTGACTGGCTCAGTGACTGTAGAATCAGTCTGTTCACATATCATGGGGTCATAATCCCTTTGATAAAGATAAGTGAGTGATCACTGTATATAAAAATATTTTGCTACTTATTCTATAAAGCTTCTGTACCTTAACACCCCATGCTAATTCAGACCATTAAAATAGATTTAATGACATTAATAAAAGAAAACAATGAATTATTATTTTTCTTACCAAATTCTTGTTTAATGGAGGATGCTCCTGGTGAGAAACTCAGTGTTTTAATGCAGATTAGTTTTCTTTATATAATTTATGATGGAGAAAGTTGCCTGTGGTCAGTGAAAGGAGAAGTAACTTATGAGGCCACCCATACAGTTTCTTTCAGAAACAAGATTTGAAGCTAGGTAGGTCTTCCTGATTCTAACGCAAGTGCTCTATCTATTATACTGCCTCTTTATCAGTTTCTAGCAATAATATAGAGAAACTTTCCTTTTGAATATAGAAATAAGAGAAGAACTCCACATGACCAAACTTTGATTCCGTTTCTGTTTATATGTAAATTTTAATAGAACCACATAAGTTCAAAAAATAACACTTTCAACTTTTTCTTTGCTGTAAATACAAAGAGGCTTTAGACTCATTATCCAGGAAGGGGTGGGGGGAGTCATATCTATTTTACAACCACATGCTGTTAGATGGAATAGTGTTTGCAATTTGTTCCTCAGATATAGGCAACATGCTTAGACAAATTGTGATGAAACAGATTAGGGAAGTATAAAAGATTAGAATGCACTAATAAGCTTTGCTAGGCTCATTTTTTTTTCAGAGAAAAGGAGCATGTTACAAATGATATGTGATCATTTGGAGTATGCTTCTTTTTTAAAAAATCCTCACTAAGCATAACAAGTTTAGAAATAGAGGTGCAAATATACTTAGATATCTGTGAGCTCTGACTTTGCAATAATCTGGCTGAATTTTTATTGTTTTCCACAATTATTATGTGAACAAATAGATCATTCCCTTCATTGGGTTTATAATGTTTATTGAACTTTTAAGACTAGGCCACCTCAGGTAGAAAAAAAGGCACATTGTACTCATAGAATGGAAATATTTTCATTTTAATTTTCATTTTATTATGTTTTTATTTTAACAACAAACTTCCACATAAGTTTTTTGAAGTTATATAATCCAAATTTTCTCCCTCTCAGCAACTAGAGCTGGTAAGTATTTCTATGTGGGTTACACATGTATTATCACATGAAACATATTTCCATATTATTCATTTTGATAAGTGAATAATCTTAAAAAAACAAATCCCAAAACATATACCCAAATAGTCGATTGATAAATTATGTGCTTTCATTTGAATTTCTCCTCCAACAGCTCTTTTTCTGGAGTTGGATAGCATTCTTTTTTATAGGTCCCTCATAATTATCCTGGATCATTGTATTGCTGTTAGTAGCTAAGTCTATAACATTTGATCATCCCACAATATTGCTATTACTGTGTACAATGTTTTCCTGGTTCTACTTATTTCACTCTATAACAGTATATGTAGGTCTTTCCAACTCTTTCTAAAATCATCTCATTCATCATTCCTTATATTCATCACCAGCATATACCACACTTTGTCAGCAGAATGGAAATATTTTAGCCAAGTCTTCCTGGACATGGCTTTTTCTGATTCATTTTATATATATATATATTTATTTGGACCTGACATTTCTTATTGGAAGTCAGTGATCCAAAAAGATATCTAGTTTCAGAAACAGTTTTATTCTAATCATCTTATGTTTTGTTTTTTTTTAATAATAATTTAATGTCTTCTTTATCACTTTCAGACATACAGGGTCATGCATTCACACACACATACATATATTTACACACACACACACACACACACACATATATATATATATATATATATATATATATATATATATATATATATATATATATATATATATATATTACTCAATGATAGGCTAGAGCTGGCTTAGATTAACTTGAAAAGAGTTGATTGTTGATTTCCAGTATAAAGATTTACACCAGGGAAATCAGGAAATGCAACAAGTCAGGACTTTATTTCCTTGTTTGTTGATTGTTGTCTTACAAAAGTGATGGAAAAATATTAATGACGGACATTAAGCTTAAAATTGTGCAATAGGCATATGTTTTACATAGAAGGGCCCACTGTTAAACATTTGCCTGGACAGCCTTACACACATTCCTCAAGAGAGATGCCCCATGGTACATATTGATAGGTATACTTGGACAATGCCTTGTGAAATACACATTTTCTTCAGCTGAAACTATCTATTTCATGTAAAGTTTTCCTGTAAAAGGAATAGTAAACCAGATTATAGAACTCTAGATCTAGCATGGATAGGTATTGTTACTTTCATAAGTGCTAAAAAATGTCTTGGACTGATTTAATAGGACCATCGAATTTTTAAAAAGAAATGCCTGAGAACATTATTTCAACAAGAGTTCATATGGCATGAAATTGGGTATAGAGTCAAGTGTCTCATGCCTACCTAATCCAAGGCAAATTTGTAAGTTCAGGTTTTGAAAGCCCTTTGTTATACTATAGTCCCAACTCTACTCTGGTTCATAGTATGGACCAATATAGAAAAGCTTTAGTATGCCAAATGGTTTTCAATTATCTGTGGAAATATATATTAGCTAATCAAAATTAAAATCACATACATATAAAAATGATTCATACATAAAAATGTATTCTTCAGGTTGGGGCCCTTTTTAGAGAATAATTTGAGGAAAACATGACACTTTGTTAATTAAAAAAGATTTTATGTACATAGAAATTCCTTAAGTTTTGTGCAATAAACTATTTTTGGTAAAAGATTTGGTTTTTATTACTTGGGGATTCATTATAATATTTAAGTACAATTTATCTCTTTTATTGACTCAAAAAAGAAGTTAAATGCTCTATGGAAATTCATTGCTTTCAAAAATAGTTGTCCTATTCTATTAATTTTTAAAATGCTTTTAATTCTAATTTTGTTGTTGTTGAATTTAAATGACTGAAAGGAGACAGTAATGTTAAAAAATAATAAAATTAAGCTTTAGGAGGACATGTGAGAGGTTGGTGATAGGTTCATTTCTGGTTTGTGGAATAAGTCTAGGGAAGTGATTCTGGTAAAGTTGAAAGTCCACACAAACTTTTTTTTCAACCTAGTATATTAATCTTTTGTGTTTTTCAACTTAAATAAAACATATATATGTGTGTGCATTTATGTATTTATATATATATGCTTACTTGCTTACAACTCTAAGTACATATAAGAAAATAATATGCCTCACAGAGACTAAAAACAATATTTGACTTCCTTAAGTAAGCAAAAAGCAAAGCAAACAAAAAATGTTGAAGCATGAACAAAAGAAAAATTTTAGTGAAAAAATCTCAATATTTAATCTATATCTTTTGCGATTCAAAAGCTATTTGTCTTTGCTGATTAGGATCTTAAATTAGAACTGACATATCTCTATCAAAATTGTAGATATTTTCATTAGTATTCAGGGTGCTTTCAACCCCTACTCCAAATAAGAATTATGTACAAGAAATTTAGTAAGTCTCTCTGTGTCTAGATATGAAAAACCCCAGCAAGGCAACAGTCTTATGAATTACCAGTAGAATAGTAATCCCTTTCCCCTTCTGAGCTCACTCCATACCTATCACTCCCACTAACTCCTATGACCTTGTAAGGCATCACAAATGGACAGAAAAGATTGTACACCAGGATCCATTCAGCAATCCCCTAAGTGCTATGCAATCTTTGCTACCACACTTGCCCCTCCAAAAATTCCACTTTTTGTGTGAGAAAAACAGTATACTTCAATTCTGATAACTACTCTTTTTCTGTGCTGAGGAAGGAAGCTTTAGGAAAGTTATCAGTGTGCTCTACCAGGAGTAGCAGTATACTTCTAGAGTAGAAGAGTTCATACAAAGAACTAAAAAATAGAGGGAACTGGGATAGGGTGATAGTGGAAGGGGTGGGCTATCCTAGGCTTGAAGGAAAGGGGATTGAAATATAGCTGGGACCTATTCTGCTTACCCAAATGCTAATTGGGATAGAGACTGAAGTCACTGAAAAGTGAATTTGCCTCTGTAGGAGGAAGCAGAGAAGACTTTCTTGTCTGTTCCTCAGGGAAATTGGCATCAAAGGGAAGGAGATAAAAATGAGCAATAGGAGAATATAAGGGGGGGGGGGTGAGGAAAATCAAACATATGACCAAATTTAAGCATTTCTAATTGAATAATACAAGAAAAAGGAAATTAAGCCAACATTTGATGAAGCAGATGGCCCTGAGAGCATCAAACATAAAAACATGTTCACAAATCATTTGAGAAAAATAAAAATTGTAAAATTAGAAGGTATGATCTCTACAGAAGAATAATTGGCAGACAATAAAAATCTGAAACTATGATTATATGTCACTCCAAAGAAGTGAGGATGAAAACAACTAATTATTCTAGAAAGAAGAGAAGCAAAAATAATAATGTTAAGAGAAAGCACTAAATCCATATAAGAAAAACATGTTAATCTCAAATACAGGATGTGTAGAGATCAAATAAGGATCATAATTCCTTCCCCCTGAATAATATGGCAAGTAAAAAAATGTGTGAGCAGGGTAATGTAAGATATAATATAAGAAAGCTACCTGGGACTTCTGAATGAAGAAAACAAAGCAGCCAAATGAAAGAATCAGAAGACCTACCCAATAAAAAGAACTGAGTTCCAAACTCCATGACACATAGTGGTTTACTTCAGAAAATAATGAAATGATATATTCTGAAAATCCAAATGGTATTCACATGCAGACACAGATGTATGTATAAATGAAGATCATCTTAAATGGTTAATACTAGTATTAAGGGGGACTTGGATTCAAATCTGATCACAGACACTTTCTAGTTTTGTGACTCTGGGCAGGTCAATTAACTTTACAAGAACTACCCCTTATTGTTCTTTTTCACTAGAATAGATAGTATTGATTCTGATATAAAAGGAGAGTTTAATAGAGACCATTGCAATAATGCAGGCCTATTCCATGATATTGTCTATTTCAAAAGAGAAGGGGTTATGTATGAAAAATATTAGAAAGGTAGAATAAGTAGTACATTGCACCATACTGGATACAGAGAAGGCAGGATGTGGACAGCAAGAGATGGGAAATCAAGAATGATATCTGATTTTGAGCCTCTGTGACTGGGATGATGGTGGTACCCTCTACAATAATTTGGAAATTAGATATAATGGAAGAATTGAAGGGGGGAGAAGATAATCTATTCAGTTTGGGACATGTTTCATTTAAGATATCTACAGGACTTCCAGTTTAAGACATTCAATTGAAACTGAGATTAAATGTGAGAATCAAAGTTAATAAGTTAAATAAACCCTGAAAACTAAGAAAAAACAATAACAATATGAAGGAGAAGAAAACTTTTGGGGATAGGGTTGGATCAAAGTAGATTTTTTTAAAATAGTAACTGAAGAAGCAAGGTACTGACTTCCTAAATAAAAATGAAAAATATTGCAATTGAAAGCAGAAAGACACATTAGAGGCAAATGCAAGAAATTGCAAACTTATCTTTGAAAAGGAGTGGATCAAAAAGTGCAATAAAAATGAAAGAAATACTTTACAAAAATCAAAGTCTAACAGAGAGGGATCAAATTAAAATTATATAGAAACCTTTGTCACATTTATGGAAATAAGAGTCATTCCTCCAATTCATATATGGGCAAAAGATATGAACAGACACTTTTTTTCCACTAAAGAAATCAAAGTCACACACACACACACACACACACACACACACACACACACATACACACACATATATATATATATATGAAATAATTCTCTAATTCATGACTGATTATGGAAATACAAAACAAGAGCATTCAGAGGTATCATCCCACACCAATCAGATTAGCTAAAATGAGAAATATTGGAGAGGATGTTGAAAAGTGAGGACACTAATACACTATGGGAATAACTGTGAACTGATCCAACATTTTTGAGAGCTATTTGGAATTGTGCTCAGAGAGCTATAAAACTCTCTATACCTTTAGACCCCACAATAGTGTTGCTGCCTCTTTTCCCCAAGGAGATCAGGGGAAAAGGAAAAGAAAATCTATGTTCCAAAATGTTTATAGAAGTCTTTTTTGTGGTGGCAAAGAATTGGAAAAGAAAAGAAAGTGATGCCCATCAGTTGGGGAACTGCTACACAAATTGTGGTATATAATTGTTATGGAATACTACTTCACTGTGAGAAACAATCATCAGATATGGAAAGAGATAAAGAATAATGAAGATGTGAGATAATGAAGAATAAAATGAGTTGAACTAAAAGAATATTATATACAGCTTCATATTTAATATCTGAAAAAATTTGTAAATTTTCACCACCAGTTAATGAACTGAAAAGTGAAAGCATGGAAGACTATCTCTCTCTCTCTCTCTCTCTCTCTCTCTCTCTCTATATATATATATATATATATATATATATATATATATATATATATATATATATATATATATGTGTGTGTGTGTGTGTGTGTGTGTGTACATATACATTGATATAGAAATAGATATAGATAATGATATAGCCAAATGATGCTTTCCATAGTTTGGGGAGGGTAGGGAGAACTGAATTTTTAAAAGTAAAAATAAATATATTGCAATCTGTTCCTTATAAGAAACATAGCTAAAGAAAAAGAAACAAGTAAAGAATAAAAAAGAAGGGACCAAAATAAAATTGACTATGCATTATGTGAATCAAAGCAACAATAACAACAACAACAACAACAACTAGGAGTTACAATCATGCTATTATAAAAGCAAACACAGGTGGCAGCTGGGTGGCTTAGAGGATATAGAGCCAGGCCTCGAATCAGGAATATCTGGATTCATGTATGACCTTAAATATTTCCTAGCTGTTTTACCCTGGGCACATTGCCTAGCACTTAACACTTTTCTGCCTTAGTACCAATATATAGCATTAATTATAATATAGAAGGTAAGTTTTAAAAAGAAAATAAGAGGAAGAAAAAGAAAAGAAAAGAAAAGATGTGCATAGAAGAGTTCATAGCACACAATACTGAGTGAAGGATCTCTCTCTCTGGGAATAAGATAACTCATTACAAACAAGAAAGAGTCCTGGATCTCACCCAAAGAAAAACTCCACCAAATCTCTAGCATGGCAGGCTAGGAGTAAGGACAAGATGGAAATTATCAGTTCCTCTCATGTTTTTCCAGTGTCTTTACTTTCAGCAACATAAATAGTGTCCCTCTTCCATCTTTCCCCTTGAAGCTGGAAGCTGGAAGCACCTAAAGCAACTTGAAGATTGAAGAGTTTTAAAGAATACTGAGAAGATTGGAACTCTTCTACTTGTACTAACTCTATTCCACCTCAGGGGAGAAATTCATCTATATCAATATGGAAAGAGTTCAATAGCAAAGGACCCTGGGACATGATTTATATTAGAAAATGGTAAAGATAAAGCAACATATCACAATTTCTAGAAAAAAAAAGGTAAAGCAGTACCTGAAGGGGGGAAAATATCTCCAAACATTCCTTTGAACAAATTGAAAGTGAGAGAATTAAAAAGTGTATACTTACAATTTAGTAATGCAACAGATCACCATAAAAGGAGAGTTACTCAAAATTAGAGAGATTAAATTAGAACAAAAAATCCTATGACGAATATACATAATAAATGAAAGTTAGTATTTGTTCTTTTAAAAGCCTAAAAAACATTGATACACTTTTAGCCAATTTTATTTTATCTTATTTTTTAAAAGCCTTACTTTCCATCTTAGAACCAATACCGGGTATATTAGTACCACAGAAGAGTGGTAAGTGCTTGGCAATAGGGGTTAAGAGACTTGCCCAGGGTCATACAGCTAGTAGGTGTCTGAGGACAGATTTGAACCCAGTAACCCCCATCTCTGACTCTGAATCCACTGAGCCACCCAGCTGCCCCCTAGCCCATTTTATTTTTTAAAAGTAGATCAATCAAATTAAAATAGCATGTACACCAGGTGAAAGAAATCACAACAAAACTGGAAGAAATAAAAAGTATTATGAAAACCTTTTATTCATAGTGATATACCAAAAAAAAAACTAAAGTAGAAATAATGATGAAAACCTTCAAACTATAAGATACTTAATAATAAAAGATCAAACAGAAATTGTAATCCAGTCTCTATGCTAACTACCTAAAATAGCTACCACAGAGAAGGGAAACACAATAATTTCTATCTCTAATGCATTTACAAACAAATTCTATCAAAATTTTGAAGAATAATCAATGGCACTACTATAAAAATTATTACTTAAAGTTGAGAAAGGAAACATTATATCAGATTCCTTTAGTGATGTAAATCTAGTTGTAATAGCTAAGCCATATATGAACAAAAGGAAAAAGGAGCATCAAGATTATTAAAAACTATCAATTCAAAAATGTAAATAAAATTCTGTCAAACAGATTATAGTAATTCTTCCAGTAAATTATTCATTATGATCCTATGAAATCTATGACAACATTTGTCTTAAGCCATTTGTTACTGGTGAATTTATAGAGAACTAGATCAAAGGAATAGAATAGAAAAAGAATTGGAAGCAAAGGAACTCAGCCACAGTGTTAAATAATTAAGGATAGCAATGATAGAATATCTCCCATTGTACTAAATCTGCTTTCAGCCATGTCCCTTTAGCCATCATCAAGTCTTTGTGGAAGAAAATTGATTGTGGAAGAGTCTTAACTTCCTTATAAACACCAACAACTGCTGAATGAATGCTACCAAAAGGAAGGTGATGACCAAAGCCTATGGAATGATTATCCTTCCCCTTCAATTAATCCTACTCCTAGTCCAGTCCTTGTAGCCATCATCCAGGTAAACAATACCTGTGGAAAGAGGTCCAACTATTCTCACCAGCTGCCAAACACATACCACTCACAGGGCAGGTAAGTCAATGTAGTTGAAACAAAAAGACAGCATGATGAAGGTATAAGGGGCACCCTGTGACAGGTAAGTCAAACCAAGAGCACTACAACTTTGCCCACCATCATCTTTCATACCCTGAAGGCAACAGAGCATGACCTGGATCCCAAGAGCCTCTGGAATAGCATTGCTTCTAGCATAGTGTCCAAAGCCTTCATCCTAGGAAGCAATTCATGTGAATGTGAAGGCTGACAACACCTTCTGTAGATGATAGAGCTAAATCTATTGAAGACCTAAAAAAGAAAGTTCTTGTCATCAAAGACCTTGGCCTTATCAACTGTTTTAGTATAAGAAACTGATATGATTTTATCAGTGGAAAAATATTAAAGAAATGGAAACTACCTGTTTTGCCAAAGTTCCTTGAGGACCAAGAGATCTTTCTATCTGACTTTTAATTGAACCCTTAATGTGAGTTTACTATCCCATTAGAAATGTGAGATCCTTGAGGAAATAGACATGAGAAGACTTAATACTAATTTAAAGAGGGGAGAGGGCCATTAGTCTGTAATAAATATATAGGTATATATATAATTTTTAATATATAAAATTTTGGGGTAATTTCCCCCCTCTTTATGTCTTTTTCCCCTTTAAAATATTCTTTGTTTTATGTGATGATTCTATGTGAAGAGATAGAGAATGAAAGACATTGTGAAATTTGAATAGTATAAAAATAATCTTTGAGAAATGTTTGATTTTAATTTTGGCACCAGATATTAGCTCAATAATTATTTTACTGTATGCCCCTTAATTTTGTCTTCCAAGAACACAAGCAGTGTTTCCTAAAAAGTGTAGCTCTGAAGGCATTGCAATCTCCCACTGGATCTACAGAAAGTACCAATAATTATTATTCTAATTCTGAAGTCATGATCTTCCAATAAGTACTAAAGTAAATGGTTACCACAGAGTTCTATAATTCTTTTCAAGAGCAAAGCAAAATAAGGAGCAGAATTATGTGAGGGGATATAAAAAATTCTAAAAATGAAAACAAAATATTTCCCTTTTTAGCAAACTGTCGCTAAGCACTAAGCAGTGACATTTTAATTGTGTATAATTTATACTCAATATAAATCCGGTGCGTAAAGTCCAAAATACTTTTTGGAGTTTTAAATTGGAAAGAAAGACTACTACAAGATTAACACAGCATAAATACATGTGTTGGAAAAACACTGGGGATTTTATGAGTCACATGGGAGAAAACTAGAAGTATAGATTTGGCAGGCAAATCATTCAGATTTTTGTAACAGTTGTTTAAATATCATTGACTTACAAATCATGTTTCCCTTAACTTGTAAAAATTGCATTGCTTTTAGTCTTTCAGAAATAGGTTCTCAAAATCTAATTGATAAATACTTTCTTAAGAAGTACTAATCATTACAGAACATTTATTTTCCTTTCTATGTACTATCACTGAAAGAAATCAAGCATGAAATCATTTAAGGCTTACTATGATCCAGTTATTTTGGGAATATGTGGGCAAAGTTAATATTGTTAGAATCCAGTATTTCTTAATAAACCATGATTTGAACAATAAAAACAAGATCCAAGCCCATTATAAATACTTGTGTTTCTTTTATTAGCATGCTGTACGTATTACTTAGAGAGTAATATTTTCTTTTCAAAGTAACAAATTCAATTCTGTAAATAATTCATTGCTTGTTTAAGGATGGTATTTTCCAAAGAGCAAAATTGCTGATAGCAATGAAGTTTCTCCAGGTAAAACTAATTTAGGGGACGCAGGACTGGAGGAGTAAACAAGTATAACACACATGCATGTAAGCCACTGAATGCTGAAAATTACATAAATTATTTACAGTGCAAAACTCACATCTGTGTCATCTTGATAATGAATGCTTTACCCTCTCTATTAGATACTTAATATTCATTTGTCTCTTTCCTTCTGTTTTGACATCAAAATCTTCTTACAAAACTTGACATATATAACACCAATATGTTTAGCAATTAAATATAGTTCTAACTTACCAACCATTTGGTTGCTACATCCCTTTAGATGGGCCATTTTTATCTTGATTTTGCCTCTCCACAAACTTCAAGAGATTTGAATTTTTGTGATGAAATATTCTTAGTACAAGTTCCATTTCTATTCTCACTCTATTTCTTTCTTGTTCGGTGCAAAGAAGACTAATGAACATTAAAGACTAGGCAATCAACAATTCTGAAAAAAAGGTTGATAAAAGATTATCTGATTCAATGTTCAAAATTCAAAAGGTCATAAGAAACATTTAAATGAGTAGTTCTAGTAGGAGAATTATGGAGATGAAAGCTAAATTACAATACTGAATGGATTGTTGAAAAATGTTAGCATTAAGGTAAAAACTTTTCAAATACCTATAGGATATGGAGAAGAGGGAGAAGTTAGCTTAAATAGATTCCAGGGAAGGAGAGTCTTGATAAAGTTTTTGGGAAAAGAGAAAAAAATGTGCCTTTCCAATTATACACATTAATATACTCTTGTGTGGATACCTGAGGAGGAGAATTGGGAACTGAAAAGAGGGAAAATGTGCGAGGAGGACAAAAAGTGAGAGAGAGAGAGGAGAGAGAGAGAAAGAGAGAGAGAGAGAGAGAGAGAGCATAACAAAGGAATAAAGACTCAGAGACTAAGAATTGGACAACATGGGCTCCAGCGTGCATGCCCCTCTATTGGTGGTAGAGAGAGCTGGGAGAGAGCTCCCTAATCTTTTACTGGAGAACCCAGGAATGTGGAGAGGGAGGTAGCTAGTGAACATGTGACATGGCAGAGGATTTAACATTGGTTCAATTGACAACCATATGATCAAAGAGGAGGAGGATAATAAAAAATGTGACCTGGTATGGAATGTGGTCTGACAACCAGTTGTTGTCAACTCTCCAGGGAGTTGTCCAGGGAGCTAGGACCCTGGACAACTAATGTCCTGCCCAGGAATTCTTTTGTCCTTTGGATTGTAGATTTGGAAATACAATGATCAAGAAATAATATGACTATGAGGCTAGTACATGAGTATCTAGGTTACAAAATCAATACATCAACAATACTTTCAAGATAAGAATATTCCTTGGATGCTACAAAAAAAAAAACAGTAAAGAGAGAAAGACTAAAGTCACACATACACACAGAGATGGAGATAAAAGATCCTGATTCAATTGAATCAATTAAATATCTATTAAGTTCCTACTTTATCCCTGGTACTAAGGTATCCTAGATATCCTAAGCACTGGGCATACAAATTAGGAAAAGAAAGAGTTTTTGCCTCAAGGAGCTTACAATCTAATGGGGAAAGTCAATTCAGAATCATGAAAGGCACCTTCTCATGTGTCCATCTTGCTCTGGAGATTTGAAGCCCAATAGGACTTTAGATGGAAAGTAGAGTCATTTGGAAACTCAGTTCCTGCCCTTTATTAAGAAAACTTTTGGAGGAATTAAGTGATCCCCTCTCCAGCCCTCAAATTAGAGGGGAGAGGAAGCTAAGGGAGGCAGGAAGGTATAAGTTATCCTATGCTGAGTTAACAGTGAGGTAATGAGATTAGAATTGACAATTTTATCTTGGGAGGGGCAGAAGTGAAGTATAAAATTTCCAAGGGTGTCAGGAAGACAGAGATTGGAGGAATGGGAGAAGTAAATGTGAAAATATAGAAGGGAAATGTTTGGTTTTGAGATCAAGGCTATATTGATATAGTAAAACATCAATATGGGGGCAGCTGGGTAGCTCAGTGGATTGAGAGTTAGGCCTAGAGATGGGAGGTCCTAGGTTCAAATCTGACAAGTCACTTGACCCCCATTGCCTAGTCCTTACCACTCTTCTGCCTTGGAGCTAATACACAGTATTGACTCCAAGACAGAAGGTAAGGTTTAAAAAAAAATCAATATGAGAGAATATCTAGTTATAATATGCAAAATTAGAAGAATTTCAAGGATCACAACTCACTATCTCAGAGAGTAGAAATCAAGCTGGAAGGCAGGACATTATAACTAGAAAAGTCACTTTCTTTTAAGATTTTTGGAGTGTATGAGTTAATTTTCAGTTTTACAATGTTTCCAAGTCTTCAAATGAATTGAGTGGATTTAAAATTGAGATCCTTGGAAATAAGAGTACCTAAGAAATGTGAGATCACTTTCTTAGAAATATAATTAACATATAGTAGAAAATTCACCTGGCTTTGATGCAGAAGATGTACGTTTGAATCTGAACATGCAGGTTTGAATCTGAACATGCATACTAAATATGTAAGTGACCTTGGAAAAGGTACTTTAACTTCTTGGTTAAAGTTACAGATAACTGTATTGGTTTTTTTTTTTTTGCAGTTTTTTTTGCAGTTATTACAGATAACTGCAACTGAATTCTTGGTGTCTGTAGGTAGGCCATCATACTAATGAAAGATGGGATGGATAGATGGATTAGGTCCTGGGTGAAAGAGAGAAACGAGTCCTGTAATTAAGTCACAAACACACACACACACACTCACACACACATACACACACACACACAGGAAGTCAGTAGATGACTACAATAAGAACGATCCAATGCTTTATCTGCAATGTGCTTTATGAAACTTCAGGTAATTAGCATAAATAATTTACTAACTAGATGACATAAGATTCTTGTTTGTAGTTCAATTGTCAGAGGGCCATTTAAAATATGTGTGTTAAGATTTGGGCTCTCAAGACTTAAAGGACCTCAGAAGGCTTCAAGCCCCATCTTGTAATTTTCCAAACGAGGGAACTATGGCACAAGGAGGTTAAATGGCTTGATGAAGATCCAATAGGTTATTAAGCATTAGAAGCAAGATTTGAATCTAGGTCCTCTGAATGTAGTCAGTAAATATCATACTTGCCATGTGACTATGAATTTTGAAGAAATAATTTTAATCTGCTCTCAGTTAGTTTAATTTTCTAATAAACTTTCAAGATAGAAGAGAGGGAAAAGAATACTCTTCAGGGATGTGATATACCATTCTGGATTCAACAAAGGATGGAATACATTTGAGACCATATTTGTTTTGATATATAAAAAGTACATTTTATCATATCATCTTGCTTGAAGACTATAATATAGAAGTCAAAATTAATGTGACATTTTTAGAGAACCATTTTCACTTTCAATAGAGATATGAATTGAGATTTGAAAATGGATTAAAGGTCAGACAGTCTGACAGGGAGTTATGATAAGATATGTAAGATGGCAGGAGAGAATGAAAAGTCTCTTAAATCAACAATACTTATATTGGAAGAAGAACCAGTGAAGAAGTGAATGTTAAAAGTAGTTAAAGGACAAAAGGTGGGTGAACTAAGAAGTGCTGATTGTAAAGATTAAAATTTAGGGGAGATGGGGAGACTGAGGTAGGTAGAAATTAGTTTCTCTCTGCAAGGAGTATTATATTTTTTAGAGGTTTATTAAAGTTAAGGATTAAAAGAAAATACAGGATAAGAAAAAACACGTGTCTAGGCCAGAGGCCTAGACCTCACCTACATTATGGAAAGAGCCGTGTCTGCTCCAAAACGGCAGTCCAAAAAAAGACAAGACCTCTCAAAAGCCTTTGAATCTACTTAAATACCTTCTCGATCTCGGCCCAGGTGAGATTACAAGGCATTCTGGGGAAGTGGAGCAAAGGCTCATGGGGATTGTAGTCCTGTATTCGAGTCTATTTTTTACATTCCCCCCTTTGATCATTTGCAAAAAATTAATTTTTTTCCAAAGGATCATGAAAACATAATCAATTTAAAGATTACAATAATTGAGGATAAGAGAAAGAAAAGAATAAAACCAATAATTACTGGACGCATTGACAGAAAGCCAGTTAGGGGGCAGTCCCCTTTGGCATGAAAGTATGCATGCAAATAAATGTTCATTAACTACACCCAAAGTTCATTTTGTGCAGTTCGTGGTCTGGAGGCTTCTTCATGGTGTCTTCTCCAACAGTTCAGTTTCTGAATTCAGGGAAGTAGCATCTTCTTTACCTAAAATTCTTCTCAAAAGGAATTTAAACTTTGCAATTTAAATAATGATATTTTTTTACATTCCCCCCCTTAAGAGGGTGAAAGATTCAGAATCAGTTAGGGATGCATGGCTGAGGTATGAGGTATATGAATCAATTGGCAAGAGATATTAAAAAGACACCAGAAAATCCAAAAGAAAAGAAAAATTTCTGGATGAAAATATAGACTATCAAAGTCTTATGTGTAAAAATTCCAAGTAGAAGAAAAATAAATCTATAACAGGTCCTTCAATCAGGGCCCAATCAAAATGATCTAAGTAATGATGCATTTACCCAATCAGTGCCAGGACTACAGAAAGGTACCACACATTAAGAGGCAGAAAAGAAAGGGACCAGATTATAGAAGCCAAGTAGGAGCCAAGGTTTTGGGGATACTCATCTGTGAGTATCTTCAGAGTGAGTGTAGATACAAGGAAAGCCTATGTCTTAACACATGTTAAACATAGTAACCTCGAGTCTTCACACTAGGTTCAAGACCTTTGTATTGGCCTAGAAGTGCATCAATCCATCCTAGATAGGCCTTTCTTTGGCCCTATGAAATGGCTCTTGTGTGTATCTCTTGTACTGGAATCAGACAGAATCATTAAGCAAAGTCCCATAATTTATTTAAATAATTAGTGGCATCATTTTTATAGTCACAAGCTTTTTAGGGCATGCATTAGCAAATGTATCTTAAACTTGTAGCACTGAAAATCAAAAGGTTAAAGAAAATCTTAATACTGGTGACATGTGCTTCAAATATAAAAAGGAGAGAAAAAATAATAAAAAAACTGAAAAAGTATATTGCACATGCAAGAAAAATATAATAATAAAAGAGCTTTAAAATTTTCAAAAATATAGCTTATAATCATTGACACTCTGTGTCAGTTAAGAAAATATAAAATTCAAGGCTTTCTCACCAAAAAATGAGATCCATTTCCTCTTTGTATCTGGCCATGATCACTGTGAGTAGAAGGCAAATGAATTGAACAAGGTTAACAATTTTTTCATCTTTAAAAATACAGTAGTACAAATATGTAGGTATCAAAATCCCCAAAATTCTCAATAGCCCAATTAATTACAATAGCAAATAAACACACTTTCATATTTCACATAAGTTGCTGTATGACATTTTTAAAACCTATGAATTGATGGACATTTGTCACAATTTTTACAAACATAGCAATCCTTCAACCTTGGTATTTAAACATATTTTTTAAACAAAGTAAAACTCATCTTGGGTTTAGAACATAATAATGAAATCTATCATTCTGGTAGAAGTAAAATAGTGAGCTAAAGAGCATAAATAAAGGGGTGCTCCTTTTTCTTGGAGGCTTATAGGGATACAAATGCCCTGAGATTAACTGCCCAACTTCCATTCACATGTGGGAAGGTTGGGGGTTTATAAAATACATTTCACTTCAGCTACTGTAATGGGCCTTACCTCGTGGTAGGGGCAGGCAAAAATAACCAGATTGTTAAAAAAAAATTCCAAAAATCATATTTAAAAAACCCTTAAAATCAAATCATTTGAGGTATTTAGCACATTAAATTTTCCAAAGGTTGTTAATACAATTATAACCAGTTCTGAAGTCCATCTATCCTCAGCAAAATAGAAAAAAGGCTGTTTTTTCATATATGGGCTTATTCACAATAATATCTGTTCAACACAATTATAGGGGAAAAACAACAGAATTTCAAAATTCAGTACATTCAAAATAAATTCAATCAACCTTCAGTTCAAGCAGAATAATATTGAATCCAGTAATATATGAACTTAAAATCACAAAGTTAAACCTTAAACAAAAAATGCAATAGAATACAGAGATTTTTTTTTATAAACCATTGGAGTCTGAAATGCCTTAGAATATAGCCTTTAGTCTCTTCAAAGTTCCTTGGGGTTTTTTTTTTGTTTGTTTGTTTGTTTTTAATTATCCATTTAAATGTCTATTGTCCGAAGGTAGAGTAGTAAGGGCTAGTCTATGGGGTTCAAGAAATCCGTCCAGGGCCCCACAGCTGGGAAGCATCGGAGGCCAGATTTTAACTAGAGACCTTCGGTCTCTGGGTCTGGCTTCCAGTTCGCTGGGCCACCCATTTTCCTCCCCAAAGTTAAAGTTGAATCTTTGGGCTGAGTCTGCTCCCAGACAGGCAGGTAAAATCAAAGAAATTGCCAGAAGAGTCAAAAATCCTTTTAAACAGCCCATTGCTTTTTAGGTTTCTGTTTGAAAAGATCTGTTTCTTCTCTCTAGTCTTTTCTCTCTTTCCCCTCTCTGATACCCCGGTGGCCAATACCCCCAGCAACGTGGAGGCTTAGCCTAAGGGAAAATTGCCCGGTCTCCTTTCCCTCTGGTCTCTCCCCTCCGCCCATGTGGCCAATACTGTTACCAGCTGGTCGCAATGAGTCCTGAGCGATCTGCTCCAAGGATCTGGGTGATGAGCCGGCTGGGGTTGTGCTCGTGGGTCTGGGGCGCAGAAATAGGCAGGCAGCAGCGGGCCGGTGAGAGGCCAGGAGCAGGAGCGGCTGCAGGGGTGGTCAAGGCCGGGACCAGGTACCAGGTGAGGACAATCAGGGCTGCAGGTTGCAGGCAGGAAGCGGCGGGGCAGGTCTGGAGCCTGTAGCAGCTTTGCGAGGGTAGAAAACCTTGGCCACAGAGATATGGCTCAAAAAAATTTTTTTTTTCTTGGTACTAGATATTAAAACTGAATTTAAGATCAGAAAAGAAATCAGAAGATTGAAAGTTCTTTTTTCCATTAGGTCGCCAACTGTAAAGATTAAAATTTAGGGGAGATGGGGAGACTGAGGCAGGTAGAAATTAGTTTCTCTCTGCAAGGAGTATTATATTTTTTAGAGGTTTATTAAAGTTAAGGATTAAAAGAAAATACAGGATAAGAAAAAACACATGTCTAGGCCAGAGGCCTAGACCTCACCTACATTATGGAAAGAGCCGTGTCTGCTCCAAAACGGCAGTCCAAAAAAAGCCAAGACCTCTCAAAAGCCTTTGAATCTACTTAAATACCTTCTCGATCTCGGCCCAGGTGAGATTACAAGGCATTCTGGGGAAGTGGAGCAAAGGCTCATGGGGATTGTAGTCCTGTATTCGAGTCTACTTTTTACATGATGCAAGAAATCCATACATGATTTAAAAGAGGAAACAGGCAATCTTGAGGTCAACTAAAACTTAGCAAAAGCTTGCTTCATGTTTTTAGGATTATTCATAGGAAAGGAGTTATAACTATGTAAAACAAGTAATATAATATACAAGCATAATAGTCAATACCCATTCATGACTAAATAAAACATAGATTGTACTATAGTAACAAATTTTTAAAAAACTATCTACTTTAGATTTATATTTAGGTCTAGAGAAAGGTTACATTATGTATAGTATCAATTCCTATGCATGAGATCAGGAGAAAGCTTCACTTTTCAGCTTTGACATCAGCTGTGTCATCACGCACAAGTCAGTAAATTTCTGTGTCTTAGTTTCCTAATTAGCAAAATGAGGATAATAATGCTTAAAATACCTATCTCCCAGAGTTCTTATGGGAAAAGTGCATGGTAAAATACTAAAAGGACAATGTGGACTTCCGGTCAAGATGGCAGCTTAGAGAAAGCTAAAGTTCAGAGCTCCAGAAACCCTTCCTTACCAATCTCAAACTGAATGATCCTAGGGCACCAAAATTCAAAACAAACAACAGAATAGACCCAGGGAACACTCCTCCTGGACCTGGATCAAAAGGTACGGCCCCCCCAAAAGTCAGAACCCGAAATCACTGGGATCTAATGGGTAGGCAAAAGGAAGGTCCCAGGACCCATCCCCCCCCCCAACCCAGAGCCCTGAATCCGAGGCAGCAGCAGGGACCTCAGGGCAAGCAAAAGGGCCTCCAGAGCCAGCTATTCTGAAGGCCGCACCTTGAAAACAACCCTAGCCAGTTGCAGAGGCACCCAGATAGCAGGGAAACAGAGAGAGACGGGGGTGGGGGGGAGCCGGTAGCCCCCTGACCAGATCCTTCCATCCGAGTCTCACCAAAGGTCCCTGCCTCAGGGCATACTCAGTCTGAGGTTAATCCTATCACCAGCCCTCAGAGCTCCTGGAAGCCACAGCCCCTCCCCCTCAGAGTACAGGCTCCTCTGGCCAGCAAAAGCATTGAAGTACATCTGAGAATGTCAAGCCAGATGCAGAGCATAGAAGTAAGGCAACAGAGAAGCATCGGGAGAGACCTGAGGAGGGTAGTAACACCAAAACACCGAAACACCAGCAATTCTGGGCTTCCTGGAGAAGACAGACAATTTGCCTGGGGCTAAAGCCACTGAACACCAGACAGATAACAGAAGAGCCAGCCCCCCTCACTCAGATAGAGATGGCAAACAGCACAGAAGCAAAAAAGCCTCAAAACAACAAGAAAAACAAGAAGGGGGCAACTTTGGACACATTTTATGGAGCAAAAATACAAAATACAGAGGAGATAGAAGAGGAAACACAAGCAAATGCACCGAAACATTCCAAAGGAAATGGAAACTCTCCACAAACCTTTGAAGAATTTGAATCGAAAATGATTAAAAAGATGGGAGCCTTCTGGCAGGAAAAGTGGGAATTAATGCATAAAAACAGTAAATTCCAACTTAGAAAACATGGTTTAGGGACCTCCATTGAGTATTCTTATGACTTTAAATAAGTTAACTATTTTCTCTGGGACTTAGTTGTTCAACTTTAAAATGTATCAAATATAATATAATAATTGCTCTTATATACTTATAAATTATATCTGATATAATACATATACTATATTCTTATATATTTAATTAAGATGAGGATCAAAGTAGAATAATCATGTACTCAAAAAGTTCTTTGGAATGAGGTATTTTAGAAAAAATAATTTGTTATTTTGCTGTTGACATTGTGGCGATGATGAAGAGTATAATGATGATGCAGATGAGGATGGTACAGTGCCAGAGGTGCAGAGGGGGAGAAGCATTGGCTCTACTGTAAGCAAACCTCAAGTACATTAAAGACTAACATTCACTACTTTTAAAACCTTGGAAAGTCACTTAAACCCCCTGTGTTTCAATTCCCTCATCTGTGAAATAAGGTTTTAGATTAGATGGCATATAAGGTCTTTTCAAACTCTAAATATACAATCCTATAATAACTTGGATCATATAAAGAAATTGGTGACTTTTATAAATATTTTTCTAAGGTAATGGTATAAAAAATTTGTGTATTCTTTTCCTATGTCCATAGAATATTCACAAAATAACACCAACAAAATAATAACATAATAAAATCAGTGGTCCAAAATAGAACTCATTTTTTTTCTTCTTCCCTTCTCACTATTGTTTTGATTAAGAGGGAGTCAATTAAGTAGTACAGTAAGTAGAAAAAACTGGCTCTGGGGTCAGAAAGACCTGAGTTCAAATCTGATTATAATTGTTCAGTCATTTCAGTCATGCCCAACTCTTCATGTCCCCTTTGGTTGAAGATACTGAAATGATTTGCTATTTCCTTCTCTAGCTCATTGTTCAGATGAGGGTACTGAGGCAAACAGAGTGAAGTGACTTGCCTAAGTTAACTCAGCTGAGTAAATGCCTGAGGCTGGATTTGAACTCAGAAAGAAGAGTTTTCTTGACTCTTAAACTGGTACACTATACACTATGCTACCAAGCCACCTCCTTAAATATGTCTAAGTCTGAACACACCTATAAAAAAGTGTATGTCCCTGGGAAAGTCACTAAACCTCTGTCCAACTGAATTTCCTCAACTGTAAATTGGAGATAATGATAGCACCTACTTTCCATAGTAGTTGTACAACTCAAATGAGATAATATTTTTAAAGCACTTAGTATAGTGCCTTCACAGAGTATCTTAAACAATTAATATATTAATATTAACTGACTAATTAAGTGACAAATGTGAAACTCAGGAGATATATCCTTACCCCTAGTATGCTAAATATACTGTGCTTGGTGAGTTTCTAAACAATTATACATTTTATTTATCACTGATATAAGTCCATGCTAATTCAGCCTTAAAATAGCCAGATGTAGTCATTTAATTTGATCCTGTATCATTTATTTTTTAATGAAAACTAATAACTAGGAAAGCAAAACCTTCAGTTACAATTCAATAAAATATTTATTAACATCACACTGCTGTTTCTTAAGATATCCTGAGTAGGACTCCAAAGATGAGAAACTAAAAAATATCTGAGGAACAGACATGTCAATTATTTTTTCAACCTTCATGAAATTTCAAATTCTGCCTTAAACACCTAATGACAAAACAAAAAGTATTACTGTACTTCATTTTGGCTCATTAAAGGAGGAATATCTTTTAGCCTTTATTTTCTTCACCCATCTCAGCATTGGAGTTAACCAATAATTTTATTTTAACTCATATATATAAGAAAAAACTTGACTTAAACATCCAAAATGGAAAATCAAAATGAGTGAAAAATACACACTTTCCTAAAGTCAATGTGTTGTACTTGTACAGATAATCTGAAGAACACATTCATTAGTCTATTTCTTTGACAAGACCTTAACAGAGAACTTGAATAATAAGATGAAACAATGCTGAAAATTTGGATCTTTATAAGATGCTTTTAATAAAATCTTTTCCTCTTTCCTTTAAAATTCCCTCTTTCTTTTAACATGTCTATTCTACCAGTCATATTCTATAATTCGAATACTTACAAAAGGATTAAATTATAAATAAAACAAAGACTAAGGCCAGTACTGGATATGTTGAAGCCTATGATATGTGTATAGCAACTTTTTACAATAGAACCCTTTTCTCCAACTACCTTCTGTTTTTTATTTCCAATATATCTAATATATAGTTTCTAAAATAATTGGTTGCTTTGTCACCTTTTAGACTATAAATTCTTTGAGACATAGAACTCTCTATTGCCTTTCTTTGTATTCTCATGGCTTAGTATAATCTAGCACATATTGACTTATTGTATATCTGGCAGATTTTAAGACAAAAGTAAAAAAAAAAAATAGCCCCATAAGCTCACATAATTCCCCTTTTGGTGATTATAGGGTATTTTTTTAGACACAAAGTTATTATGCAAATGTTATGATGTTATTAAGCCAACATTTAGGTAGAGATAACTTTATTTTTTTTCTCACTAAACTTCCATTGCTAGTTAATAGCTAGTTTCATGATAGTTGAGACAAAATTCAGATCACTAGAAAAACTTGAGTGAGGAAACATCAATTACTCTGGTAAGATGGGGGAATGAGGAGGAAAAAAAAAAAACATTTTTTATCTGGACTTCCCTCAGACCTTAAGCTTGTGGACCCAAATATATTATAATACTTGGTGGTCTTTCTTTGAGTTATTCTTCTCAGCCAGTGCTGTCTTATGTTCTCTTTCTCCTTTTGTTGGCCTGTGGTTGCTGATTGTTGGCTCATCTCTATATTCCCTTTCCTATCCTTCTGCCTCTAGAATTTCAGAATCTCCATGTGGTTTTGAGATAACCTTTCCAGTTTATCCATATTCCTTAGGTTTGTAAGTCTTCAGAAATAATCTGTATTTAATCAGTCAGTCAAAGGCATTGAATTAATATTAATTTACCTAATAAATTTCAAGAAAATGAAGGTCTTTGGATGAAGTAAAATGATGATGGACAGAAGTTTCACTAGTATTGGCAATAGAGAGATGGATATGGAGGCAAAAACAGAGAGATTACATACAGAGACACTGAGAGACACATAGAGAATTAGAAAGTGAGAGAGACTGAAAGGAAGTGAAAAGTTATGGGGTACATCTAGAGCTAAGCTTTAAAGATTTAGTGGTATAAGCCAAAAGGAAAAATAAATGAACAAAGGAAGGAAAGATTAAGGAGTGGCATTAGCCCTATGGGCATCTCAGAGCAGAAGCCTTGGTGCTGAAGCCACTAGCTAACTAAACTCTTCAAGGTTCCTTTCTTTACCTTAATATTTCCAATAACTTGAAGTTTTGTTTCAGCCGCGATGAGACTGATCATTTAAATATAAAATTAAATTAAGGGAGAGAGTCAAATGTCAACTTCAATGTCAGAAATTTTCCTAACTGAAACACATGACCAATTGGGATTATACTAAACTTTTTATTTAATATAAACTCTAAAAGTAGCAGAGGGAGAAACTGTATTGGTCTGAAGGGCCATTATGTTATCTCAGAGTAAAAATTGAGATAATTTTTATAATAGGATAGGGATAATTACATCTCCAGATTCAAACAATTTAGAGAGGAAAGTATGGTGATGGCAATTACTAGTCACCTGCACCCTCTATAATGATACCTATATCCAAAGGGTTATATGTAAAATGAGGATGGCAAACTAAATGATATCTAAGTAGCTTTCTAATTTTAAGTTTTTAGAAGTAAACTAGTCTGTTATACAGCTAGGTTTATTTGCTTGATTATTTGTTTATCATGGTTTTTCTGGTTTGCTAATTCAGCCATTCCTATCTTTCAAATCTTGGCTGCTTTTTTAGTATTTCATTCTTTCTCCACCTTACTTCATTCCTGGCCCCTGGACTATCATTGAGTTCCTCAGTGTTCCTCCCTGGAACGTGGCTAGATTTTTTTTTAATTAGGCAATTTAACATTGGTCCAAATTCAGCTTTGTAGATACAATGATATGGAACTCTTCCTACCTTTTCATCCTGTTAATTTTCCTCCCTTATTACAATAAAGGGCATTTGAAACTGTAGAAAAAGAAGAGAGACAAAAATCCCATGACCCTTCCCTCCTAATTACTTTGATCTTTATGTACCAATTGCCAACTTTGAAGGAAGTAGAAAATAATTGAGGAAGCAAACCAGATTCATACTCACTTTCATTATATACCTCAATTACAGCTCAACAATAATGGGAAATCTGTTTTTCCCCATTGTTTCCATGAGGGCTATTTGATTGCATCTGAAGGACTTGTTGGAGGTATGGAGAGGTGAGAGGATAGGGAAGACCAGAGTATATAAGGGAGACTTCAAAAGTAGTAATCTAATGGGAAAAGAAAACTCCTGAAGCAAAAGACTTGTTAAACCCTGGTCCCATAAGTCTGTAGTATAGTTTATGTTAGTTGCCACAGAGGATAGAGAACTGGTTTGGAGTCTGGAAGACCTGTTTTAAGCCCTTCCTCAATAACCAGTATAGAGATCAATTTGGAAAGGGCCATTGATCCAGCAATACCATTAATAAGTTTATATTCCAAAGAAATCTAAGATTTAAAAAAAGGACCTCTGTGAACCAAAAAAAAAATTAAAATAATAATTTAGGGTAACTCTTTTTGTGGTGGCATGGACCTTGAAACTAAGAGGTTATCCACAAATTAGGGGATGCCTGAATAAATTGTGGCATATGATTCTAATGGAATACTATTGTGCCATAAGAAATGACAAAGAGAACCCTCCCCCCCCAAAAAAAAAACATAGGAAATCATACAAAATGAAGTGAGCAGAACCAGGAGAATGCTGTATTCAGTAACAGTAAAAATATATGATTACCTATGAATTAACTATTATCAGCAATGCAAGGACTCAGGACAACCTCAAGGGATTCACAAAAAAAGGGGCTTTCCACTGCCATAGAAGGAACTGAGAGCATCTCAATGCAGATTAAAACCTACCATTCTTCACTTTATTTCCTCCATGAATTTGTCTCTAGTGTAAGAAATAGGCATCTTCTTTCACAACATGATGAACATAGAAATATGTATTGTATTGTGATAACACATGTACAACCTATATCATATTACCTGCCATCTTGGGAAGGAAAAGGGGTAGTTGGGAGAAAACATGACTTGCAAAATGTCAGAAAATGTTAATTAGAAATTTTATTAACATGTAAAAATAAATAAATAAATCCTGCCTCAGACATTTATTAATTGTATGACCTGAGGCAGGCCACTTAACCTCTAAAGGTTTCATTGTCTGCTCACACTTCATAAATTGTCATGAGGTTCAAATGAGCTGAAACAGAAAACACTTTCTAGACCTTAAAGTGTTATATAAAATGGTACTTTATTTTTTTTATCAGTTGAATTCTTTAATAGCTATCCAATGTATGAACCTCCCTAGATTACCGGACTTTTTGTCTATCTTCTGTGTCAATGACAAAATTGATGTGGTGCCTTAGGGCTCTGTACCAAACTTTAATATTCCTTATAGCAGTAAAGCCACTGAATGCAAAATGTTTAAAAAGGTGAAAAATACAGCAGGTATATTCCAAAAGTACATAATTAATTATAGACCATATTCATGTTTTAGATAAGAAAGATTTAGAAAAGTAGGAAATGGAGAGAGTGTAGGCTCAGCTCCATAAATACCATGCTTCCCTCAGGATAAGCTTATCACCAAAAATCTCATTAGTCATGGAGATTGATTCAGCTTTCATACTTCACATTTCCTCAGTACCTTCAATTGCCTCTCACTCTGGAGGGCTGGAGAATGGAGCAAAACATTACTCTTGGAGTGTCCCATTTTGGATGTATCAGAATTTGCCAGTCCTTTCTTCTCTTCCCACCAGCCTCTCTGCTTGGTTTTGATTCTACAAACCATCATTTCCCTATGTCATGTAGTTCTGGCTCCTCCCCATTCCCTGAAAGTTCCATGAACATACAGCAAAAACAAAAATAAAAATAATCACAAAAAGTTGAAATATTGAGGAGAAACTCTTTATTATGCTATAGGCCAAGGATGGGAAATACTAATACAACTGACTCCCACAGTGAGCTACTTAATTGTCCAATACCCACTAGTCTAAGTGAATGAAATTAAATTCAGCAGCTTGGAACAACAAAAGATTGAACTAAAATGCCAAAAGGTGGGACAGGTTCCATAAGCTGAGAAGAAATTAGGCTCCAATGACTCTCTTATGAGAAGTGCACAAAATGGAATGACTATTTTTTCCCAAAGAATACATGAAATGATTAGAATAAATGAGAAATTGAGAGGGTACTATAGGGTAACCCTTATTTTAAACTCTATCACAAAGAAATATTAGATTATACCTCAGTGTCTCAGAAGAAAGCCACTCTGGATGGGTCAAAAAATAGTAATCTAGAAAAATGTCTATGTTTAATAAGAACATTTCAATTTTTAATGAACATTTATAGAAATGAAGTTTTTGAAGATCTTTTCATTAACCAGGAGGCAATAAGCCTAGATTGCATTTGGGTAAGCCTTTTTTTGTTCACTGAGCTCCTTAGTTATTCCCATTCCAACTGTTCATCATTTTAGCCACAATCTTCATAGAATACTACTATTTGACAATGAATCATGGAGGCTCATAATCAGAAGAGTTAAAATCCTGTATAATCCAGAGGTCAATGGACAGGTCTGATATATGGACAGGGGGAACCTACCAGCATTATTTTTTTGTTAAAAGAACTGGTAGGCTCCCCTTGTCCCCATTGTATATGTATGTTATGAAAGGCAAAATAATAAAAACACACATAAATAGTATTATTTTCTTTATCTGTTTAATATACAGCTCTATTTTCCATGTGGTCTTTAAAGAAGTTATTCTTAAAAAGCTATGATTCTTGTCCAAAAAGAATTCAGAATTTGTTACTATCCTTCCACAAATCAGAGCATTGTTTTGATAACACAAGAGAAAACTCCAAAAGAAAATATAATTTTATTTTAAATTTGACTTCAACAATTATGTAATGTAGACAACAAAGGGTTATTTCCTACATTTGTGGAAATGTCAATGGATCACATTGATTTTTTTTCAGAAACTAACAATATACAAATAAATGTTGTGTTTATATGATGTGCAGACATGCATATGTGTGTGAAAGACAGAAACAAAGACAGAAAGAACAAGAGAGAAAATGATAAGAAAAAGAATGAAAGAAAAAAGAAATGAGAAGTAAGAAAGAGTAGATAAGAGATGAGAAAGACAGAAAGAATGAGAGAAATGATATATATATATATACTAAAAAATCAATATGAAGAAATTCTTTTATTGGGAACAAGATGTGTGTGTGTGTGTGTGTGTGTGAGAGAGAGAGAGAGAGAGAGAGAGAGAGAGAGAGAGAGAGAGAGAGAGAGAGAGAGAGAGGAGACAGAGAGAGAGAGACAGAGAGAGAGAGACAGAGAGACAGAGAGACAGAGAGACAGAGAGAGAGATGGGAAGGGGGAAGAGCTTTATTTCTAGAAAAAATATAGACCTATTGAGCTAGTGTGGAGAAATTGCTCAACCTCCTAATACATATTAGAGATAATAATTCTCCAAAACTAGAACAATGTTAATCTGAAGAAAAAAATGATATGTAAAAAGTCTTTTCAGGAGGAATATCTATTGTTAGATCCTATGACTAAATTTTAGATTTGGAAAGTATCGTCTTTACACAGATATAAAAATGGGAATCCAGTTAAATACAGCTTATTATGAATGCATGATTTATGTCTTTGGGAGATGTCTAAAAATCTATCTTGAGTTTCTATTGAAAAGAGACAGCAAATGAAAGGGGGCATTTTTTGTTGCTATTTTAAAAAAATAATCATTCTTACCACTTTAACTTAGCCTTCTGACTTTAGCATAGTAATATAGGTGTAACTGTTCATTCTAATAAAAGGCAAGGATAATGTTCTCTCTGTGCTCAATTTTCAATACTACAACTTATGTGTTGTATATGTATTTATTTATTCTACGGTTTATGAAGCTATGATAGAGACATAGTCAGTAGAGCTGTAGATATTTCCCAGTCCAGTGATCTGACAAATTGTTGCCCTGATCAAACTGTCAAAATGTCTTTACCATGCCTCCCTTTTCCCATGCTAAGTTGTAGTTGCAGTGCAGCTTTTTCTGGGGTAAATCAACCACTGGTTGCTACGGTAACCACAGAACTAATAGATATAAAAGCAATGGCAGCTTTCTCCTGCTTTTGTTCAGTAAAAAAAAAAAAGAAAGGGTTCATCTTACCATAGTTCTTCCTCTTAATTACTAGGGAAAACATGTATTTCTTCTGTAAAGACTCAAAATGGGTAGTGAGCTATCTGATTGCATAGGGGGAGGCTTATGAACAGTATGGCATAAACTTCTGTTTACCAAGAGGAAAGATTGGTGGGAATGCTAGCTAGCCTGCTTTTTAAAATTGCCTTACATTTGTGTGCTTGTGTATTTAGTCAGTAACTGGCTGTACCAGGATGTTCTCAAAATTTCATTTCACAGTTATATGCCTACATTGAATTCTCTAAAGAATTCTGCAAACTGGAATACTTTGTGTGAATGTTACAAGGGAAGGGAGTTCAAACTGTGCTCAGGATGACATTGGAAAGGCAGGGTAATAGCCAAAAAGTTTTGTGATTAAAGATAGCTTTTGCTTGCCAATATTTCTTAAATTATTCATCACAATATATTAAATTCTTATCAGGAAATTCACTCCTCTGGCTTAATGTAGTGTCTAGGTTGGATCCCAAATGCACATTAGTTACCTAAGGAGAGTAGGAATACACTATTTTCATATTGGAAGGATTGCCTTAGTCTAGATTCTTGAAAGTTTTCTAACAGTACCCTGACATAATGGAAAATAAAAATAAAAATAATAACATTTATATAATGCTTACTATATGCCAGCCACTGTGCTGTTTTTAATTATTATGGCATTTAATCCTTTCAATAGCTCTGGGAGGTAAATGCTATTAGTATTATCATCATTTCCTTTTTATTATCTTTTTATTATCTCCATTTTACAAAAGAGGACCTGGGGGAAACAGAAGTTAAGTGACTTGATCAGGGTCACACTGCTAGTAAATGTGGGAGACCAAATCTGAACTCAGGTTTTCTTGACTGCAGGAATGATACTCTATCCACTGTGTCATCCAACTTCCCTGCATAAAAAGCAACTTAGGAGGCATATGTTAGGGAAGAACATTAGCATGTGAGTAGAACTGTTTATTAAGTTGTATGCAGCTCTGTGACCTTGGTTAACATTCCCAGGGAATTTCAGGTTCTTCTCTGTAAGATGAAAGTTTGGGACTGTCATCTCTTAGGCCCCATCCTCCTTAAAAACTTCATGTTTCTAGGTTTCAAGGCAAAGGAAAGGGTACAGATTTCCAAAGCACTAGATGCAGAGGATTTTCACCAAAATGGAGACAAAGGTGAATCAAAATAATTGAAGTTAGTCTCTGAAAATATCGAAATAGGAGAATAAATGGAAAAGTATATATTAAAAAAGAGGCAAATTCACAGGGGAAACAATGAACAATGATACATATTTCTTACCATAACATTTTCCTTAGATCTGGTACTATGGCTCTTGGATAGTTGCCCTTTCTGCATATTGGGAAAGCATTACCTTTCATGTTGTATTTTTAGAATATTTTACCTTCTATTATATGTGCTAAACCTCTAGCAAAATCCTGTGCATCTTTTGGAGTCTGATGAATGCTTTTGCCAATTGGGATTGCTTTTGTAATTCTTAGGGTGTATTGGAGATTTATCTAGATTTTGATTGAATAAATGAATATATTAATAAAAATATTTCACCTCCCAGATTGTGTAACTGTGTAACATATATCCCCAAACAACTTTTACTTGATATTTTATCCTTTGGGTATGGAAGTTACTAAGCTGTTTTCAGATGTTCAAAAGAACTCCCAAGGAAAGATAGCATACAGCTGTGTTGGTCCCCTTACAAAACAGCTTCTACAAGGAAATGCTGACATCACTTAATCTGTGGAGTGGCATCAACAATACCACTAATGGTATCAGAAAATTTATATTGTACTTAATGTGCATGGCATGGTGATAGTATTTAAAATTAAACATAACTTGCTTAAATGATACACTAATAGTCTGAAATGACAGTATATGGTAGGAAGGAATATAAACAGTTCTAAGTGATTTGGATTTTTGTTCTGTGTTGTGCAAACAGTTTGTAGAATATGCATAAACAAATATTTAGCAAGCGTGTTCTGCAGCTGTAATTCTAATATGGGGGTGTTCATGTTGAAATGTTATTTTTTTAGATCTAGCAATGTCATTATGTTTCATTTAATTTTGTGTGGGGATTTAATAAATTCAGATGGAGCTGAATGATCCTCAAATATTTCAATCAACACTTAATTCTGTTGCTCTTTAAAAGACAAGAAGTCACTTCATAACTATTGATCATATTATCATTTTATTTACATATATGAATAGATTAGTCATTCAGTTCACTGAGATATTTTAATTTTAAATATATATTTATAAGACTCATAATCTCTCATTGGGTATTTGGGTAAATATATCATAAACCTGAATGAAGGCAAAACCTGATGTAATATTTATTCTATAGGTTTATGCTGGTATTATTTTCTCAAAGCAAAGCCTTAAAGAGTTCCTGTTTATTAGAGATTTGAAATTAAACAGTGAACACAGTAAATTAATGTAAATTGATTTTGTTTCTTTAAAATATTGGTTCAAAGGAGTTCCTGATCAAATTAAAGAGTTTCCTAAGCAACCTGTTTTTGTTAGTCACCAAATAAATCTGAAAAAAAAAGTTCTTTACAACCCAGTGATAATAGTGCTAATCCCACCAAACAAATATTTGGTCAAAAGGAACTCTTATTTTTTGACTAAGTAAGAAAAAGCTACACCTTTTATGGTTTACAAAACATAATTTTCTTTCACTATAGTCATGGACTTGGTTCTTAAGATTTGACATCCTTTATTCCTTAAAAAAAAAGAAAGAGGAAGAGAGTTATAGGGTGGGAATGTCTTACTCACCACAATCTTCCCCCCTCAAAATGAAAAATCAACAAAAATAAAAGAATCAGTAATAGTTGTGTTACAGAAGCATATAGCTATGGACAAATATTTTGCATACAGACTGAGGAGAACTCAGGAATATTGCTTTTTTGAATCTCAATTTTCTGGGCAGAGTAAGGGACATTCTTAATTCTTTAAATGGAAATATTCTGGAATCTAACATTCTAAGAGATAAAATAGATTTCTGATATATCAGCAACTTTAAAAGTTCTCTCTGAGGTGACACCAAGTTCAAGGCTTTGTTAGGTCGAGAGTCATAAGCACCAAATTTCTATAGAGAAGGATTTTATTGATTCATCCTTCTCCTTGGAGAAACCCACATTGATCTTGCATAGCATCTTACTCAGAGCATAGATGAATATAAAAGTTCCTGCTCTTTCAAAAAGAGAATAGCAAACTATCTACTACCAGAGAAAAAATTCATGGAGTTAAAATGCAGGTGGAAGCATACCATTTTAACTTTCTTTTTTTTTTTCTTTTTTAATTACTCTTTTTTAAAATATTTTTCTATATTGAATGTCAATGCAATTTAAAAAAAATGCTTATCTTCTGTTTTAGAATAGATACCAAGTATAAGTGCCAAGGCAGAAAAAATGATAAAGGTTAGGTAATTGGAGTTAAGTGAATTGCCCAGGGTCACACAACTAGGAAATGCCAGAGGCCAGATTTGAACCCAGAGTTTCTTGTCCCCTGGCTGGGAGCTCTATCCACTGAGCCATCTAGCTGCTATATCAATATAATGGTTAATGCTCATTTTCTGACATTTTTCAATCCATTGTTTTCTCCCTCCCTCCCACCTCACCTCTCCCCCCAAAGGCAGATAATATGATAGAAGTCTTACATATATTATCATAAAATACATAATTCCATATTTCATGTTATAAAACAAACCACCAGAGAAAAATTCATGGAGGAAATAAAGTGAAAAACAGTGTGCTTAATTCTACATTTGGTCACCATCTGTTCATTCTGGGTCAGGGGATATTCTTTTTCATCATGAGTCTCATGGAGTTTTCCTGTATCCTTATATTTTTCATAATACTCTTTCACAGTTAATCATCAGACATTATTATTTTTACTGTGTACAATGTTTTCCTGGTTTTGCTCAATTCACTTTGCATCAGTTCATATGAATCTTTACAGTGCTTTTTGGGGTCATCTTGTTTGTCATTTCTTACTTCATTGCTTTATTTTCTTCATGAGTTTTGTGTGTGTGTGTGTGTGTGTGTGTGTGTGTGTGTGTGTGTGTTCTTCCACAACATAATTAAATAGGTATTGCATGGTAGTACATGTATAACCTATATCTTACTATTATAGAAAGAGGGAGGAGGAAAGGAAATAATTTGGAACTTAAAATTTAAAAAAATTAATGTTAAAAATTGTTTCTACATGTAATTGGGAAAAATAAAATATTACTTTAAAATGACACATTAAAATAAAGGACAATAAGTAAGAATTTCAGCTGAGTTAGAATTTAGAGATGGTTAAGAGTGGATCATCTTTGAATCCAGTAGAGTCCAATGGCCAAAGTAAAAGCATCTTGAAGTTCTTAACAGAGCACTAAATACCATAGCAACACCAGTGTGATATTACAAAACCAATCTTTAGGAGTCCTATGAATATAGCTACAACACTCTAGCACAGACTTGAGTCATTTTTCCTGCCTATTCATTGGCTACATGTTTCCTTCATGTATATTTTTCTCTGTGTACCATTTGATATGTATTCCCTCCAAGTATGAATTTCTTCTGTGGCTTTTATGTTTCTTCATTCTCCCCACTGATACTTGGCATACCCATAAAAAGATGTGACCTGTCTTCATGCTTATTGCTACTTTTCCCACTATGATTTTGTTAAATGCTGTTCCTTTAAGCTAATTGTGTCCTTTGGCTTACTGTTGATAGGAAAACAAGGGTCATGAGATATGGTTTTAGAAGAGATCAACAAAATACTTTTCATCAGTGTAGAAGGTTTTCTGATGAGAAAATTCTATTTCTTCAGAGCAGCAACTAGCTGGCAAGTTATATTCTTAGAGAACTGTCTGCAGTACTGAGAGATGAGGTCATGTTGAAGTTCACACTGCCATAATTAGCCAAAAATGACACTTAAACTGAGGTCACAATGACTCTGAGATCAATACTTTAGTAAATTTACTAGGCTGCCCATCAACTTACTGTATATATATGATTCATATTAACTAATCTGTATACATGTTGTTTTCCTCAAAGTAGAATAATAATAGGGCTGTCAATGCATGTGAATTTCTTGGTAGAAGTAGTAATTTTCATTCAGCTTCATTTTATAAAAGCAATGGTCAGGTGTGTATCCCTCTCTTGACATTAAGTTGACTTCAAACATCTGACCTTAACCAAATGCTTTTCTTTTGCATCTATTTGTTAGATTTTGTCACCATCCTGGCATGCCCTAATTCCATCTTTTAGTTAAAGGAATAATGGTTCTATTTAAACTCCATTAGTTTTTATACATGGACTAATAAAGGGTGTCAATTCCTTTTTTAAAAAGAATTTTATAATTGTGACTTGAGTCTTATGAAATATTGGCTGCCACAATAAAATCACCAAGAAATTCCTGGGTGGTGACTCCTAGAGCAAGATTCATTATATGTATTCCAGGAAATAACTGGGAAAAGCAAGATCTCTATATATTCAAGTACTTATTCAATCAAGAAATAAAATATCCGGAAACAAAATAGAAAAAAAAAAGGTATGTTCTTAAAACTTTCTGAGGCACAGCTTGCAATATTTTATGGAGCTTATGGACTTCAGGGAAATAACAGAATTAAGTGAATAAACCTGGAATGAATGCATAGGCTACATAATCAATTGAAGGCCAAATATAAGAGATGGAATTTCAGGTGAAAACTGTGAGTGAGAGTAGGAAAAGAACAATCATCATATGTCAAAATTAGATAATCTATTGGCTATTCATGAATTGTGTCATTTATGAGCATGTTATAAAATGTTATAATGAGAAAAGCCTCATCCTTAAGGAGTGCAGCAATTTATACACAGTAGTGTAAAAGTGTTTTGGAAAGTTAAAAGCACTATATAAATGCACTATGTATTATATTTGTATTTTAGTACGTCCTGTATCTTCTACATTGATTTAAGCTTATGCATGAGATTCCAACTGAGGAACATAGCTATATAAATCACATTAGGCATACTTGATTGATAATGATGATAATGCTGAAATCAGTACAGCAGGCTTAGACATAGTGGATTGAAAATTGGATTAAGAAGCAGGAAATGCTGGTTCAAGTTCCTCCTCGTTCTCATTCTGATCGTGTGACACTGGGCAATTCACTTGATTTCTAGGTGCTCAAAAAACTCTCTAAGCCTATAAGTGCCCAATAAGGTGTCAACCTCCACTAGTGGAGAGAAATTATATATATTTATACATATATATATATACACATATGTATATATAAAGAAGTTATATTAAATATGCAATAGCTAGTGTATTTAGGCTTTCATTTCCATTTTTATTCAATCTTATAAGATAGTAGCATATAGAAGAAAAATCCAAAGGACTATTAAGAAAGAAGGAGGAAGATTCCTATTTCCAATTTTAATTATTCCAGTAACTAGTTATATAATCTTAGGAGATTAATTTGAGAATTCTGAGCCTTCTTGTCCTCATTTAAAAAAAAAAGGGAAAGAGTTTGCTAGGTGAACTGGTATCTTTCCAGAGTTAATAATGTATGATTCTATTAATCTCTAAGAAAAGGGATTAAGAAGTTAAAATCCCATGGTCTTCTTGTTTAATTCTCTCAGTGAAATGCTGGGACAACAGGTGGAGACGTTTCTTAGGCAAATCTATTTGCAGAAGCAGCACTTTGAACTTCATTGTAAAAAAAATGTACTATTAAGTAACTCATTGTTCCAAACATTATACAATGGATGCTGTGGACATAAAGGATGATAAATTCAGAAAAAAAAACAGGAATAGATTTGAGTAATAAATGGTATGCCATAACAATATATGAGGAAAAGTATTTTAAAATTTTAATATGTTAAGGAACTTGAAGGGAAAGTCACAGAAATTTCATATTCAAAATAATCTTTTTCTTCTGTCACCATCCCTCCAAAAGAAATGAGCAAATAGAGGTTTATATTACACTAAAGGAAGATGGTAGATAGCATTAAAAACTACATTATAGGGAAGGATATGGCATTGTATGTTATTTTTATTTTAATTTCATATTTTTCTAGAATGCATATCAATCTAATTTTAATAATCATTTCTCATATTTTATAAACCATATTTTCTCCCTCCTATGCTTCCTCCCTCCCCAATTCACATTCAGATTCTGTTATTTCCTTCTTTAGCAATGGATAGCCTTTTTTCATTATGAGTCTCTTGGAGTTGTCTTGAACCCTTGCCTTACTGAAAACAGTCATTCCTAGTTGATCATCATATATTATTGCTGTTATTCAGTACCATATTCTCCCACTTATTTATATGTGTTCTTATACCCCAGAAGACTCATATAGCAATGTTTGTGAAAAATGTTAAAAATATAGTTTTAATAAGAATGTCTTTGACATTATGACTTGATGGTACTGTGACTAACTGGCATTTCAGTATGTGGTTCACTGTTAGTAATCCCCCAAAAAACATTTTTCTTCTTTTTTGATATAGTCATCCTTATCCATATAATAATTGCCATAAAATTTTCAAATGATATGTTATGACCATGATGCCAGTAGAATAATTAATCTGAAAAAGAATGTTCCTTATAATATATATGGCTATGTCAGCATATCAGGTAATGAGAGTAAAGTCAAAGTTTTTAGTCACATCATTATATTGTGCAGACAAAAAATTTACTATTTAACTTGCTTTGCTCTCAGTAACCAGAAATCTAGCCTCATTGTGATAAAGGAAACACTTCAAATAAAATGTTGTTCTAATACCTCGAAAAGTATTTTGAAATTAAGAACAGTCACCTTTTTTTCTAGAGAGGTTAATTGGATTTTGCATAAGAGAATGGGCTTCGGAGTCAGGAAAACCTGGGTTCAGTTCTCATCTCTGACTTGTTAATGTGATCCTAGGTAGTCATTTAACTGTTCATTTCCCTGATGACTATAAAATTCTATGAAACTAAAGAATAACTGCTTATTTGTATGGATAAACAGACTTCCTTCACTGATAGGTTTCTATAGTAATAAAATCAAAAGCCTGGTACCCTTGTCAAAAACTAACCAAATAATAATTAACAAACCATCTTTCTACTGCAGAGGATATTGTAATAAGAGTATATCATTTGTAGAGTCAAAGGGAAATGTCCCCTTGAATATTGTACTTTACAGAGCTATTTCTCTTGAGTTAGTTAAAAAAATGTATTATTGCTCATACTTTGGGAATGCGCTTTGCTAAGACTATACACATTTGGTGATGATAAAATTATAAACACATTCAAAGAATTAGGATTATGTTATGTATTTAGGTTAGGTTATGTAATTATAGATTGAATAGATGGCATCTCAAGTTCCTTCTATTCTGAAAATGTATGATTTTTTATTCTTTGATTCTTGAAGAGAATAACATTTTTTGGGGAAATTTTATTTAATTAATTAATTTCAAATATTTTCCATGGTTACATGATTCATGCTCTTTCCCTGCCCTCCCTATTCCCCACCCAAAGTTGATGCACAGTTTCACTGGGTTTTACATGTGTCATTGATCAAGAACCATTTCCATATTATTGATATTTTCACTAGGGTGATCACTTAGAGTCTATATCCCCAATCATATTTCCATCAATCCATATAATCAAGTAGTGGTTTTTCTTTTTGTGTTTCTTCCTCTGTCCTTCCTCTGAATGTAGATAGTCTTTCTCATAAGTCCCTCAGAATTGTCCTGGATCATTGCATTGCTGCTAGGAGAAAAGTACACTACATTCATTTGTACCACAGTGTATCAGTCTCTGTATATAATGTTCTCCTGGTTCTGCTCCTTTCACTCTGCATCAATTCCTAGAGGTCATTCCAGTTCATTATTCCTTTGAGCACTATAATATTCCAACACCAACAGATACCACAATATGTTCAGCCATTCTCCAATGGAAGAACATTACTTCATTTTCCAATTTTTTTGCCACCACAAAGAGCACAGTTATGAATATCCTTGTGCATGTCTTTTCCTTGATGATCTCTTTGGGGTATAACTCTAGCAGTGATATGGCAGGTTAAAAGGGCAGGCACTTTTTTTTAGCGCACTTTGGGCATAGTTCCAAATTGCCATCCAGAATGGTTGAATTAATTCACAACTCCACCAGCAGTGCATTAAAGTCCCAATTTTGCCACATCCCCTCCAGCATTTATTACTTTCCTTTGCTGTAATGTTAGCCAGTCTGCTAGGTGTCAGGTGCTACCACAGAGGTATTTTGATTTGTATTTCTATAATTATAAGACATTTAGAACACATCATTTTGTTTATTGATAGTTTTTATTTCATTTTCTGAAAATTGCTTATTCATGTGCCTTGCCCATTTATCAATTGGGGGAATGGGCTGCTTTTTTGTACAATTGATTTAGCTATTTATATATTTGAGTAATTAGACCTTTGCCAGAGTTTTTTTGTTATGATGATTTTCCCCAATTTTTGTTGCCTTACTTCTAATTTTTATTATATTGGTTCTATTTGCATAAACCCTTTTAAATTCATTGTAATCAAAATTATTTATTCTACATTTTGTAATTTTTTCTAACTCTTGCTTGGTATTAAAATCTTTCTGTTTTCAAAGATCTGACAAGTATACTATTCTGTGTTCACCAAATTTACTTATAGTTTTCTTTATATTCAAGTTATTCACCCATTCTGAATTTATCTTGGTATAAGGTATGAGATGCTGATCTAAACATAATCTCCCTCATACTTTTCCAATTTTTCCAACAACTTTTCCTTGCTGAGGACACTTACCCCAAATATATTCTATTGATCCTCCCTTCTATCTCTTAACCAGTACCATATTGTTTTGATGACCAATGCTTTATAGTACACTTTAAGATCTGATACTACTAGGCCATCTTCCTTCACATTTTTTTTCATTATTTCCCTTGATATTCTTGATCTTTTGATCTTTCAAATGAACTTTGTTATTCTTTTTTCTAACTCAATAAAAAAGTTTCTTAGTAGTTCACTATAGCACTGAACACTGAATAATTAAATGAATTTGGATAGGATCATCATTTTTATTATGTTAGCTCATCCTACCCTTGACCAATTAATGTTTGTCCAATTGTTTAGATCTAGTTTTAATTTGTGGAAAGTGTTTTGTAGTTGTGTTTGTATAATTCCTGTGTTTGTCTTGGCAAATAGATTCCTCATTTTTTTTATATCGTCTAGGCTGATTTAAAATGGGATTTCTCTTTCTAATTCTTATTACTGAGTTATGTTGGAAATGTTTAGAAATGCTGATGATTTATCTGGGTTAATTTTGTATCATTCAATCTTGCTAATATTGTTGATTATTTCCACTAACTTCTTATTTGATTTATAGGATTCTTTAAGTAAGTCATCATATAATCTGTGTAAAAATTAAATTATATTTCTATGAATAAAAATATTATATTTTATGAGGTTTATTAAGGATAATTAAAAGTCAAGAAATAAAGAAGATACAAAATTAAAACCATGGGCTGATTAGCCCATTTAAAATCCCCACACTTAGCTTAACACTATACTTGCTACATCAGTGCAAAAGGAAGAGAAGAGAAGAGAGAGTGGGAGGCATTACTTCCAGTTAGATACCACTTGGGATCTTGCCAACGTGGAGACTCAGAAGAGATTATAGGGAATTCTGGAAAATACCAAGGCCTTCTGGGGAATGAAGTCCAGTGTTCAAAATCTCCATTTATACATCTGCAAAGAATGATAGCTTGGTCTCCTCATCACCTATTTTAATATCTTCAATTTCTTTTTCTTCTGTAATTGCTACTAGTATTTCTTGGATCATATTAAATAGTAGAGCATTCTTATTTTATTCCTGATCTTATTGGGAAGGCTTCTAATTTATCCCCATTGCAGATGATGCTTGCTGATGGTTTTAAATATATACTGCTCATTATTTTTAGGAAAGGTTCTTCTATTCCTATACTTTCTAGTATTTTCAATAGGAATGAGTGTTGTATTTTGTCAAAAGCTTTTTCTGCATCTATTGAGATAATCATATGATTTTGTTGGTTTGCTTGTTAATATGGTCAATTATGTGAATGGTTTTCCTAATATTGAACCATTCTTGCATTCTTGGTATAAATCCTACCTGGTCATAATGAATAACCTTAGTGATAACTTGCTGGAGTCCTTTTTGCTAGTATATTATTGAAGATTTTTGCATCGATGTTCATTAAGGAGATTGGTCTATAGTTTTCATTCTCTGTTTTTGACCTTCCTAGATTTGGAATCAGCACCATATTTGTGTCATAAAAGGAATTTGGTAGAACTTCTTCTTTGCTTATTTTGTCAAATATTTTGTTTAATATTGGGATTGGTTGTTGTTTAAATGTTTAATAGAATTCACTTGTGAATCCATCAGGCCCTGGGGGCTTTTTCTTAGGGAGTTCTTTGATAGCTTGTTCAATTTCTTTTTCTGATAGGGGATTATTTAAGCATTCTATTTCTTCTGTTAATCTAGGCAATTCATATTTTTGTGAATATTCATCCACATCATCTAGATTGCCATATTTACTGCCATATAATTGGGCAAATTAGTTTTTAATGATTGCCTTAATTTACCCCCTCATTAGAGGTGAGGTCTCTCTTATCATCTTTGATACTATTAATTTGGTTTTCTTCTTTCTTTTTTTTTAGATTAACCAGTATTTTGTCTATTTTATTTGTTTTTTGAAAGCACCAGCTTCTAGTCTTATTCATTAATTCAAAAGTTTTTTCACTTTCAATTTTATTAATTTCTCCTTTAATTTTTAAGATTTCTGAATTAGTTTTTACCTAGGGATTTTTAATTTGTTCATTTTCCAGTTTTTAAATTTGCCTACAAAATTCATTTATCTTTGTCTTCCCTAAATTGTTAATATAATCATTCATGGATATAAATTTCCTCCTTACTACAGCTTTGGCTAGATCCCATAGGTTTTGATGGGATGTCTCATCATTGTCATTCTTTTCAATGAAAATTATTAATTGTTTCTATGATTTGTTCTTTGACTAAGCAATTTTGAAGAATCATATTATTTAATTTCCAATTAAATTTTTATTTGTCTCTCAATGTACCCTTACTAATTATTATTTTTATTGAAATATGATCTGAAAATGTTGCATTTATTAATTCTACTCTTTTGTACTTGTTTGCCATGTTTTTATGCCCTAGTACATGGTCAATCTTTGTAAAAGCACCATGTTCTGCTGAAAAGAAGGTAGATTCTTTATGTACCTATTTATTTTTCTCCACATATCTATTAACTCTAATTTTTCTAAGATTTCATTCTTATATTTTACCTCTTTCTTATTTATTTTTTGGTTTTATTTATCTAAATATGATAGAAGGTTCAGCTCTCCCACTAGTTTAATTGAACTATTTATTGCCTCCTTAAGTTCTGCTAGTTTCTCCTTTAGAAATGTAGATGCTTATAACATTTGGTGCATACATGTTAAGTACTGATATTTCCTCATTATCTATACTGCCTTTTATTAGGATGTAATTACATTCCTTCTCTCTTGTATTAGATCTATTTTTACTTTACTTTTGTCAGATATCATGATTGTGACTCCTGTCTTCTTTTTCTCAGTTGATGTCCAGTAGATTTTGCTCCAGCCATTTACCTTTACCCTGTGCATGTCTATCTGTCTCATGTGTTTCTTGTAGACAAAATATGTTAGGATTTTGGTTTCTAATCCCCTCTGCTCTTTGCTTCTGTTTTATAGGTGAATTTATTACACTCACATTTAGAGTTGTAATTCCCACCTGTGTATCCCCAGTATTTTGGTATCCTCTCCTAGTTTGCACTTTCTTCTTTTTTCTATTTCCTTCTAAACCAGTGATTTGCTTTCAATCAAACCCCCTAATCCTCACCCTTATTTTACTTCCCTTTCTATCCTCTCCCTTTTTCTTCTCCTCTTATTATTTTTAGGGTCTATTAAATTCCCTCTCCTCTTTCTTTCCCTGCCTTTTTTTACTCTCCTCTCCACTCCCCACCTTAGTTTTTCCCTCTCACCTTCCCTATAAGGTAAGATATAATTTGATACCTCAATGGATCTAGATGTTCTTCCCTCTCAGAACTGATTCCCCTGAGTGTCATGTTTGAGTTTTACCTATTCTCACTCTCTTCCTCTCCTTCTTTTAATAGTATTCTTCCCCTCCCACACCTGTGTGCTTCTTTGTGTAGTGTAGATGATCCTAATTTTCTTATCCTCTCGAATTTCTCTTGTTGACATCTTCTATTCACCACCTTTTCTTTTCATGCATATCATCTTAAACCACTTAGTACCACAATCTCTACCTACAAATAATTCTTCTAACTACTATAATAGTGAATACAGTTTTTGAGTTACTACTAACATTTTTCCATATAGAAATATAAAAAATTTGACCTTAACCCCTTAAGGAAAAAAAGAAGAAACAATTCCCCCCTCTTTCTTATTTACCTTGTTATGTTTCTCTTGGTTTTTGTATTTGTATATCAAATTTTCCATTTAGTTCTGGTCTTTTTTTTTTTTACAAATATTTATAAATCTTCTATTTTGTGGAAAGTCCATACATTCCCCTGGAAATACATAATCAATATTGATGGGTTGGTGATCCTTGGTTGTAGACACAATTGTCTATCCTTTCTGAATATCAAATTCCAAGCCTTGCAGTGCTTTAGTGTGGAGGCTGACAGATCCTCTGTAATTCTGATTGGTGCTCCTTGATATCTGAATTGTCTTTTTCTGACTTCTTGTAATATTTTCTTCTTAGCTTGGAAACTCTTGAATTTGGCAACTACATTCCTGGGGGTTTTCTTTTGAGGATTATTATAGAGGGTGACCTATGGACTCTTTCAACATCTATTTTGCCCTCTTGTTGAACATCAGGGCAGTTTTCTTGGTTAATTTCTTGTAGTGAGATGTTAAGGTTTCTGTTTTTTTTTTTTCTAGCTTTTCAAGTAGCCCTATGATTCTCAAATTTTCTCTTCTAGATTGGTTTTCAAGATTGGTCATTTTCTCAGTGAGATATTTCACGTTTCCTTCTATTTTGTCAATCTTTTGACTTTGCTTTATTGATTATTACTGTATTGTGAGACTACTACCTTCTATTTGCCCAATTCTAGTCTTTACAGACTGGTTTTCCATTTTAATCTTTTGATTTTCCTTTTCAGTTTGGTCTATCCTGCTTTTCATGGCTTCTAGCAGGTCATTTCTGGTCTATAATTTGCTTATCTCATTTGAATTCTGGACTTCTGTTTCAAAGTGGGAGATTCTGTCTTTTAAATTATTTTCTTTTTTAACTATTTTCCACTTTTCTTTCCTAGTTTCTCCTATCTTTTTTAACTTGCTGCTCAAGTCCCAGCCTGATTTCTTGGATAGCTTATGACCAATTTCCATTTTTTTTGAAAGTTTCAATGTGTTTGCTTGTTGTCCTCTGTTGTCTCCTCTGTAGTTTGTTGTTTTTCTTAGTAGAAATTATCCAGTCAAAGGCTTTTTCTTTTTTTTTTTTTTGGTAGTTGCATATTGTATTTCTTGGGTATTGCTGGCCATTGCTCTGTTAGTTTTTCCTTTCCTTCCCTGCCAGAAGTCTGAGTGAGGAGGGTAGGCCACTCTCTGTGTATTAAGCTTCAGCATAGTTTTGCCCTGTTGCTATTTTTCAATTCTCCACAGTGGGGTCTGTTGTATGCAGCCCTGTGCTGTGTCTTTGCCCAAGATCTGGGCTCCTCAGCCTCCTGGAGATCCAAGTCTTGCTGCTCTTAGGGACAAGTCCATGGTGGCCCCAGTAAGCCCCTAAGAACCTACAGATTGCCCTATAGAGGTCTCAGTGTGGAGGGTAGGCAAGTCCCCATGTTGAGCTCCAGAGAGGTTTTTGCCCTGAGGCAATTCCTCAAGTGTCTGTGGTGTCTACTGTGAGCTACCCCTCTCTACCCAATCTCCATTGCCTACATTCACGTTTCCTCATCCTTCTGGAGTCCCTAGTCTCACTGCTCTTAGGGGTAAGTTTGTGGTTATGTCAGTCAGCCTACCCATTGCCCCTGGAGAACATAGAAGTTGCCCCATTCTGCCTCCAACTCTGGCACCGTAGGTGAAATGGGGGTGGGGTGATGAGATTGCCTCTTGATGGGAGTAATTTCTTCCCCTTTTAGCATGGGCTTGCCCAAACTTTGTCTCCTTCTGTTCTGTACCTTAATGTGGAGCCCCTCTGAGCTCATCTGATCTGGGTTTTTTCCTTGTGAGGCACCCTATCTCAATTGGTGGAGAGGAGAGGAAGGACCCTGCCTCTACTCTGGAGCCATCTTAACCAGAAAGTTGAGATGCAACATTTTAAAAGGAAGAAAATTTATATTTAACTAAAGAAGGGATAAGGTTTCAGATTTTGGCTTTGGCTATGGAATTATTGACAAATTCCTTATCCTATTATTCTTCATTATTCAGATAGGCAAAACAGGCATCCATATTTTTATGAAATTGTTTTTATTATTAAATTAATGTTTTATTTTATGTTAGGTAGACTTTGCTAGTGTTTTCGTTCACCTCCTAGTACTGCTTCTGCCTCTAGCTGCCTTCTCGGAAAGCATCTTCCCTTGGGATCTTAGCCTCCTTATCTTGGAATTTCTTTCCATCCTTCCAGCCCCCTTTTCACATTGGCAAGTTCTCTTTAGGGCTTACATTTTAAGAGCCTCTAAATGCACCCTTCCCCACCCAAAAATGCTTCTGAATCTTTAGATTTCACTACTATGTCTCCACAAATTCTCCCCTCACTCCGGTCAGAAGAAAACCAGGAAGATAGCTCTGTATAGACAAAAGGCTTTTAGGGGGACCCTGGCTTGAATTTATTTTCTTTTCTGGATTTTTCTACTGTCATTGACAAGGGGAATTGATGCCTCTAACAAATGCATTAATTTAGTATCAACTGATAAAACCAAGGGATTATGAGAATTTCTATAGATCCAGTAGTTGCATTATTCATTAGTTACTTTAGCTATCACTATATGTATGTCTCCAATGCCAGGGAGTAAAGGGGCTAGTCTATCCAATTATGTTTTCTTTTCATCACTGTGGGGTAATATCCAACTATTCCTAGAACAGGTGAGTAATCTGACTATTTTCCATATGTCTACATAATTTTCCAAATGCATTTCTTTCTTAGTCTCTGAAATGTTGAGGTTTCTAATTCTGTATTTCTCTTGAGTTTTGACAGTCATTTAGCTTCAGTTTGAATTCAAGACAATTAAACCTTAAATGATCATTTTATGGAAATGCTTTCTAAATATAGGTGACTGTCTCATAGGATAATATTGCTAGAATACTCAAATTTTACTGTAAATAGATAGAATAACTCTTTAGACAAATAAAAACATTGAGTTTTTTGTCCTAGATGTGACTCATCCTTTAGTTTGCTGTGTGATCTTACTGAGTCACATCACCTTCTTAATCCAGAGTTTACTTATTTATAAAAAAAACAGGGGGGGGGAAGTTTGATAATATATCTAATATCTAAATATTTTTATCATTATCTAAAATATCAATTACCTTTTCTGCTGTGGAATTTGAGAAAATAATTGCCTATTATTTATTTTGAATTCTATCTATAGTCTCTCACAAAATTACATACACAATATGTGTATATAATATTGGTAAGAACAATTCTTACCAATAGTCACAGACCTAAACCAATCCCCTTACATAGGCCAAGTCTGTAAGACACAAAAATCTACCTAAAAAGATATGTGGTGGAGGGAGGGGAGAGATCACTCTTTGGAGGATTTCTGAACATCTGGATGTTTGACCATGTGTATGGAAAGAAAATTGACTGAATTTTCTCCTTTTTTTCCCTTTTTTATATCATGAACACAAGGTCATAGTCTCACTTGAAAGTTTCCCTTTCAGGGATTAATGGAAGCACTAAGGTGTAGAAGTAGCTAACAACAAGTAATGATCAAGGAAACAAGATGCAATGAGCAGGTGAAATAAATAGAGGGAAGACAGTTTGGCCTACAAAATGAACAAGGTTAAAATAGACTGGTTTCCTAGTGGTGAATTATATCCTTCTTTTTTGCATGTCTCCTTTTTTGACTGAGGCCAGGAGGAGAAGTGATAGATATGTCACAAGGAGTCATCATATGGCTCCAAGAGCTTTTGGATGCATGAAAATAGGGTTGCTGAATGGCTCTTATTTTATAGTAAGTGATAAGGATGTCTGAAGATTTGAGTTTTCCAGTAAAAATGAAAAGAATGGGCTTCTGGAAGTCAGAAACAGTTATTTAACAGAAAGAAAAAATATATCAGGGCTCTAATTTTACTCTGCAGGCTCTCTGTTAGTACAGCTGCAGTGCCACTCAGATCACAAACAGTATAAGATATTTTCTAAACGTAATTATAAAGAAGCAATAAGCTTTTGTCTTTGACTTGCAAATTCACTTTCAGATTTTTACTTATTCTCTTCTTTCTTTTTTCACTTCTTTAACTCCTTCCTTTCTCCCCTTCCTTCCCCTCCCCTCCTCTTTTCCTTCCTCCCTCCCTATTTTTCTTCCTTTCTTTCTTTCTTCCTTTCTTTCTTTCTTCCTTTCTTCCTTCCTTCCTTCCTTCCTTCCTTTCTTTCTTTCTTTCTTTCTTTCTTTCTTTCTTTCTTTCTTTCTTTCTTTCTTTCTTTCTTTCTTTCTTTCTTTCTTTCTTTCTTTCTTTCTTTCTTTCTTTCTTTCTTTCTTTCTTTCTTTCTTTCTTTCTTTCTTTCTTTCTTTCTTTCTTTCTTTCTTTCTTTCCTTCTCTCTCTCTCTTTCCCAAATTTAAAAAGAAAAAAGAAAAAGTGGGGACAAGAAGAGGAATTTTTAAAGGCATAAGCATCTTTAATATTTCTATCTGAATTAAGAATACCCAATCTTCTTCAACACAGCTTTTAAAAAGCTGTCTGAAGAACATTTCAGGAGACAGAATATTTATCTAATAATTAAATTCCTGATTCAAATCTTACCTCTTTCATGAATCATTCCTTCAATACTACCCCTTTGACTTCCCTTTCTACAAACTTCTATTGCTCTTAATTTTAATCTGATATATGCTTAACAAGTACTGATTTTGGCAAAGAGTTTCTGGTCACATTCAGTAGTGAGAACCCTGAGCATAGGACTGTCAATCAACTGCTTCTCCCATCATTAATTTCCAGGGTTTTTATATTATTTACCAGAAGTATAATATATTAAATATCTAATTTGACTTCCACTTACTTATCTGACCCTTTCTTATGCCTTAATTAATCTTTAGTCAGGTCATGAATCTAAAACTATAGCATAATTTTGATAATAAATACATAAAAAAGCAAAAATGAGTACTACCTGTAAGACTGAATATTCTATTCTGTCCCAGTTCCAATATCATTGAGCAGGAGAAATCACATTTGTGCTGTCTTATGTTTCCACTTGCCATTCACTGTCTGAGCTATAGTTGAAGAACAAGAAAGAGTTAATTCACAAAGGAATTTCTAAACCAAGATTAAGGAATTTTTCTAGGTACTGCAGTATAGACAAATAGGGATACAGGTTGAAAATCAATTCCTAGGAGATCTATCTGCTCTTACATGTTCCAAAACTTTTAGCTTTGGTCTATGCATGTGGCTCTCTGTTAAGTATCCCTTAGCCTTGTACATGGACACAGATAAAATGCTTCAGAGCTATTCCTCATGTGGTGCCATCAAAGTCAAAACTTCAATGCAGTTAAAGGAAGAGAGTTAGAGACTTCAATAACCATTATATACTTATCAGTTCCAATCTGCTTAATCTTCAATGTCTCTTTTCTCCCCTCTGCCTGACATCACTACCCATCATCAAAATGACCTAGCCATTACATCTTCTCTAATCATTTCATGCTTGTTAATTTTGTCTCAAATAGATTCATCAGATTCAGTTCAACAAATATTTATTATGTAGCTATTATAAACAAAGGACTGGTAAATATACACATTTTAAAAAGACAGGGTCCTTGCCCTGATTGAACAGGTACAGATTGCCTGTTCTGTGAATATCTCTAGTGAATCCTTTCTTTTTGTCCCTCCCCCAAACATACATCAACTTCTGCATTTCTGGCAAAAATAGCTGCTCTAAAATTATTTTCACATATTTGTTAATTTACTGAGTGTATCCTAAAGGAATTCTCTCAGTTTTACCCATCTAAGTGGAAGCATAACTGAAAATAACAGGTTTTTAGCATTCCTACAAAAAAAGGAGAGAAGAGAGAGGAAACTCATTATCATCCATTTCTGAGAGATTATATTACTAATAGTGCTCGGACCCAAGGAAAGAGACTTGGAGGCAGGGGAACAGAGAAGGGAAAGAATCTGATTCTTTTAAATACTATGCCTACTTTGATATTTTTTGAATATAATAAATATTTGTCAATGTAACAGTTTTTAACAACATCATGTAATTATAATTTTTTAAATTATGTTTGTGGCTAATTTTTAAAAAAGAATTATAATAATGAACTTTTCTTTGGCAAAACATGTTGTAGTAATAGATTGAAAATTACATGATTTTATTATAAACAGAATAAACCATATTCCTTTTAATTTTTAAATATTTTTCCACATTTACATGATATATTTTATTTCCCTCAACAAACCATATTCCTAATCTCCTCTGTCTTCCCTTCTTATTCCTACTGGATAATTAAACTAAATTATCAATAAAGTAACTATATTCTACCAGCCAGCCCCCCATAAAGGACCATTTGCACATTCAGTCACACATTGTTACTGTCCATACTCACACCAACCTGGTGTCCATGTTCCAGTGGTCCACTCGTGGAGGATTCCCAGCCAAAGCACCAAATGTAGGGTTCGAGAAATTCCCCCAAGAATGGAGACATGGAGACAAAGCAAGTAAGCAAAGGATCACCGTTAATTTACTAGCACGCTAAGTGCTAGGGCTGCCCCCAAAGGTGGAGGCATGCTGGCTTGGCTAAGGGAACAGCTTTTATAGTATAGGGGGCTAGCATGAAATATTGAACAATAGGATGTTGTGATTTGGCAGTTGTAGCTAATTGAGGGGTTCACAATATAGGGAGTGTATGCTTAGCTGCTGGAATGGGGGAATATAGTGGTTTGACTAATTTTTATACTAGTTGTGAACAGGGATTGAATTCAATCCAATAAAAATACTCAAGTCATTTTGGGAATTTTATGGTGGTTAAATTAATATAGAGGGAAGGAATTAAGAAGAGAGAGGGAAAAGTGTAAAGGATTTTTCTGGCCTAGCCTGAGCCAAGGGGAGTTCAGAGAATCTCAGCCACAAAGCCTCCTCTAAGATTTAATCCAGATCGGCTTCCAGGTACGAAGCCTCCTCTGAGATGAGAGGATAGGGTTTTAGGAAAGCTAAAGGAAAAAAGGAATCAGCTTCTCCCAGTCACTGTACCAAGGACACTCATCACCAAACCTGGACAAGAGCTGTAGGCACATCAAGATGCCAAGATACCAAGATGCCCAGGATGCTATGACCAGCCATACCGCTGCCAAACCCAATGTTTCTGAGAAAGACCCAGAACTCAACACCTCCACTGCCAAGAGAGTGGCAAGAGGAAGTGATGCGAATATATAGACATTTTTTACATCATTTCCTGCATCTCACATGTACCAATGGTATCTTGAACTTGACTTAGAACAGTCCAGGGGGTCTGTCAGTTGTTTCTTATTTGTCACTTTCTAGCACATATCTGTCATAGGCCATCCTCCTCAACACTTAATCCTTAAGTAGGGGTGTATACATTCCTGATTGCTAGACTAAGCAGGGTGGAGTAAATCTAAAATTCACAGAAGTTTAATGAAGACTACAAGCTTTACTATTTCATCTTTCCTACTGTAAAGGCAAAAAGGTTTTGAGGCATTATAATCGAGGGTTAAGTCTTTCAGTATTGAGAGAGATGAAAAGAATGGGGACCTCCCTTCTCAAAGCAGGGTTCAGGGGAGATAGCAGATGTAATGGAGAAAAGGTTTGGAGATGGTAAAGGGAACAGGATCTAGGAGAGGACAGCTGAGGTTTAGGGTTGTCTCAGAGAGAAGAGAGGGGGGTTGAAGATTTTCCCCCTTTTGCCTTCCTTCTTTAGCTATGGCTGCTCTCCCAGATTTGCTCTTGTCCTCTTTTCCCCCCTCCACCAAGAGAGACCAAAGGGTTTCTTCTTTGGAAGATGTCTCTCCCCTTGATCTATTCACTCACACTTGATTCATGGCTTGGGGAAAAAATAACTACTTTAATGTCAACTCAATCAGGGTAATACAAAGCAATAACTGTCAGGGAAAGAATGGAAAAGGAAAGTGGGAAAAAGGGGATCCCTCTCTCTATCTAAAACCTTTTTCCCTCCCTCCTTGAGTTTGGAGGGAACTCAGACTTTGGCAGCCTAAACCCTCTGAGAGAAAGTCAGGTTGGCTGACCCTGGTTTTGGCCCCTTGGCCACAGTTCAGGCCCAGAGCAACAGGAACTAAGGTAAAGTCCAACAGAGATTCAAAATGTCTTTTCTTAGGTTTCTCTTCTCTGAGTCTCTTCAATTCGGAAGTGTTGGGGAATTGTGAAAAAGTGGGTAACTCAGGAGAAAATATTTTTTAACCTTTCTATTCAGCTTCTCCAGACTGAGAGACTAACTTCTATACCAGCCAGAAACTTTTCCTCAAGATTCCCTCCTCCTGGGGCCCTTCCCCCATTGAGGTGATCAGTTCCACACACTTTTCAGCCTAGCACTTTTTCTTTATGTGCCAGCCTCTGTGGTATTACTATTCTTACACACACACACACACACACACACACACACACACACACCCCAAGCTTTAATTTAACCACAAAATTTATAAATATACCTGGAAAATATATGTACACACATATATATCTCTCTGTATGCATATATATACATATATGAATACATATTTATAAATACATACCCACATGCTAATGAACTATAGAAAAAAACATAGAAAACTTCAGTTGTATAAAGAACAGGGTGTAAGTAGTAAGAGGATATTGCCATGATCAGATTGGTGCCAAGTGTCCATTAACTTTCTTCTTCATAGTGTTTTCCTTTCTTAGAGAGTCAATTGAAATTATTAGCCTGTAATAGTACACTGGAGGAATATAATTTCAGTAAAGCAAAAGCTATGTTTGTGAAATTCAGCACCAAATAATTATTTAGGGATTCCCCCCCCCATTATTTTCTTAAAGTGGGGCAGCTTGGAAGGAACATTATCTCTGCCAATCCAGTAAGATAGGACTTGATCTTCATTCATGTTAGATGTTGGAATTTTGACTTTTGAAACAAGGGAAAAGGAACTATGAATACCATGTCCATCCTCCTACTCTAAGAGTAAATGGTCATTAAAAGTCCTAACAATTGCTAGGCATTGTTCCATTTGAGCCTATGAGCTGGAATTTTATTCGAGATCTTGTTCAGTTGATAGGCAGGTGATAACCCTTGAAAAGTCCTGAACACAGGAATCAAAAGATGTATTACTTCTTTCACTAATGCTGACTTAAAAGTGAGTAACTTGAGACTTAGTTTCTTAATCTATAAATTATGGTTCTTAAAATATTACTTGCTCACAAAGTTTTAAGGAAAGGATTTTATAAATTTTAAAACCTTCTAAACCAGGTGAGTTGCTAATAGATTCATAATTCCTTTCCAACTTCATTCCTCTTGAAAAATCAGAATTTATGGTTTAGCAGTGATTTTCATACATGTTTCAGTTTGTGTAGAAAGGTGAGTATAATGGATAGGAATGAGATATCAGAATGTTGTTGTATAGGCACTAAAAGAGATTTTATCTCCTCACTTAGTGTTCTCTGAAGTAGAGATGCAAAGTCCATGACCTCAATGAATGTAAACATATATTAATAGTTATCTTGACTTCTACATGAAAGTATAAAAACTGTTCATAAGCTATAACTGCTCCCACAGAGAAATCTACTATGGTAAAAACCATACAGATGGCTACTCCATTTCTCATTTCTTTATTCATATTAATAACATCTCACTTCCTTCTTAACCTCCCTAACTTCAACATGAATGGAAATGCCATAGGATTTATGATTCAATGGAATTGACTATGGTAATTCATGACAACTATTAACCTCTGAATTGATCTCTCATAATAATTGCTCACTCATAATTTCCTTTTATCAATTTCTAATTATTAGGCTAGTTAATAAAAATATGCTTCCTACTTTGACTTTGACGAATCAATTCCTTTCCTCAATAAGACACTGAAACTCAGAGTACTATTGTCTCACAATACTTCATTTTGGTGTCTAGCCTTTTCACAGCTTCTGCCACTTTCCAAACATGAACTAAGCAGTTTTCAGAACTTCCATTTTAAAATACTACATAACCAAATACAGACTGGTTGAAAAACTTATCAAAATCTGATCTAGAAATCCTAACTTCCTAGTCAGACTCTACTATATACCAAATGTTCCTCAAGTAAGCAGAGTGAATAATCTCTATACTACAGAATATTTTACTCATAAGGCAATTTTTTCATTTATCAAGATATAGGTTGACAAAGATGAGTTTTAGACACTAGGTAAACCAATTCTTAGATAAGATTTACCATATTATATTATTATGCTGGTATTGCTGTTGTTGGTCATCATTTCAGCCATAACCAACTCTGTGTCTCTGAGGTTTTCTTGGTAAAGATACTTGAGTGGTTAGCCATTTCCTCCTGCTCATTTTACAAAGAAGGAAATTAAGGCAACCATAGAGTTAGGGGAATTGCCCAGGGTGACACAGCTAATAAGTATCTGAGGCCAAATTTGAATTCAGATTTCTTGATTATAGGTTTAGCATTCTATCTATTGTACCATCCAGTTGCCTCTAATACATAAACTGCCTACTATACTATGACTCAATTTTTTCAACTGTCAAATTAAGATCAAAATAGCACCTACCTCTCATGGCTATTGTGAAGATCAAATGAAATACTATTTGTCAAAATGAAAACCTCTTAGGACTATAAATATCACATAGTAGCTTATTATTAAATTCTATTTCCTTCTTTATCTTGCTTCTTTCCTTCATTAACATCTTCAAATATTGCCATCTAATGTATACTACTGAAATATTATTATTAAATATATTTAAAATTAAATCTATTATTAAAGCTACTATAATTAAATCTATTTTATATAAATCTATAAATTAAATCTATTTTAACAGTAATAAAATATCTATATGCATGGATGAAACTGGAGAAAAATAGATAGTTATGTTTTTCAAAGACTCGGATTTCAATGTCAATGCTTCATTCTTTCTGATAATTTTTTAGTCCTTTACTAGACAGTAGACATCTACATGTCTCAATGGGTAGTGTTGAACACATTTAAAGTTACAACCTGCTACAAATTGTTTTTCAGCATATTTAAAAGATTTAGCACCTGAAAACTGCACTGTGGCTCTTGAGACCCTCTTTATGAACACTTTTGGAATGGCACAGCTTTTGTATAATATGCCTCATTTTATCCTTACAAAACCTCCAAATAGAGATTTAATCATTTCAGTACTGTTTTACCCTTCATAATTTGGAGAAAGTGAATTTGCATAGATACCACAGAGGTTTGTCATTTCCTTCTCCAGCTCATTTTTAGAGATGAGGAAACTGAGGCAAATAGAGTTAAGTGATTTGCTCAAGGTCACATAATAAAGGTTTGAGGTCATATTCAAATTGATGAAAATGTGTTGTTGAGTTGAGTTTGGGCTCTCTCCAGAAATTATTATGTACTCATTTCATAGACAAGGTTCAGAGGTGTACAGTGGTTTGTTCCTGATTTCACAACTAATTATGCTATTGGTTTGAACTCAGTTCTCCTGACTCCATCTCTTTCAATCACAATGTTATCCTACTTAATAAAGCACAGTATTCTTCAAGGGGGAAATTCATGAGGCAATAATTAACCCTGAACATTTATGGACATGACTTCCTATGTAAATGTAAACTTCATCTGTAATATGCTATGGCTTGCTCACTTCTACTATGTGCCTCCATTGCCTTTGTTGTTTTGTTCACACTATGTACTCTCACCCATAATTAGCCCAGGTGTTCAATGACTTATATCATCTCTTATATCATTGCCTCTTCTTTCATACAGCATAAAATCAAAACTCCTTAGTTTTATTATTCAAAGTCTTCTATAATCTAGAGGTAACCTAATTTTCCCAATTTATCTCTATTTTCCTCACATCATTGAGACTAGCTAATTATTGTCATTCTAATCTTCATGTATTCATTTATATTTGTTGGCAATACAATTATAAATTTAGACCTGAAAGAGGCCTCGTGGTTCTTTAAGTCTAATCTCTCTATTTTATTGATGAGAAAAAATGAGACACAGAGAATTTAAGTGACTTTCCAAAGATCACCCAGCAAAATTATTGAGGTAGAGTTTGAACCAAGGATTCCCTGATTACAAATCCAGTACTATGTCCACTATATTATACTGTTACTAGTTACACTTCATATATGAAGAACCTTAAGACAAGGGAATTTTGATTTCTCAAAGTCACTTATCAAATAAGTAGGACCATATTATGAAACTAATTCTTCTGACTCTAAAAACAGTTCTGTTTGCATTATGACTTTCTGAGAGTGTCCTTCTTAATTCTTTCTCTTGCTATCTTTCTCAATTTTATTTATTTTGAGCCCTAAGTGAAGCATCACCCTTTTCTGAAGCATTCCCTAACCACACCTCTAACATTCACTTCCCTAATGTTGAAAATCACACAGGAATTAGGGTAGGGTTTTTTTGGTACCTTGCCTTTTTTGTTGTTGTTATTTAAAAGTTTCAGATTTATCATTTCCCCTCACACTAGATTTTAAGTTTCTTTAGTAAAAGCCATTCTTAACACTGCCTCTCAACATGCAATTCAGTGTCTTGCATATAAGTATGTTTGATGATTTATTGATTGACCAACATCAATTAAACAGTAGCAGTAGCAATTAGAAAATAAAAAGAAATTGAAGGTATTAAAATAGGCAATGAGGAGACCAAGCTACAACTCCTTGCAGATGATAGGATTGTCTACTTAAAGAATCTGAGGGAATCAACTAAAAAGCTAGTTGAAATAATCAACAACTTTAGCAAAGATGAAGAATACAAAATAAACGCACATAAGTCATCAGCATTTCTATATATCTCCAACATATATAAGCAGCAAGAATTAGAAAGAGAATATCCCATTAAAATCACCCTAGACAATATAAAATACTTAGGAACTATCTGCCAAGACAAACACAAAAACTATAAGAACACAACTACAAAACACTTGCCACACAATTAAAACTAGATCTAAATAATTGGAAAAAAACCTTAACTGTTCTTGGGTAGAATGAACTAACATAATAAAAATGATAATCCTACCCAAACTTATTCACTCATTCAGTGCCATACCCATTGAACTACCAAAAACCTTTTTTACTGAATTAGAAAACAAAAACATAACAAAGTTCATTTGGAAGAACAAAAGATCAAGGATATCCAGGGAAATAATAAAAAAAAAAATGTGAAGGAAGGGGGCCTAGCAGGACCAGATCTCAAACTATACTATAAAGCAGTGGTCATCAAAACAATATGGTACTGACTAAGAGACAGAAAGGGAGGATCAATGGGATAGACTTGGGTAAGTGACCTCAGCAAGACAGTTTATAATAAACCCAAAGATCTCAGCTTTGGGGACAAAAATCCACTATTTGATTAAAACATCTGGGAAAATTGGAAGACAGTGTGGGAGAGATTGGGTTTGGATCAACATCTCACACCCTACATGATAAACTAAGAAGAAAACTATAAGTAAATTAGGTGAACACAGAACAGTATACTGGTCAGATCTCTAGGAAAGGAAAAATTTTAAGACCACTCAAGAGTTAGAAAAAATTACAAAATGTAAAGTAAATAATTTTGATTACATTAAATGGAAAACATTTTGTAAAAACAAAATCAATGCCACCAAAATTAAAAGGGAAGCAATGAATTGGGGAAAATTTTTCATAACAAAAACCTCTCACAAAGGTCTAATTACTCATATTTATAAAGAGCTAAATCAATTGTAAAAAAAAACCAAGCCATTCCCCAATTGATAAATGGACAAGGGACATGCATAAGCAGTTTTCAGATAAAGAAATCAAAACTATTAATAAGCATATGAAAAAGTGTTTAAATCTCATAATTAGAGATATGTAAATCAAACAAACTCTGAGGTACCACCTGACACCTAACAGATTGGCTAATATGACAGCAGAGGAAAGTAATAAATGTTGCAGGGGATGTCACAAAATTGGGACACTAATGCATTGCTGGTGGAGTTGTGAATTAATGCAATCATTCTGGAGGGCAATTTGGAACTATGCCCAAAGAGCACTAAAAGACTGTCTGACCTTTGATCCAGCCATAACACTGCTGGGTTTATAACCCAAAGAGATAATAAGGAAAAAGACTTGTACAAGAATATTCATAGCTGCACTCTTTGTGGTGGCCAAAAATTGGAAAACGAGGGGATGCCCATCAATTGGGGAATGGCTGAACAAATTGTGGTATATGTTGGTGATGGAATACTATCGTGCTCAAAGGAATAATGGCCTGGAGGAATTACATGTCTATTGATTTAGCATCTTGAACCCCAGAAACTACATTTCCCCCATTCCCCTTTTCCTTTTCTTGTTTGTGCATTTCCCTACCTGGAGAGAGTTTTGAGTTTCTGTTTCTGCCCACAGGGTCTATATCTCTGCATCCATGTGGAGGAGGGAGGAGCAGCTCTTGTTTTTTTTGTTTTTGTTTTTGTTTTATTTTTTGCTAGCCTTACTTCCTTATACTACAAGATAAATATTAAATAAATATTATTAAATATAATACTTGGAGTGTTGGATATTATTAATCTTTACACATATGAACTGGAATGACCTCCAGGAACTGATGCAGAGTGAAAGGAGCAGAACCAGAAAAACATTTTACACAGAGACTGATACACTGGTATAATGAAATAGACTTCTCTAGTGGTAGCAATGTAATGATTCAGAATAATTCAGAGGGATTTATGAGAAAGAACACTATCCACATCCAGAGGAAAAACTATGGGAACAGAAACACAGAAGAAAAACAACTGCTTGATCACGTGGGTTGATTGGGATATGATTGGGGTTATAGACTAAATAATCACCCTAGTGCTAACATAATAATATGGAAATAGGTTTTGATCCAGGACACATGTAAAACCCAGTGGAATAGTGTGTCAACTAGGGGAGGGGTTGGGGGAAGAAGAGGAAAGAAAATGACTCTTGTAACCAAGGAAAAATATTCTAAATTGACTAAATTAAGTTTTAAAAAAATGTTTATCAAATGGAATTCAATTAGCTCCTTATTTTTCTGTTCATCTCCAGATATACTTAATCAGTAATAAAAAGGGAGACAGGTTTTTACATGTGTTTTTCTAAACTTTTCACTAGATTATTCACTGCTAAGTGCCCTTTTAGGTATGACTCAGAAATTATTTAGCAAAATGCCTAAATATTGAGTGTTTACCCCAAAAAGCAATAAAATGTTAAATCACGGAAAAATAAATATTTTCTAAAAATAATTTAAATATATTGTTTTAAGGTCTAGTTCATTATTGATACTCATATTTCATTTTAATCACATATCTGGTTTATTATTCAGAAAAAGTATAGAGAAAATAAAAATAATTCTTTGATGATTTTATGAATATTTTACTCACATTTAGGACATATTAAAGGAGCTCTGGTGATGCCAAGTAGCAATTTTTATAATCATGTTTCAATCATGTTTCATTCATTTTTCAATCATGTTTCAATCATGACCAATATACTTCTTTAGTAAAAAGTATTTCTTTTAATTATATTTATGTAGAATGAACTGTAGACAAGATAATATTTACTAATGAAAAATAGGCATAATGAGATCAAATACACATACTTCAAATCTCAAATGTTCACAGCAATGATAGATTACAACTCAGCCACAATGCTTCATTGTTTCTTGTCTTTAACCTCCCAGTCAGGAAGGTGTCTCAGTAGAACCAGTGCTTGCCTTGAACTCAGAAAATCTGAGAAAATCTGAGTTCAAATCTGCCATCAGACACTTACTGATTATGTGACCTTGGACAAGTAATTTGACTTTTGTCTGTGTCATTTCCTTCAAACAGAAAATGAGAATCAAAACAGAACTTAACTCACAGGGATATTCTGAGGATAAAATAAGATAATATTTATAAATGTTTAGTAAAGTGGCTGGCACATAATAGATGCTCAATAAATGTATATTGCCTTCTCATATGAGGAGTTACATGGTGCAATGGATAAACTATAATGTATAAAAATCCTAAAAATAAAAAAGACTGATCTTTGTGAGTTCAAATTTGGCCTGACAGTTCCTAACTGTGTCGACTGGGTACGTCTCTTAACCCTTTCTGCCTCAGTTTCCTCATCTATAAACTGACCTGTGTGAATTTTAAAACTATTCTGCCCTAATAAGACCATACTTTAGAAGATCTGATTTAGCTATTTACTGATCAATAACAATAGAGATACTTGGACTAACAGAATCAGGTCTTGGGAACCCTGCATTTCTCCACCCTCCTTACTTTAACAAAATTAGGAAGGTCTGCACCAAACTCAAGATTTAATTAACTGAGGAAATGACCTTCAAAGACATGTGTAGAAAAAGGAGACAGACTCCTGGGCTGTCCTAAGTCAAGCTACGCTATTATTGGTACAGATGAGATGCAGGAAAGTGATGTAAAACCTTCTATATAAGGCACATCACTTACTCCCTCTTCCTCATTTTCTGAAGAGGCGACTCTGGCTGGCAGCGTGCTAGTCTTTCCAACATCTTGGAGTGGTGGCAGTTATTTTGTCTGACTTTGGAGGTGAGTTTGCCCTGGAGCTGTTTCAGTTTCAGGCATCTTGGCTTAGCTCTTTCTTTGGAAGTTCAGGCTGACTCTTTCCTCCTTCACACTACAAACCCTATTCTCCTAATCCTCCCACTGGGTGCTAGCCAGGCGGGGGATTTGAGGGGGGGGGGAGAAAACCTACTACTTTCCTTCTTCCTTCTCCTTAATATCCTCAACTATCAATTAAATCACCATAAAATTTCCAGCTGACTTGGGTGTTACATTTAGGATTTTATAAATAAAATCCTTGGTGACCAAAATAATTATTACATTCAGTCTCAACCATAATTTTAACCTTTATACCTGAAGAATGAAATGGCAAACCACTACAATATTTTTACCATGAAAATCCCAAATGGGATCAAGAAGAGTCAGACACAACTGAAAAATGACTGAACCACAACACCATTTTGTAAACACCTCCCATATAATATGCACATAGCACTAAAGCTCTTCCTTTGTGTCTTAACATTTTGTGAGTAGCATTGCCACACTTGGGATGCTGTTCTTTTATCATACTTAATTTATTACTGAGAGGACTTCCGGTCAAGATGGTGACTTAGAGAAAGCTAAAGTTCAGATCTCCGGAAACCCTTTCTTACCGATCTCAAACTATATGCTCCTAGGGCAACAAAATTCAAAACGAACAACAGCACAGACCCCAGGAACAATCCTCTTGGACCTGGATCAAAAGGTACGGTCCCCCAAAAGCCAGAACCCGAGATCAGTTGGACCTAAGGGGTAGGCAGAAAGAAGGTCCCAGGACCCATCCCCACCAACCCAGATCGCTGGGTCCAAAGTAGCAGCGGGAACCTCAGAGCCTGCAAAAAGACCTCAGGGCCTGCTATTCTGAAGGCCTCATCCTGAAAACAACCTGACCCATTCGCAGGGGTACCCAGACAGCAGGGAAACAGATAGAGATGGAGGGGAGCCTGTAGCCCCCTGGCTGGATCCTTCCATCTGAGTCTCAGGGAAAGTCCCTGCTTCAGGATATACTCAGTCCAACCCAGCTGAGGGTAATCCTATAAGGAGCCCTCAGAGTTCCAGGAAGCCACGGCCCCTTCCCCCTCAGAGTGCAGGCTCTTCTGAAAAAACAGTAACACTCAGGGCCGGCAAAAGGGCCTCAGGGCCTGCTCTTATGAAGGCCACATCCTGAAAACCACCTGACCCAGTTGCGGGGGCACCCAGACAGCAGGGAAACAGAGAGAGACAGAAGGGAGCCTGTAGCCCCCTGGCTGGATGCTTCCATCTGAGTCTCAGGGAAGGTCCCGGCTTCAGGGCATACTCAGGCCAACCCAGCTGAAGTTAATCCTATGAGGAGCCCTTGGAGCTCCGAGAAGCCGTGGCCCCTACCCCCTCAGAGTGCAGGCTCTTCTGGCCCACATCTGGCCCTCAAAGGCACTGAGATACCTTGCAGACAGTGCCAACCCAGGCTCAGAGCATGGAAGTAAGGCAATATAGAACCATAGGGAAGGAACTGAGGAGGGCAGTAACACCGAAACACCAGCAATTCCTGGCTTCCCCGGGAAGACAGAACAACAACTGACAATTGCCTAGGGCTAAAGCCTCTGAACACCAGACAGAGATAAGAAAAGCTAATCTTCCCCACTCAGATAGAGATGGCAAACAGCAAGAAAAACAAGAAGAAGGGGGCGACTTTGGACACATTTTATGGAGCAAAAATACAAAATGCAGAGAAGATAGAAGACGAAGCACAAGCAAATGCTTAGAAACCTTCCAAAGGAAATGGAAACTCTCCACAAACCCACGAAGAATTTGAATCGGAAATGATCAAAAAGATGGAAGCCTTCTGGGAGGAAAAGTGGGAAATAATGCAAAAGAATTTCACGCATCTACAAAACCAGTTGGACCAAACTGAAAAGGAAAACCAGGCTTTAAAGGTCAGAATCAGGCAACTAGAAGACAATGAGCATGTAAAAAAGCAAGAATTAATAAAGCAAAGCCAAAAGACCAAGAAATCAGAAGAGAACATAAAATATCACGCTAATAAGGTCATAGACTTGGAAAATAGAGGGAGAAGAGACAAGAGAAAAGAGAAAAGCCAGAAAGAAACAGCAAACTCGACATGGTAATACAAGATATAATCAAAGAAAATTGCCCAGAGATCCTAGAACAAGGGGGCAATACAGGCACTGAAAGAGTTCACAGAACACTCTACACTAAATCCCCAAAAGACAACTCCCAGGAATGTAATTGCCAAATTCCAAAGCTTTCAAGCAAAAGAAAAAATATTAAAAGAAGCCAGAGAAAGACAATTTAGATATAAAGGAATGCCAATCAGGGTCACACAAAACCTTGCAAGTTCCACTCTGAATGATCGTAAGGCATGGAACATGATTTTCAGAAAGGCAAGAGTGCTGGGCCTTCAACCAAGAATCAGCTATCCATCAAAACTGACTACATACTTCCCAGGGAAAGTATGGGCATTCAACAAAATAGATGATTTCCAAGATTTTGCAAAGAAAAGACCAGAGCTCTGTGGAAAGTTTGATATCCAAAAACAAAGAGCAAGGAATACCTGAAAATGTAAATATGAAGGAAAGGGAAAAGGAGAAAAATGTTATCTTTTTTTATTCAAACTCTCCTCTATAAGGACTACATTTATATCAATCTAAGTATATTAACATGTAGGGAAAATGTAATGTGTAAATAGGGGGAAAAGAAAAACCAAATAGAATAATGTTTCTCACACAAAGATTCACACGGGAAGAACAGGAGAAGAAAACTCCTATAAGAAGGAGAGGAAGAGAGTTTTTACTTAAACCTCAATCTCAGGGAAATCAACTCTGAGAGGGAAAAATATCCAGATCCATTGGGATCTTGAATTCTATCTTACCCAACAAAGGTAGGGAGAAGGGAAAACCAAGGGGGGGAATGTGTTAGGGAATACAAAAAAGGGAGGGAAGAAGAGGGGAAGGGGGAAGGAAAAAAGGGAAGGGCTAGAGAGGGAAGCATCTCAAGGGAGGGGACTAGGGGGACTGACCTAAAGTAAATCACTGGTTCAAAAGGAGATAGCTAAAAAGAAAGGTCAGAACTAGGGGAAGATATCAAAATGTCAGTGAATCCACAAATGACAATCATAACTTTGAACGTGAATTGGATGAACTCACCCATAAAATGTAGATGAATAGCAAAATGGATTAGAATCCAAAACCCTACCATATGTTGTCTTCAAGAAACACACATGAGACGGGTAGACACCCACAACTTCAGAATTAAAGGATGGAGTAAGACCTTCTGGGCCTCAACTTACAGAAAGAAGGCAGGAGTGGCAATCATGATATCTGATAAAGCCAAAGCAAAAATAGACCTGATCAAAAGGGATAGGGAAGGTAATTATGTTTTGTTAAAAGGGACTTTAGATAATGAGGAAATATCACTAATCAATATTTATGCACCAAATAATAAAGAACCCAAATTTCTAATGTAGAGACTAGGAGAATTGAAGGAAGAAATAGACAATAAAACCATATTAGTGGGAGACTTGAACCAACCCATTATCAAATTTAGATAAATCAAATCAAAAATAAATAAGAAAGGTAAAAGAAGTGAATAAAATCTTAGAAAAATTAGAGTTAATAGACATATGGAGAAAAATAAATAGGGATAAAAAGGAATACACTTTCTTCTCAGTACCACATGGCACATTCACAAAGATTGACCATACACTAGGTCACAGAAACATGGCATACAAATGCAGAAAAACAGAAAAAATAAATGCAGCCTTTTCAGATCACAAGTCAATAAAAATAATGATCAGTAACGGTACATGGAAAACCAAATCAAACATTAATTGGAAATTAAGCAATATTATACTCCAAAATCTTTTAGTTAGAGAAGAAATCATAGAAACAATTAATAATTTCATCAAGGAAAATGACAATGTGAGACATCTTTTCAAAACTTTTGGGATGCAGCCAAAGAAGTAATTAGAGGTAAATTCATATCCCTGAGTGCATATATTAACAAACCAGGGAGAGCAGAGATAAATGAATTAGAAATGCAAATAAAAAACTCAAAAGCGACCAAATTAAAACCCCCCAGAAGAAGATCAAACTAGAAATCTTAAAATTTAAGAGAGAAATTAATAAAATGGAAAGTGATAGAACTATTGATTTAATAAATAAGACAAGAAGCTGGTATTTTGAAAAAACAAACAAAATAGGCAAAGTATTGGTCAATCTAATTAAAAAAAGAAAAGAAGGAAAGCAAATTAACAGCATCAAAGATGAAAAATCTCCAATGAGGAGGAAATTAAGGCAATCATTAAAAATTATTTTGCCCAATTTTATGGCAATAAATACACCAATCTGGGTGACATGGATGAATACATACAAAAATACAAACTGCCTAGATTAACAGAAGAAGAAATAGAATGTTTAAATAATCCCATATCAGAAAATGAAATCTAACAGGCCATCGAAGAACTCCCTAAGAAAAAATCCCTAGGGCCCGATGGATTCACAACTGAATTCTATCAAACATTCAGAGAATAGTTCATCCCAATACTATACAAACTATTTGACATAATAAGCAATGAGAGAGTTCTACCAAACTCCTTTTATGACACAAACATGGTACTGATTCCAAAACCAGGCAGGTCAAAAACAGAGAAGAAAAATATAGACCAATCTCCCTAATGAATATAGAGGCAAAAATCTTAAATAGGATACTAGCAAAAAGACTCCAGCAAGTGATCAGAAGGGTCATCCACCATGATCAAGTAGGATTTATACCAGGGATGTAGGGCTGGTTCAATATTAGGAAAACTATCCACATAATCGACCATATCAACAAGCAAACCAATAAAAATCACATGATTATTTCAATAGACACAGAAAAAGCCTTTGATAAAATACAACATCCATTCCTATTAAAATTACTAGAAAGCATAGGAATAGGAGGGGGGTCGTTCCTAAAAATTGTAAACAGTATATATATATATATATATAAAACCATCAGCCAATATCATTTGTAATGGGGATATACTAGATGCATTCCCAATAAGATCAGGAGTGAAACAAGGATGCCCATTATCACCTCTACTATTTGACATTGTACTACAGACACTAGCAGTAGCAATTAGAGAAGAAAAAGAAATTGAAGGCATCAAAATAGGCAAGGGGGAGACCAAGTTATCACTCTTTGCAGATGACATGATGGTCTACTTAAAGAATCCTAGAGATTCAACCAAAAAGCTAATTGAAATAATCAACAACTTTAGCAAAGTTGCAGGATACAAAATAAACCCACATAAGTCATCAGCATTTCTATACATCTCCAACACAGCTCAGCAGCAAAAACTAGAAAGAGAAACCCCATTCAAAATCACCTTAGACAAAATAAAATACCTAGGAATCTATCTCCTGAGACAAACACAGGAACTATATGAACACAACTACAAAACACTCTCCACACAACTAAAACTAGACTTGAGCAATTGGAAAAACATTAACTGCTCTTGGTTAGGATGAGACAATATAGTAAAAATGACCATCCTACCCAAACTTGTCTATCTATTTAGTGCCATACCCATGGAACTTCCAAAAAATTTCTTTACTGATTTAGAAAAAAACATAACAAAGTTCATTTGGAATAACAAAGGATCAAGAATAACCAGGGAAATAATGAAAAAAAAAATACAAAGGAAGGGGGCCTTGCATTCCCAGATCTCAAACCATATTACAATGTAACAGTCATCAAAACAATTTGGTACTGGCTTAAAAACATAAAGGAGGATCAGTGGTATAGACTTGGGGCAAGTGACATCAGCAAGACAATATATGATAAATTCAAAGATCCCAGCATTTGGGTGAAAAATCCATTATTCGATAAAAACTGCTGGGAAAATTGGAAGATAGTGTGGGAGAGATTAGGTTTGGATCAATACCTCACACTCTACACCAAGATAAACTCAAAATGGGTGAATGACTTGAACATAAAGAAGGAAACTATAAGTAAATTAGGCAAACACAGAATAGTATACTTGTCAGGCCTTTGAGAAGGAAAAGAATTTAAAACCAAGCAAGACATAGAAAGAGTCAAAAAATGTAAAATAAATAATTTTGACTACATCAAATTAAAAAGGTTTTGTACAAACAAAACCAATATAACTAAAATCAGAAGGAAAGCAACAAATTGGGAAGCAATCTTTATAAAAACCTCTGACAAATGTTTAATTACTCAAATTTACAAAGAACTAAATCAATTGTACAAAAAATCAAGCCATTCTCTAATTGATAAATGGGCAAGGGACATGAACAGGCAGTTCTCAGCCAAAGAAATCAAAACTATTAATAAGCACATGAAAAAGTGCTCTACATCTCTTATAATCAGAGAGATGCAAATCAAAACATCTCTGAGGTATCACCTCACACCTAACAGATTGGCTAACATGACAGCAAAGGAAAGTATTGAGTGCTGGAGGGGATGTGGCAAAGTAGGGACATTAATTCATTGCTGGTGGAGTTGTGAATTGATCCAACCATTCTGGAGGGCAATTTAGAACTATGCCCAAAGGGCTCTAAAAGACTGTCTGATCTTTGATCTTTTCATAGCACTGCTGAGTTTGTACCCCAAAGAAATAATAGGGAAAATAACTTGTACAGGAATATTCATAGCTACCCTCTTTGTGGTGGCCAAAAATTGGAAAATGAGGGGATGCCCTTCGAATTGGAGAATGGCTGAACAAATTATGGTATATGTTGGTAATGGAATACTATCGTGCTAAAAGGAATAATAAAGTGGAGGAATTCCATGGAGACTGGAACAACCTCCAGGAAGTGATGCAGAGCAAAAGGAGCAGAACCAGGAAAACATTGTACACAGAGACTGATACACTATGGTACAATGGAAGGTAATGGACTTCTCCATTAGCGTCAATGCAATGCCCCAGAACAACTTGCAGGGATCTAAAAAACACCATCCGCAAGCAGAGGATAAACTGTGGGAGTAAAAACACCAATGAAAAGCAACTGATTGACTACAGGGGCTGAGGGGAAATGACTGAGGAGAGACTCTAAATGAACACTCTAGTGCAAATACCAACAACATGGAAATGGGTTCGAGTCAAGAATACATGTGAAACTCAGTGGAATCACGCGTAGGCTATGGGGCGGGGGGAAGAAAATGATCTTTGTCTCTAATGAGTAATGCTTGGAAATGATCAAATAAAAATTATTTTTAAAAAGTTAAAAAAAATTTATTACTCAGAAAATCATTCTTTTCTGATCATTTATTGAACCAATTTCCTATACACAACATTCAACTCTGAACTATTCACTCTTTTCTCTCCTATTTCTACATTTCTGAAAGTTGTTGGACAAAGTCATACATTCTCTGTGACTGAGTTCAATCCAAATTCATGATATGTAATTTTAATTTGTATCTCATTGATGGGTGTCATTCCTTTTATTTTTATCTTACTCTCCATCATACTTCCCACAGCAACTGGTCTAGTCCCCTCAAACCCTCTCACAGCAGGCAGCCTTTATTCCTAATTAATTGTGAAAATTAAGGCTAATTACCCTGAGTTTTTCTAAGTCTCCCCCTTCACCCTTCATGCCTTTACTACATAGGGCAGGTAGGTGGTACACTGGAAAGACTGATGTACCTGGGATCTTGAAGACCTGAATTCAAACTCAACCTGAGACAGTTCCTAGCAGTATGACCTTGGGCATATTATTTGATTTCTGAAGGCCTCATGTTCCACAACTAGGAAATAATAATAGATAAGAACTTTCAGAGTTGTCAAGATAAAATAATATGATATTTTTTCAGGTATTATACAAACCTTAAAGTAATATAAAAGTACCAGCTATTAAAATTATTATGACATCTTGAACTACTCTCACCAAAGCTGCCCTTCTTTTCTTTTGAAATCTTTATCTATCTCCCCCTCCCTACTTCTCTATCTGTTTCTCCTCTTTCTCCCCCATTTTGCCTCTCTCTCTTTTTCTCTAAGAATGTGGCACAGAACATGAAAAAAAAAGTTTTGATATGAGAGTACTTAGTTAAAATCCTATCTTAGACACTATCTGAGTGACCTTGGGCAAATTAACCTCCCTGATCCTCAGTTTCCTCCTCTCTAAAAAGGAAAGATTGCACTAGATGGCCTCCAACATTTTTTCCAGCTTTAAATCTATGATCTTCACTGTATCTACTGGTTTATTCTTTTACATCCACAACATTTAACATTCCTTATTTATAAAAATAAATACATTTGGCTTTGCCATACCTTCCAATTACTATTATATATCTCTCTTACCTTTCATTGATAAACTCCAAGTAAAAGGATCTATGCTTCCCCACTCTACTTTTATCATTTGTTCATTTCTTAGTGAATTAGAATCCAGAATATGATACCACTTCTCTACTGAAACTCCTTTTTTCAAATATTATGAATGATCTCTTCGTTGCTTTATCTCATGACCATTTGTGACCTTTCTTTTACTTTCTTTTACTTCACTAACCTTTTCATTTGGATAGTCTCTTTCCTTGATTTTAACTTTGCCTCCTGGAGTCCTCCATCTTTTTTGCTGGATCATCACTTTTCTCTTTCTTCTTATGTGAATACCCCTCATCTCACTCTCAACAGATTCTCTTGCACTTTCCTCACATTCTTTTCTTTAGTAATGTCATTTAATACCATGATCTCAATAATCATCTCTATACAGAAACTCCCAAATATATACATTCTGCCCTATCCAAAACTCTTAGAGAAGTTTTCAGTCAGTAAGCTTAAAATTGCACCAAGACTTTTCAGACAATCTATTTATCACTCCCTTACCTTTCTTTTCTAATTTTCAATTACCATCTAAACATATCTCCCTAGATCTCCCACTAGAGTCTCAAATTACCTTGTCCCAAATCAAAACCATCATCTTTGCTTTAAACTTTCACTTCCTCTACATTTCCTTATGTCTTTTGAGGACATCATTTCAATTTATTGGAATCATAATGTTCAGAAAAAAACTTCATGTATTTTCTTTCCTGGACCTTAATAGACAATCTATTGGCAAATATTACCAATTGTTCCTCTAGGGTAATTCTCACCTTTCCTTTCTATTCACTTGCTTCTATGGTCCTCATCAACTCTTCCATGTACGAGTCTCTCTATTAGTCTCCATACCTTCAAAATTTTGCCTCTTCAATATGTCTTCCACAAAGTTTCCAAGGGAAACTTGGCATAAATCTGTCTATTCCACTCATCTGCTAAAAAAAACTCCTGTTTCCTTTATATCTCTAAAGTGAAAAACAAAACTCTTTATTCTTTTAAGGTTTTATATAATATGATTTTGATACAGTTTCTCTAGCTTATTTCTTCTCATTCTACTTCATGAATTCTAGATCCTTAACTCACTAATCTACTTGACTTTTCATCCCCTACTTTCATGTATTTAACAGAAACTTCCTCCTATATTTGAAAAACTACCTTTTCACATCTGCCTTTTAAAATCCTTTTTTTTTCTCCAAGTCTCAGATCAAGTGCCACAACTTTCAATAAGTCTGTCCCTTTATTGCCAACATTTCTCCTTAATCAATTAACTTAGACTCATTCCTTTGGGTGTTATATTCCTTAAGTAGATAAATATGAACCTTTGAGGACAGGGACTCTTTTGTTTTGTTCTTTGAATTCTTAGCATTTAGCCCAGCTCTTGTTCATGCAAATAACTCCATAACTGTCCATTAACTTGAATTGAGTTGAAATTGAGTTGAGTAGGCTACTTTTGTCACTTTGAATCTCTCCCTTGTTCTTAGGGTGAGCTGCAGTGTTCATGTTTAGTGATTGTTATATCCTATGATTTACAGACATGTTGTATCTCCAGAAGAATGTTAATATTTATGTAAAAACAATTTAGGACCATGATTAAATGAAGTATTAAAATATATCAGTTACCATGACTAATTATAATCATTATATATATATATTTTCATGTAGTTACTAAGAAACGAATTAGATTTCAAGGCAACCTAAAATAAAAAAAAACTAATTAAATCTATAATTCAAACCATGTGATAGTGTCTAAATAGGATTCTGAAGGTTAAAATTCTTCTATCTTTCAACTTAAATGAAAACTTTTGTCAGAAATTGTGCAAATAGGTTATACTCTATTTAAATAATTTGTTTCTAGGTTAATAATGCTAAACATACATTTTAAAGTATTATTTTATGATAGTTAAACTTACAGTAGCATTTTTTGCACTTCTATTTATTGCTTAAACTATAATTTCATTATTTTCTCATTTTCGAGAAATTCTAATTTCCATTTCTAATTAGTAATTTCATATATTTAATATATGTACATGTATATATATGTATATATGTGTCTATGTTTATATTTATGTATGTAGTTTATAAGAAGTATTCGTTTATAGGGAACAGAGGGATGGCCTTAGAACAAAGATGACCTGGGTTCAATTCTACCTCTTCCATATACCGACTTTATGATCCTGGACTAAAAACTTAAGTTCTTGCTGCTGAAGCAAAACCCTATTCCATTTTAAATTGCAGAACAGATTTCTTCATCCTAGAGTTTCTATAACAATGTAATTGCTGATCTAGTTCCTAACTCCAATTAAGGTCTCTGAATTTTGCATTGATTTTTTTAAGTTAGTGGTAATATAGCCTCCACTGTTTTGGGGAGAATCATTGATTTAAAAAAACATAACCTATGTGTTTGGGAGGGATAAAATGAAATCTACACCTAAATATTCTTACATTTCAAGACCTAGAATCAAACTTTTTTACCAATTAAAATGTCTTCCTAAAACAGTGATGGCAAACCTATGACACACGTGTCAGCACTGACACATGTTGCCATTTTTAATGACATGAGGCTGCATGGGGTCTCAGCACACCTTCAGGCTCCAGGAGCCCCAGCCATGGCTGTGGTCATGGCCCAGCTTGGCCCCAGGGGGGAGGGCTGCTCCATGTGCAGGCAGCAGGGGTGACCAGCATGAGGGGGCTTCCACGCGGATGAGGAGGAGGGGAAACAGATTGACATATGAAATTAGTAGTACTTGCTTGGATTTGAAGTGTACAAAATACTAACCTTCAATTGAAGATTTAGCCAATAAAATTCAGCAACAAAAAAGTCACTAATAGGTTAATTAGATTAATCACTAATAAGTTAGTTAGAGAATCCCCTTTCCCCCTTACTTATCTTAGTTCAAGGCAACCCACACAAGTTAAATAATATCAAGACCAACAAAAGAAACCAACTGATAGATGAACAAAGAAGTCACTAAGCAGGTAAGTTAAAGAATTAGTTTTGGATTTATTAAATACAGTTATATGTTACAATTATACATTTTTGTGATTGAAATTATAAAAATCACAAAATTATGGTGTTTGTTTTTTTAATCTCAAAGTGACACACCACCTGAGTTATGCTTGTTTTTTTTTTTTTTGAGAATTTTGACACACCATGCTCCAAAGGTTTCCCATCACTGTCTTAGAACATTTAAAAAAAAAAAAAAACTTCACTTTTTGTTTTAATATCAGTTCTAAGACAGAATAGTTGCAAGAGTTAGGCAATCAGAGTTAAATGATTTTTCTTAGGGTCACACAACTAGGAATTGCCCAAGGCCATATTTGTATCCAGGCATTCCTGATACCTGGCCTGTTGCACTATCCATTATTCTATCTTGATGCCCACCTAGTATAACATTTAAAATTAGTTCAAGGGAGTTCTCTGAGACCCACTTAGCATCAGCTAGAATTTAAGTTGGAAAATAGAAAATTGTTTTGTTCTCATCTGTCCCTTTGATAGTCTATGCTTCTCAGTCTGTGCAGGAATACAGATCCTCCATGTATCCAGTTGCTCCTTTGCAGAATCAACATTATCTGGAAATTGATGTTGCACTATTTAAAATTCTTAATAACCAAACTAAACTCCAAGAAACCCTAGGACTTCTAAGCAATGTTTGTAAATTTAAGGGAAAAGAAATGATTAATCCTCTAGAAAATTTTCATTCCTTTCTTTAATGATATAAGCTGGTATTGAATCATTGAACCTTTATATATCATTTTTTTCTTCATATCTTTTATGATCTTTAAGACAATGTAGAGTTAATTAATCCGAAGTAGAAAAGGTAATATTCCTCCCTTTAAATCCCATCCCCTAATTAGAGTACCATGGAATGGCTAGTCTCTCTATTGGACTCTCTCTCTTTTTCTTGCTTGCTACTGATTTCCCAGAATACATCTTGCTTTTTTACCCTAGTTTTATAGCTAAATATATAAACTGTTGAAGCCAGCTTCCTTTCTGCATTATGGGTAAAATTAGAAATGAAGATTATGACTTTATTTTATATTCGTATTCCTCATTATGATCACCTGCTTCTGAGTTTTTGCTCATGCTATTTCCTCTGCTGGAATGTCCTTCTTTTTCCTGTTCTCCAATGAAATTATAATAAAGTCCTAGAATTTACTGGAAAAGATCATCTCTTCTCTCCATTTTACAGTTACACACACATATACACACACACTGAACATCACTTTATTATTTCCTGATCTCTTTCTCCCTGATCAATAACATTTCTCATCAGATTTATAGTCTGTGTAATTTAATTTAATTTAGTTCAAGAAGGATTTATTATGCAACTATTGGTGGATTAAAAATGCTTACCATATGCCAGAAACATTACTAAGAATTTGAGCTGCAACTACAAATGAGATCGTCCTTGCCTTCATGAAGGCTATGTTCTAATAGAGATATACAACACACAAAATATAATGGTAGAGAATTAAAGGGGCTTTAGTTTGTGAAGTCATTAAGCTAGTCAGTTGTTCCAAGGAGCAAATGATGTGTCCTTTACAGAAGAAATGTAACATTGACTTGATTAGAGTCTCAAAAGCAAGATGTAGATAGTGGAATGGTAAAGACAGACACAGCTATGAAACATGATCTAATCTGGGGCTGGCTATGGTATAGGATAGATGAGTTTCTAAAGGTATTCAGTAATCAAGACAGTCCAGATTCAGGATAAGAATTACAAAATTGAGTGGATTAATTCCAGCATAGACTGGGGGTATGGTTTCTGGAGATATTTCCACTAAGGCTACTCTTCTTTGTGTGGAAAAATGGAATGGAACTTGACAGATCAGCTGGAAAGATGGCTGGTACAGATAGCAAGATGCACTGGAGTTATGAAGATAAAAAATAATCTATGTGTTCTAGGAGCTTACACTCTACTAAAGGAGCAAAATATGTTGACAGAAAATTAAATACAAAGAAATTTCAGTTTTGTAGGGCTGTTAATAACTGGGGAAATTATAATCGATTTTCCCTAAAAGTGAATACATTTTTTTCTTCTCTTTTTTTTTTAATACTCTTGGCATCCATCTTAGAATAAGTACTGTGTATTGATTCCAAGGCAGAAGAGCAGTAAGGTCTAGGCAATGGGGTTAAGTGACTTGCCTAGGGTCACACAGCTAGGGAGTATCTGAGGCCAGATTTGAATCTAGGACTTCATGTCTAGGCCTATCTTTCAATCCTCTGAACCATCCAGCTGCTCCAAATAGTGTATACTTAAGGTGGGCTTTAAAAGAAACTTCTTAGGGGCAGCTAGGCTGTAGAGTGGATAGAGCTCTGGGCATGTAGTCAGGAGGATCTGAGTTCAAATTTGGCCTCAGGAATTTACTAACTATATGACCTTAGGCAAAACACTTAATTCCTATTTGACTGGGTTCCTTGTCTGTAAAATGGGGATACAGTGGCAAAGAAATGGTGAACCATTCTAGTATCTTTGACATGTTCTTTGCCCATGTATCACAAACAACAACAATAATGAATTCTTCAAAGTAGATATGAGAAATGTATGCATCACAAACACAAGGACCAATATATGCAAAGGCATAGAGACTGAAGATTGATTGTCAAGCATGGGAATAAGAATCAAGATAGTTTGATATATACAAAGAATATGAAGGAGTAGCATTCAATAATACTAGAAAGATAGGGTAATGCCAGATTACAAAAGACTGTAAAATTTAGACAAAGGACTTTGTATACTGTCATAGAGCCAAATGGGAACCAATCCATTATAGTTTCAATAACAGTAGTTACTGCTCTTCTCCTGGTGAGAGATCATTAGTGTCTTAACTAAAGTAGTATATATGTGAATGGAGATGAAGGGAGGAATGTCACCATATTGGTGGTAGTAGAATTGACTGGATGTGAGGGAGAAGGAAAAGTTGTCACTGAATTTTCCAAGCTGATTGAGTAAGGGATTTTTATGTTGTCAACAAAAATTGGAAAGTTGATAGGAGAGAAAGTTTCAGAGAAAAGAAAATAAGTTCTATTTTTCATAGGCTGAGTTTGAGATACCCATGAGATATCAGGTGGAGATGACCAGTAGATAGTTTTTCATACATAGCTAGGAGACTGTGAAGCTATATATAATCAGGTCCTAACAGATCTGGGAGCCATCTACATAGAAATAGTAATGTAATACAAGATAAATAATGAAATCATTAAGACTGTCAAGATGATACAGAACAGGTCCCAAGAATACACTCATGCTTTTAAGATGCTGAGGATGATAATTCTTCAAATGAGACAGAGAATGCAGGGACTGACAAAAGAACATTATCACAAAAAAAAAAAATCCAGACAGAATAGAGTATTTAGGAGAGGGCAAAAATGTATCCAAAGAGAACAAGAAACAATTTCATAACCATTAGTAGATTCTTAACAGTGTCAAATGCTGCAAAAAAAGTTAAGAATGATCAGAACTGAGCAAAGACATTTGGAATCAGCACTTAAAAGATCACTGGTAACCTTGGAGTACAGTGAACAAGTGATATGATTGGAAGGCAAATTGAAAGGAGTTTAGGAGAGAGTGAGAGAAAACAGTATGTAACTTTTTATAGGAATGTAAAGAGGGAGGAGAATAAGAAGATAGTAGCTTAAGGTATCCTAAACCCTTCTGAATTGGTAACTGATCTTTGAAAACTATCAGTGGAAGAGAAAGTCTATTGCTGTGGAAAAGCTTTGATTATGATTATCAAGTTCTTGTCATTGAAGACAACCAATTATGTCTGATTTCTGAGGACAAGCTTAGCTAAATATGGAGAAATTATACACCAGGCTGGCCATCTGGTAAGTAAATTCTTTGACTATCAAAAATCATGAAGCAAAGAAAAATATAAAATAGTCCTCATATCTTTTAAATTCTGCCTTCCCATTCTATGGCAAAAAGAAAAAACAGTGTAGAGTGGCAGAAACAGAAGCAGAAAAGTAAACAGAAGTACAAAGAATTGTGTTATTCTTAGACCAGATATAAACATTAACTTAGTTGTTGGTTCTTTAATCATGAGAGCATTTAAAATCCTTCTCCATTAACCAATTTGAGAATGTATTACTAACAAAGAACTGCATCTTTTTAATCCCTGTAAGAATATATTTTTGCTATACATAAATCCAGAAATTAGAAAGAAGTTGCTGTTAAATGAAAAGTTACCTTAGAAATTCCCCCAGAAAAAGCAAATAAAAATGAAGGTGTTGCATTTGAGAATTTTTTGTTTGTTTATTTGTTTAAATCTTTACCTTCCATCTTAGAATCAATACTGGGTATTGGTTGCAAGGCAAAAGAGTGTTAAGGGTTAGGCAATGGGGGTTAAATGACTTGCCCAGGATCACACAGCTAGGAAGTGTCTGAGGACAGATTTGAACCTAGGACCTTCCATCTCTAGGCCTGGCTCTGAATCCACTGAGCTACCCAGAAGCTCCATGAGTATATTTTAATGCATCCAAAGGAAAACAACAACAACAACATTTCATGGGATAATTTATCACTTATTATATGGCTTAAAGTAATTATTTCCAAAAGGAAATAACAATTGAAATTTATCCAATTTAGAGTGTAATAATACCAAAAAAAAATCCATGAAGAAATAAAAAAATCCTTCAAATTAAATCAAGATAACCACTAATATTGGTTAGAGCAATTCAGAGTAAAACACGTGGAAGAACATGAAAAATATGTTGAAAAACGATTTAGAGGTTAAAAATGTAAAAGCCAAAAGCTTAAATACTTATCTTATACCTATATATTATGAAAAAGACCAGAGGCACTCCAAGATCAATTATGTTTCAGGATCCATACTAGACGTCAAAAAATTGTAACAGTGCTGAGAGAGATGTTTTAAAAGCCAAAGCACAATTGCTTGGGGGAAAATCAGATTGCTTTTCTTACACAAAAGTAACTGAGAAGTTACAGATAACTACTTACTCATGTGCCTACTTTCCCATGTCTACAAATAATGAGAATAATCTATACATATATAAAAGATATTTTTAATCAAGTTAAAAGAGGGGAACAAGTAAACATTTGCAAGTCATATTCTTTAGAAGATGACATCTTTACAGTCACACATTCTTCTGAAAATTGCAAATATAAGGTTCCATTGGGCTAAGGACCCTAGAATGAAAGTTGGCAGGCCATTTCAAGGTTATAAAAATATCAAGGATCTGCAACATATATGCTGTGAAGAATTCTTATAGGAAAAAATAGTGTGAATAATATCATTGAACAGACAACTGGAAAATAAGAGTTGAAACATTAATGTGAAGAGTAAAGAGTAATCATGGTCAGAATAGTTGCTCCACAGGCTATCCCCCAATTTCAAATGCTTACGATATGGGTTCTCAACTAATTGGGGAGTCACTAGTGTATCTTTTATTGCATTTTATCCACCCAGTTATGAATCCAAACTTCACAAGCATTAGAATATGTTGAATATGCACTAGTGAAAAGGATACCTACATCCATGAAATCACATAACAATTGAAATATCAAAGTGTTCAAAAATAATTATAATCCTCTTTATTAGAGGGTCTTATTACTTATTGCTATTAAACTAGAAAGTTTGGGAATTTTGCCCTAAGAAATTTTCAGCTGTAAATGACTTAATCCTATTATTATAGCCCAATCAAGAACCAAGTTCCAATAAAACTAATCCTGGACAAAAAAAAAACAATATCTAGAGCAACAAATAAAATATCAACTTGGTTCAAATTCTCTTTGTAGAATTTTGACAATTTTATAAGACATGTTGCTCTTATTCTAATTGATATTTTAATAATACTTTTTGTTTATTTTTGAGGAAAAAAGTTAACTACCAAAATATTACTTAGTACAAGGTTCAAAACATTTTGGTAATATACTTTGTATTTTGTTAGTGCCTCTTTTCATTTTAGATCCTTTATGTCACCAGACGATAAAAGTAATATTCTATAATATCTATATTGTTAGCAGTCTATAAGACTGTTTAAAATATTGCATAACTATCAGAAGAAAAATCCTGAGTTTCAGTTCCTTTACACTAAAGAAAGACAAGCCATAAATAGTGAAGAAAAGAGCTTTGAGTGAAATTATAGTGACAATATAGTTGGATACCCCTGTTGAAATAAAATGGTAAAAGTATTCAAGAAATAGTTATGCTCTCCTGGGAGTCATTGACCATAGGGTGGATTATTGTCATGGCTGATTATGGAAAACTGAATTTGGACACTAGTCTCGAGGTTCTTGGCAGATACGCTTCTATGCCTAACTCTTTGTTGTATAATTTAACTATAGATCAAAATGCATGAGTGATTTTTTAAAAAATCAACCTTGATATGATAGCATTTGAATAATAATCTTTGTAAAAAGTATCCTTCAAAGATTTTTTTTTAATTAGTTTCAAGGGCATCGCAAAATTCTTTTATGCCTGTTTTCATTCAGTGACTCTTAGTAACCACTGTGGTTGGGAATTCCACTCATAATTTTAATGCTGTTTAAGAACCGGTACTTAGGCATATTAAAGATACTGAAGTTGACTCTGATAAGAAATCAAAGAAATCTATTTTAATAGCATTCCTTGAAGGTATTCCCTCTTTTTCTGAGTGTCGAGCCCTATTACAGGGAAGCTTTTATGCCTCTGAGTAATGTTTGGTTCATTACTGAATGCCTGTGCATGTAATGTGTGATAAACAACCCAGCACTGGTCTGATTGAAAATCTCTTTGAACAGAGTGAGATAGTGATTTTTCATTTCATTTTATTTTCTAGATCATTATTTTCATCTGTTTCCAAAGATTGCAGTATTTCATTATTTTTATATCAAGAAGAAATAAAACTTTTTGGGTACATCTGAATGAACCATTTAAGCACATCTCCTATTCCTTAAATTTATCTCTTAAAGTTCCTAGTCTGTCTTTAGCCAAGTGACCCTGGATAAATTCTTTTATTTCCAGACCTCAATTATAAAATTAGAGGTTAGGATATAGACAGTGAGTTCAGCCATAAATTTTTGTAAATCTATAATAGCAGTTAATATCTTAAAATCTTGAATCATGCAGAAACTTATTTCAAATATTTAGAAGAAACAAAAATATTTTGTCCCAAAAAACAAAATAAGTTGCTTAGAATAGAGAAAGTGTTTGACAGGAAGTTCACCTTTGTCCTCTTTTGTGGTGGAAATAATCCCAAACTTCAGTGTCAAGATCCCTAGGCACAAATGTTATTTTCATTTACTCAAAAGTTCAGTGTGACATTTCTAAGATGTTGTCTCCAAACTAAGTTGAATGAATTCTTTAAATGGGTAATAAAATAAATATTCTTAGTTTTTCATCTATATTTTTGGATTTTTTTGTATATAGCAATGACTGGGGCTCATCTATAGACTAGATTTTTATCTGTGAGCTTTATCATGAATAACTATATAGATTATTACCATTAGCCATTTAGACAAAGAGGAAGTCTACTACATTCAAATCAATGTGGTAACTCCTAAGGTTAAGAAGGCCAACACACACACACACACACACACACACACACACACACACACACACAAACACACACACACATACACACACACAAATTTAAAATAAAGTTCCAATTCTTAAGCACTTAAACTCTATCAAGATATGCATAGTTAAAAATTATATAAAGTAATTAGAAGAGGAAAAGAATATATAATATCTGATTGGATCAGAGATTATACTTGAATTGGACTTTGAAGGAAGACAAGAATTAGAAAAGGCAGAAATTAGGAGAAAGTGCTTATCAGATGTGTGGCACGACAATGAAGGCAGGGAATAAAACAATGAATTCTAGATCAGAGATATGGAGATGAATGAAATTTATAAGACTACTCTAAAATTCTTGTTTATACAGAATTAAAAAAAAACTGAAGGACAAAGAATTTTAAGAATCTTACCCAAGATCACATAAATATAAGGTAGTCAATTTTAATAGTAGATTCTCAAATTTGAGAGCCAGCACTCTTTCTACTACTGTTCAGTACTGTTACTCTAAATAACTCAGAATTACTTAGATTAGCTGGAAAAGAGAATTAAAGAAGAGAGTTTGGAATTAAGGCTGCAAAATTAAATTAGAGCTTAATTAAGAAGATCTTAAATACCATGGTAAAGAGTCTCCATTTTATCCTAGAGCACATGTGAAGACATTGAAATTTTTTGAGTACAGGAGTCATGAGAGAGACATGTCCTATGTCTTGAGATTATTTTTGCTTTTGTTTAGAAAATGCATTAGAGTGCAAACTAGTTATGAGGCTAACAATTGTCTTTATGAGAATTATGAAATATAGCAAATAATAGCAAATAAACTGATGTATATTAAATTGTGATAATTTTCTCTATATATGCTAAGCAGTAATTGTAATTTCTTTATGTTTCCAAATAAATTCTCAGTAGAATTGGGATCATTTAAAACTAGAATAGGTTAATTAGACCTTTTTTAAGACAAAGGTCAAGAGTCTTGGTTCCCTATCAAGGCTAGAAGAACTTTCATAAAGGTAACATAATGTCCCAGCTTCCAAAAGTACCTGAGTCTCTTTAGTGCAGAGATTACAATTCATCATATATTTGGAACCATATCTCTAATAGTTAATGCAAATACTCTGAGATCAGAATCTTTAAATCTCAACAGTATTCCTTTAATCAAAGAGACAACCAAGTACTTATGTGTCTAGAAAACAAGCATAGTATTTTAATTTCACAGTGTTATTGGATAGTTTAATTCAGGAATTGTTTTAGATAATTACAGTTGCCTTAAAAACAAATTACTCATCTTTTTAGTCATTGAATAATGAACATACAAGAACTAGTTTGTATTAGAATAATAACACAAAAATTACCTTTCTGACTTACAATTATTCATATATATTAAAAATATGAATGCATTGATGGTAGAGTTTTTAATTGATACAACCATTCTGGAAGGCAATTTGGAACTATGCCCAGAGGGCTTTAAAAGACTGTCTGCCCTTTGATCCATATCACTGCTGGGTTAATACCCCTAAAAGATCATAAGTAAAAAGACTTGCAAAAAAATATTTATACCTGCACTCTTTGTGGTGGCAAAAAATTGGAAAATGAAGGGATACCTTCAATTGGGAATGGCTGAAATAATTGTGGTATATGTTGGTGATGGAATACTATTATGCTCAAAGGAATAATGAACTGGAGGAATTCCGTGCGAACTGGAATGACCTCCAGGAAGTCATGCAGAGTGAAGGAGCAGAACCAGAAGAACATTATACACAGGTACTGATACACTGTGGCAGATTTGAACATAATATACTTTTCTACTCCAGCAATGCAATGATCCAGGACAACTCTGAGGGATCTATGAGAAAGAAAGCTATCCATATCCAGAGAAAGAACTGTGGAAGTAGAAACACAAAAGAAAAATAACTGCTTGATCATATGGTTCGATGGAGATATGATTGGTGATGTAAACTCTAAACAATCACTCTAGTACAAATATTAATAATATGGAAATAGGTCTTGATCAATGACACATGTAAAACCCAATGGAACTGCTCATTGGCTATGGGAGGGAGATGGGAGGAGGGTAGGAAAAGAACATGAATCATGTAACCATGGAAAAATATTCTAAATTAATTAAATAAATAAATTTTTAAAATTACAATAGAAACAGTGTGGGATTTTAAGTTTTGCCTGGTCTAGGGTAGTGATGATGTCATCTATTGGAAAGGGAAGCGAGATTTTTTCAGTGTTTACTCTATTTTTTTAACTCATCTTTTGGGACTTTTCAGCATCCAGTTGCTTATTATTCGGCACAGATGGACCCAGTACCTTCAGGAGCAGGACCATGTCTTACAGCTTTGTTAGTAACTAAATCTATTGATTTAGTCTTGGGATGTCCATTAACCATAATGTGCCCACATGAATTTGAAACATTTTTGTTAAGACATTGAATACAGACATTTTCTGTAGCCTTGCTAGGTATCAGGTAACCTTATTTGGTAATGAGAATATTACCTCGAAACACTGTACAGTTCTTAAACCTGAAACCTTGCATCCTGATTTACCTATTTCAGGAGAACCATTGCACAGTTGTCAATCTTTACTGTCCATGGCTGAAAAGTCTTGAGATAATCCCTTGTACACTCCTTTAGACAACCCAGACTTTGTCTTATTTACTGATGGTTCTTCTTTCATGAGGTTTGGCATAAGCTACACTGGAGCTGCTGTAGTCATAGAATTTGCCACTGTGTGGTCACCTTCACTGCCCTCAAATATAAGTGCTCAGGCAGGGTACAGAACTTATAACTCTAAAACATGCCTGTATAGTTGCCGAGGATTAGAAGACAACAATTTATACAGACTCTAGATATGCATTTGGAATATGTCATGCAGTGGGTATGCTATGGCTTGAAAAGGGATTTTTACCCTCAGCTGCAAAATGTATCACAAATGCAAAAATCATTAAATAAGTTCTTTCTGGTCTCCAGCTCCCTGAGGCCCTAGCTGTGGTTCATTGCTCTGCTCATACAGGTGGAAATGACCCTGTTTCTAGAGGGAACCACTGGGCAGACACTGCAGCAAAGCTTTCTACCTTAGAAGGACCTGAATTAATTTGAACAATGAGAACTAGTAATGACTTAAATGTATCCCTTTCTTATAATTAACAGGGAGTGTAACATGTAAGCAAAAATTTAAGGCAAAATAGATAAATGGAGTATGGGTGTCAACTGAAAGAAAATCCCTACTCCCTAGAAGCATACTAAATATGCCTATCCATCCACAAAAATGGTGACTTTGATACCTAGGGAATTGTAAATTCTGTTAAAAGAGTATGGATAGCCTTACTATAAATACTATAGCCTCTAAAGTGTGTGCAGCCTTCCACACCTGTCAAGCATGTAATCAGCATGCCTTTCATGAGATCAAGGCAAGTTGAGAGAATGAATAAAGATCTTAAAACTATGATTGGAAAATTGTTCACTGAGACTCATTTAAAATGTCCTGAAATTCTCCTTCTGGCTCTATTTTATCTTCAAAGCGAGCCCAGGAGAGATCTACACATATCACCATTTGGGATACTTTTTGGACATCCCTTATTCAGGCTAAGCCTTTTTATCCTACATACACATCATTACTAGGGGGAGACACTTCTTTTGCTTGTTATATACAGGATTTACAGATCAAATTGTGAGAATTCCTGAATCTGAAGCTTCTGTACAAGTAGCTCCTATAGACTTCTCGCTCCATGACCTACACCCAAGAGATAAAGTGTATATAAAGAACTTCCAGCACACGGGAAACTCAGCATGCCTGTGGATGTCCATTCCAAGTCCTATTAACCACTCCAACAGCTATCAAAATTAAAGAAAAGGACTCTTAGAGTCATTGCTTACATGTAATAAGAGTATCTTCTATAGACACTGAGAGACTGTATCCTGTCACACTTATTGTATTTGCTGATTGTTTTAAGATTTTATTTTATTTTTATGTACACATATTGATCTAATCTAATATATTCTGTTACATTATATCATTTTAAGTTACTGTGCTTTGACTATTAACTATATGATCTGTTACACTGTTTTCATTTGTACTGTCCTATCTTTATTTGTACTTTTCTTTACCTGGACTAGAGATAATACCATTGTAAAAGCACATAGTCAAGTTGGGCAAACCCTTTCTGTTTCATAACCAAAGAGCCTTATGGATACTGGGTTTGTCACAAGATTCACTGAGGTGACATATTGCCTAAACAGTCTTTCGTTCCTTTTTGCCTTTGTCACATAGATAATGTCACATAGATGGTGTACTCCATCAAAATGATTACAACCTGTATCAGTAACCTTTTCAAATTTAATGAGGTCTTGTTATTGGGGGATTTTTGGCACTTCTTAGAATGTGAATTAGCAAATGCACTACTGTTTGTTTGTTATTTGTTACCTGGTTAAAAAAAAATATGTACACTCACACTGTGGATCATGGCTAAGTTAAAAGAGAATAGATCTTACTTTTGAGTGAGAAACCTTTGTGTTGTGCCTCTGCTTGACTAACACAGTGTCTCATGGAATGTGCACTATAAATTTTTGATTTAAAAATTTTTATTATTGTTTTTCCTTTTATGTGCAAGAGGATATTTGAATTTTCTTTCCTCTCTTATGTTTTGTACTTGTAGTACATGCAACTAATATTAATGGTTTTTTTGATTTTGTATTTTATAATATCCATTAGCCCTAATATCAGTGCACAAGCAAAAGCTTTAGATTGTGTAAACCTGTCATTGACTGTCAAATATTATAGGACTTTGACTAATAATTGTGTCTGATTTCAGAAGAAGGGATCACAAAAGAGCCATTGTACAGGGCTAAGAAACACAGGGTCAAGGAGACCAAACAATCCCAGTGGAATTGATAAGAATCTTCCCCAAGACAGAATACTTGTTTGTTGGTTCAAGGAAGTGGCTGTTTGACAACATCAGATTCAGATTTTCCCCATGCCAGATTTAGACAAAGTACCTCAGTTTGACTGCCATTTTGGTTCTACTATCCCTATGAGTAAAGGGAAAATCATACCAGGCTAGTTCCCTTTTGCTTCTAAGTCTAGTACCTTTTCTCTCTTTCATAGTATGGCAATTTTCTGTAGTCCTGGCTTCTGATTGGGTAAGAGCATATTGCTGCAATGGTCCTATAGACTTGTGAGACATAAATCACTTTATTGGGTCCTGATTCTAGGGCCTGTTATGGGCTTATTCTTGCTTACTCACAATTTTTATATGCAAATGGATTTTGATTTTTTTCTTTTCTTCTATTTGGCTTTTTTATGTTTTTTTTTAACTTTCTTTTGATAATTGATTCATATACCTCATGATTCAGCCATGTATCCTAGAGTGATCCAGGTGTTGGTCAACACCATCCTCAGGGGGGTGGAGGAGATTGTATAATTACCCTAATGCAATGTTTAAAATCTTTTAGAGAAATTTTTAGGATAAGAAACTCACTAACTCCCCAAATCAAGAAAGTGAACTTTTTGGAGAAGGCACCATGAAGATGCCGGCAGAAACCACACACTGCATCAAAAGATCTAGAATGAACTTTGGGTTATAGTGATTTGAACTGTGGGGGATTGAACATATTTATTTTGAATATATACTCTTATGCCAAAGGGGTTTGCCCCCTGTTTGGCTTTTTGTCAATGTGCCCACCTAACATCAGTTTTGCTCTCCTTTTTATTTCCATCTTATCCCCAAGTTATTGTAGTTTCCCCTTACAAATTTTGTTTGCACCTTTAGTAAGAGATTTTTTGATATATGAGCTGGTTACATGTCATGATTTATTGGGGAGACTAGGCATGTAGATCTGGGAGATTCCAACATGCTCACCTCCCAATGGAATCACAGAGGGAATTGTGCAGATAGAATTTTCTCCCCAGAACTCTCTTACCTGGCATCCATTTTGTGTGCTCACACTGAGTGTGAACACTATGTGCCTACGTACATAGGATAAAGTTTTGGTGTGACCCTGCCTCTCTCTCTCTCTTTCCCCTAATGAGGCTGCTAAAGCTGGCTTTCAGTCAGGCAGGAGAATATTTACATGTGGTTTTGCTTTAGTTAGAAATTTAGGCTTTGAACTCTATTTCCTTTTTTTTTAACTTCTACTTCAAGTGATTATTAATAAATTTTATAAAATTAATACTTGGGTTATTGATATTACTTTAAATCTTACAAACCCTAATCTTCTGTCATTATTTCCTCTTAACAAAGTTACCTCCTTTACCTCATAAAGCCAGTTTGACTGAAAGAATCCTGTAAGAATTTTAAAGTCATACATATTTTTATTCAAGTTTCATATATTCAAGAGAAAGAAAAGAATAAAGAGAAAAACCAAGGCTTGATATAAGAGGCAGACAGAATGTGGACCTTTTATTACATTGATTTGTAGAAATCATAGGTGATGAATTTCCCTCTACAATACAGATAGGCACTTACTTTCTCTCCATCCTTCAGTCTTAAAGAGAGGATAACTGAATTTCCCAGGAACACACTGCCAACATGTATTAGAGGAGATGCTTGAATCCAGGCATGGAATCAGGAAGATTTAGGTTCAAATCTGAAATTAGATACTTCTTAGCTATGTGACCTTGGGCAAGTCATGTAACCTTGATTGTCTAACCCTTCCTTCTCTTCTGTCTTAGAACTGATACTAAGACAGAAAGTAAGGATTTTAAAAAAAGAAAAAAGAAAATATAGTTTCTTTATCTGTGTGTTTGGGAAAATCCTCTCCTGACTGGCTACCTCCAGATAATGAATTGATAAATAGACATAAGCAAGACATTTATTTATATGTACACATTTTGTCAAATCACAGTTTCTCTAATGGGGAGAAGGAGTAAAGGACAGAGTTACCTGGGTGATTTTTTTAAGTAACAGAAAAACAATTTTTTTAAAAATTGCATTAAAGTAAAGGAATGTTTTATTCTAGTTTAGAAATCTCTTGGGTGTTCATTGATTGTTGTGCCTCTCTGAACTAGAATCCCACCCTTCCACCCCACCCTGCCCCCCAAAATAAAAATATTTGAGCTGTTTTCATTACTCTATATTTGGCCATGAGAAAATCAAGTTTCTGTTATCACAGAGATGCTCCAGAATTCCAAATACATCATGGACTCCCTCTTCCTGTGCATCTTCTGAAGACCTTATTCTTAAGGTTCCCTGGTAATATCCTTAACCAAATCTCATCATGACCCTTTACAAGTCCCACTTTGGAATCATTAGGTTCCTGCCTGAAGGGGAATGGAATCAATGGATTACTCTTGTTATTTGGAGGTGTCAGAAACAGCACCAATGTGAAAGTGTGAGAATACTATCCTTGTGGTTTTTCCTTGATAACTTCTCTTCTCTCCTGAATGTCTCCAATTAAAACACATGGTATTTCCTTAAACATATGAAATACAAAGATCTGTTTCCTGCATTCATTGGTTTTATATGAAGTGTCTTTAGGTAGAGTGGTGGATCCTATTAAAGACAAATAGAGGAAAAAATTAAATTGGTATTCTGAGAAGGCACTTTTATTTTCATCATATTTCATTCTATCATCCGTAGTCTGTGTACAAAATATGAAATTATAATGGATTAGAGTTGATAGTGTTCCTCATTTTGTAATCTAGTATTTAGTTTGAGTGTATAGTTCACTGTCCAATAATCAGGATTTGTAATTATCCCATATTGTTCAAGTTGTACTATAGGTGGAGTACAGCATTAGCAAAGCTTTTAGAGATTGTATGGCCAAAGCTATCTGTGAGCCCTTCCCCCTCCCACCCTATTACCCCAGACAGTGGAGGGAGGAAGTGCTCATCATAGGCTGCTGTACAGAAGGATGATGAAAATTGTCCTCATCATGGTGGAGGAGGGAGAATGGAGCAGCCCCTTCCAGCATGCTGGGGCATGCATGCCATGCCTTCACAAAGACAGATCCAGAATATTACCTCCCTCATCTAAATATATCTGTTGAAATATTATGTATCCTATAAGATATACCGTATATGTTCTTACTTCCGTGATGTTTTTCCTTAATAGATACATTTTCTTCAAGTCACATTGTGACTTGTCTCATCTGAACAAATAGTACTTTATCATAAACTTTATTATCTACATACAATATTCAAATAAAAATGATATGCATTTCTGTATGTCATTCCCTTCTATATTATTCACTCTAAGATGTCAGGATCTCTATCTTATTTATCTTTACATTTAACCTGAGTGCTAGTACAATTTTCTATAGGCAATAGTTAGATTTTGCATATGTACTATGGGCAATAAAAATTATGATTGAATTAAATATGATCTACTGACTAGAATAAGAAAATCAACTAAATATGGAATACTTAACAGTATTCAAGATAAAAATGTATAGAAATAGAGATATAGTATAGGTATAGATAGAGATTTGCACATATGACTAGACATATATGATTTTATCTGTGGGAAGGCAGCATGGCATATGGTGTTATAAAGAAAATTTTAGTGGTGTGACGTAAAATCTAGATTTAAATGGTCACCAAATAAAATTCCCAAGTCAGTCTGGAAATTATGGAGATGTTAATTAATATAGAGAGAAGGAATTAAGAAGAAGGAGGAAGGAGTAGGTTTTTTCTCTCCCTCTCCCTCCACCTGATTAGTATCAGGCAGGGAGATCAGGAGGTAAGGGAGTAAGGATTTGGAGTATGAAGGAAGAAGGAATCAGCCTGACCTCCAAAGGGGCTCAGCTAAGATGCCTGAACCTGAAATCAGCTCCAGGGCAAAACTCATCACCCAACACTCTTAGCATGCTGCCAGCAAGAGTCATCTCTCCAGGGAAAGAGGAGGGGCCAGGAAGTGCTGTGTCTTATATGGATGTTTTCACATCATTTTTCTGCATCTCATCTGTATCAATGAGGACTTAGCTTGACTTAGGACAGCCCAGAGGTCTGTCCTTTTTTTGCACATGTCTGTTAAAGGCCATCTCCTCAGATAATTAAATCTTGAGTTTGATGCAGACCTTCAAAATCTTGTTAAACTGAGTAGGGTGAAGAATATAGAGTTTCCAAGACCTGATTCTGTTATTGCAAGTATCTCCATTGTTACTGATCAGGAAATAGCTAAATCACATCTTCTAAAGAATGGTCTGATTAGGGTGGAATAGTTTTGAAATTCACAGTGTGTAGCATTGTGTAGTGGAAAGAGCATTCATTCTTCCTGAAGTGTGCTCCTAAAATTGAAACTCAGATTTGCTATATAATACTCTTTTGTTTACTGTACTTCTAAGTATCTCATTTCATATCAACACTGAGTTTAAATTAACAGAGCCAGTATCAGGCTGACATCTAACACATAGCAAATATAAAGTATTTGAATCCCATCATGCAGAAAATAACACAAGAAAACTGTCCAGTGTTTCTGAATAGAGACAACAAAATATCAATTGAATCAAAAAAATTGCTAAAAGGAGAAAAAAATCACATCTAATACTTCAAATCTCAAAACATATGGTTGCTTTAATCCACAATGATTTGTCCTATAAACAGCCAAATAAAATGATCAATCAAAAAAGAAGGATGCTAAAAGGAGGCAATATTAAAAGAATATTTAACTTTACAGAACTTGTAATAAAAAACAACATCAGAAAGGTCAATAAGAACAACTCTCAAAGAAAAAATAATAAATTAATTATTTTTATCATTTTAAAAAATAGACATATGGGACATCCTAATTAAATTATCTGATAGACCATTTCAGGAATCAGAATAGAGCTTTAGGGGGGACACAAAGGCTTCATATATAGATCAAAAATTATTCTATAATATGATCAAAATTAAACTATGGTCACTTAAGTAAAGTATAGCAATATGAGAAAGAAAAAGGACAGACTAGTGTCATATAAGAGATAGTAAAGGTTTGCAATATGAATTTAAGACAAGCCAAGGAGAATGGGAGGAATTGTCACATAGAAAGAAAGAGAAGGAACAATGAATAGTGTCTCAAAAATCTAGAGAAGACCAGTCTGTTGTTAAGAAGAAAGAAGTCGATGCTGTCAAATGATTCAGGAGAGGTCAGAAATTATGAGACCTGAGAATAGGTCATGGAATTTAGCAACTTGGTAAAGAGTAATGTCCATTTAAAAGTGAAGATACCATGATATTCTTGCTGAAATGAAATATTCACTTTAGATTTTTTTATTCATTAATGGAGGAACATGATGTTTCCCAATTTGGAGGGGTACAATGAGAATTCATAATTAGCCATTTACCACCTTAAAGTTTACAAATGCTTTAATGTAACTATTATACTAAAGAAACAATTTCAATGATCCGTTTTTTTTTTCTTATTTTTCCACCAGAGAATTGTATGTATTCAACCTGGATGATTCCTATAATGAAAATTATAATGAATCACACTGCATGGGGATGGTTTTTATGATGTCTAAAATATTTGTCAGTGTTGCCAATGATGATGATTCCACCTGTGAGTGAAACACTCCCTTTTTGGTTATCTCAGTGCCAAGGTAGATAGACTTTTCAGTTAAAAATCTTAATTGTTGGCTTTGTTGAATTTGTTGAACTGATTAAAGTTCAACAATTTTTTTTTGCTTTGTTACTCACAGTTAATTGTCCTCTTCAAATTAATGATATCAGGCCAATAAGGCAAAACACAGTTAAATCATTTTACAATGACAACAAAATATGGGATTATATTTTCAAACAGTACATCCTCTTAACAAACTTTCTATAAGTCCTTTAAAGAATTCTTTAAAGTGAATAGGTTTCTTTTGGTGTGTCTTTACTAATATTATAAGTATTTCAAAGAGCTTTTAATTTTCTCACAGCTAGATCATTATGGATTCAACCTATTATTTATTTTCTTGCCCTTGTAGTTTGCTAAGTAGAGTTTGAGTAATGAGAGTTTCATAGGCAGCAAGTAAAGGAAGGCAACTTATTAGGTCACATTGAAATTTTACCTTCATTTCAATAGAAGCATGTGGTTTAGATAGATATTAAATATTATTTACTGACAAATATATCTTTCTAATATATAGGCATGATTACATCAACCAACTCATCCAGCCCTATTACCAGCCATTTTAATGACCTTCAGTTGCTCCCTATCTCCTCCAAGATCAAATATAAAACGTGCAGTTTGGGATCCAAAGTCAAGCATAACCTTCAAGCCCTACTTTTCCAACTTTTTATAACCTGCACCTTCCTGTCCTTCATGTACTCTATGACTCAAAGACACTGGTTTCTTTGTTATTTTTTGTGGGAGCAGCACAAGATTAGGGGTTTCGATTCCAGCATGGCTGTGGAATGCCCAATGCACCCCAGTTTGCATCATCTCTGGGAAATCATGGCTTAGAAATTATCAAGCACATAATGCTCCCCAGTATGAGAAAATCAAACATTTCCCCCTTCTCAAATATTACATGTTCTGCCAAGAAAATCACTGAAGCAGGAGTTCTATGAGAAGAACATACAGTATTGGGTCATATATTTGTTGACTGGGAAAAAACACAGAACTATTAAATAGTCAAAATCACTCTTTAATCAAGGGAACAAGGGGTTCAGTGCAATATTAGACCTCAACACAGAGCTGTGCGTCACACACACAACTGCATAGAGTCTGAAGATTGAACTCTGGAAGCTCTGGACACTGAGCCAAGAGAGTGCCATCACACTAGATGATGACTCTGAAGAGCCATTAAAGGTAGGGAGCTTAAATACCTTTCTAGGTGAAACCTGGGGGCTGAGGATGAGAAGGACAGTTTATTGACTTTACAATGGTGAGAAAGGAAAATGAGAAGTTCCAGACAGTAATAACAGTGAGGTGCTGATGGTTTACAATGGACACAAAAGGGAAAGATCCAGCCCAGGGCTGGACCACTTTGGTAAAGGATTTAAGCCTAGGGGGAGAAACCATTGGGACAAAAGAGATACTTAAAATCTGATGGGATTAGCTATTCCCACTCAAACTACCAGAAGATGTATTGTTAGCCTGAGACCAGTGAAATATGACCTTCCTTCAGGGAGGAACATTCTGGTGACAAGGTCAAAACCTGGGGTTTCTACTTTTGAAGTGGGGCACTTCATAAAGTGAGTCCAAACACCCAGAATTTCAATTATTGGAACTGTGATTTATTAATAAAAGGACAAAAAAAGAATCTACCAGCTGGGATAGACTTCCCTAGTGGAAGCTATCCTGGTCTAACATTATGGTACAGTTTATATAAGTTACAAGATACAAAGTTATTTCCTTTCACATATAGGTTCTTATCTGATAATCATACATATCTTATTGCCAACACAGGAATGTGAGGTCAGTGATGAGGGGACAATCCTCAGATTTATTTACGGGTTGTTATTTAGTGGTTGTTTATTTTCAGATGTTCTTAATCACCTAGCCCTAGTTAGCCATATGTTATCTTGCATTCCATCCTGACCTCTCTGATATTACTGAAATTCCTTTATTTCCCACCCTTCCTAATTCTCATCCCCACGCTAAGTAGAACCTGGTCTACTGCCTGCATAAGCAGCTTGACCTCCTGGGGGGAGGGAAGCTGGGTCTGTTCCCTAAAAATTCAGGCAGGGATTTATCTGTTTTATCTACTTCAATTTTATTGTCCTCCCCTTTTGGGACTATTTCACCTTCAAACTAAATAAACTGGGAATCACCAAATCCCTCCAAGTTACAAGTCCGGGGACCTCTAGATTCCATGTTGACACATTGATATGTTGACATATGATTTATTATCCTGTAGAAAACACCATTTAGAGCCACTAAGGCAATCTACATCCATTGGTTCCATCTTATAAATCATTGCCAATCATTGTTCTTGCAAAAAAGTTTACCTAATCCCTTAGCCTATGTCATTTCCCCTATAAATTGCGAACCCAAAATCAATAAACTTTGTCACTGCTCAAAGATATTTGTCTGCTTTATTCTTTGACAGGATTTATCCTCCTGTAATCCCAAACCATACTCTTTTCTCCATGGGCAACCTGTGAATAGAGTCCTAAGAGCTAGACATTTCAGATTTTACAATATATTCCCCATCTCCTAATTTTGGGTATTTTCACTCTGTCTCATATCTGGAGCATCCTTTATCATCTCTGCCTCCTGTATTCTCTGCTTCAAGTCTCAGCTAAAATTCTACCTCCTAAAATACAAAGGCTTCCCTGAATTCCCTAAATTCTAATGTTTTCCCTCTGTTGTTTAGTTCTAGTTTATCCTGTATATGGTTTGTGTAGAGTTATCATTTCCTGGTCCATAATAGGTATTTAATAAATGCTTATTGACTTTCTCCTATTTCTCCCTTTTGGCATGAAAATAACTTAAGTAGATAACAAAGGTTTAACTAGTATGTGGCACAGTGAAACTTACATATACCAAACCACATGTGACACAGAACAATTAAAAAGTAAAACAAAAATACAAAAAAAAAAAAGATTTTAGCTGAACTTGTATGTGAGTTCTAAAACACAAACAATATATTTGTATATATGGTTTTTCTATCAGAATTTATCAAGGGAGAGAAAAGGAACCCAAAAGAAAAATCAAAACTGAAGATATTCAACAGTGGAACTCTAAAGACAACCGATAACTATACCTGCAACCTGAGAAAAAAAATCACATATTTTCAACTATATCATTTCTAGCTGAAAAACAGTGAACGCCATGGCATTCAGATCACTCTTTGATGCTGTCTTTTTTCAACTTCTAATTACTTTAAGAAATCTATTTACAATGTCTTGTGTGTTCAGTTGGATCATCACAATTTTTTGAGACAGTATGTATCTTGTCTAACATTTCAGATGTAACTGGTCACCTCCATTTCAATGTATGAGGCACTCAGACTAGCTACTCTAAGTCTAAGTTGCTCTGTGGTAGTACAGTCAGTCAAAATAGGTCTCACTAAACCTCAGTAATATGTTTATTTCTACTTTTACTCATTAGAAAAAGCATTTATATAGTTCAAAGCAAGGATATTTAATGAAACAACAATTTGTTTTAGTAACAATAAAATTTTTCCCATAATTTGGAAGGATATATTCGCAAACAAATAACTGATCAGTGGGAGGAGTAAACACATTTATGTATCATATATAGATTTCACACACAAGGAATAGATATGTGTGTCCATACTATCCATGTAGTTAAGGCACACACATGGAGGTATAGACATAAGGAACATTTGGCAGGATCTTTGCTTTATTCTGCTTCCTCTTGAGACTTGCTGGTCAAATTACATCTCTGCTAATCTCCCTGTGCTATCTCTTCTGCTCACTGACTCTCTGACATTTAAGATTCAACCAGTCTTCAATTAAGGTGACACTCCCTTCCTCATAAACATGTGAACACAGACATTTCCCTTTTAGGTTAGCCATAAAAACTCTGTTTCATTTCTTTTGAAAATGTAGGTAGGTCATTCTCATATCCAGTCATCATACTGTTATGGGGGTTCAGGTGTGTACCCCTGGGGTTCGTGAAGGCATCCTTTGCAAGAATGCAAGACTCCAAAATTTAGCTTAAAAACAAAAAGAGAAATTTATTAGTTTAGGGAGTAATATTGAGAATGGCCAGGAGGATAGCAAGTTGGGACAGCAAGATGGGGAGCAGTTCCTGGGAGGACAGCATGGGTGGAAAGGCTGTCCCCCAGAGGACATAAGTTCTGGGGATTTTATACTTTTTACAACAGATGCTGTCATGGTGTGGACATGACTTAGAGTGGTAAGGCCCTCAGGCATTTGGTGGGGTGAGGTGGTCATCTGACTGGGGTCTGCATGGAGGCATAAAGATTCATCTCTTTGTCCATCTTAAGTCTAGAGGACTATCAAAGAGGATAAACATCTCAGGACCCTAGGGGGGTCATTGGGTGTTTCTAGGTTCAGAGTTAGGAGGATGCAAACACAAGGGAGTTTCCCTGATAATAGTTCACCTGGGTTTCTGGGGGTACAATGCCCATGTCAGTACTAAAAAGAAATCTCAACTGCTTTCTCATCATGAAGGGTGGAGCCTGTAAGCTTTAATGGTCTTTTCTTTCAGGGACCAAGTTCTTTGGGAACCCAGAGAAACTAGAGTTCAGTAGGCTTTAGGGTTTCTCTGAGTTCATTCTTCTTTAGTAGCTTGGTGAATAGTCTAGCTTTCTCCTTTATCTTACTTGAAGCTAAAAGTCCTTGTTTATTTTAATCTCTATTCATTCTGGCTTCCATGTTCAGTTGGAACTTTAGAGGTTTTCTTGTTCTTTTGTTTTTTATATTGACAACCTACAAAGCCCTCAAGTTACTTCCAGGTCAATCTCAATTTCCAAATAGTCTCTGGGGTACCACATTTATCTCACTCCACAAAAACTCACCAAAACAAAAAAAAAAAGAAAGAAAGAAACTTTGGGTTTCCAAGGTGGAAATAAAATTTGAATAAACATATATGCTAATAGCCTAAGTGATTACAAAAGCTAAACAAGACAGTTTTACATATAGAGATTTTTGTTAAAAGGTTCATTCTCTACTCTGCAGAGTGGAAGGAAGAAGTGTAATGTCCGGTTCTGGTTCTGATTCCAAGGAGGACACGCAGGAGGTACTTTAATACAAGCTATAGCCTGGGTCTTCACAAGAAGTGAGACCCTGAGCCTTACCTAGAGGAGGTTTATATAGGGGCAGTAAGGGAAGGGGGTGGTCTTACATTTAGGTGACAAAAGGAAGAACACATCAATCTTAGTCTTTGGTACCCAGATGTTCAACATATGGTCATGAGAACCTAGGTCAGGTCAGTGACCCCTGAGACAATTTATCTTTGTGAAACTTGAAGTCCTGAGATAACATATCCTTGTGAAACCTGAGATAACATATCCTTGTGAAACCTGAGATAACATATGCTTGTGAAGCCTGGGATAACATATGCTTGTGAAGCCTGGGATAACATATGCTTGTAAAACATAAGGATATGTCATTCTTAGTTCTTGGGATATGGGGCCCATTTGAGATTAATCTGGAGGGCAAGTTTTCATGATATTAATCTGTTTCTTCAGAAGATCCTTGGGAGTTTTAATTTAGCAAACACACAAATAAATAAAATTAGAAAATAAAAAAGAAGCTAACAAAGTAATCCCTCTTACCTAAATTCAAGTCTTGATTATACATATACAGTTAACAATAGGCAGCTAAATAGATCAGAAGGTGCTGGGCCAAGGGTCAGGAAGCCTCTTCTTCATGAATAGAAATTTTGCCTCTGGCACTTCCTTGCTATGTGACTATGAGAAAGTCACTTAACCCAACTTGCCCCAGTTCTTCATCTGTAAAATGATCTGGAGAATAAAATTACAATCCATTCTAGTATCTTTTCCAAGAAAACTTCGAATTGAATTCACAAATAGTTGGATATGATTGAAAAATGAATGAACAAGAAAAAAAGTTGAAAACAAAGCTACACTTTGACTTTTCCTACATAAAAATAACTGAATTTATCTCCTGACTTAAATTATCATGGCAAGAGTGGTACCTGAGAAATTCTTAGCAGAAAGAGTTTTAGATATCATTTAAAATGAATCAGTGGGCAGAGAGATTTAATCTCCATTTCACCTGCTTGGGAACCCTGAGGGCCCAATGGCTGAAATGTTTATCACTTACTTCTGAATACAAGGATGAATTTATTGTATCTTATGAAATGATGCTAATAGCTTACTGAAGTTCAAATCAGCCAAATTTTTTTTTTTCCATCAATGGGAATTTTTGGGGTGTATTAAATCTAAGAATAGTACAATCTGATACCAACTTGGAGTTAAGGACAAATGTTAGTATTGGTTCTTCTAGAAAAGATAATAAATAGTGTTATTATATTCACACATATTCTTGATCAATTATTCAATTGATCAACATTACTCATTAAATCCTGTGCAAGTTCCATCTTCCGTGAGCTTACATTTCAGTTGATAGAGGCAGCATACACATAGAATTATATACAGAATATATACCAAATTAATATAAACTAGTTCTGAGATGTAGTGTACCAGATTCTGAGGGATGAGTAAAGAGGGCCAGTGCTTGAGTTCTCCCTAGAAGAAAGTAATGGACTCTAAGATGCTAGATTCTACAAAGATTCTAAGATCCAAGCATCCAGAGAATATCAGGCATGTGGGAAGAAAGGAAGGTTAGTAAAAGTTATGGATATGAGATGATATATTGATTGAGAAGAATATCAAGGTCAGTTTAGTGAAGCTATAATATACAGAAAGAGCAGTAATATAAAATGGAACTGTAAATTTTGATTGGGGTCAGGTTGTGAAATGCTTTATTTTCATTTTTACATAAAATTCCACTGATATCATACATTTTAATGTCACCCCCACTCTCCAACATAATTTCCTTCCTCTCTTCTGGAGAACCATGCCTAAGAACAAGGAATCAAAAAGGAGGGGGAAAATTTAGCAAAACCAACCCACACATCAAAGAATCTGATATCATCTATACTGTTTCAGACCTATAGGACCCACTTCCTCAAAGAAGTGGAAAGGTATCTCTCATATTTCTTGCTGGCAGCCAGGCTTGCTAACTTTAAGGCATTCATTTTTGCTTGCTTTTCTCTTTCTGTTCTTCCTTCTACAATGCTGGAGTCATTACACACACACACACACACACACACACACACACACACACACACACACACACATACACATATTCTCCCCTTCCTTGCAATACATAATTTCATTTGTCTAAGTTTACATTTTGCAATTCTTCTCTATATTCACATTCAAGATTTCATATAATATACAAAGACTATACTATATTAAATGATCATAACTTTTAAACATTTCTCCATCATTGAACATTGACTTTTTTATTCCTTGTTATTAATGCATAAATATTTCTACAAAAATGTTAATGCCCATAGGCCTCTTAGTTTCACAATTGACCTTTTGGGTTTTTACTTCTAGGTATAAAATCTCTGAATCAAAGGAAATACCCAGTTGACATACACTACATTCAAATGATTACAAATTAATTCTACTATACTTGAACCAATTAGTGTCTTTATCCTTTCACAATCTTTACAATTTTAACTGTTCTCATATTTTATCTTTGGCAATTTTCTGTATATGATATGAAACTTCAGAATTGTCTTCACTTGCTTTCCTCATTATTATGGATTTCAAGCAAACTTTAATGTAGTTAGTAACATTTTTTAACTGCTTTCAAACACTCTTCATATCCTTTAATTTACATATTGGTGAATCGTTTTGGTTCTTATATGTTCCTGAAAATTGCTTAGATAGTATAAAAATTGCATTTTTATCAGAAATAATTGGATTTAAAGATTACCTCAATATATTCTTTTTCTATTTTGTTCAAGCGAAAGCTTTCTAATTTCATGTAATCAATAGTTTGTCTTATCATTATTAAAAAATTAGATCACTTATTTGGTTAAGAATTTATCCTATAGACATGCTATGAAAAAAATTGAATATTTTTCTCTGACCTAATTATTGTTGAAAATTATTGACCTATTTTTTTAAGTCTGTATCTTCTTGTTGTGATCCTTCCTTTAAATATTTTTTATTTCATTGTGGTCTATAAAAGAGGTGCTTATTTTTCTGGGTTTTAAAATTTTACTAATATTTCTTTGTGTCATATTCTACTTTATTTTTTGTAATGTTGTTTTATGAGAATTACAAAATTGTTATTTATGTTCAAAAGATGATAGAAATATGTTGGCTGTAAATTCTCTAGTAATTTACTGTTTTATATTTTCCACTTTATTTTTTGTTAGGTATATTTTACTTCTGAATGGGGACCAGCTATTATTATTACTTGTTACATTCTAAAATATGTTTTGCCATTCAATCAACATTGTTATGAATATTTGTTCTTTGCTATTTTACACATATATGTTAAATGTTTGTATAGATTACTTTTGTATGATTCCTTTGATATAAAATATAATTTAATCTTGATTGATATTGAGATAATTTTTTTCTAATAGCAAGATTCCAATTGCTGTATTATTGGTTTCCCGAAACATGCATATTTTTCTCATTTCTTATTTTTATTGTGTATGTCTGTTCTTTAGAAGAAAACAGGAGTTTTCTTTTCATATCCAATCACTCTCTCATGTTATTATTTGTTTAACTCAGAATAAAACTTATATGAACATTTGGGACATTCCTCTTTTTTTAATGCCTTTAAAAATGATTATCCCCTTCCTCTTTTTAATATTTTGTCTACATTATGTCTATTGGCTCAAGTTTGCAGAGTAGGTCATATTGGGTTGTACAACTTGATATCTTTTGCATTTTTGAATAAAGCATTCAAATCCTTCCAACTTTTTGTTATGGTTATTGACTAGTAAATAACATGCTATATGCTAATTTTCTTTATTTTTGAGGAGCCATCTCTGGGATACTTGAATAATTTGGCTATTGTTTTTGTCATTGTCCAGTCATTCAATCATGTCCAACTTTGACCATAGGATTTTCTTGGCAAAGATACTTGATGGTCTGCCATTTCCTTTTCCAATGTAACCCATTTTACAGTAGAGGAACTGAATGCAAATAGGGGTTAAATTACTTACCTAGACTTACACAGCCAGCAAGAATTGTAAGATTTAAAATGTTTGAGGTCTTAAACTGTAATGATTAAATGGTGGAAGATATAAATTGTGATAGATATAAGAGAGGGTGAGTAAATTTGACCACAGAAAATATGTTTTCACTACAGTGTCTTGGTTTTTAAATCAAATATAAGGTGGTCGCCAGGGAAATATTCCCAATTATTCAAATACCCAAGTCAACTGGGTTTTATAGAGATTTTAATTAATACAAATGTGGAATTAAAGAAAAGAGAGAAAGAGAGAAAAAGGAAATAAGTATGAAGGGCCTCAAGCCAATATGGCCTAGACCTGAGTCTTAAAAGAGAAATCAGTCAGTTTTTTAACACTCACCACAAGATCTGTCTATGCAAGGATTCTAGTGTCACCAGGCCAGCTCCATCTCAATTGCTTTCACCAGCTCCCTCCTCCATCTGAATGTTTCAGAATCAGTCCTTCCTCAATCTGAATGTTTCAGAATAAGTCCTCCTCAATCTGAATGTTTCAGAATGACTCCCTCAATCTGAATGTTTCAGAATGACCTCCTCAATCTGAATGTTTCAGAATGACTTCCTCAATATGAATGTTTCAGAATGATTTCCAGCTCTTCTCTGAGCTCCTTATTTTTAAGGGCAAAATCTCTTATGTCACCTCCCCGAAGTTCTTCCATCTACCAATCACTGTAGATGTTTTCCAAAAGACAGCCCATTTTGAATTCACAGCTGAGTAGATTAATCTCTTTAGTATGTCAGAAAAAAATGCTGCTGTGTCGACTAATTTCATTAAGAGAAAACCTCTAAGTAAGTTTTCACCTTTTAGGTCTAAGTAGTTTACAAGTTGCCCTACCTTTATAGGCACTTAGCATCCCATTGTAGCAATTCCAAAAATAGGCATGGCTCAAAGAACTCCTTTCCTTTATAAGTATGGTTTTCAAGTACTTTCATTGTTTAGCAAGGAGTTTTCTGCCCTAAAGCATTCTTAAGTACGGGTAGAATAGAGGTCCTCCCATAGCAAGGAGTTTTCTCCCCTAAAGCAGTCCCAAGTAGGGATGGGGTAGAGATCCTCCCATAGCAAGGAGTTTTCACATTCAAGTAGAGTTCTCACTATCTTGTAGGGGATTATTTCAAGTAGGGAATTGGAGGATTCCTCAATGTGGAGTAAAATTTTTAACATTCATAAGTCTGTGAAATTTTAAGGTTTACAGTATCTGAGACAAAATTTGAACTCAGATCTTCATGACTCTTAATTCTCATGGCTTATCCTTTGTTCCATTAGCTGCTTCATAAATATATTACAGAATGTTTAATCTTTGAATTAGGGTGAAGAAAACAGTGTGTTTAAAAAAAATATTTCCCTTGGCTAGTGGTGGTTTGGGAAATTATTACATTTCATCTCTAGGTGTTTCAGAGCTGATGTGAAGAATTATTTATAAATATGCTTAATTGGTGCTTTGTTTTCTGTATTGGGTGGTACTTTTTACTGAGTCAAGATCAGATTTTTTAAATTGTCATACTCTTCCAGAAGACCTTACGATATTTAAGTTGTCTGTGACTATACTATCCTTAATATACTTTGTTTTGATTTTTTTTGTTCTTTTGAATTACTTTTGCTTTTTCTTCTGAAAGTTTTTCTCTATACTTTATATATATATATATATATATATATATATATATTTCTAAATCTGCTAATCTCTCATTTATGCAAAAATTTTCAATTTTGGATTTATTTCAAAATTATGCATTGAGATCTCAAAGTTCTATGTTCATTCTAATCTGTTTTATGAATATTATTTCTCTTTTGAACAATTGTGGAGTTTCTTTTTTTCTATTTTTTTTAAAGATTCTACAGGATTCTGAAGGCATTGGTTCTATTTCTTTTGCTTTTTAAATATTTTTGAGAACTTTGCTTTCTCTTTAAAGTTATTCAAAGAAATAGCATTTTCTTTTGTCATAGGATCTTCTCTCTTAACCTGTTTTCTTGTGTTTGAGCTTTTTATGGAGGTGTTTTAATCAAAATCTTTGCTGTTTCAACTTTTTATGAAATTGTTCTATTACTCATTTTCCCTTCTGTAGATGTTTATATCTCTTTGTATGTGTTACTTGACTATAAAACCTCCTTAAATTCGGTTTTAAAAGGTTTCCCACCCTATGTTCCTACACTGTGTGTACTTAAAGGGAGTTATATGAGCAGAACTGGCCCCAAATAGATTAAGTTCCTTTTCCTTTAGGCTAAATATAGCCACCCACATTGGCTCCTTTATTTCTTTGACTGAGATGAACTAGAATCAGAAATGTTTTGGTTGGAGGGGAAGCTAGGATGAATGTTCAAAAAAAATATTTGTAGCTTTGAAGTTCCAAAAATTCTATCCCTTGTAAGAAGGCAATACCTCTTCAGACTTTCTACTCCTCCTTTTCAGCTACCTTTGGCTGGGCAAGAGTGGGAGTATGAGATTACTTCAGAATTTCTTCTTCTTTAATAATGAGAGAGAGAATATTCAGACAGATACAAGATTCAAAATAAGAGAGACATTAATTGTGTTCCTGTGAGGTGGTGAGGTAAATAAGCAAATGGATATGTCAAGATTAAACTTTACCAGTATTAAATCAGATTTTTCTATTTTCAGAATAATCTGTTTGTTCAACTCAGCAATACTTCCTTTAAGTCTGGAGCATAATTCTTTTTGTTTTGTTCTTTTTGAGAGGAGGAGCTAGGAGATAAAGGAGTTATAGAAAAGAAATTTGATTTGCATAATACTGGGCTCATGACCCACTATGCTTTGTGAGTGGATTTAAATGAGGAGTTTAATTCTATAATATTAGTAATAATGAGTCATTAATGTTTAAAGAGGGGATTAACATTGTCAAAACTGAGACAGAAAATAACTTTGGCAGCTATGTTGAGGATTTTTTGTTATAGAGATGGACTTGAAGTAGCGATAATGATTAGAAAACTATTGCAGGGATTCAGGTTAGAGGAGATGGAAACTAAACTTAATCTTCTAGAATAACAGATTTTTCCAGGAAAGAAAAGTATTGATTTGTTCCTAAAAGTGCCAAACATATAATTTCCATGATCTAGGTTCACAAATAATGAGAGTATGGGGTAGTGGATATTGAAAAGGCCTCAAGAGTTAGGAAGACACAGGTTTAAATTCTACTTCTGACACATACAGGAATTATGTGACATACTTAAGCTTTTAAGCCTCAGTTAGTTCTTGAAAACCAGTGTAAAGAGCAAATGACTATCTTAACTGATACAGGAATTCAGGATCTCGGGGAATTCCTTATAATTAAAAAAGCACAATTCCAGCCCAAAAAGTTTTTTTTAAAAATGGCTAAAAAGACAATGCCAGAGATTAAAATAACAGTAGTTACTAAGACCATTATTTGTGTTTGCACTGGAAAGGGGAATAAGTGATTTATTAGTGAAATAGCAAGAAAAATGGCAGCTTTTTCCATTAAATGCATTTGTGGGTAGCCAAGTGAGCAAAATTGTGTCTTTTTGAAACCATTACCTGGACTGATTCCCTTTAAACTTGAAAACAGGAGTTGTATTTTATCAGATTTATATATATTTCTATGTTAACTTAATATAGAAATATGAGCCATGCAAGCCTTCAGTATATGTCAAGTAATGATAGTGCTCTGGGCAAGAAGCCTATTGTTCACCTGGCACAAATACTAGCAAACTTCATTTTCATATCACTTTCTTTTTAAATACTGAAGATAGAATATGGAGAAAAGCCTTCATATAGAAGAAGGTAGGTTAAGTGGAGAGGACAGTTAAAAACCACTTCAAAGGGTTGAAGTTAATTGTAAAATGTTTGTAGAATCCAGCTCTGATAGCATCATTTTCATTTATTTTTTTCAGGTTCAGGTTCTTCGGAATGCAGGTGAAGAAGTTACCCTAACTGTGTCGTTCCTAAAAAGAGCACCTGCTTTCCTCAAACTGTTGCTGAATGAAGATTGTGCCTGTAAGCATTTATAGTAAATAGAAAGAAAAATATATCTATCACTCACTATCATTTTCAAACTTTTTTTCTGATAATGATTGGCATCTTCCTTTCTAAGTCAGGATTGTGGTTTACATGTGAATATTTTCTAATACCAGCTGCTAAATTAATATTTCTGGAAGGTGATAAATGCTATCTTTGCCACAAGAAGAATTCACAGTATTTAAACAGACTTTCGTATGCCAAGGCCTGACAGGGGAAAAAAAATGTAAATCATAGGTAACATATCTATTTGGTGCCTCCACAATCAGGAGACTTTAAGAGCTCTCTTGGAGCTAAAGATTCGTACATTTTAATCTGATTAGAAGATGTGTTAATAAAGAATAATTTCAGTTTACTTGCCTTTAATTATTAGGGATATGAAAGGATAAAGTGGATTCTTTCTAATTATAATCAATTATATGTGTATCTTACATTAATATTATCTGCTTCATTGGATCCTTCATTTCTTAAGCTGTCAAATAAAAATAGAATCCAAACTTTCTTTCTTTGAATGACTTAATATTTGATAGTGAGTGTCTAATACTTTACCTCCACCCTGCCTATGATGATCAAAGTCCTTTCATATTACATGTGTTTTTATGAACTCAGAAAAAAAATCATGATCTGACTGCCCTCTTCTTGGGCATTTGCATGGCAAGGGTTGTTCTTAGACAATAGAAAGAGAGCTAATTCAGAGAATTACAGAATTTTAGAGTGAGGAGGAAACTCTTCTGTAATGTACCAAAAAAGTGATTGCCCAGGCTCTGAAAAAATACTTCCCAAAATGGGAAATAGACCACATCTTGAGACAGCCTAATCAACTTTTGGAAAGTGTTCGTTATTAGAAAGGTTTTGTTTGTCTGTCTTTTTTCTCTTAACATCAAACCTAAAATTGTATCTCTGTGACTTCCACTCACTGCGTCTTGTTCACCCCTTTGATGCTAAAGAGAGCAAGTCTAATGGCGCTTCTATTTGGAAATCACTCAAATACTAACCTAGTTACCCTTCTTTGGACACTCTCCAGCGTCTCAATGTTCTCTTAAACTATGGTGTCCAGAACTGAATAGAATAATGCAGATGGGGTCCAAAAAGGACAGAGAGCATTTGGATAATCACCTATTCTTCCTGGAAGCTCTTACTTTGTTTAATGTAACCCAAGATGGAACGGACTTTCCTGGAAACACATTATAACACTGAGTAATATTGAACTTCATTAATAGTTCTTATTCACAATAGTTCTTATTCATAAAGCTTTTCTAATTTGGAAGGTCCTTTTAAATTTCAGACTCCTTTGGCATTGTCTTCAAGAATCCAGGGTTATTCTATGCCAACAGTGACTGGAAGAAAACTTTAGTGGAGAGATCCATTTCTCAAGTAAAAAGTACTTATTAGTTATTGAATTAAATTAAATCTAAACATAACAGTACTCTTAATTATGAAAGTCTTGTAAGATCATTTTTTTTTACCAGAAGAAAAAATAAATGGGATTTGGAAAGGGGGAAACTCCTTCTAGTGCTTTCATTTGTAGAAGGCAGAAAATGTACTTTTTGATTCATTTCACTCTGAATTCACTGCTCTACCTAGTTTTAACTCCTAAGAACAAGATGCCCCCCCTGTGCTTTGTACTACTTGGTGTTCTCTCTCTCCTTTTGTCTGCTATTTCTCCCACATTAGATAATAAAGTCTTGTGGGCAGAGATGGTCTTATTTTTATTAATTGTATTCCCAACACTTAGCACAGTCCCTGCCATATATTAAGTACTTAATGAATGTTTACAGGATTATTATTGGATTAGAGCATCTGCAAAAATGAATATTAGTTCTATACTTTACTAATAAAATCCAAAGCAATTGGAGCAAATTTTGGAAACCGAGAATAATAGATGGCAATTATTTACCACTTTAACTTTTGGAAAGTACTTAAAATATGATAACTTATTGTATCTTCAGAAAAATCCTGAGAGATAGGAACTATTATTATTCTCATTTTACAATGAGGAAATGGTCTGAAAGAGTTTTACAGGACCACACAGCTAGAAATTATCTGAGGTAGAATGTCAAGACCACCTAACTCCAAATCCAACATCCATCCATTGTTCCCAAAGTCACAAATAATCTTATGAATTACCAAATGATCTATACAGGAGTCTGAAGAAAGGTTCTCTACAAAAGCCAACAACTTACAACACTAACTTGTGTCTTTATTGACAACCGAAGAAGAAAACCTCTAAATATGGCTGCCCCTCATACATTCATATTAATGCCAAGATTATTACTGATAGGTAGCTGTCATTATCTTTAATGGAAAGAGGATTTAAATCTTAAAATTTGTAATTCATCCCAATGATCAAAATTTATCATAAAAATTGAGGTTGCTTCTGAAAATTATTAAAAAAACAGTATTAGCATAATATTCATCAGGCATTTTTTGCATGAGCTTATCCCCTTATTCCCTCTTATACATGACCCACTACAAATCAGTCATGGAATAGTAGGACATATTTGGGATGTTTTACATTTTCTATCACAGTATGCCTATAGCTACCAAGATGGCATTCCAATTTAATTAACTATGATATACATTTACAAAATAGAACCTCTTAATCTGAGATCCATAAACTTATTTTTAAAATATAGGTAAGCTAGATTTTAACATATTTGATTTCCTTTGTAATTCTATGCATTTTATGCCTTTAACTGGAGAGTGAGGGGTCAATTTTACTAAAAAATGTTAACAAATGCTACTTTGAAGTAATATGATATTCTAAGTACATTTTAATGCATAGAAATTAAGACCTCCATATTAACCTATTTGCTAGAGTGGCTTTATATAAAAAACTCTTCTCTAAAATAACAGGGGAAAATGTTTGAAAGGAATTCTTGCTCATTAAATTTAACATAGGAATATAAGATAGCTTTAAAACTAAAGGGTCACATATCCAAGGAAAGTATAATAGAATTTCCTTTCAAGCAATATAGAATATTTTCAATATTAAGCTCTGATTTCAGTGAAATAATTTATTTCTTCATTGCTAAAAGTTAACAAGCCTTTATTATCTACCAGGTGCCAAAGCTGTATGCTAAGCTGAGGAGCTCATAGTTAGTGGGGGAGGCAACATATGAAAAGCTATGTACAAACAAGATCTATTTTGGACCATGTACCAGAGAAAATGACAGAGAAAAGACATTAGTATTAGGTGGGGCAGGAAGAGCTAGTGCTTATTATAAAAGGTAAATTTTTAACTGACACTTGAAGGAAACCTGGGATTATGAAGCAAATTGTTAAAAAGTATTTTTAGGTATGCCAATCAGAAATATGAAATATATATGTATGCACACATATATGTATGAACAGATTCATTTTAACCATTTAGATTATGCAGATCTTGCTTCTCCTATAGGTGCTCCAAGTGACCAGAGCAGTGGCACATCTTCCCCCCTTTGTGACAGTGGCTTGCATCTCAACTACCATCCTACCAATACGGTAAGAGGCCTGATACATGAATAAAACATAAGAAAAAGAACAAAAAGAACAACCAAAGAAGAATCCAATTTAATCGATAGCTAAGAACTTTCACTAATCCTGAGTCATCGAGATTTAAGTCCTTGGTTACTTCATTCTTTATATATTTGTACCTCAAGAAGCCAAAGGGAAAAAGAAATAGGCCAAGCATTTCTGTTATCTTTGCTTTTGATGAGTCAGCATCTCACGAGGTTGTCAAATATCAGGCATCTAAGGAATACACCTGAATTTCTGAACTGAAAGTGTAATGCAAACTAAAATTATTTTCTTAGTAGAGTAGCTAAACCAATATATAAGTTTTACCACTGATGAAATACTTTGCAATTATGAGCTGAATTTTTTATTTATCTATTAATGTATAGTGGGAAATTGTATTCTCACACTTGTGATGTTTCATGATTTTGTGAATTATTTTCAGAAATATAGCTATGTGAGGTGATTGTGACTAGACTTGTTTTCTTCACTGAAATAGGGAGTTCCCAGATAAGGAAAGTTGTTCTATTAAGTAGGTCGGCACCTTTCTGAAACTGATGGTCTTAGAGAATTGTTGAAGGCACTAAGAGTTTAAATAACTTCCTCAGGAACACAAAGCCAATATGAATCAGAGATCATACTAGAATGGAGGCCCTTCTATGTTCTTCTAGTTTTCTAACCACTTATGACACATTGCCTCTCCATATGTTTCATATATAACATCATTCTTTGGTTTTCAAAATAAAAATTACTCATTTTCACCACTAGATGTTTGTGAGCAGCACTGCCCATTAACGTATTTTGGTCACTGGAAGCCATTCATTCTCTAATCATTGTAGATTCTGGCACTTATTTCAATTTAATTCTAATGAATAAATAACTCTGAAGTCCCTATTATATGTAACATATTCCTATGTACTGTGAATGCATGTGTGAAAAACAAAGATCCTAGAAGAATCATTTATTTCATGATGGCCTTTGGAAACAATTTTTAACATTTATTTTCTGATATGTTGAGATCCAAATTCTCTCCCCTCCACACTTCTCCCCCCAACCAAGGCAACAAGCAATCTGACATAAGTTATACATGCGCTATCCTGTAATATATGTATTTCTGTTCATGTTTTGAAAGAATATATAACTCAAGAAGGAAATAAAGTGAAAAATGGAATGCTTCAATCTACATTCAGATTCTATCAGTTCCTTCTGTGACAGAAATAATTCTCTAAAGATGCTAAATTATTATTAATATGTAAAATTAAAAATTACATAAGAGTTAATCTATATGAATGAATAAATGAATGAATGAAAGAACATTTATTAGGCATTTGCTATGTGTAAAGAAACATGTTAAGTGTTAGGGATATAAATAGAATAGCAAGACAATCTGATCCTGGAGTTTTAGCTGTAATTCAATAAAAAATGATTCCCTCTCAAACTGGAATCATTGGATTAGGAACTTGCATTCCTTTACTAGCAGACTAGTTCACTATTAGACTGGCTCACAAATGAAATTCCTGAAAATATTTAAATAAGGTAGAGATATATTTATCTTGTTTGGTTATCTAATAATATATTCTCTTCTTGACCTAATCAAAGAAGATTATGCCTCCAAGATCATAGAGTAGAGACCATCTTTATACATTTAATATCTTCCCATTATACTTACTACATCAATCAACATGGAACTGAAACATCTAGACCCTTAATGTATACTTTGTGTTTTTATGTACAGATATAAGACACCAGGATTTTTACTACTAGTTCTTAACTTAGATCAGTAAGTGTGAATTTCCAGGTATTTCCTATGCTAGTCTTCTTCCTATATAATAATTATTATCTATAATATGTAGTCTGGCAAATATATATAGGCAATTTTCTCCCTACTACATTCTTTGTATGAGTTGTATAAGAAACTAGGTAAAAATGTCCTTATCTTTGCTTAGGCTTTGCAAATGATACTTTAGTTCTTTGAGACTAACTATAATGTAGTGCTTCTTAAGTGTGTGTGTGTGGGGAGGGGTCTGTGAACTTCTTTTCAAAAGAATTTCATGTGGACAGCTTGGTGCCTCAGTGGTTAGAGAGCCAGACCTAGAGATGGGAGGTCCTGGGTTCAAATCTAACCTCAGACATTTCCTAGATGCTTGACCTGGGCAAGTCATTTAACACCCATTGCCTATTTCTTACCTTCTGCCTTGGAACCAATACACAGTATTGATTCTAAGACATAAAGTAATGATTTTAAAATAGTATTTCATAACTGCTTTGATATAGTTGTTTTCCTTTTAATTCCTTTGTATTTTGCTTTTATGCTTCTGAAAATATTATTCTAAAAATGGGTCCAGAAACTTCACCATATTTTCAAAGGGTCCATGATGCAAAAATGACTCAGAACCCCTGCTCTAATGAGATTAATATTGCTTTCGTGCCATTTCTTTTTAGTCTTATGCTTGTCTTCTGCCTCTAGGAATGACACAGAATGAATAATTTATTCCCTACCAGAGGACATGACTTTCTAGGCATATTTGACCAAGTTCTTGTGATCTTTTTCTTCTTTATTAGGGAAAGGTTTTCTTTTTACTAGGCCTTACTTAAGAATTCCCTCAGAGGTTGTATGAGATTGAGTGACTTAAAAACTAAATATTTCTTTTGATGAAAAACAACTGAATATGATCACTTTCACATATTTATTAATATAATAATTTAAAAATAATTAACAGTTACAGGTTATTCATTTAATTTTTATTTATCTGAAAATGTGTTTTTAACTTAATTTCCTATAATTTTATGCTCAATTCCAATAAACTAAATAATAATCATCATTTCCTTTTATGAAGTATATACTGTCTGGAAATAGTTTGAAAAAAAAAGATTGCCTTAATTGAAAAATAAAACATTTTAAGTTATGCAGTCCAAGTTTATGCAACAATCTTTGAATAATATTTTGAACTTGAGTCTGAAATCTATCCTAGCAGAAATTTTTAGAGTCATCAAATAACATATCACTAAATAAGATTGAATATTAGTAAATTTCTATTGAGTAATTTTATTTGAATGAAACAAGGAAATTATATCACTACAATGGTAATGATATGAAAGATAATGAGTGGCCCAATGTGACAACTTTGACAATTAACTTAAGGTGCTATTAGGATAGAGTGACATATTTTATCATTAAAAATAAATTAAATATTATTAAACAACTGACACCATCTCATTCAAATAGAACTGCACTACATAATAGCATATATTAAGTTTGGACATCTATCTAGGTTTTATTTGAAGTCCTGTCACTGGACAATTTTGTGACCTTGAACAAATCATTCAGTTTTTCTTGAAGTTCCTATTCTGTGAAATGATGAAAATGAGTCAGGTGATTATGTTTTATTTTATTTTTAAAAAGTAATTAGTTTATTTAAAATATTTTTTCATGTTTATATGATTCATGTTCTTTCCTTCTCCTATCCCCTCCCTGATCCTGGAGGTGATGAGTATTTCCACTGGGTTATACATGTATCATTGTTCAAAACCTATTTCCATATTATTAATATTTTCAATAGTGTGATCATTTAAAATCCAGATCCCCAATCATATCCCCATCAAGCCATGTGATTGATCATATGTCTTCCTTCTGCATTTCTACTTCCATGGTTCTTTCTCTGGATGTAGATAGTGTTCTTTTTCATAAATCCCTCTCTATTGTCCTGGATCACAGCATTGCTGCTAGTAGAGAAGTCCATTACATTCAATTGTGCCACAGTGTATCAGTCTCTATTTAAAATATTCTCCTGTTTTTGCTCCTTTCACTCTGCATCAGTTACTTGAGGTCTTTCTAGTTCACATAGAAATCATCCAGTTTAAGGTTCCTTTCGGCACAACAGTATTCCATGGTGATAGTATTTTAGATTTCAAAATAGAAATAATGTTTGAAGTCATTTAATCTATCCCCTTCGTTTTACTTTGAAAAATGATCTGCAATGCCCATTCTAGCTTTATCATTTTATGCATATAAATATTTGCTCTTGGTTTATAATTTTTTTGTAATAACAATTAAAATATACTTCTTAGAGGAGTTTTTATGGTTCACAAAATAAATACATACCTGTGGATCTATGTATCCTCAGACTCATCAAAATCCTCCCAATATGGGTAGAGTTTGGCAGATTTTTCTACTTTCTTTTTATTGTCAGGCAATACCTGACAATGCATGGTAAATACCAAAAATTAGTGCATATGAGCCTTTCCTCTCTACTTGCACATTCCATAGTATAGAAGGACTTGTTTCTTATTAAATTATAAACAGATTTAAATAAGAAGATGGTATGTTAACATAATGTTTTGAATTGCATCTTAGAGTATTAGATTTTTGAAAATGAATGTATTTGAATTACAAATTCTTTTCAAAACTGAGAACATAATAGTGAATTGTCATTTGGAGCTAGAAAATTTACAGGTAAATATTCAACTATTCAGTCAGAACAATCTCTCTGAAGATCATAGTTTTCATTTTCATACCCTAAAATCTATATTTTCTTTCTCATACATCTCAGAATCCAGTTTTATACATAAAGAAGAAAATGCATGAGTCATATCAAAGATAATATAAAATAATCTTCAATACGGGAAACCAAGGAAGAGTTATTTGTTAATTGTAGTGTTCCTTTTCTGATATTATAGCAAAATAAATTATCACAATGATTAGATTGGATATATGGTGAAAGGTTATCCACTTAGGTTTGGTGAATCCTTAATTTGTAGTATATTTGGCAGAATATGTTGAACCCTCTTCTGTACTCTATCAAAAAAGGGTGCTTTAAGTAAATTAAAATTATGAACACTCTACATAGATCATACAAAAACTTTAGAAAAGCATTGAAACACATCATTATATAAGTTTTATGGCAGATTCTTATTATTTCACCTTACCAAATGTTAGTTTAGTAAGGTCATAATATGCCACAATGAGAAATATTCTGTCTATATTTTTCATCAAATCACATATGGTTATTCAAATTACTGAGCCTTTACCATATATTATCATAGTGCACATATAAAATGTCACTTTTCATTACTACTAAAGGACTCCTATTTTGAGAATAACAGCGACCACAATACTTTATAAATATTACATTTAATAATTTTATTTTCATTTATTATACCACCAAGAGCTTAGCCTCTCTTTCTAGCGTTATTCTATATGTATTCCTTTTCTATACATTATGGTCCAAACAAAATGGCCTTATTTCTCACATCTACCATGCCATTTCCCATCTGATTCAAAAAATCCTTCACTTCCTTCAAGTTGTATCTCATGGACCATTTTCTAGATGAAACTTTTCTGGATCATTTCCAGTTGTTAATTCCTTCCCTCACAATCACTTTATATTTAATTACCCTGTATGCTTTATTTTGCTCTTTTATGTGTGTATATATCTATACATATGTAATTATACATGTGCTGTTTAGTTGTTCAATCATATTTATTCTACCTGAATCCATCAACTATTTGTCCATATTGGACTGACTTTCCATTTCCTTTTCTGGTAGCCTCTCATTTTATAGATGAAGTGAGGCAACTAAAAGCTAAATAATTTGCCTATGATCACATAGCTTATAAGTATCTAATATCATATTTGAACTCATATCTTCCTGACTCCAAGCCTGATATTCTATTCACTACCCTGATAATATGTCCCGATTCTATATGTACCAATATAATAGTATAAGCTTCCCCAAAATAATATAAGCTCCTTGACAGTAAAGGCTGTTTCAGTCTTAGCATTTGTATTCCCTGCACTAGCTAGAAATGTGAGACCTGGTGAGTTGCTTATAAAATGTTTATTTTTTAATGGGTTCTTATGTAACTAAAATGGACACGTAGCCTTTTTTTCTATTTGTTTTCTTTCCCCAGTTACATGTAACAATTTTCCCACTTTAAAAAAAAAAAAAGATTTCTGAGTCTCAAATTCTCTCCCTCCCCTCTATCTCCTACTATTATCTCCCCACCTCCACTTCAGGGATGATAAGCAATCTGATACAGTGTATAGTAAAACATTTTTCTATATTAATACTTTTGTGGAAGGAAACTCTAAAACAAACCAAAAAAAAAAAAAACCTGAGATAGTGAATAAAGCTTACTTGATTTGGATTCAGACTACATCCATTCTTTCTCTGGAAGCAGATGGCATTTTTTATTATGGGTCCTTTGGGACTGTTTTTGATCATTGTACTGGTGAGAATAACCAAGTTATTCACAGTTGTTCACTGGATAGTATTCCTGTCTCTGTGCACAATGTTCTCCTGGTATTACTTCAGTCCACTTCAGTTCCTGTAAGTCTTTCCATGTTTTTTTAGCTCCTCCTGCTCATCATTTCTTATTGCACAATATTATTCCATTACAATCATGTATTATAACTCACTCATTCCCTAATTGAGGGATAGCCCCTCAGTTTCCAATCTTTGCCCACATAAAAAAGACATGCTTTAAAAATGTTTGTACATATAAGTACTTCCTCTTTTTTATCTCTTTGGTCTATAAACCTAGTAATTATATTGCCGTATCAATGGCAGATATTGTTTTATAGCCCTTTGGGTATAATTCCAATGACACTAAGGTTCACATGATCCTCTCCCCATTTAGTCATATATTCCTCTCTACTGTAGAAGGTCTTTCATGACTCCTTTCTGTGAGATTATTTGCCCCATTCTGTTTTTCCCTTTTTCCTTCTTCCAATGTATTCCTCTTTCTTACCCCTTAATTTTATTGTTTTGAACATTATCCATTCAACTCACACTCTTGCCCTCTACTACTTCTAATTGCTCTAATAATAATGAAGTTCTTAGGAATTACCAGAATCTTCTTCCCATGTAGGTATGTAAATAGTTTGACCTTATTAAATATCTTTTGATTTCTCTATCCTGTTGTCCTTTTTGTTCTTCTTGTGAGTATTGTTTTTGAGAATTCAAATTCTTTATTCAACTCTAGTCTCTCCATCAGGAATGTTTGAAAGTCTTTTAGTTCATTAAATACTAATATTTTTTTTTTGCCCTGAAATACTATGCTTAGTTTTGCTAGGTAAATGATTTTTGGTTGAAGTCCTAGGTCCTGAGATACTTTGACAAAGAAGAGGCTAAATCTTGAGTTATTCTGAATATGACTGCATTTTATTTGAACTATTTCTTTTTAGATGGTTGCAATATTTTCTCCTTGACTTAGCAATTCTGAAATTTTGGTATAATATTCCTGGGAGTTATCCTTTTGGTATTTCTTGAAAGAGGTAATAAGTGGATTCTTTCTATTTTTATCCTCTGGTTCTGTATGATTGAAAATCTGTTAATCCTAAAAAAAGAACTACATATCATTATCAGTTTCTGGCAGGTGAGTATGTGAGATACAATGGTAAATTTTGAACCCTTCACACTAATCATGCCAACCTCTTCATTTCCTAAAAAATATATCTCACATTTATTCTCATATCTATGCCATTGCTTATGCTAGTTCCCTCATGTGAAAGCTACTTTCTCCTTACCCAAATAGTGTTTATTCTTTCAGACATATGTCAAGTCCCATCTTCCTATTCACACAGCATATTACACTTGTTTTCCCAGGCTCTGAAGCTCTTTGGTACTCATTTTCTCTGCTAATCTTCTTGACATAACCACCTCTCTGTTCCAGTGATTTAAAATATGCAAGTCTTATAGCTCTCTTCTAATTTAATTTTTCATATTTGTGTCTTCCCAAGGAGACTTGAAAGTTCCTTAAGGACAAAATGTATATGTAATGTTTCTTTTGCATACCTCCAGAAATTTACAGAGGGCTGAACACAAATTGTGTGCTCAATTTAAAATAGGTAAGTGGATATTTGGAAGAAAATAGGAATAAGGAAGACAAGTTCAAATCTAGTCTTAGATACTTATGGCTCTGTGACTTTGGGTATATCACATCACTTCTTTAAAACTTCCCCATTTGTAAAAGAAAAGTAATGGACTAGATAACCTGTGTTGTTCTTATCAGTTCTAACCCTATGATCTTATTCAAGGAAGGATCTGAACCTATCTATACCTTCCTGAGCATAGCAGTTTGTTTACTATGTCTTACAGAGCTCTCTGAAGAAGAAAATGATCCAATTCGTGATGCCCATTACTTCCAATATTTTCTTTTTTCTAGTTCTTTAATAAATATCCACATTTGTTTTCCTCTTTTAAAATTCATTTTCTTTATGTACTTTTCTTATTAATTGTCACATTTTCCTTCTTCTTTTTTAAGTGAGTCTGAGATTTCCTTTGATTCTTCAAAAGACTTCAACATGTGAGGGAAAATGAAATATATATTCCCAGAAGAGAATAATAGTTTCATTCAAATATAACATCATCTAATTAAGGAAATACTTTAGAAAATTAATCAATTCAAATAATTATTTATTAAAATAAGTTCTTCCTCTGTCAAGACAAAACCCCTCTCCTCCAACTTTTTCAAAACAGTAGCTAAGAAATATAAACATAGAAGGAAAAGTGTGCTGAAATTTTTTCAAATGCCATTTTTCATTGCTTCACTTGAACTTAATTTGGCTTGCCAAGCATTTATTCATATACTCTCTACAAAGAATAACACTGTTCTAAATATGTGCTATGATGCATTTTTTTCTGTTGTACAAAATAAATGAGATGTCAGTGGAAATATGACTTACAGAGACGAGTTCTACCCTTTGGGCATAGGATTCTCTTACTCTCTATGCAATGTCATTTGCTCCCTCACTTAACAAATGTTTGTGAAGTGTTTACTGTTTGTATGACACTTGGGATGCTCCAAAGATGAATTAAGAAATATAAGAATGCAGAAGCCCAATAGTTAATATTTGAGTGGAAAAATGGCAGCCAGTTATGTTCAAAAGCAATGATAAGAGATAGGGTTTTTTAATTTTTACTGAAGGGTCACAATAGCAGACACCTGTTTTGGACCCAGACTTTAATTGTGAACAATGAAGTATCTGTTATCCAGGAAGAATTCCAGATTCCTTTTTAGTCATTAGCTTTTTTGAAATGATCAAACTATTTTTTCTATCTAAATTACTGCACTCTCTTTTCTATTCCTAAGCAACCTTTTTCTTGATCCTGAAACTAAGTAATTCTTGTGGGTAATGAAGAAATAATGAGACACCAGAGTATCAAACTTGTCTTGGGGTTTATTGAGTTTCCCAGATAACTTGACCTGAATGACCCAGCTGATTCCTGGAATCAGAAAACCTTTGAAGTTTCTCTGGATATAATCACACAGGATGTTCTCTTGGAGGGGTCATTGAGGGGGAGAGAATAGCAATGGTAAGCTAATACTTGAGTTGTGCTCAGTTTATAATTCACAAATCTCCCCTATTATGTCGTAAGGCATATCATTTATTCTAAGGGACAGAACTCCTGTAAGCATCAAATACTGGGAGTGGGGGAAGAATTAAGTTGTGGTCTGCATGGAGTATGCATGGGAGGTGTAGTGGACCTCACAGTTTTGAAAAGTTCTGAAAACTTTCAATCCCAGGACCAGAATACAAGGAAGCATATTAGGTTATAGTAGTTTCTTGATGTTTCAGGGTCATGATTTGAGGGTAGAGAGCATTATAAATGGGTGGTGAAATCCTGGCAGCATATCATGATCATCTAGAAATTCAGTCAGTGATTTCTTGACCATGAGTGCAGTGTCTACCTTTCAATAGGAAAGGCTTCTACTTATGCTGAAAATGAGTCTATTAGAACCAGAGTACATTTATATGCTTCCTGGGGTGACAATTCAATGAAATTCATCTGGATATTGATGATAGGATCCCAAGAGTTTTGTCATACCTCCAGGTCAGTTTTTAATCTTTTCCTAGATTTATGTCATAAGCAAACATATTGTTGGCAAACTATTCTCACTATTGGGGTTATTATCAGGGCTTCCCAATCCCTGAGGATTTTAGCCACCACAACACTTTCATTTGTGTGAACCATAGAGTGGACCACACAAACTCATTTGATGATAATGAATGGGGTATCATAACCTATATGACATGGAGTCCATCAGTTGGGAGAGAATCCACAAGAAGTACAGGATTCATGTTCAGGGGTTAGGGTACTTCCTTGAGCTCTGAACAAAGAGTCAAGTAAGAGCAAGAAATCAAAATCCACAGAAGGAAGAAGGGGAAACTCAAAGGGGTAAATTTGATATACAAGAAATACAACTCTTGCCCCTGAGTATTGCCCACAGACACAGATAAGAAAGAGTGGGCCTAGAATTTGCAAATATTTGAGGACAAAAAAACTGCTTTTATCAGAGAAGAAACAACCAGGCATACAAAGGGACATTCCACAGCAGTAAGAAAGACAAGGATTTTTCAGAGTTAGCCAAAGTCAGCCACTACTTGGAAGGTATAGTAGAAACATTTTTCCTTAGACATTCTGGAAAAGGCTTTATTCTCAGAGAAGCTCTGGAGGGCACTCCTCCTAGTAGATCCACCTCATTGGTTACAAGACATTTAAAGAAATTCCCTAGGTAACTAGTTTAAAATTTTCCAATAATAGGATTCAATACAATTATAACAACCTCCTAAATTTGGTTTTCTAGTAACTAATTTATATGATGAAAACTAACTCAAACCCTATGGATTTAATCATGTCAAATGCAGAGCTATTTGAATATCATTAGGTGGATGAGGGCCTGATTTGGGAAAAAAGAGCCCTGCTATGTCATAATATCAGGGTCTTCAAAATAATTGATCTAATATTAAGATTTTATTACTAAATATTACAACAAGAATTCTTGAATATTTATCCATATTACATATGCGTGTACACACACACACACACACACACACACACACATATATATATATAAATTGTGTATATGTTTGTATTCCTCTCTTTTGTGGATATATTATCCTCACATTATCCTGAAAAAAAGACTTTTTAAGGACCTAACTAATACACGAATATATAACTATTAACAAGAAGCTGGCACTCATTTACCTAATTGCCCAGAAAAGGAAGTTGAACATAAATTCAGGTTTAAAACAGTAAGATCATTCATAAGATCATTCATATTTGTATCCTATTAAAGTCAGAGATGTTTTAGTATTAATTTATTAATTAATAGACTGTTGTTGTAATAGGTTACAACAACAAGACTTTTATAATTCTAATTGTCCTGATTATAGAAATTTGCTATGAAAGGAAAATAAGGAAAAAAAAAGAAAGGACATGGTTGTGACAATATAAAGACTATCCACAGAACCAGCTGACTTGACATATGCTATAACAGGGAAATAATTCTTTTAGTTCAATTTGATTTCAAGTAAGAGTCATACTTAACCAGTCAAGAAGCAAATGTCCACATTATTCACAAAATTTCATAGCCAGATTTGCAATTAACCAGATGGATTTTTTTTTGTTCAGAAAGGAAATAGCACAATAAGGAAAGTGAGTCAAAAGGTTCCTACCCATCTTCAACTTTCCCAGGCCCAGGTATCCTTTTGTAGCAATACTTAGACCACAGTCCCTTTGGGCAACATATGACATTCTCTTTGAATGATGGATTAATAGCTTAATGACAATTCAGATAGTAAAAACTGAAATAAAGCTTAGAAATACTATCAAATGTAGTCTCAAGAGATTTTAACTGAAAAAGCAAAATTTCACTAATCAAAGCTTAAGGTAAATTTATTGTTATTTTTCTAATGTTGCAATAACAGTTAACAATGACCAGATATAAGGTCACATTATTTATCCTTCTTTTATAAATTAAAAATAAGCACATTCTGGAGTATTATGCATACAATGAATATATTCATTCTAAAAGCCCAGCAAAAGTGCTTATTAAAATAATGTTCCAATATGTATTGCCTATTAACTACTAAAACAAAATGAATCTTTGAATCTAAGATCTACTGTTAATAAGTTGGGTCAAAGATGAAACCTCAATGTATATTATTAATAGATACTATTCCATCATTTCCCTAAGTGCTGATCAAATAATCTCAGAAAAAAATACTCTTTTACTGCAAGCAAACAGAAGTCCTCCCATTTTCTTTTTCTTTTTTTAATTTTATTTAGCCAATTTAGAACATTATTCCTGGGATACAAGAGTCATATTGCTTTTCTTCCCTCCCCTCCACCTACCACCTCTGGTGGCCGACTTGCAATTCCATTGGGTTTTACATATATCCTTGGTCAGAGCCTATTTCCATATTGTTGATGTTGGCACTAGGGAGATCTTTTAGAGTATAGATCCCCAATCATAACCCCCTCAACCCATGTAATCAAGTAATTGTTTATCTTCTGTGTTTTTACTTCCACAGTTTTTCCTCTGGATGTGGATAACATTTTTTTCATGAGTTCCTCAGAATTGTTCTGGATCAGCTTTTAATCGCAAACTCTATTACATTCAATTATGCCACAGGGTATCAGTCTCTGAGTATAATGTTCTCCTCTTTCGGCTCCTCTCAATCTGCATCAATTCCTGGAGATCATTCCAGTTCACATGGAATTCCTCCACTTTATTATTCCTTTGAGCACAATAGTATTCCATTACCAACATATACCACAATTTGTTCAGCCATTCCCCAATTGAAGGGCATCCTCTCATTTTCCAATATTTGGCCGCCACAAAGAGTGCAGCTATGAATATTGTTGTACAAGTCTTTTTCCTTGTTATCTCTTTGGGGTACAAACCCAGCAGTGCTATGCCTGGATCAAAGGGAAGACAGTCTTTTATTGCCCTTTGGGCATAGTTCCAAATTGCCCTCCAGAATGGTTGGATCAATTCACAACTCCACCAGCAATGCATTAATGTCCCTACTTTAACACATCCCCTCCAGCATTCATTATTTCCTTTGCTGTCATGTTGAACAATCTGCTAGCTGTGAGGTGGTACCTCAGAGTTGTTTTGATTTGTATCTCTCTGATTATCAGAGATTTAGAACCCTTTTTCATGTGCTTATTAAGAGTTTTGATTTCTTTAACTGAAAATTTCCTATTCATGTCCCTTGCCCATTTTTCAATTGAAGAGTGGCATTATTTTTTGTACAACTGGTTTAGCTCTTTATAGATTTGAGTAATTAGACCTTTGTCAGAGATTTTTGTTATGAAGATTGTTTCCCAATTTGTTGATTTCCTTCTAATTTTAGTTACATTGGTTTTGTTTGTACAAAAACTTTTTAATTTGATGTAGTCAAAATTATTTATTTTGCATTTTGTGACTCTTTTTAAGTCTTCCTTGGTTTCAAAGTCTTTCCCTTCCCAAAGGTCTGACATGTATACTATTCTGTGTTCACCTAATTTACTTATAGTTTCCTTCTTTATATTTAAGTCATTCACCCATTCTGAGTTTATTTTGGTGTAGGGTGTGAGGTGTTGATCCAAACCTAATCTCCCCCACACTGTTTTCCAATTTTCCGAGCAGTTTTTATCAAATGCTGGATTTTTGTCCCAAAAGCTGGGGTCTTTGGGTTTGTCATAGACTTTTGCTGAGGTCATTTACCCCATGTCTATTCCACTGATCCTCCTTTCTGTCTCTTAGCCAGTACCAAATTGTTTTGATGACCACTGCTTTGTAATATAGTTTGAAATCTGGGACTGCAAGGCCACCTTCCTTTGTATTTTTTTCATCATTTCCCTGGATATCCTTGATCCTTTATTCTTCCAAATGAACTTTGTTATGGTTTTCTCTAATTCAGTAAAAAAAGTTTTTTGGTAGTTCAATGGGTATGGCAGTAAATAGATAGATAAGTTTGGGTAGGATGGTCATTTTTATTATGTTTGCTCTTCCCACCCATGAGCAATCAATGTTTTTCCAATTGTTTAGATCTAGTTTTAATTGTGTAGAGAGTGTTTTGTAGTTGTGTTCATATAGTTCCTGTGTTTGTCTCAGCAGAATAGATTCCTAAATATTTTATATTGTCTTGGGTGACTTTAAATGGAATTTCTCTTTCTAATTCTTGCTGCTGAACTGGGTTGGAGATATATAGAAATTCTAATGACTTATGTGGGTTTATTTTGTATCCTGCAAATTTGCTAAAGTTGTTGATTTTTTCAATTAGCTTTTTGGTTGATTCCCTAGAATTCTTTAAGTAAATCATCATATCATCCGCAAAGAGTGACAGCTTGGTCTCCTCATTGCCAATTTTAATACCTTCAATTTTTTTTCTTCTCTAATTGCTACTGATAGTGTTTCTAGTACAATATTAAATAGTAAAGGTGATAATGGGCATCCTTGTTTGACTCCTGATCTTATTGGGAAGGCTTCAAGTTTTTCCCCATTGTAGATGATGTTTGCTGATGGTTTTAGGTATATACTGTTTATTATTTTTAGGAAAGGCCCTCTATTCCTATACTTTCTAGTGTTTTCAATAGGTATGGGTGTTGTATTTTGTCAAAGGCTTTTTGTGCATCTATTGAGATAATCGTGATTTTTGTTGGTTTGCTTGTTTATATGGTCAATTATGTGGATGGTTTACCTAATATTGAACCATCCTTGCATTCCTGGTATGAATCCTACCTGATCATAGTGGATAACCCTTGTGAGGACTTGCTGGAGTCTTTTTGCTAGTATTCTATTTAAGATTTTTGAATCTATATTCATTAGGGAAATTAGCCTATAGTTTTCTTTCTCTGTTTTGAACCTGCCTGGCTTTGGGATCAGTACCATGTTTGTGTTGTAAAAAGAATTTGGTAGAACCCCTTCTTGGCTTATTTTGTCAAATAGTATACTATTGGGTTTAGCTGTTCTTTGAATGTTTGATAGAATTCATTTGTGAATCCATCTGGGCCTGGGGATTTTTTCTTAGGGAGTTCTTTGATGGCTTGTTCAATTTCTTTTTCTGATATGGGGGTGTTTAGGTAATTTATTTCTTCTTCTTTTAGTCTAGGCAATTTATATTTTTGTAAGTATTCATCCATATCACTTAGATTGCCATATTTTTGCCATATAATTGGGCATAGTAGTTTTTAATAGTTGCCTTGATTTCCTCTTCATTAGAGGTGAGGTCTCCCTTTTCATCTCGGATACTGTCAATTTGATATTTTTCTTTCTTTTTTTTTTAATTAGACTGACTAGTACTTTGTCAATTTTATTTGTTTTTTCAAAGTACCAGCTTCTAGTCTTATTTATTAAATCAATAGTTCTTTGACTTTTAATTTTATTAATTTCTCCTTTGATTTTTAGGATTTCTATTTTAGTCTTCATCTGAGGATTTTTAGTTTGTTCACTTTCTAGTTTTTTAATTTGCATGCCCAATTCATTGCCCTCTGCCCTTCTTAATTTCTTTATATATGAACTCCAGGATATAAATTTCCCCCTGAGTACTGCTTTGGCTGCATCCCATAGATTTTGAAATGATGTCTTCCCATTCTCATTTTCTTCAATGAAGTTATTAATTATTTCTATGATTTGTTCTTTAACTATCTGGTTTTGGAGAATAATATGGTTTAATTTCCAATTAATTTTTGATTTATCTCTCCATGTACCCTTACTAATTATTATTTTTATTGCACTCTGGTCTGAGAAGGTTGCATTTATTATTTCTGCCCTTTTGCACTTGTTTGCAATGATTTTGTGCCCTAGTACATGGTCAGTTTTTGTGAATGTACCACATACTGCTGAAAAGAAGGTGTATTCCTTTTTGTCCCTATTTATTTTTCTCCATATGTCTACTAATTCTAATTTTTCTAAGATTTCATTTGCTTCCCTCACCTCTATCTCATTTATTTTTTTCATTTAATTCATCTAGTTCGGATAGGGGAAGGTTCAGATATCCCACTAGTATAGTTTTTCTATCTATTTCATCCTTGAGCTCCTCTAGTTTCTAATTTAAAAATGTGGATCCACTGCCATTTGGTGCATACATATACAAATATTTTCTCATTGTCTATACTGCCTTTGATCAGGATGTAATTACCTTCCCTATCTCTTTTAACTAGATTTATTTTTACTTTGGCTTTGTCAGATATCATGATTGCTACTCCTGCCTTCTTTTTGTCAGTTGATGCCCAGTAGATTTGGCTCCATCCTCTTACTTTCATCCTATGCGTATCTACCTTCCTCATGTGTGTTTCTTGCAGACAGCATATGGTAGGTTTTTGGATTCTAATCCACTCTGCTATTCGCTTGTGTTTTATGGGTGAGTTCATTCCATTCACATTCAGAGTTATGATTACTAGCTCTGTATTTCTAGCATTTGATTTCTACTCCTGGTCCTGCCTTTTCTTCTTTCACTATTTTCTTCTTCATCAATGTTTGTTTATAGTCAGTCCCCCTAGTTCCGCCCCCCCCTTATTTTACTTCCCTTTCTACCCCCCTCCCTTCTTATTCCCTCCCTTATTTTCCCCTGTAGTCTTTTTAAAATTCCCTCCCACCCTCTCCCTCCCTTGTAGTGCTTCCCTCCCCACCAGTCCATTTTTTACCCTTCTACTCTCCTATAGGGTGCAAATCTATTCTCTTCCCCAATGGATTGGATTGTTCTTCCCTCTTTGGGTCAGTTTCAAAGTACATAAGAGTTGAGTATTTCCTATCTCCAACCTCTTTACCCTTCCAGTGTATCGATGTTCTCCCCCCTACCACCATGAGCTTCTTTGTGACATATAAATTTACCCCCATTTGTTTCTTTTCCCATTTATTTTAGTAGTAACCTCTTTTTCTTTAGCTCTCTTAAAATTTTTTTTGCTGTTGTTTTGTTTTTTCCCCCTCTTTTTTAATTACTGTTGATGATTCTCTTGAGTTCTGTGGTTGGACATCACATTTTCTGTTCAGGTCTGGTCTTTTATTTATGAATGCTTGGAACTCTTCTGTTGTGTTGAATGACCATACTTTCCCCTGTAAGAATATAGTCAGTTTTGATGGGTATTTTATTTTTGGTTGTAGACCTAGTTCCCTTGCTTTCCGGAATATCTTATTTCATGCCTTTCAGTCCTTCAGTGTGGATGCAGCCAGATCCTGTGTTATCCTCACCATGTTTCCATGGTATCTGAATGGCTTCTTCTTGGCAGCTTGTAATATCTTTTCTTTCATCTGATAGTTTTTGAATTTGGCTATAACATTTCTTGGTGTTGTCAGTTGGAGATTAAATACAGGGGGTGATCTGTGGAATCTTTCAATCTCCACTTTCCTCTCTTGTTCTAGGATATCGGGACAGTTTTCCTGGATAGTTTCCTCTAGTGTTATATCCAGGTTTTTTCTTTTGTTGTGGTCTTCTGGTAGTCCAATTACTCTTAAATTGTCTCTTCTTGAATGATTTTCTAAATCATCTGTTTTGTGAATGAGATGCTTCACATTTTCCTCAATTTTTTCATTCTTTTTGTTTTGTTTTATAGTGTCTTGCTGCCTTGTGAGGTCACTTAATTCCAGTTATTGTATTCTGGTTCTTAAAGATTGGATTCCATCTCTGGCTTTTTGGTCATCCTTTTCCTTCTGGTCTGATTTTCTTTGAAGATCGTCTTTCATCCTCTTTACCTCGTCTTTTATCTCCTTTGCCTCATTTTTCATCTCCTTTGCCTCATTTTCTACCTGGTTGATTTTGGCTTTCAAGACACTATTTTCTCATTTAGTTCAAGAGCCTCAGTTTCCAGATGACATCTTAATTTTTAAGTTCTTTTCCCAATTGTCTTCAGCCTCTCTTAGTTGTGTTTTGAGTTCTTGCACAGCCTGTATCTAATTCGCTGGGATTTCTGGTTCATCATTTGCTGATCTCTCCCCCTCTGTTCCTTTTGTTGAGTATAAGCTGTCTATTGTAGTTTCTTTCTTCTTTTTCTGTTGCTTGCTCAAATCCGCCCTTCTTTACTCCCCATATTTGTCTGTGCTCTTGTTCCTCTCATTTTTTTTGTTTTTTGGGGGGGCTTCTATCAATCTCCCCTCTTAGAGCTTTAACAGAAGATCTCTTGGTGTAGTCTCTGGGGGAGGATTGTTGGGGGTTTGAGCTTCCCTGTCATCTGGAGGCTTTTGATTGGCTTAAAATACAGCAGTCAATGATGATGGATGGAGAGCCTGGGCTTCCCTGAGTTCTGGAGACTTTTGATGAGATTAAGTTCAGCTTAGTTGGGCTGGGTTTGCTCTGAGTTCTAAACTTCCTGGATGACTGGAGCAAATATGGAGAATCTCCAAAGCTCTGGCCAGGCTGCCAGATCTATGCTCCCTCTCTAGTTCCTTCCCCACCATCTGTATTAGACGCTCTGAACTTGGCCAGCCCTGCTCTCAAGCTTTGCTCTTTGGACCAGCACCTTTGCCCGCCCAGAAATTCCTGCTGCTGCTGGAATCTCAGCTCTCTGGGTGGGTGGGTGGGGATGGGTCCTGGGAACTTCATTTTGTCTTCCCCTTAAACACAAGTGCTCTCAGATTCTGGCTTTTCAGAGGGTGTACCTTTTGAATTAGGTCCAGCAGGAGGGTTCCTTGACTCTGTCTTGTTGTTAAGTTTGGTTTTCAGTCCCCTGGGAGCATTCAGTCTGTGATATGTAAGGAAGGGTTTTTAGAGGTCTGAACTTCTGCTCCTTCTAGGCCGCTATCTTGCCTCCACCTCCCATCTATGAATATTCTTTTACAAGTCTTTTTCCTTTTATGTTTGGAGTACAAACCCAGCAGTGCTATGGCTAGATCAAAGGGCAGAAAATCTTTTAGTATCCTTTGGGTATAGTTTCAAATTTCCCTCCAGAATGGTTGGATCAATATATAATTCCACCAGCAATGCATTAATGTCCCAATTATGCCACATCCCTTCCAGCATTCATAACTTTCCTTTGCTGTCATGTTATCTAATCTTCTAGGTGTGAGGGGGTACCTCAGAGTTGTTTTGATTTACATTTCTCTAATTATAAGAGATTTGAAATACTTTTTTCGTATGTGTATTAATACTTTTGATTTCTTTATCGGAAAATTTTCTATTCATGTCCCTTGCTTATTTATCAGTTGGAGAATGGTTTGTTTGGTTTTTTTTTTTTTTGCACAATTGATTTAACTCTTTATAAATTGGAGTTATTAGACCTTAGTCAGAGGTTTTTGTTATGAAGATTTTTCCCAGTTTGTTGCTTCCCTTCTAATTTTGGTTGCATTGATTTTGTTCAAAACATTTTTAATTTAATGTAATCAAAATTGCTCATTTTACATTTTGTGATTTTTTTCTAACTCTTGTTTGGTCTTAAAAATCTTTCCTTTCCCAAAGATCTGACATGTATACTATTCTGTGTTCACCTAATTTACTTAAGTCATAGTTTCATTCTTTATGTTCAAATCATTCACCCATTCTGAGTTTATCTTGGTGTAGGGTGTGAGATGTGGATCCAAACCTAATCTCTCCCATATTGTCTTCCAAATTTCCCAGCAGTTTTTATCATATAGTAGATTTTTGTCCCAAAATCTGGGATCTTTGCGCTTATTATGGACAGTCTTACTGAGGTCACTTACCCCAAGTCTATTCCACTGATCCTCCCTTCTGTCTCTTAGCCATTACCAAATTGTTTTGATAAGCACTGCTTTATAGTATAGTATGAGATCTGGGACTGCAAGTCCTCCTTCCTTTGCATTTTTTTTTTCATGATTTCCCTGGATATCCTTGATCTTTTGTTCTTCCAAATGAACTTTGTTATTTTTATTTTCTAATTCAGTAAATAAGTTTTTTGGTACTTCAATGGTTATGGCAGTAAAGTAAATTAATTAGGGTAGGATTGTCATTTTTATTTTGTTAGGTTACCCTAACCATGATCTATTGATGTTTTCCCAATTGTTTAGATGTAGTTTTAATTGTGTGGAGAGTGTGTTTGTAGTTTTGTTCATATAGTTCCTTTGTTCATCTCGGCAGATAGATTCCCAAGAATTTTATGTTGTTTAGGGTGATTTTAAATGGACTTTCTCTTTCTAATTCCTGCTGCTGAGGTGTGTTGGAAATATATAGAAATACTGATGACTTATTGGGGTTTATTTTGTATCCTACAACTTTGCTAATGTTATTGGTTATTTTGACTAGCTTTTTAGTTGATTCTCTAGGATTCTTTAAGTAGACCATCAAATCTTCTGCAAAGAGTGATAATTTGGTCTCCTCCTTGCCTATTTTAATACCTTCAATTTCTTTTTCTTCTTTAATTGCTACTGTAAGTGTTTCTAGTACAATGTTGAATAATAGAGGTGATAATGGGCATTCTTGTTTCACTCCTGATGTTATTGGGAAGGCTTCTTTTTTAATTCTCATTGCAGATGATGTTTGATGTTGGTTTTAAATATATACTGTTTATTATTTTTAGGAAAGGCCCTCTATCCCTATACTTTCTAGTGTTTTCAATAGGAATGGGTGTTGTATTTGTCAAAGGCTTTTTCTTCATCTATTGAGATAATCATGTGATTTTTCTCAGTTTGCTTGCTAACATGGTCAACTATGTGAATGGTTTTCCTAATATTGAACCATCCTTACATTCCTGGTATAAATCCAACCTGGTAATATTGTTTAACCCTCATGATCACTTGCTGGGGTCTTTTTGCTAGTATTCTATTTAATATTTTTGCATCAATGTTCATTAGGGATTTGAGTCTGTATTTTCTTTCTCTATTTTTCACCTGCCTGGCTTTGGGATCAGTATCATATTTGTGTTGTAAAAGGAATTTGGTAGAATTCCTTTTTTGCTTATTCTGTCAAGTAGTTTGTATAATATTGGGATAAGTAGTTCTTTGAATATTTGAAAGAATTCATTTGCAAATCCATCTGATCCTGGTGATTTTTTCTTAGGGAGTTCTTTGGTGGCTTGCTCAATTTATTTTTCTGATATGGGGTTGTTTAGGTATTCTACTTCTTTTTCTGTTAATCTAGGCAATTTATATTTTGATAAATATCCATCCATATCACCTAGATTACCATATTAATGCCATGTAATTGGGCAAAATAGTTTTTAATGATTGCATTGATTTCCTCTTCATTTGAGGTGAGGTCTGCCTTTTCATCTTGGATATAGTCAATTTGATTTACTTCTTTCCTTTTTTAAATTAGATTGACCAGTCCTTTGTCTATTTTACGTTTTAAGTACCAACTTCTTGTCTTCTTTATTAAATCAATAGTTCTTTGACATTCAATTTTATTAATTTCTACTTTGATTTTTAAGATCTCTAATTTAGTCTTCATCTGAGGGTTTTTAATTTGTTCACTTTCTAGATTTTTTTAATTATCATGCCCAATTCATTGACCTCATTCCTCCCTAATTTGTTAATATATAAATTTCCCACTGAGTACTGCTTTGGCTGCATCCCATATGTTTTGAAAGGATGTCTCCCCATTCTCATTTTCTTCAATTAAATTATTAATTGTTTCTATGATTTGTTCTTTAACTAACTGATTTTGGAGAATCATATTTTTTAATTTCCAATTAATTTTTGATTTGCCTCTCCATGCACCATTACTAATTATTATTTTCATTGCATTGTGATCTGAGATGGTTGCATTTATTATTTCTGCTCTTTTGTACTTGTTTGCAATGTTTTTATGCCCTTGTATATGGTCAGTCTTTGTGAATGTATGAAGTGATACTGAAAAGGTGTATTCCTTTTTTCCCTATTTATTTTTCTCCACAGATCTATTAACTATTTTCCCCTAAGATTCATTCACTTCTCTTACCTCTTTCTTATTTATTTTTTGTTTTGATTTATCTATATTTGATAGTGGTAAGTTCAGGTCTCCTACTAGTATAGTTTTACTATCTATTTCCTCCTTCAACTCCACTAGTTTCTCCTTTAAACATTTGGATGCTCTGCTATTTGGTGCCTACATGTTGAGTACTGATACTTCCTCATTTTCTATACTGCCTTTTATCAGAATGGAATTACCTTCCCTATCTCTTTTGACTAGATCTTTTTTTTTTTTCCCTTTGGCTTTGTCAGATATTCTGATTGTGATTCCTGCCATCTTTTTCCCTGTTGATGCCCAATATATTTACCCTATGTGTGTCTACATTCCTTATGTATGTTTCTTGTAGACACTATAAAATAAGGTTTTGGTTTCTAATCCCCTCTACTATTCACTTACATCTTATGGGTGAGTTAATTCCATTCACATTCAGAGTTATGATTACCAGTTGTGTATTTCCCAGCATTTTGATTTCCACTCTTAGTCCTGCCCTTTCTTCTTTCACTATTTCCTTATACACCAGTGTTTTGCTTTTAATCAGTCCCTCTAAGTCCCACTCTTTTTTTTAAATTTTCCTTTCTACTCCCTTTCTCATTCCCCTCTTATTTTCTTTATAGTCTTTTTAATCTACCCCCCCTACCTTTCCCCTCCCTTTTATTGCTTCCTCCCCACCAGTCGATTTTTTACCCTTCTACTTCCCTATAGGGCACAAATCAATTATCTGCCCCAATATATTTGATTGTTCTTCCCTCTTAGATTAAATTTCAATGCACATAAGAATTGAATATTTCCTATCTCCAACCTCTTTACCTTTCAAATGTGTCAGTATTCTCCCTCCCCCGACCCTGTACTTCTTTGAGATGTGTTAATTTATCCCATTTTGTTTCTTTTCCCATTTATCTTAGTATTAACCTCTTTTAAAAAAATACAGTAGTTGTGTGTGTGTGTGTGTGTGTGTGTGTGTATAATAAATATATATAAATATTACAGTTTTTGGCAGAGCCAGCTAGGTTTTCCAACCTATTTTGTCAAGAATTTGCAAAAGTCAGGCCTGCATACATTTCAAAAGCCTGTGTGACTGTGAAAAGTAACCATTTTGAGAGTAGTGTTGAGTGCAACTAATCTGCCTAGTGATACCACACCCAAAAGAAACCACTCCAAAAAACTGTAATATTTATTGGGAAAAGAAATAGGATTTGGAAAACAGGGGGATAATGGGAGTTTGTAGCAGGGTATGGAGGAGAGAGGGGAGAGTTGGGATATTGCTTGGAGAGGTTAGGGAAGGAGATGCCCCCTGCTAAGAGGAAACAGCAGGGGTCCAATAAGGATGGTTTGTCTTTGAATGACTGAAACTGAAGTTCAGCTCCCTCTATGACCAGAAATGATAGTCTACTTATCTGACTATGAATTCAAATAATATAAAGTTTAATAATCCATTTGGAATTGGAGTTTTTCCTTTTCTTCAGAGTATAAGGCCAGGCCCTATAGGCTGGCAGAGGGTTTTCCCACTTCTATCTCCTCTATATCAGTCCAGTTTTGTATAATTCAGAATCTTAGCAGTAGACAAAAAGCAAACAAGAACAAATCTGACCTTAAGAAGCCTGTGTCTTCCAGCTGAACCAAGAAGAACATGCCACTCCAGACTGGGCTGAACAAATTCCTCTCTCCTCCAACACCAGGCAGCAAGACTCACATGGCAGGCAGGAAGTGCTAGTCACAAGACACCTTCCCCCACAAACAGTCTTGTTTCTTTTCCACACTTGCTTCTAACTATTGTATTCTGTCTTTTAAAGAGTTAACTTCATCCCTGGCTTTTTGGTCATCCTCCTTTGGGTCTGATTTTCTTTGGAGGTCATCTTTTATTTTCTTCCTCATCTTTCATCTCCTTTGCCTCATTTTCAATTCATTTATTTTGGCTTTCAAGACACTATTTTGTTGTTTTATTTCAAGTGCCTCTGTTTCCAAATGACTTAAATTGTTATTTAAGTTCTTTTCCCAGTTGTTTTCAGCATCTCTTAATTGTATTTTGAATTGCATTTTGACTTCTTCCAAAGCCAATGTCCACTTTGCTGGAGTTTCTATGTTTTTGTATGGTGTTCCTTTATCTTCTTCTGTTGCATTTTCTCTTTGTTCATTGTCTACATAGAAGCTGTGGATTATGATTTCTTTTATTTGATGTTGTTGTTTGCTTATATTTTCCCCTTCTTTCCCCCTATAGTTGCATGTAGTCTTGCTTCTCTCATTATGTGTTGGATCTGTGGGTTTGGGCTTTTCTGTCAACCCTCACCCTTGAAGCTTAGTCAGGAAAGCTCTCAGAGCAGTTTGTCAGGGAGGCATATTGGAGCTTGAGCTTCTTCCCTACCCTCTGAAGGCTTTATAAGATTAAGCCCAACTGAGTTGAACTTGCATATCTGGATGTGCCTTGAGGCCAAAACCTCAGGAAGTGACGGGAGGGTGCAATATGGAGTATCTCAGCTGTGACTGGGCTGCCTTCTTTGAGGTTTTCCTCCAGCTGCCTCCCTATAGCCTGTGATCAGGGCTCTGATCCTGGCACAGCTTTGCCCACAAGGTACTCCCTCTATCCTAGCACCCTTGCCCACCCAAAGATTCCAGCCACTCCTGGAGGCTCAGTACTGTAGGTGGGGGAGGGGTCCTGGGACCTTCCTTCTTCCTCCTCCTTAAGTCTGAGTGTTCTGGAATTCAGGGTTTTTGGAGGCATACCTTTTAAGTTAAGTCCAGCAGGAGGATTCCTTATCTCTGTCCTGTTGTTAGGTTTGGTTTTCAGTCCCCTAGGAGTATTTGGTTTTTAATTGGTGAGGAAGGGTTTTCACAGGTCTTAATTTTCTCTGCCTCTATACCGCCATCTTGACTTTGTCCTTTCCTCCCACTTCCAATAAGAACGAACTCAGTTTCTTAAAATACACGACTTAGAACTGTAAAAATTAAATTATATCTCTAATAATAAAAATTTATATTTTATGAGGTTTATTAAGGATCATTAGAAATCAAGGAATAAAGAGGATACAAAATAAAAACCATGTGCCAATGGCTAGTTAGCCATTTTCAAATTCTTCCCACCTTAGCACGAGTACTGCTAATGCTACATCATGCAAGAAGAGAGAGCAAGTGTGGGAAATGTTACTGCCAGTTAAACACCAATAACCTGGTCTTGTCAAGATGGAGACACAGGAGAGATTATAGGGAATTCCTGGAAATACCAAGGACTTCTGGGAAATGAAGTCTAATGTTCAAAATCTCCATTTATACAGAACCTTACAACATTGTTTTAGCAGTTTCTCTCAAAATTGCTAAGTTCTCATGACCTTACCTGAATGGAAAGTCCCAAGAATATCTTGGATTTTTGCTACACTAAAATGTTTTAAAAGTATGACAACTGGGAAATTTACAGAAAATATATTACATTTCAGCTACAATTTTTAGTGTATAATTTTTATATAATGCCATATTCTTCTACAAATCAGAAAAAAAATTCATTTTTATCTTTTTGTTCTTTATCTTTGCTCTAGCTTGACCAGGGTTGTGAAGGAAGAGAGAAAGAATCTAAACGTTTTACTTCTTTTCTCCCTATAAAAATCTAATCAAAAAGTCACCTAGAGTAAGTCCCTGCTTACTATTCCTGATAGCTGAAAGAGCTGTTGTGAAATTTCATTATTTTTCCCACCCTTCTATGCTTCCTTTCTCTATTATCTCATAATAGCTTTTTTGGAAGTGTGGGTTGGTGATAAAGTGCTTCCCCTTTCAAATTCTTCAAAGTAGAAATAGTTTTTGCAGGCTAAAGAACTTTTGAAGTTGAAGCCCCATCAAGCCTTCCTCATGGTCTGCCCAATATAAGTTTCCCTCAGTAGCAAAGATCATTCTAAGGGAAATGAATCTAACCCTAATGTCCAAGTTCATCAATATATCAGGATGACTACTAGCCAGCCAGATGCAATATAGTTGCTGATATCCTCTCAGGTGGCTTGGATTGATTTAAGCACATTTTTTTTTTATCTTAGACAGACCATACCCAGAAATTAGACAAATATAACATGGACACAGTTTTAGCATATGCCCTTTAGTCAGAAGAGCAAAACTCACACCTCTGAATGGGTAGAGACTTGATAAAATAATATCTCTAATCCATTCCTAGGTGTCCAAAGTGTCACATGGTTCAGCTGAGTCCCTCAGTCCTCCCTTTCCACTAGCCAAGTGGGCATAGAGCCCAAGTCACAGACCTGATCCTAGCTTTATAATTCTAAAGGAAGTCCTAACGGAGTGCCCTCATGGTTATCTATGGTGTTCGAGTTGTTAGTTCTTGCTATCTAGACTGCTATCACAATTATACTACAGAGCCTTGGGAAAGCTGCTAGTAGTGACTGAATTGGTGGCTAGTTTATACCTAAAAATATTAATGGTATGATGAGGGGATCACAGTGCAAAGACAAGAAATTCTTCAGGTAGAAGGTCACAGCAAGGATGATTCCAAGTAGTCAGAATCCAATGGGATCCTAGTTCATGAGTCTGAGATTATATGATAGCTAAATCTACACCGAATCTCTCTGCCACCAATTGTGGGTGATACAAGAATAAATAAGATCTCAGAATATTAAATTGTTCTTTGGATCTATTGAGTTTTCCATTGAGGGAACCCATGTTCAAGCGAGGAAATTCCATAAAAGAACAAAAGCACAAAACGTATGTGGTTAAATTACAAAAGGAAGGAAGCATCAGGCAAAAAGAATTTGGGAGGGGAGGTTCCAAGAACTGACTGATTTAAATGCCTTGACCTGAATGACCAAGATGATTTCTGAAATCAGAGATCCTTTGAAGTCTCCATGAACAGATGTCATCATACAGGATGCTCTTTTGAATGGATCATTGGAGTGATGAGAATGACAAGGAGATCCTTTTAATTGTTGAGCTTAACATATGAAGAAGGGAGTTGGGTGCAATTTTTAGAATGGAATTTAATTTTGATATGTGAATATACAATTTAGTAATTGTTTTCTGACATTTTGTTCTCACCTTCTCTCCCTTCTCTCCTCCTCTTCCCCAGGATTACAAGTTATATGATATAGGTCATAAATATAAGACAATACATAGTTCCATGTTCATCATGTTATGAAAGGTCATGCATGTTACTTATACTGGAGAAAAATTCATAGAGGAAAGAAAGTGAAGAATGATATGCTTCAATATGCATTCAGACTTGATCAGTTCTATCTATGGCAGTGGATTACCTTTTTCTTCATGACTCCCCTAATGTAGTCCTGTATCCCTGCATTGTTAAGAATAGTTAATTCATCCCCAGTTGAGCATCATACATTATTACTGTTGTTATGTGTGTGCTCATTTTTATTGACATTCTCTAAGTAAATGATTGTTAAAACAGTTAGCAAAAATTAATAGAACCAGGGAGTAGAAACAAGTATGGCTAAGAACAGAGGCGTTGTGTGATACAGTGGAATGAATGCTAGGCTTGGTGTTGAATATTTTACCTAATATTACTTGTATTATTATGGGCAAGTTTTTTAACCAATTTATACTCTGTCTACTTACCTGTAAAATGGGATTAATAATAGCTATGTCACTGACATGGTTTAAACCATTCTTTCAAGTTTGTTTTTGGTTTTATTGTTGTCTCAGGATAAAATGAGATGATGTTTCTGCCTTCAAAATGATGTAGTTGTCATCAGTACATTCGATACAAAGTCCTTAACACAATTTCATTGGGTTTTTTTTTGATGCCTCTTAGCATGAAAATTCCCATAAAGCATAGCAAATAAGATTATGGCATGAACCAAGCCAGGGCTTTAAGCACAAAGATTATTTTAAAACAAGGTACATGATTATTTATTTTTTTCTATTCATTCTGCTAACACAAAATGAAACAATAAAGATATATGAAGTGGATGAGCACAGTGCCTTCAGTATTGATTCATAGAAAAAAATTAAATGATAATATCATACCAGTTGCAATTAATACCACCAATCTGCCTCCTACAAAGACTAATTTGTCATCTTTGGATTATTGGAGGGCTTTTAGATAAATATTCTATCAAGAAAAATAAAATATTACATTTCTTTTGACATAGCTATAAGATGAAAAGCATTGGCCCTTAATGGTGAGAAAATAGTCACTAATCACATTATATATCTCATTTAGAGGAATAAATACTTGTAGGAATAGAAAACAAAATTATTTATTATTTCCAAAACACAGATAATCCAGTTAATTCCATGAAAATTCTATCAAAAAGAAAATTATGGTTCTTGTAATTTTTAAAACATAAATAAGTTAATAAAACATGAGTTGTAAATTTTTAAGTCACTAGTCATCTATGTCAATTAGCATTACTTATTTCACATGTTGCTTGTATTTTTATGCCTTCTTTCTAAAGTACTTTATACTTTCTTATCATGTTTTATCATTAGAATTTAGGAGTTGGTTCTAGGATTTTAATGTTATAGGTAATTCCCAATAAATAAACTTCTTCAACCAATGCAGGTTACAACTTAGAGAGTTGCCCAAACAACTATAACTAATTATGACTAAATTGTAACTAAAATGTAAAGAGACCAAGAAATCATGCATAAATTATATCCAAGATCTTAGAATTTGAAAGTACCTCAGAAGTTAATTAAGTCAATTTGACTGAGAATTGCTTCTACGACATCTCTGACATGTCACCCATTTAAGATTTGAAGAACTATACTGACTCAAACAATCTAACCAACTCAGCCAGCTCATTCCACCACTACTCAGTGGTAATTATTAGAAAATTCTTCCTTATGTCAAAGGTAAATGTGCTGGTTGCTATTAGCTCTCCCCTTTAAAGCTAAGCAGAACAAGCCTAAACTTTATTCCAAAGAACAGTCCTTTAAATACTGGGAAGTGACTTCATATTCACCTTTACTTGTTTTATTTTTCCTTCACAATAAAAATGTCTCTTGATTTAATAGGTTCTCTTAAAGTAGGGTCTCCAAAAGTCCTCATTCTACTTGCCTGACACCTCTGGATTGTCTCTGTTTTATCAATATGCTTTTTAAAGCGTGGTGGAAAAAAAGGAATAGAATACTCCATACATTATTTGACCAAGATAGAATATAATGGGACAATCACTCCCTTCTGGACTATATTAATTCTAGGTGACACAGTAGATAGAACATTAGGCTTGGAGTCAGGAAGACTTGAATTCAAATATGGCTTCAGATACTTGCCATCTATGTGACAATGGGAAAATAATTTAACCTTTCTCAATATTCACTGAAAATAATGATAGTATCCACCACACACTGTTGTTGTGAGAATCAAATGAGTTAATATATGCAAAGTACTGAACAAAATTTAAGGTGGTATATAAATGCCCACCATGGAGATGCCAAGTTTTTAGTTTAAGTTTTGTTTTACTGATGAATTTCACTTTTATTTCTTTGAGTTTAGAATTCATATTGATATTTCAGTCCTATAATACTTTCAAATAGTTTTCAAGTAAATATGTGCTATCTAATGAAGCTTCTACTGTCTAATTATATTCAGTTAATTTTTGAAGTTGTATTAGTCTTTAAAGATATCTCTCATATTTTATTTTAGGTGATTCAGACTAGAGTTTTCATCTGAAAAAATTATTATTTTTAATCCTTGCCCTCAACTAACATGGAAAATATCACATTCAGAATTATAATCGTTTAGACTGTCTTTTTCAGGATATTATTTGTGATAATTATAAAAGAACTTGAAAAAGCCAAACAAAATTTTATGACATTTAAAGTGTTAGAGAATAGAGACCTCTTCAGTTGTTTAGACAGTGATAATGAATAGCAGAATTTATATTTTTAAGACTTTCCAGAGCTACAGGAGAAAATATTCTGATTTTAACCATGTTTCCAAAATTTGGTGACTAGAAAAACTGTCAGCAGTTCACTGATCAAAGTCAAACTTGACCCACTTACAACCCATGGTGTCCAGAATCTTAATTAAGTGTTCTTTGTGCTTTGATAGGCATTGATTGATGGAAATGAACTCAATTTTTCAAGAATAATTGTACCATGGAGAAATGACTTAACTGCTGCAGATATGCTGAAAAAAATAAAAACTTTCAGATACTTAAAATAAAAGGGTAGAAATGTTGGGCAAGAATCATACCTGTGGTTATTCCACATTAGATTTTCATAGCTAGGACAAAAATAAATGTTCTCTAAATGAATTATAATGTGACTCAAGTCTATTAAAATATAATGGAAATAAATTATCATAATTTCTATTCATTAGCATATAAAATTCAGTATTTGTAATGAGATTTTAATTAAAAGCTAGAAAAATAAGTCAATTTGTTTCAGCCTAAAAGGAGTTATTTATGAATAACTCAGAAGTGGGAAAAAGTAGAATTTATATGGTCTAGGACATTTTATTAAATTAAATTAAATGTACAAACTAAATTTTTATAAATACTTTTCATCATTTTATTGATAAGGTTTGCATTTCTAATAGAATATTGATTTCATGGGGAAAATGTATATTCTTGCTCAGCACTCATTTTATTAGGAAGGTTTCAAGTTTATCCCATTATAACTAATGCTATCTCTTGGTTTTGATAGCTATTATTTACTACTTTAAGTCTCAGTTTATTCCTCTTCTTTCTATTGTTTTTAAATTTCCCTTCTAATCGTGGTAACATTGTTTTTTTTTACACAAAAGCTTTTAAATTTAATGTAATCAAAATATTTATTTAACACTTATTAATGTTCCCTAGCTCTTGTTTGGTCTTAAATTCTTTCTCAGATCTGACAGTTAAACTCTTCTATGGTCCCCTGATTTACTTATTATATCACTCTTTATGTCTAAGTCAGATGCACATTTTGACCTTATCTTGGTAAAGGGTGGAAGATGTTGGTCTATACTTAATTTTTGCCATACTGTTTCTTGTTTTCCTAGCAGTTTTTTTGTGAAATAGTGAATATTTTTTCCCAAAGCTAAGGTTTTTGGGTTTATCAAACACTAGATTGCTAAGGTCAATAACCCCCATTTATTTTTTTAATTAATTTATTCCATAAATCTACTATTTCATTTCTTAGCAAGTACCAGATTGTTTTGATGACTACTGCTTTTTAGTAGAGTTTGATATCTGGTACTGATAGGCCACCTTCATTCTCATTTTTGTTTGTTAATTCCCTAAATGTTTTTGGTCTTTTTTTCTTCCAGATGAATTTTGTTATTATTTTTTCTACTTTTATAAAATGATTTTTGGTAGTTTTATTAGTATGGCACTGAATAAGCAAATTAGTTTAGATAGAATTGTCATTTGTATATTAGCTTGGCCTACCCATGAGCAATTAATATTATTCCAATAGTTTAGATCTGACTTTATTCGTGTGAAATTTTTAGTGTTCTTAAAATTACTGTGTTTGCTTGTCAAACAAATTTCCAATTACTTTAATTTGTCTAGAGTTGTTTTAAGTGAATTTTTCTTTCTATCTCTTGTTGGTAGAGTTGTTGTTAATATATATAAATAATGATTCATGTGGGTTTGTTTTGTCTGTTACAATTTTGTTAAATTATTAATTATTTCAACTATTTTTAATTGATTTTGATTCTCTAGGCCTCTCTAAGTATACCATCATATCTTCTGGAAAGAGTGATAGTTTAGTTTCTTTATTGCCTACTTAATTTCTTCAAATTATTTTTCTTCTCTTATTGTTAAAGCTATTATTTCTAGTACAGTATTGAATAATGGTGATAATAGACATCTTTGCTTCACCCTTGATTCCAAATAGTTTATGTTATATTGGCATTAATTGATATTTAAATGCTTGATCTAATTCACTTATCAATCTGTCCCTGTGAAATTTTCTTAGGGAGTTTATTAATGACTTAATTTCTTTTTCTGAGATGGAATTATTTAAATTTTCTATTTTCTCTTTTGTTAATCTGGAAAATTGGTGTCTTTGTAAATATGCATCCATTTCATCTAGATTGTCAGATTTATTGGCATGTAATTAGGTAAAATAGCTTTTAACAATTGCTTTAATTTTCTCTTCATTGTTGGTGAATTCACCTTTTCATTTTTGATATTGGTAATATGATTTTCTTCTTTCCTTTTTTAAAAATCAAATTAACTCATACTATAGCTAATTTATGTCTTTTTTTAAAATAAAATCAACTCCAAGTTCTATTTATTTGTTCAATGGTTTTCTTACTTTAAATTTTATTAATTTCTGCTTTAATTTTTATAATTTACAATTTAGTTTTAATTTGTTCTTTTTATAAAAAAAATAGTTGTATGCCCAATTCATTGATCTGTTTTCTCTATTTTATTGATGTAAGCATTTAGAGATTTAAATTTCTATCTAAATATTGGTGTGGCTTTAACCAATAGACTTGTATATGATGTCTCATTGTTATTCATTTTAAAGGATTTATTATTTCTATAATTTGTTTCACGTATATCTTAAAAATTAAATTATTTGATCTCCAATTAGTTTTTAATTTTCCTTTCCATGAACTCATATTGATTATAATTTTATTTCATTATGATCTGGAAAAAAGGGATACATTTATTATTTCTGCTTTTCTTCATTTGTTGTGAAGTTTTTATGCTCTAATATATTATTAATTTTTGTTTAGGTTCTATGTTTTGCTGAGTAAAATGTATATTCCTTTCTATTTCCTTTCAATTTTCTCCAAAGATCTATTAAATCTAACTTTTACAAAATTTCTTTCCCTTCATTTCTTTCTTTTTTTATTTTTTGTTTAAATTTATTGAGTTCTGATAAGGGAAAATAAAAGCACCCAATAATCTAGTTTTATTGTCTATTTCCTCCTGAAGTATATTTCATTTCTCCTTTAGAAATTTGTTTGTACTCTTTGGTGCAGATATGTTTAATATTGATTTATTGTCAATGGGACCTTTTATTAAAATGCAATTTCCTTCCTTATCTTTTTTTAATTAGATCTACTTTTGCTTTATCTCTGTCTGAGATCATGATTGCTACTCCTACTTTTTTTTTTTTACTTCACCTGAAGCTCAATAAATTCTCCTCCAACACCTTACTTCTGTGTCTCTCTTGGCCTGAAATGTATTTCTTATGAATATATATAAGTAGGATTATGGTTTTTAATTCATTCTGCAATTTCATTTGTTTTATAGCTGTATTCATCACATTCATATTCACAGTTATGACTACCAATTTTGTATTCTCCTCCACGTAATTTTATCCTATTTATCCTATACTTTATTATCTCTCTGAACCAATTTCAATGAGAGTAAAGTTTAAGCATTTTTTTATCATGGCTTTCAGGTAGTCCAGAAAATTCTTAAATTATATCTCCTGGATCTATTTTGGTGGTCAGTTATTTTTCCAATAATATATTTCATTTTTTCTTCTACTTTTCATTCTTTTGATTTTGTTTTATTGTTTCTTGATGTCTCAGATAGGCTATAGTTTCTACTTTCCCAGTTGTAATTGTTAAGGAATTGTTTTCTTCTTTGAGCTTTTAAGTATCCTTTACTATTTGGTCAAATTCAGCTATTCTTGATTGTATCTTTGTACCTCCTTTTCCATTTGGTCATTTCTGCTTTGCATTGCTTTCATTTATCATCCCCATTTTCCCCATGCCTCTCTTATTTGATTTTTGAAATCCTTTTTGAACTCTTGAAAAGTCTGAGAGCAGTTCCCATTTTTACTTGAAAATTTACATATCGTTGCTTTGATCTCATTGACCCCTTCTGAATCTATGCTTTGCTCTTTTCCCCATAAGAATTTTTTTATGGTTAGGTTTTATTTTTTCTTTTTTATTTGTTTTTGATGTTCATTTATTTTCCCAACCCTTATCTCAACTTTTATTTTCATGTTAAATGTGGATTCTGCTGTCAGGGAGAAAGGGACTCTCTCTTAGACCTTTACCTCTAGTTCTGAATTTCTGTAAGTTTCAGTTCTTCCAAGGTGGTATGATGACATGTAGGATGGGAGCTCCAAAAGCCACCTCCTGCTGCTGATTCATTCTCCCCCTTGGACTACTGAAGGCTTGCAGGGCTCAGAGCTGTGGGTTATCTTACACTGGGACTTGGGGCCTAATCTCAGTGTTGGGCAAGGCACAAGGCTCACTCAGAGCTTATACAGGCCAGCCAACCTGACAACTGACTTGTGCTGGGGCATTTGGTTCCTCACTGTGTCATTGAGCATCAGACAAGCACACTGTGGGCTGCCTTAATCTAGGTTTTGTGGTTTTACTATAGGATTGGGCAGAGAATCTGAGCCTTCTCTTAGGCTTACTCCAACTAGGTACTCTGCAGATTCCCTTGATCTGAGGCATGGGGCCTCACCTTGAGCTTGGGGCAGGGGCTTGGAGCCTTACTTTGAACCTATACTAAGTTGGATAATGTGGAGAGTCTTATGCTAGCACCTAAAGCCTCACTTCAGGCTTGGGCTATGGCTTGGAACTTCAATGTGTGAGTGTAGGGGTGCTCTGATCTTTGTTTAGGCAGTATCTCAGAGTCATGACACAGTTGAAACTCTTTTAAGAATGTTTTTTAAAAACAAAATTAAATATATAAGAATATAAAGGAAATAATTTCTATTAAAATACATTTATGAAAATATTATTAAAAGCAACAACAACAGGGTCTAGGATCCTCTAGAAACTATGATATGTATTAGAGGGAACTGTTGAGTCTTGTTTCTAAACACCAATGATAAAGGAATAGATAAATAATAATAAATAATAGATAAAGTTTAATAAATAAATAATAGATAAATAAATAAATAATAGATAAATAATAATAAATAATAAAGTTTCAGTTAAAAAATTAAATTGTGAATTAAAATCTTTGGGAGTTCAAAGAAATATTTAATTTCTAATTTCTTCTCATATGTTACTGATTCTTATTTCTGTGGAAAAAATATAGCACTAAAGTAGCTTTAAACATTATTTCTTATAATTATTCTAACTATTTTTCACTGTATCAAAAAAAGATGAGGAATAAATTGCCAACTATAATTACATTCCTAGCATTACATAATTTAAATTTTGATCAGTTAAGGAAAAATCTTTCTTTGTGTTGAGATAAGTTTGTAGTACATAATTTCAAAAAAGATAGACTAAAACATGTTTTCAATAATACAGATTTGGAAAGTTTTGTGAGCTTCTGAATTTTTTTCAGGATACATTATCGTGTTCATCATGGCCAACTTCACCAGGTCTGAGATGGGAAAAGAGATGGTGTGACCTTCGATTAATCCCCTTACTTCATTCACGTTTCTCCCAATATCTCCCTGGATCAGATTTGTGTCGGTGAGTAGCTCTGTATTGATTTTCTTTTGCCTAAAAACAAATGCATATAAACCTGTGCCTGTGCCTAAATATATATTTCTAACAATGTGAATATCTTCTTGTGGTCTTGCCAAACTTTATCATTATGATAGGATAGGAGAACGACTTTGAAAAACTTTCTAAGTATTTTTAAAGCTAACCTAAAATGTAAGGATCAACCCTAAATCACAACACGAACTCATAAGGAATAGAGAAAGAGCAGACAATTGCACAGATCCCAAAAAGCAGTTGTGGTTTTAATGGTTGGGAAGGTTTTTTAGTTTTTTTTTTTTCCTAAATGACCATATGTCTACATCTGAACAGGATCTTAAAAACCTAGTTAGTATAATCCATTCATTTTACTGATGAAGCTGATGCTTAGTAGACTACTTAGCCAAAGTTCTAAACCATGCCTTTCCACTGCAGCACATTCACTAGGGACATTCCAGAAATACTCACGCTCTTTGGAGGTAAGGCATTCCTTCTAAAAAAGAACTTAGGTTTGTAAGTAGTCTTTCTGGCCACATTTTCATGTCTGACTATTTTTGTTCAGAAAAAAGAAAAAGTATTTCTTGTACCCTTTTGTGAAAGTAGTAATCATTCTGGTTTTAAAAAGAAATTAAAGTATATTGATTAAAGGTTATAAAAAACAATCTTGGCAGGAAATGACAGCAATAAACCTTGAAATATTGAAAGAATAAATTCAGAAAAGTTAATGTCAGTTCCATGATCATATCTATAAATCTCATCTCCTCTTTCTATTGACAACTCTACACACATCATTGAAAATTATCTAGAAATTAATACAAATTTAAGCATCCAATGCTCTACTTTCTGAATATATAAATCAAAAATAAATTTTATAGAAATAGGCTGTCTTCTTTAAAACTTTATTGATATTACACACTAGTGAATATTATACTGTATTTAGAGGCAGCCAGATGGCATAGTGTATAGAGCACTGGGCTGAGGGTCAGAAATATCTTGAGTTCAAATCTGGCTTCAGACAACTAACTGAGTGTCTTTGAACATATCAATTAACGTCTGTTTGTTTCAATTTCCTCAACTGTAAGATGGATATAATAACACCTACTTCCTAAGGTTCTTGTAAGGATCAGATTAGATATTAATTGTAAAGGCATGGTCCCAGACATATGGTAGGTGCTGTGTAAATACTGCTTGTCACTATTATATTTGTGAAGTCATGTTTATGTAAATATTAATAAGCACACAATTATTTTGGTAAAGTTGTAACATTTCATCTGCATATGCTAATCCCAGTATAGGAAATCTCCTCAAAGAATCTTATCTACAGCTGCTTTATAATGTCCAGACTTAATGAATTGATTTGGGCACTGGATATTTAATTGATTTGCAAAAAGTCACAAAGCTAAGTATGTTAAAAGGTAGACTTTAAATCCAGGTCTTCTTGACTTTTGAGCAAGATCTCCTACATAATACTACTACATCATTCTGATGCATATTTTATGTTAATATCCACAGAAACAAATATAATTCTTAAAATAATGCCAAAATGTTGACATCCAACTAGTATGGTCCATATGTTTTCAAGAATAAATTTCCCTCCACAAGGATTTTTGTCTATTTTTTTACTATATATGTACTCATAGAAAGGTATCTATCCTATAAAAATCTGTGTGAGCAGATGGAGACTTCTTTTTCTACAGTTATTCATATAAGTACTGGATAAAGGTGACAGAAGATCTTAATAATCTTAGAGTGCACTTCAGGGCATAATGAATTCTGTCCCTTACCCTCCCTGACAAACCAGAAAAGTTTGGACTCTGAAAATTCATGGTGTTCATTTTGATTTGAACTATGCCAATCATGATTTATCAACTAATTCAAAACCCATAATGTTTATAGAGTGTCTATAGGTTGTATAAAACTTATTAATTGGGGACATTGCCTTTCCAGGTTGGCACTGTATGGCTATACCTCAAAGAGTAAGCCTGCAAACTATAGTCCAGTCCACTTGTTACAAAACAAGACTACAATATGAAATTCAGTTATTGAAAATTGTTGTGAAATTCAGCAGTATTTAAGAGAATTTTTTTTATGAAAGAATCCTTAGAGATTTAAAAACAATATAGAGAAGGGGGGGAAAAGAATGGGGAATAACAAACATAAGGGCCAAATTACACTTTCCATAATTAATTATGTACTTGTTTTCTAGCAAATATATTTCATTTTAAACCAAGAATCATAAGACAGTTTGAGTGTTCTCAAGAGGACAGCAAACTTTTTAAATGTTTAATGTCTCTCTACACTAAATAAATAGATAATGGAGGCTATTGAGCTCAGAAAGAGCCCCATAAACTGTAAGGAAACTAAGTAGATTAACTATTACTGCTTACTTCATGTCCAAAAATTCAATCTTTTTAAAAATTAAATGCAAATTCCATTTTCCCTTTGTGACACCTGTCACTGTAGAGTAAGTTTTAAAAAATTATGAGCCAGATAAAACTTCACAATAAAGGAAAGTTAAAAACCCAGCCAACATACCTTGAGCAAAGCACTAAAGAGAGCAGTGATCTAGACCACAAATGCACTTTTATTCCACATGAGTAAATTGAAACACAAGAAGGCTATATAATTTTGCCAAACTTACTTAATTATATGCTAGAAGAGTGGTAAAAGAATCCACCTTTTGGATTCATAATACAGCTAATCACAAGAAAAAGCCATATGGTGAAGAGACCAAAGTTAAGTCGAGAAATATTTGAAAGAATTAATTTGGCATACGCAAAAGAAATTACCCCTCGTTATAGAAGGTAGATTCAGAAAATGGGAAAATTCATACAGAGGCTAATATAGCATATTTAAAAGCTATTAATTTACTTTAAAATTATTTATATCTAGAAACTCATGTGTATATGTATTTATGTATATATTTATGTATACACATATGCATATATATTATGTAGTTTTGTATTCCAAAGTTTTATTATTTTAATCAGATATTACTAACTTATAATGTCTAAAATTTTTGCAGATGTATTTATTTTATAGGTCAATATTTATAAAAATATGCTTTCTTTTATATCATGCCTAATTATTTCTAGGTTAGAATGTCTTTCTTTTATGATTTATTTATTGTTTTTTATATTAAAATTTCTTGGTATCTCTCACCCTCCTTTTTTCCCCACAAAATAAAGAAAGCTTCATTTAACAAAAATATATATGTATATAAAAAACTGTCTTGCTTGTTTCTTTTCATCAGTTCTTTCTCTGGAGGTGTATATACACAAGTCATTCTTCAAAATAATATTTGTTATTGTATATAATGTTCTTTTGGTTCTCATTTCACCCTTCATAATTTCACTCAGGCCTTTCCTTGTTTTTTTTCCCCTAAACTTAACCTGCTCACCACTTCTTAGGATGTGATAATATTGAAATACTTCATCTAAACCATATGCCCCGATTTCTATAGTCATCCCCCAAATGATGGACATCTGCTCAATGTCTAGTTCTTTGCCACTACAAAGACACTAGAATCTCTTAACCTTTTTATATGCCTTGGACCTCTATAGCAGTTTGGATAGTCCCTATGGACTCCTGAAAATAATTTTTAAATGCCTAAAATAAAATCCATAACATTACAAAGAAAACTAATTCAATTAAAATAATTTTGTCCTTTTTTAAGTTAATGAATAATAAGTTAGGAATCCCTACTCTTGGCAGAGATGTGGGAAATATACATATTACTGGCATACATTAGTTCTCTATTACCATAAACTGATGGATTCAGTTCTGAAGTTTATTTTGAAATGTCTCACTGTATTGATCATTGTAATTTAAGCCAAGAAAATTATGTTAAGTTATTGCTTTTCAGAGCTTTTTCTAGTTATATGTAGATTTGTCCTGTAATGAACTAAGAATATTTTATGAAAGTAATTTTTGTCTACTTCCCATTGTGATAGGGTTTCCTATGGTTTTATAAGGGATACAGGTATGTCTGAAAATAAGGAGATCTCTTACTTATAAAAAGGAAAAGCAAAAAAAAATATATGGCCAGGAGGTTAGAACCAGCACTTATGAAAAAACAAAATGGACTTTGGATGAATGTGGTCTCACATTCCAGTAGCATCACTGTGCACAGAAGTTATAAGCTAGGAATTGAACACAAAGAGGAGGAGAGTGGCAGAATGCCTAATGTAACATTCTGTACTCACCATATGGTTTGTTTGTTTTTTAATTTGTTTGTTTTGGGAAATGAAATAATATCTAATATCCATGGATCTACAACCACTAAAGCTTTTTCAGGATGAAGCCAAAAAGAATGTTTACTGAAAACTGAGAAATGTGTACAAGTTTTATAGCATTTTGAACACTGAATGGCAGAAGTTTTCCATTGCTTGTAATTGCTTGGAACTTGAATGTAGTTTGTTATGCAATCCAATATGTTGTGGCAAATGCACAGAGTGGAACAGAGGCATGAAAGGCTTGGATAGTTTCCATTCATTTCAGTGTCTCTCATACTTCTGTTGTGCTTAGCTTATGTCCAAACAATGCAAAAGCACAATGTAAAATGGAATCATTAAAACTGTGGGGAGTAACTTGGAATTCTACAGCATTTTCATAAGCAATTTAGAAGAGGATCATTTCATTTTCTTAAACAAAACATAATCAATGGAAGCCCATAAGGGATACTTAGACACTGTTCATTTCATTCTAAGGAAAACTTTGGTTGTTATTGAAAATCACAAACTTGGCATAAGGGATATAATATAGATTTTAAAAGTAAAAAGGCACCTAAGACATCACCCTGTCTAATCCCTTCTTTTTATTCTTGAGAAAACTAAAGTCCAGAGGGTTAAGCAATTTATTCAGCATCAAGTAATAAATAGAACAACTTATTATCTGTCAAAGGTGAAGTTTAGAAAAGATAACTCCAAGACCATTTCCCATATATAAATCTTATACCTTTGTGATTCTTTAAGATAAGTTTAGTGTAGTTGGGTTTCTCTCCAGTAACTTTTTTTTCAAATGACCATTCCTCCTAAAAGTTTGATGAGATTACAAAGTAACAAGTAGTTCCAAAAGTAGATAAAAATGATGGCATTCCCTCTATGTGTAAGTTTCATGGTTCATTCTGCATTGATTAGAGTTATTTACATTTTCTTGAAACCTCTGCCATGAATATAATTAACACTTCTCTCCTCAGTGATTCTTTTCTCTTCATGAGAAGTTTCCAATATCTTCAAACAACATGCTGTTTAGATTGGCTTTTTCTGTTTCATTTTAAAACAGACATTTACAAAACAACTGGATAGAGCAATTGGATGTTAGTTCAGAAGTTGTGTTTCACACTATTTGGAAGAAAATATTTTTACCAAGTCTTATTGGGATGAGTAATTAGAAAAATAAAATTATATTCTATACTGATATGTTATGATATGTCTACAGGCAGAATGCATTTCAAGTTATTGCTGTGGATGGGGTTTGCAGTGGAATTATTCAGTGTCTCTCTGCTGAAGACTGCATTGATTGGCTACAAGCAATAGCAACAAATATTTCAAACCTCACAAAGCACAATGTAAGTATGAACCTAAATAATTCAAGGGATTCCTAATAATACTGAATGAGAATTATTGTAAAATTCTCTTGGGTTTCACATAGACTTAACTGTAGATAAACAATTGTTTGGGGCCTGCATAGAAAAGGCAATTCAACTCTTTCTTTGGAGCTGTTTTGGATAATTTATTGAAAAAACTATCATTTTACTCCAAGTTATTTTAGCTACCTTTATTAGGATCAGAACAAAGTCATTACTCTCTGAGATACCATCATATGGCCAGCAGGAGTTCCTGACGAATGCTGGTTATGCACAATATGTTTACTATGCTGCTTCCTATGCTTATTAAATACAATTAAGTATGTGATTTCTTGATTCAAGTACAGGCATACATTGGGGATATTGAAGTTTTGATTCCAGACCACTGAAATAAAGTGAATATTGCAACAAAGTGAATCACATGTATTTTTTGGTTTCCCAGTTCATAGAAAAGTACTATAGTCTGAGAAGTATGTGATAGTATTATGTCTAGAAAGAGAACATATATACTTTAATTAACAAATTCTCTATTGTTAAAATATGCTGACCATCATCTGAGACTTCAGCAAATCAATCATAATCTTTTTGATGATGGAAGGTCTTTCCTTGAAGTTGATGGCTATTAACTGATCAGGGTGGTAGTTGCTGAAGATTGTAGTAGCTGCTGCAATTTCTTAATATACGACAACAATAACATTTGCCACATCAATTGACTCTTCCTTTCTTGAAAAGTTTCTCTATAGTATACAATGATGTTTGATAGCATTTTACCCACAGTAGAGGTTCTTTCAAAATTGCATTCAATCCGATCAAAGGCTGTTGCTTTCTCATATAAGTTCATGCAATATTAGCCAATATTATTGTGGTTCAAAGAGTAGGAAAATTCAAGGAAAGGGAATGAGATGGGAAATGGCTGATTGGAAGAGCAGTCAGAACATGCCCATTTGTTGACTAAATTCACTGTCTTAAATGAGTGCCAGTCAAGGCACTCCAAGACAATTATAGTATTGATATCAAAAATCTCTAATTGCAGATTGTAAAACATACTACTAATAAAAAAGTTTGAAATATTATGAGAATTACCAAAATGTGACTTAATGACATGGTATGAACATATGCTGTTGGAAAAATGACTCCAACAGACTTGCTTGCCACAGGCTTGCCACAAACCTTCAATTAAAAAAAAATAATTCAGCATCTACAAAGTGCAACATAATTAAGCACAAGAAAATAAAGTATTTTAGGAAAGAATTTCACAATGATGTTAGCAGATTTATTAGCTCTATGTGCTATAATACCAGTTTTAGAAATGTTTGAAAGACTAGAGCAAAAGGAAGTAGAAGAGGAGGTTTTCATATCCAATATTCTGATACTCTCCAACCCTGTCATTATAAAAAGCAGGCCATAGGGGAAACACCAGAAATTAGGGCCAGGCATAATAAATCCCTTGGGTTATTCTAGTTTTTTCATAAACTTATTGCACACCAGCTTCCCCACCTCTTACTTGTTCCATTCCCCAAACCACATTATGTTTATAAAATTATTCTCTACCTAGCTTTATAATATCTTTACTATCTCACTCCCTTAACTTTGCTAATCAAAACTTATAACAATACTAATATTCTTAATAAAACACCAACAAAAATAACATTAATGTTATGTATCACTTAGGAATCATTGTTAGATATCTTTCTTAATTGTAGGCACTATGTACAAAACAGAAAATTACTTCTTGAACAATGATTATCTATCTACTTTATAGAAGAGTGATATGATTGAAAGAAAGAGTCTAAGTTATTTAGGACAGGTAGAGCAGAAAATCATTCACATAACATAAGTAGTCTTGCATGTTTTTTAACCATTTATCTACTTGGCTTCTATTTCAGGACAAAAGTGTTTAGTAGGTTGTGAGACATAAACAAAAAAGAATAACATTATAACATTTTAAAATGCAGAAAAGAAAAGCAAAAGAAGAAAATAAATTAATACCATAGTTTCATTATACTTTATTAAATTTAATATATCATCCAAGAAGAGGAAAAAGGAGACTATTCCATTTGTAGGAAATTACCTCCACACATATAAGTTGGTTAGTTTTTCACAGCTTAAAGCACTAGAGAGTTACCTAGAATACTGAAAAATTAAGTGGCTTGCCCCCAATCATATGGTCAATCAATATATATGTATATAGTCTTTTTCATTTTCTCCAAAAATTGATCAACCTAAAAGGTCAGGCAACCTTTGAAACTCCCGGCCCAGGGGGCCATTCCCTCCCTTTTCCTGGAGTTTATGGCAGATGAACATGAAAAACTCCTTCTATGTTCTCCAATTAAGGAAGGGGACCATGACAAATCATTTTATCCTTTCCTACCTGACTGTATTCTTTGAGACTTTGTTTCCTCTCTACTCTTCCCCCATTGGGTATCCTTACTCTTATATATTACTTTCTGTGCCCTTTCAACATTTATTTTTTCTTTATGGAATCTACTAGATTGTGAACTCTTATGGAATGGGAATTGTCCTTTGCCTCTCTTTGTATCCAACACCTGACTCATAGGAGATAATTATTGTTCATTGACTATGACTGTGTGTCAGAGGTGGAGCTGAATATGTGGCCTTTTTTTTTTAACTCCAAGGTCAGCTCTGTATTAACATCAACATGCTGCCTCACCTTGTCTATTTACCATCTATCTATCTATATATCTATTGGATTATCTTTCTTTCTATTATATCTCTTAACATATATGGATATATTATTTTATTCACATAATCACAGATTATAGAAATATATAAACAATGCACACAAATATTTGATATTGTTGAGATTCATAATTTCTTATTTGATCTAATTTCTTGTTCTTATTGGTATATTAAAATGTTGTCACTATATATATTTACAGAGTGCATAACATATCTCTTTGATATGAAGAGGACAATCAAGCACATTAGTTTTTTTAATTTTTTTGTTGTCAAACGAAACACAATTCTATATTGGTCATTGTTGTGAGCAAACTCATTCATAACAAAAATTCCAAAATAGAATCAAAAATACACTGATGTGAAAGACAACTCCAATAGTTCTTTCTCTTGAGGTGGATAGAATTCCCCATCATAAGTCTTTCAGGATTGACCTAGATCATTGCATTGCAGAGAGTAGCCAAGTTTCACAGATAATCATTATTTAATATTTCTGTTACTGTGTACAATGTTCTCCCAGTAGTTTTTATTACATTCAGCATCAGTTCCCACAGGTCTTTCCAGCTTTTTCTGAAATTATATTGCTTATCATTTCTTATAGCACAATAGTATTCTATCACCATCATATACCACAACTTGTTCAGTCATTCCCCGATTGATGGACATCACCTCAATTTAAAATTCTTTGCTACCAGAAAAAAAGAGCAGCTATAAATATTCTTGTACAAGTAGGTCCTTTCCCCCTTTTCATTGTTTTTGGGGGGATTTAGACCCAGTTGTGAGTCCATTATTTTAAAGAATATTGGAATATTACTTATAATATATATTTTTGTAAAACCTAGCAAAAAAAATGAAAAATATACACAATTTTCAATACCCATTTCCCTTCTTTACTTAGAACAAAATTTGTATTGACCTAAAACCCCAGGAGAACACTGATGAACAATAAGTCTTTGATATTTATATCATATTATGTTTTTATATTTATATTAGGTATGTTCCAATTGGCAGGAATTTGTAAAGTACATATGATTAGAAATCTACAGGTTAAAGGACGGGGAGACATCACTAATCAATCTAGCTTTTCCTAGCCAAGGACAATGATTCTTTTAGAAAGAGAACATAACAGATACAAATACATGCTCCATCTATATATTTTCATGAAGCAGAAGTTCACTTTTACTGGTGGCTTTTCACCTCTGTAATGGTTGACATCCTCAGTACTTTGTATCTCTCTGAAGATCTGACCAAAAAGAAAAACTAGACAGTATTCTCAATTGTCTGATCAGCTGAGAAGCCCATTTCCTTTTATGAAAGTATAGAAGAATTTTTTGAAAATCTTGTAAGTATTCCAACTGTCTGTGATTATTCTCTATTTACATATTCTTTTGATTTTGTCATCCATTGACTTTCCAAAGTATTGATTACAAAGTGTTCTGAACTATAAAGGACTCTACATTTCTCAAGAACCATTATTAGTTGTAGTAATAACAATAATAGTAACTAAAGCCATAATGACTTCAGGAATAGGCTGTGAAGTTCTGAATTCATAAAGACTATCCAAACAAATTAAAACTTACAGCTAGAAAATAATTAGGCATTGGGGAAGATAATCTATATTCATCTCAATTCTCTCCTTTTTGTTCTCCAAAATTTGCACAAAATATCCCACAATAATAGATAAAAAGGACTTTTACTTCTCTATGACAAATTATCCATTTCCTTCCCATACAATTCAATTCAATTTTACAAATATCAACTGAATACCTACTATTTGTAAGACTATTTGCATCATACAATGGGTAAAACATTTTCTTACAAGGTATCTGTAATTTTTAAGGTAGTACAAGATATGTATATAAAAACTACAATATGATTCAGGATAGAATAAATTATGTAAAAGAACAAAATATTTTAGGGTAATCACACTCAGGATTTAATATGCCATTGAAGAAATTAGAAAAACCATCATGAAGAAAGTAGTATATATTCTCCCTTGAAAGATCTGTAGAATGTCTTAGATGCAGGAAAGCCAATTAAGCTATAATAGCTGAGTGGAGATATATTACTTTGTCTTTTATCTGGTGCTATAATTTTAAAAATGTTTATAGCTATTGATTGATATGTTTATTTAGTATTCCTGTCCAAGTATGCAAAGCAATGGGATAGGAAGAGGATCCCATACTCAATTTAGAAATATATACACACTGTAATAGTGAATATGTGTTAAAAAGATTTTCAGGAACTTCCGGTTAAGATGGCGGCTTAGAGAAAGCTAAAGTTCAGATCTCCGGAAAACCCTTCCCGACCCATCTCAAACTATAAGCTCCTAAGGCGCCGAAATTCAAAACGATCAACAGCACAGACCCTGGGAACCCTCCTCCTGAACCTGGACCCGGTTCAAAAGGTACGGCTCCCCTCAAAAGCCAGAACCCGAGATCACTCGGACCTCAGGGGTAGGAGCGCAGAGTCCAAAGCTCCCGGAAGCCGCAGCCCAGCCGGGCTCAGAGAGCAGGGTCCTCGGAACAACAACCCTCAGGGCCTTCTACCCGAGTCCCGGTGAAAGTTACTGCCTGGGGCTTCCGCTGCAGAGAGCTGGTCGAAACAACAGCAACCCTCAGGGCGGGCAAGACAGCCTCACGGGCTGGATCCTGCTATCCAAGTCTCAGTGAAAGTCCTTGCCCTCGGAGCTTGGGGAAGCTGCAGCCCATCCCCCCGCAGGCCGACGAAACAGCCTCAAGGCCAGCTATTCTGAAGGCAACTTCCGGAAAGCGAGCCGGGGGGAGAGTGTGGCCTCGTGGTCCAACCCTTCCATTCCAGTTCCAGTGAGGCATATTCAGTTTAACCCAGGGAAAGCTCATAGAACAAACATCTGCCCAGGACTAAAGCCTCTGAACACCAGACAGAGATAAGAAAAGCTAATCCTCCACATTCAGAGATGGCAAACTCCACAGAAGCACAGAAGCCCCAAAATACCAAGAAAAAGAAGAAGAAAGGGGCGACTTTGGACACATTCTATAGAGCCAAAATACAAAATACAGAGCAGATAGAAGAAGATATACAAGAAAATGCTCCAAAATCTTCCAAAGGAAATGGAAACTCTCCACAAACCCATGAAGAATTTGAATCAGAAATGAGCAAAAAGATGGAAGCCTTCTGGGAGGAAAAGTGGGAAATAATGCAAAAGAAATTCACACATCTACAAAACCAGTTTGACCAAACTGTAAAAGAAAACCAGGCTTTAAAGCAAGAACTAATAAAGCAAAGCCAAAACACCAAGAAATTAGAAGAGAACATAAAATATCTCACCAACAAGGTGAGAGATCTGGAAAATAGAGGGAGAAGAGATAATTTAAGAATAATTGGACTCCCAGAAAAGCCAGAAATAAACACCAAACTGGACATGGTGATACAAGATATAATCAAAGAAAATTGCCCAGAGATTCTAGAACAAGGGAGCAATACAGCCACTGACAGAGCTCACAGAACACCTTCTACACTAAACCCCCAAAAGACAACTCCCAGGAATGTAATTGCCAAATTCCAAAGCTATCAAACAAAAGAAAAAATCCTACAGGAAGCCAGAAAAAGACAATTTAGATATAAAGGAATGCCTATCAGGGTCACACAAGACCTTGCAAGTTCTACTCTGAATGATCGTAAGGCATGGAACATGATCTTCAGAAAGGCAAGAGAGCTGGGTCTTCAACCAAGAATCAGCTACCCAGCAAAACTGACTATATACTTCCAAGGGAAAGTATGGGCATTCAACAAAATAGAAGACTTCCAACTTTTTGCAAAGAAAAGACCAGAGCTCTGTGGAAAGTTTGATACCGAAAATCAAAGAGCAAAGAATACCTGAAAAGGTAAATATTAAGGAAAGGGGAAAAATGTTATCTTCTTCTTTTACTCAAACTCTCTTCTATAAGGACTACATTTATATCAATCTATGTATACTAATATGTGGGGGAAATGTAATGTATAAATAGGGGGTAAAGAAAGACCAAATAAAATAATCGTTCTCACACAAAGATTCACATGGGAAGGGGAGGGGAAGAAAACTCCTATAAGGAGAGGAAGAGAGTTTTTTTTTTTTACTTAAACCTCAATCTCAGGGAAATCAACTCTGAGAGGGAAAAACATCCAGATCAATTGGGATATTGAATTCTATCTTACCCAACAAGGGTAGGGAGAAGGGAAAACCAAGGAGGGGAGGGGGAGAGGGAGAACAAAAAGGGAGGGAAAGAGAGGGGGGAGGGGGAGGGAACAAAAAGGGAGGGACTAAAAAGGGAAACATCAAGGGAGGGGACAAGGGGGACTGATTCAGAGTAAATCACTGGACTAAAAGGTAGAGCCGAAGAAGAAAAGGTTAGAATTAGGGAAGGTTATCTAAATGCCAGGGAGTCCACAAATGACAATCATAACTTTGAATGTGAATGGGATGAACTCACCCATAAAACGTAGACGAATAGCAGAATGGATTAGAATCCAAAACCCCACCATATGTTGTCTTCAAGAAACACACATGAGGCGGGTTGACACCCACAAGGTCTTAATTAAAGGATGGAGTAAGACCTTCTGGGCCTCAACTGATAGAAAGAAGGCAGGAGTGGTAATCATGATATCTGATAAAGCCAATGCAAAAATAGACCTGATCAAAAGGGATAGGGAAGGTAATTATATTTTGTTAAAAGGGACTCTAGACAAAGAGGAAATATCATTAATCAACATGTATGCACCAAATAATATAGCACCCAAATTTCTAATGGAGAAACTAGGAGAATTGAAGGAAGAAATAGACAATAAAACCATACTAGTGGGAGATATAAACCAACCATTATCAAATTTAGATAAATCAAATCAAAAAATAAATAAGAAAGAGGTAAAAGAAGTGAATGAAATCTTAGAAAAATTAGAATTAATAGACATATGGAGAAAAATAAATAGGGATAAAAAGGAATACACCTTCTGCTCAGCACCACATGGCACATTCACAAAAATTGACCATACATTAGGTCACAGAAACATAGCACACAAATGCAAAAAAGCAGAAATAATGAATGCAGCCTTCTCAGATCACAAGGCAATAAAAATAATGATTAGTAATGGTACATGGAAAACCAAATCTAAAACCAATTGGAAATTAAACAATATGATACTCCAAAACTGTTTAGTTAAAGAAGAAATCATAGAAACAATTAATAATTTCATCAACGAAAATGACAATGGCGAAACATCCTTTCAAACCTTTTGGGATGCAGCGAAAGCGGTAATCAGAGGCAAATTCATATCCCTGAAAGCTTATATTAATAAACAAGGGAGAGCAGAGATCAATCAATTGGAAATGCAATTGAAAAAACTCGAAAGCGATCAAATTAAAAACCCCCAGCAGAAAACCAAATTAGAAATCCTAAAAATTAAGGGAGAAATTAATAAAATCGAAAGTGATAGAACTATTGATTTAATAAATAAGACAAGAAGCTGGTACTTTGAAAAAACAAACAAAATAGACAAAGTACTGGTCAATCTAATTAAAAAAAGGAAGGAAGAAAAGCAAATTCACAGCATTAAAGATGAAAAGGGGGACAGCACCTCCAATGAGGAGGAAATTAAGGCAATCATTAGAAATTACTTTGCCCAATTATATGGCAATAAATACACCAATTTAGGAGAAATGGATGAATATATACAAAAATACAAACTGCCTAGACTAACAGAAGAGGAAATAGAATTCTTAAATAATCCCATATCAGAAATTGAAATCCATCAAGCCATCAAAGAACTTCCTAAGAAAAAATCCCCAGGGCCTGATGGATTCAACTGTGAATTCTATCAAACATTCAGAGAACAGTTAATCCCAATACTATACAAACTATTTGACATAATAAGCAAAGAGGGAGTTCTACCAAACTCTTTTTACGACACAAACATGGTACTGATTCCAAAACCAGGCAGGTCAAAAACAGAGAAAGAAAACTATAGGCCAATCTCCCTAATGAATATAGATGCAAAAATCTTAAATAGGATACTAGCAAAAAGACTCCAGCAAGTGATCAGAAGGATCATTCACCATGATCAAGTAGGATTCATACCAGGGATGCAGGGCTGGTTCAACATTAGGAAAACCATCCACATAATTGACCACATCAACAAGCAAACTAGCAAGAACCACATGATTATCTCAATAGATGCAGAAAAAGCCTTTGATAAAATACAACACCCATTCCTATTAAAAACACTAGAAAGCATAGGAATAGAAGGGTCATTCCTAAAAATAATAAACAGTATATATCTAAAACCAACAGCTAATATCATCTGCAATGGGGATAAACTAGATGCATTCCCAATAAGATCAGGAGTGAAACAAGGATGCCCATTATCACCTCTACTATTTGACATTGTACTAGAAACACTAGCAGTAGCAATTAGAGAAGATAAAGGAATTGAAGGCATCAAAATAGGCAAGGAGGAGACCAAGTTATCACTCTTTGCGGATGACATGATGGTCTACTTAAAGAATCCTAGAGATTCAACCAAAAAGCTAACTGAAATAATCAACAACTTTAGCAAAGTTGCAGGATACAAAATAAACCCACATAAATCATCAGCTTTTCTATATATCTCCAACACAGCTCAGCAGCAAGAACTAGAAAGAGAAATCCCATTCAAAATCACCTTAGACAAAATAAAATACCTAGGAATCTACCTCCCAAGACAAACACAGGAACTATATGAACACAACTACAAAACACTCGCCACACAACTAAAACTAGACTTGAACAAATGGAAAAACATTTACTGCTCATGGATAGGACGAGCCAATATAATAAAAATGACCATCCTACCCAAACTTATTTATCTATTTAGTGCCATACCCATTGAACTACCAAAATACTTCTTCACTGATTTAGAAAAAAACATAACAAAGTTCATTTGGAAGAACAAAAGATCAAGGATATCCAGGGAAATAATGAAAAAAAAACACATATGATGGGGGCCTTGCAGTCCCTGACCTAAAACTATATTACAAAGCAGCAGTCATCAAAACAATTTGGTACTGGCTAAGAAACAGAAAGGAAGATCAGTGGAATAGACTGGGGGAAAGCGACCTCAGCAAGACAGTATACGATAAACCCAAAGATCCCAGCTTTTGGGACAAAAATCCACTATTCGATAAAAACTGCTGGGAAAATTGGAAGACAGTGTGGGAGAGATTAGGAATAGATCAACACCTCACACCCTACACCAAGATAAATTCAAAATGGGTGAGTGACTTAAACATAAAGAAGGAAACCATAAGTAAATTGGGTAAACACAGAATAGTATACATGTCAGACCTTTGGGAGGGGAAAGGCTTTAAAACCAAGCAAGATATAGAAAGAATCACAAAATGTAAAATAAATAATTTTGACTACATCAAACTAAAAAGCTTTTGTACAAACAAAACCAATGTAACTAAAATCAGAAGGGAAACAACAAATTGGGAAAAAATCTTCATAGAAACCTCTGACAAAGGTTTAATTACTCATATTTATAATGAGCTAAATCAATTGTACAAAAAATCAAGCCATTCTCCAATTGATAAATGGGCAAGGGAAATGGATAGGCAGTTCTCAGATAAAGAAATCAAAACTATTAACAAGCACATGAAGAAGTGCTCTACATCTCTTATAATCAGAGAGATGCAAATCAAAACAACTCTGAGGTATCACCTCACACCTAGCAGATTGGCTAACATAACAGCAAAGGAAAGTAATGAATGCTGGAGGGGATGTGGCAAAGTAGGGACATTAATTCATTGCTGGTGGAGTTGTGAATTGATCCAACCATTCTGGAGGGCAATTTGGAACTATGCCCAAAGGGCGACAAAAGAATATCTGCCCTTTGACCCAGCCTTAGCACTGCTGGGTCTGTACCCCAAAGAGATAATGGACACAAAGTCTTGTACAAAAATATTCATAGCTGCACTCTTTGTGGTGGCCCAAAACTGGAAAACGAGGGGATGCCCATCAATTGGGGAATGGCTGAACAAACTGTGGTATATGTTGGTGATGGAGTACTATTGTGCTAAAAGGAATAATAAAGTGGAGAAGTTCCATGGAGACTGGAACAACCTCCAGGAAGTGATGCAGAGCGAAAGGAGCAGAACCAGGAGAACATTGTTCACAGAGACTAATACACTGTGGTATAATCGAACGTAATCGACTTCTCCATTAGTGGCGGTGTAATGTCCCTGAACAATTTGCAGGGATCCAGGAGAAAAAAACACCATTCATAAGCAAAGGATAAACTATGGGAGTGGAAACACCGAGAAAAAGCAACTGCCTGAATACAGAGGTTGAGGGGACATGACAGAGGATAGACTCTAAATGAACACTCTAATGCAAATACTATCAACAAAGCAATGGGTTCAAATCAAGAAAACATCTAATGCCCAGTGGACTTACGCGTCGGCTATGGGGGTTGGGGGGAAGGAAAAGAAAATGATCTATGTCTGTAACGAATAATGCTTGGAAATGATCAAATAAAATATATTTAAAAAAAAGATTTTCATGAATATTATAGTCATGGTTATTGTGCTTTATTTTCTCTTTATTTGAAAAGTTTTATGTTGATGTCATATTTTTTAAAATCTCATCTTGAAGGGCATTGAAAAAAAGTGATAATACAAAATGGCAAGATCAGGCAGGCATAACCTCTTGAACCTTGATCATTCACAAATACAAAATTATTGTATTTTGCCAATATCTTTGCTTCACCGAGCACTTGATAAAGATTTCTGGCTTTTAGGGGAGTGTAAACTCAATTATGACTTAAAGGTCAGAAAAGTTTGAATTTATATTGCAGTAAGAGAAGCCCATGTCCTGAACTGAGGAAGTGAGAGGCCTGCAACACTCTTCCTTTGTTAGACCTGGAACAATCCAGTGCCTCATTTTGGGAAAGACATCAATATTCTAGAAAGCATTCAGAATCAGAGAGCCATGATGAATAAGGACTTTGACATCAGTTGAAAGAAATGGAGATGTTTTGCCTGAAGAAGGAAAGAATTAGAGGAATCTGATAGCTAATTTTAAGTATTTGAAAGCCCGTCAAATGGAAGCTTGATTAGGCTGATAGAGCCCTAAAAACAGAATTAGGATCAGTGGAGTATAAGTTGTGAAATGACACATTTAAGCTTGATGTCAAAGAGGAAAAAAACAAAAAAAGAAACTAAGCCTTTTAAAGGTTGCACAGGCAACTTTAGGATATAGTGTGTTCCCTCTAATTAGAAGTTTTTCTATAAAGATTGGAAGATCACAGATAAGGGATGTGATTATTTTAGTAGTTATTGGGCTTCATCTCTGAGGCTTCTTTTAGCTTCAAGATTCTGTGGCCCTCAGTTTTATTTCATTGCTACTTATAATATTCCTGTATTGGTACTTGCTGGTATTTTAGTCCAAGTTGGTCTGAATAGATTTTTCAAAGTTCAGTTTCATGTAATGCCCCAAACTAAAACAAACAAAAAACACTTCATTAAACTGAGTAGTACACCTACTACATTTTTAATTATCATTTGTTATTATAAATGGCATGATCAAGCATCACTTGCAAGAGCTCCCATTCATTTATTTTCATTCAGCAAAGTCTTAGATCCCCAACTGTCTTTTTCTTTAGAATTTATTTAACTAATAACTCATTTTTCTCCATTTTTGTGGCTCATATACATGCATCTATGAGAGCAAATAAGGAAATGATCATCTTACTAGATGTTTTTTGACATCAACAGATGGTAGGAAGTGGCATTTGTGTAAGAAAAGTAAAAATTTCACTACTTCAATGCAGTTTGCAAGAGACCTAATATATCATTCAAAACTTTCCCTGGTGACAGAAACTAATTGTAGAGTTAGCAGAAGAATGTTCATGAGATCTCATGAGATTTATTATGGAGTTCCACAGTAATTCAGTTTTATTCACTAAAGAAATGTGGTGATCAGTTTCATGCAACAAATTTTCTCTTTCTCTGACAGAAAAGTTAAGGTAGAAAAAAATGACTAAAATATATTAGAAATGGCAAAACTTCCCACAGGCATAAATGAAGGCTTGATATCCCACAAGGTATGGACACACTGATCCTTCTCTCAAGACAGAGCAGCTCTTTTAATGCCTCATCAGCTTGATAGGATTAGACTTTGGGTCACTAGCATAGCCTTTGAAGAAGCTCATTCATCCATGAAAGTCCCGGAATTAGGACTTTAGAGGAGGTTAAGTACAAATGTTATAAACTATCTTTTCTTATTAGTTTACTATATAATCAAAGAACCAGTAAATAACTACAAAGCACTTGCTATGGGCCAAACATTATTCAAGGTATGGTTACAAATAAAAGATTGAGAGAGATCCTGTCCTCAATATGCTTATAATCAAATAGAGAGATATAGCAATTTATAATCACAGAGAAGAAAATATAGAATAGATACAAAACGAATAGACAAAGATAAGAAACATACCAACAACTTAATGAATGATAAAATATTTTTTGAGGAAAATTACATTTTAGTTGAGTCAGACTTGGAACTAGGAAATCCAAGAGGCAACAGTATAAGGGTAAATATTCCAGCGATAAAGGATATCCTATAAAGACATGGAGGAGGCATCTAGGTAGTTCAGTGGATTGAGAACCAGACCTAGAAACAGGAGGCCCTAGGTTCAAGTCTTTCTTCAGATACTTCCTAGCTCTCTGACCTTGGGCAGGTTACTGCACTCTATTATCTAGGTCTTGCTTCTCTCCTACTTTGGAAACAATAAACAGTATTGATTCTAAGATGGAAGATAAGTTTTTTTTTTAATGGTATGGAGACAAAGGATGGAATCTCATAAAAAAACAATCATTAAGAGACCAAGGGGATATAATATGTAATCAGCCTGAAAAACTGATCAGAAACTCATCAAATAAAGCTTTAAATAATAGAAAGATCTTTACATTTTTATTATAAAGGTAATGAAGCATCACTGAAGCTTCTTGAGAAGAGTGTCATGGTCAGGCTTGCATTTTAGGAAGAGCAGCTGGTTAAGTATGGAGAAAGAATTACAAAGGAGAGAAATGAGATACAGAGAGCTAAATGAAGAAGATTATTGTAGTCTTCTAGGTGAGGATCCAGGATCGCTCCTACCTTACAATACTATTAAAAATGATTGCCCTTATTGGTTCTTATGTGTATATGGACACTTAGAAACACAAAATATTCACATTTTTTACATTACATTTTAATGTGATCCCCTTGAGGGCAGGAACTGTTGTGTTTGATTTCATTTGTATCTCCTTTAATTAGCAGCATTAAAAGCATAAAGGAAATAATAAATGTCTTATCTATTATTAATTGTCATCATTCCTTTGTATGCTTATTTGTGAAGATTTCTATGCTGCTTGGAAAGGTCTTAAGTCTGCCAAAGTTAATTTGTTTTCTTTTCTTTTTATCCCCAGCATTTCCCCTATGCACCTAGCATCCAATAAGTAATTAGTTATGTATGATTTTCATCCCCCTAACTGCCAGGAGGTATGTTCTCCAAGCTCGTCTTGTCCAATTCCAATCTAACCCTTACATCAACTGGAAATAAAATAAGCAAATCATAATTTAGTATTAGTAGTTTTAAGCTTTAATAGGATCCACTTCCAGGGTAATTCAGTGGAATAAATTGCTATATTCAGACCCTTTCGATTCTATGCCTTGCATTTTTGGAAGAGGACTATGGGTGATAGCTAGTAATAAAGTACAGAGAGTGCAAGATTTGGAATCAGGATGATATGAATTTAAATCTGGCCTCAGAAACTTACTTAGCTATGTGTCCCTCTATCCTGTATACAATTTTTAATGTATACTTTACTTTTCATATATATATATATATGTGTATATATATATATATATATATATATATATATATATATATATATATATATATATATTCCTTGGTTTCAAAAGAAATCTAAAAATTTAGGTGACATAACTTTGATCCTTGTCATTCTGTTACATTAAAGTTAAATTCCATTTAGTTTTTTCTTCACTCCTCAGTTGCCAAAGTCATAGAATTCATCAACTAATGGCCATCTTACTCATGATGAGCTATTCCATATATATTTATAGGCTGATCTTCCAAAAAAAGACATAATCTCACATCAGTAATATATTCAAAGTTTTACGTCATGGTAGACCCTGTGGCAAAAATTTATTAGCAGAGATGCCAAAAAATAAAACAAAGTCTCCAAGCCAAAAAGAAATAGCTTTATTAAGAGAGAAATCCAATCTCCCAATAAGACTGGACTCCAGTCAAGACCAGAAGACCTTGAGCCTTGAGTGGGGACCCCTTATATAGCTAGTCACACAAAGGTGGTGTCAGTAATAATATCCAGCTCAAGTAAATTGTCCAGTGTGTCTGGGTCCTGTATCTTGGTCCCTACAATGGCCAGTCATGCCATTGCTATAACCTCCACCTTTAACATGAATATTCTGCATGCTGGACTGGTTCAGAAGAGGTCAGCATAAAGATAGACTGTTCTGAGCAGTTATAAGGCAGAAACATGTAAATTAAACATAAGTCTCTGCCCCAGTGTCACACCAGAGAAATTGAGAAGGATGAGCCAGTTAGCATGCGGGTTGGGGGGTCAATGTCAATAAAAAACAGCCACAGAGTATTACAGAATTATTTCATATATAAAATAAAATGTCAGAATCATAAGGGGAATGGGATTTCACATTCACAACCCTTCTGAAATAGCCATTAAAAGGCCAAGGCATCTTCCACCTGAACGTGAAGGACAATTAAATGAACCCCTTTATTAAAAGCTGAATTGTTTATCATGTTTTAGTGCAGTAGTTAATATTATTTAAAAAGATAGCTGATGGAACTTTATATAAGGCACTGAAAGACTGGAGTATAAATCAGGCGTAAGACAGTAGTAGTTGTGATACCCTAGGTAAGTCTTAAGCTCTCTTTGCCAGTTTCCTCAAAACTAAGATAAGGACAATAATAGCACCTACTTTACAGGGTAGATGTAAAAAGTGCTTAGCACAGTGTCTTGCATATAATAGGTACAATTTGAATGTTTATTTTATTCCTTTATGTTTTAAAAATATTGTTTGACTAATTTAATTTACCTCATCTGCTGACTTAGGGAAACCAACATTAGAAAATAGAAGAGAGAATATGAATAAGTATGGTGATTTCCAAAAATAATACTCTTTTATTACTCTGAACTTGATGAGCATTAAAAAATAAATATTTCCAAATTCAAAGAAAAAAGCCCACATTTGAAATTGTGAATTTCCATTACATATACCTTTTAAAATATATGTGTGTGTATTTCAAATTTAACATGGTAGTTCCAACATTGCTTTGCTGGTCTTAGTCCCATTCTGAATTTTATTTTGCTCACTTATTAGCATTTTTGTTGCCATTTATTTTTACTTTTTAAATATATAATAAAATACAATATAGAATGCCAATAATGTAATACATATGATTTGTTAGAAAGATATAATAAGTCATAATAAATAAGCTTATCTAATTGAAATATATTCTCATATGAACTATATCCAAAAATCTATGTCTCTTTTTCCTCTCCCTCTCACTCTTTTGCCCCTCCCCAAGAAGACAGGTAATATTGTATGAAATGTGTATATATTATCATATAATACATATTTCTTTATTTATCAAGTTATAAAATGAGGCACATTGCTTATACTAGAGAAAATTAGTGGAAGAAACAAGGTAAAGAATGGTGATTGTTACTGGCTTTCTGACATCCCATGATATCTTTAGTTGTTTTAAAGAGAGCTAAAAAATTACTTAATTAAATGAGCTTCTACCAGATTGCCATGAAAAGAATACTTTATTCAAAATTAAGAACACTGTTCAAATAGATCTTCTGAAACTTCCTTTTTAACCATTAATATCATATTCTCTGATTATAAAACTGATTTCAAGATTTACTACTATTACTACTTAAGCATTCAATTTTCCCTAATGAAGAACACTACTACACTAATCAAAAATACTTGCCAATACAATCATTTTGTTTAGGAAGAGCTGAAAGTAACACAAATTGGTAGTGGTATTATAGTTTATTTCCAAGATAATGATTGGTCTAGTTAGTAGAACTAAGAATCATCACCAAGGAGACCCAGATTTTAGACATATTTTAACAATAGCTATGGGATTTGCCACAAATCACTTTACTTTTCTTTGCTCTATTCTAATATCTATAAAATGAAGATTACATTATGAGATTATCATGAGGGTCAAATAAGTCAATATTTGTAAAAATAATTTAGCATTATCCCTGGCTCATATAAGATGCTATTTAAATAACATTAGCATATAGTGTTAGTAATGATGATATTTCGGCCTTCTTTAGAAGGGTATTAAGAAACACAAGTATAAAACACAAGTTATAAAATTGTTTTATATAGTAGGAGATCAAGTATATAAATTGCAGGAAATGAAACTACAGAAAGATATTATGGAATTTCCTGTTTTATAACTTTAAAGTGACAAAGAACTTTGTAAAATGAACTACTTAGGTTAAAGGAAATAGACCCCATAAGTGGTACTCCATTTTTTTTCATAGAAGAAGTATAGATCATGTCATTTGTTGTTTATCTTTTTCTTTAAAATTTAAAATCACATCTGAATTTAAACCCCAAAGCAAGTCATTTTCATAAATAGCAATGTATAAAAAGAGGAATACATATAAAACCATGAGGTTCCAGTTCATATCATATTAATTTTTAAAATGTATATATGAAATGTAATAGTTATCTTTCAAAGATGTATTTTTTGTCTGTGCTATCTCTTCTGAATTTCTACTTTTGTAGTATTTTTTTTATTTGATGTAGGAGCTCTGGATTTTGGCTATGATATTCCTTTTTTAATTTGAAATTTTTAATTTAATTAATTAATTTAAATATTTTTCCATGATAACATGATTCATGATTCTCCTACCCCTTTTCCCTCCCCCCTCCCATGGCTGACAAGCAATTCCACTGGGTTATATATGTATCATTATTCAAAACCTATTTCCATGTTGTCCATATTTGCAGTAGAGTGATCTTTTAACATTAAAACCCTAATCATATCTCTATCAAATCATGATCATATATTTTTCTTCTGAGTTTCTGTTCCCAGGGTTCTTTCTCTGGATGTGGATAGCATTCTTTCTTGAATTATCTTGGGTCATAGCATTACTGCTACTAGAAAAGTCTATTACATTTGATTATGCCATAGTATATCAGTCTCCGTGTACAATGCTCTCCTGGTTCTGCTCCTTTCACTCTGAATCAATTCCTCAAGGTCTTTCCAGTTCACATAGAATTCTTACATCATACATATTTCATCTTCTAGTTTTTCAACATTTTTATTGTGTTCAATTTTATTTTTCTCTCAACTGAGTCATTGATTTCTACTTATTCTAATTTTCCTACTTAATCTAGTTTTCAGGGAGTCTGATACTTGGATAAGGTTTATTACTTTACATTGTAAGTCATTTATTCCTTAAATTATTTCCTCCTGAGTTTTTTATTTAACTTTTAATCTCCTATCTAATTTATTATAGGTATTAAAAGAAAATTTTCATATAGTATTTTAGGTATTGTTAGGTTCTTTTCAAATATTATCTTATTTATTCCTCACAGCATTATGAGGTAGGTTCTATTATTTTCATAGATGAAAAAAAAATGAGGCAGATAAAAGTTTCATCTTCCAAACTATTGAGAGTGAAGATGGTGCTGTAGAGGCAATGAAAGTTCAGACCTCTGAAAACCCTTTCTCACCAATTAAAAACCAAATGCTCCTAGGGGACTGAAAACCAGGACAGAGGTAAGGAACCCTCCTGCTACACACAACTTAAAAGGTATGCCCCCAAAAAGCCTAAATTTGACAACACTCAGGTTTAAGGGGAAGGAAGAAGTCCCAGGACTCCTCCCCCACCTTCAATACTGAGCCTCAAGCAGTGGTTAGAATCTCTGGGCAGGCAAGGGCACTAGTCAGGAGGGAGTACTTTGTGGGCAAAGCTGTGCCAGGCTCAGGGCTCTGAACATGGGCAGCTGGGAAGCAGCTTGAGGAGAAGCACAGAGGAGGCAGCCAAGTTGCAGCAGTGGAGACACTCTATATTGTGTAAAATGAGGAAGAAAGACAACTTTAAAAAGAGCATTTAAGGGAATTAAAAGAGCACATATCAAAACAAATCTAGACATTGGAGAAAGATTTACTTCTTATGGTTAAAAAATTTGGGAAAATGTCAATCTACATTGTAGGATTTCAAATGACAGATCAATGCATAGGATTATTCATTTTGTACATATATTAATTTGACCTTGGCAAGCTCTTTTCTAGGACATATGTGATATGCATAATGTTAGACTTCCTGTGAACAGGCAGCAGCTCCAGTGAGACACCAGCAGCAGTGGGAACTGAGTTAAAGGAAGCAAGGAGGCTGTTGATGTTGGTGGTCTGAAGGAGATGGGATGACCAGAAGAGATTCATCTTCAATACTCTCCAAGCACAGGGTCTAGTACCAAGTGGGGCTCTTAATGAAATATGATGATGGTTCCTTGGATACTTAATAGTCACAAGATATTGTTAAACAGAGAGGTCTCTCAACAGTCTCATAAATCATAAGAGAAATCACTACATTTATAGAAACAACTTCCTTACTTCTCTGGTCATAAGTGTGACTTTGGTCTAGCAAGGTTTCCACACACTTCTGCTTTTATCCTTAGATGGAGTGACTTGTAGTAATCTGGGTTTTGAAAGTAGGGAGCAAAGATTTCTTCTGAAAAAATCCAAAGTTGTTAGAGTGGAGTCCTTTGCCAGTGATAGGGTAGTTAAAAAAGGGGGGGAAATGAGTTGAATCCTCTTGCCAGTGAAGAATTTGCTCTCTTGTGGCAAAAAAAAATTCAAATTCAAGAAAAAATTTCAATTTTCTATGTTAAAAAATCACACTAGTTTAAGAGAGGACAGCCACTGAGGCCAGTGGTGCAGGGTAGACAGAAGGTAGGAAACATGATGGAAGCCTAGTTATCTTTTTTTTTTTAAACCCTTACCTTCAGTCTTGGAGTCAAAATGGTGTATTGGCTCCAAGGCAGAAGAGTGGTAAGGGCTGGCAATAAGGGGTCAAGTGACTTGCCAGGGTCACACAGCTGGGAAGTGTCTGAGGCCAGATTTGAACCTAGGACCTCCCGTCTCTAGAACTGGCTCTCAATCCACTGAGCCACCCAGTTGCCCCCTGCCTAGTTATCTTAAGGGAAATAAATGCTTTTAGTAAAGAACAATTACAAATAGAATGACGCATCAAAAATGTGGTATATTACCAAAGGTAAAATGTAGCACCAATGAGGACTACTAGCAAAATAATTGAGTTTGCTATTTGAGATAAGAAAAGAGAGATACAGATAAATAGATAAACTTTAAACTCAGGCTAAGTTTAGAAAGAGGCCAAAGAATGAGTAAGATAGTCTGGGTCAGATTTGATGACCTTGTTTGAGAAAACTTAGCCATGTGGAGGAGGGTTACAACATTATTCCCAAAAAATATCACCCCTCTCCCAACTCTTTCTTCAGAAAAACAAAAACAAAATAACAAGTCGTAGCCATCTGATCAGAAATCATTCATCCTGATGAGTGGTTTAATAGCTTTAGAAAGGTTTTAACAATCATGCCTGAAAAGAAGATTTTAGAAGCATTTAAAAATAGTCTAACAACTTATTTCTACTAGAGATAATGCTGGTTTTTGCTTAATATAGATGTCATTTATTATTTTAGGGAAAGTTTCATTTATTCCACTGTTCTCTAATGTTTATATAAGAAATGAGTGTTGTATTTTGTCAAAGATTTTTTTCATCTATTGGTATAATAATATGGTTTCTATTTTTGTTATTGATATAATCAAATATGCTAATAATTTTCCAAATATTGAACCATCTCTGCCTTCCTAATACAAAATCCACATGGTAAGAGTGTCTTATCCTTCTGATATATTGCTATAATCATCTTGCAAATATTTTATTAAATATTTTAATCAATATTCATTTGGGATATTGGCTACAATTTTCTTTATCAATTTCTTTCTTTTCTTGTTTAGTTAGCAGCAACATATTTGTGTCATAAAATAAATTTGTTAGAATTCCTTCTTCACCAATTTTTTCCAGATATTTTATTTAGTATTGGAATTAAGTGTCTTTGAATGTTTGGCAGATTTTGCTTGTGAATTCATCTGTCACTGGGGATTTTTTTCTTAGGAAATTCATTGATGGTTTCTTCAATTTATTTTTCTGGGATAGACTGTTATGTTTCCTCTTCTGTTAATTTTAATACTTTAAATTTATTTAAATATATGTTTTACTTAGTCAGATTTATTTGCATTTTGTTAGAGAAAGATATTCTTGGTAATTGCTTTAATTTCTTCTTCTTTGGTGACAAATTTAATTTTTTTCATTTTTGATGCTAGTAATTAGGTTTTCTTCTTTTAAAAAATTAATTAATAATTTATCTACTTTATTAGCCCTTTTCCCCAAAATACTTATTGGTATTTATTAATTCAGTGGTTTTCTTAATCTCAGTTTTATTGATTTACTCTTTGATTTTCAGGATTTTCAATTTGATTTTTAATAGGGGATTTAATTTCTTCTTTTCCTAGTTTTTTGTTTTTTGCATGCCCAATTCATTGATCTGCTCTTTCTCTATTTTATTGATGTTAACACTCAGAGATATAAATTTTCCCTAAGTACTGCTTTCATTATTTCCCATAAATTTTGGTGTGTCTTCACTTCATTATGATTCTCCTTAATAGAATTATTGATTGTTGATATAATTTCTTCTTGACCCATTCATTCTTTGGATAAAATACTTTTATTTCCATTTTTAAAATTCTTTTTCCTGCTTCCCCATGTTGAATATTTTTGTTGCATTATGATCTGAAAAGAATTTATTTATAATTTCTGATTTTATAAATTTTGTTGTGATATTTTTGTGCCTTCTTCTTTAATCAATTTTTGTGAAGGTTCTATGTACTATTGAAGGAAAAGATATATTCCTTTCTATTCCTTTTCCATCATCCGCAGAGGTCTATCATATCAAACTTTTCTAAAGCATTACATTGTCTATAATACCTTTTATCAAGAAGTAATTTCTTTCCTTATCCTTTTTAATTAGATCACATTTTTTTATCTGAGGTTATGATTGCTACTTTAAATTATTTTCTTTAGATAAAGCATAACAAATACTTCTTCAGCCATTCATCTTTATCCTAACTCTATCTTCCTTCTTTAAATGTGTTTCTTATAGACAACATATTTTAAGGTTCTGGTTTTTAATCTCCTTTGCATCTTTTTCCATTATATAGGTGAGTGAATCCCATTTACATTCACACTTATGATTACTAACGTGTTTTCCTCCTTTTTTCTCACTGTTTATCCAACTCTCTCTTTCTAGTCATTCAGTATACACAGTTGTTTTACTTCTGACTACTGCTCAATTCAAACTCCTATTTGTGATTTCATCCATTTCCTTATTCCTTCCCAATCTCCTAATTCCCTATGAAGTAAGATAGGTTTCTATAGCTGAATGAGTGTGTTATTCCCACTTAGAATTAATTCAAATGAGAATAGGGTTAATGCTTTGCTTGTCAATCCTCTATCATGTCTAATATGTTGATTATTACATGCCTCTTCAGGTAAGAATATTATCCCCTTTCAATTTTCCAATTCTCATTTTTAGGGAATTTTTTCCCCCTTAAGCTCATTTTTCCTGTTTTATATGGCCAGTTCTACTCTGTTGGAAATTGTTTTCTTCAGTGTGTTTTTGAACTTCTTTTTCCACATTAGTATTTCCTGTGTGCTCTTTTTGGCACTTTTTAGGTTAAGTCTGTGCTCCTTGTTTTTATCCCTTTTTCTGGAATCATACATTAACATTAATCACAGTCTCATAACATTTTATCAATAAATGGCAGGTTCCCATAGTTTAAAGCTCTGGGGTATGCATTTACATTACAGCAAGTATATATAATATTAACTTGTATTACTGCAAAAAAATAATATTAATTATATGTACCTTTAGTACAAAAATGAGAAAAAATCAAATATTCTGATCAAAAATAAAAGAAAAGCAATAATGTAAATTCAGGAAAAAATCAGTAATTCAATGTGTCTCTCAAAAAAACAGCATCCATTTGTTTATGGATTATTATCTTCAATTCATATGATAAGAAATAGTCAATCAGTCTCAGCAGAAGATGCTTTCTTCACATGTGAGCAGTGAAACCAAGAGTCTTTCTCTCCAACCTTTATAGATGTTGGAGTAGTTAACAATATTTGGAATGGTCCATCCCATGAAGGCTGAGTTGCTCCAGTACACTTGAAATTCTTAATATACACTTTGTCTCCTGGGTTCAGGTCATGAAGAGAAAAGTCTAGTGGTCCAGCTTGTACTGCTGCTCCGGATTCATGAAGTTCATGTAGTTTATGCTGTAATTCCTGTATATAGGAAGCAATAGTAATATCTCCCCCTAATAGTGAGGTATATTGAGGGGGAAAAGGTTTAGCCTGTATAGGCGGATGTCCAAAAAGCATCTCAAATGGTGAGATATGTAAGTCTCCTCTAGGCCTGCTTCTAAGATAAAATAGGGCCAGAGGGAGAATTTCAGGCCATTTTAAATGTGTCTCAGTACATAATTTTCCAATCATAGTTTTAAGTTCTTTGTTCATCCTCTCCACTTGGCCTGAGCTCTGGGGATGATATGGAACATGGAATTTTGGAGTTATTCCCAAGCAAGAATATATCTGATTTAGAACAGAATCAGTAAAATGACTTCCTCTATCTGAATCAATACATGCTGGTAGTCCAAAGCAAGGAATAATTTCCTTTAAAAGTATCTTAGCAATGAAATCCGCTGTAGCTCGGGTCGTAGGAAATGCTTCTAGCCATCTGGTCAGTTGATCTACAATGACTAGACAAAATTTATATTGTCCAGTCTTTGGCTTTGTTATGAAATCTATCTATAGATGTTCAAAAGTTGTGTAAGCCAGAGGACATCCCCCAAAGGCTTTTCCACAAAATGCATGTTGGTTATGTACCTGGCAGGTAGAGCAGGCTGAACAAACTTTAGAGGCTATAGTAGTTATACCAGGGGCTATCCATACTCTCTTAACAGAGTCCATGATGCCCTGGGTGCCAAAATGACCATGTTTATGGATAGATTGGCAAATTTGATGATAGAAACTTCTAGGGAGCAGGGATTTTCCTTCAGATGACACCCATACTCCATTAATCTGTTTTGCTTTAAATTTTTGTTTCCATTTTTCCACTTCCTTTTCATTATATAAAAGTGATAAATTTAAATCATCAGTGGTTGTTAATGTTAAAATTAATTCAGGTCCTTCTATGGCTGCTAGCTTTGCAGCGGCATCTGCTCTATCATTTCCTCTAGAGATAGGGTCAGTGCCACCTGTATGGGCAGAGCAATGAACTACAGCTAGGGCTTCAGGAAGCTGTAGAGCAGAACTTCATTAATAATTTCTGCATTAGCTATAGATTTTCCAGCTGAGGTTAAAAATCCTCTCTAGAGCCATAACATTCCGACTGAATGACAAATGCCAAAAGCATATCTAGAATCCATATAAATTGTTGCCTTTTTATCCTTGACAATTATACAAGCGTGCTTCAGAGATATGAATTCTGCTCCTTGAGCGCTAATGTTAGAAGGTAGTGAAGCTGACCATTCAGTGGCAAATTCTGAGACTACAGCAGTTCCAGTGTAGCGTTTGCCATCCCTCACAAAAGAGGAAGCATCGGTAAATAAAATCAGATCTGCAGTGTCTAAGGGAGTGTCCAATAAATTATCTCAAGGCTTTTTTGCCATGGACACTAATGTTTCACAATTGTGTAATGGTTTTCCTGAAGTAGGTAAATCTGGAAGCAAGGTGGCAGGGTTAAGAGTAGTACAACGTTTTAAGGTAATGTTTTCACTATTTAATAAGGTTATTTCATACCTTGTAATTCTCTGATCTGAGAAATCCTGTGTTCTATGTTTTATCAACAATGCTTCTACCTCATGTGGACACATAATTGTTAATGGACATCCCAATACTAGATCAACAGTTTTTGTCACTAGTAAGGCTGTAGCAGCTACTCCTCTAAGATATGGTGGTGCTCCTGCTGCTACTGGGTCCAGTTGAGCAGAATAATAAGCAATTGGGCCCTGAGAAGGTCCCAAAGTCTGAGTTAACATGCCAGAAGCTACTCCTCTTTGCTCATGTACATACAAAGTAAATGGCTTGTTGTAATCTGGGATGCCTAGAGCAAGGGCAGACATGATAGACTTTTTTAGATCTGATAGAGCTGACAAGTGTTCAGGCTCTAATTTGAGGGGTTCAGGAACCAAATACTTTGTTAATGCTATAAGGGGTTTAGTAATTTCTCCATAGCAAGGAATCCATTGTCTGCAAAACCCTGTTGCTCCTAAAATTGCTCTCAACTATTTCTTAGTAGTAGGAGTGCTTAAATTTTGAATATTCTCAATTCTTTTTGGAGAAATATAATGAGCACCAGCAGTCAGGATGAATCCCAAATATTCTACTTTAGGGAAACACCACTGAACATTATCCTTCGAGATTTTATGTCCTCTTTTGTGCAATTCCAAAAGAAGGTGTTTACTATCTTCTTGACATGTTTCTGTGTCTGTTGAAGCCAAGAGTAGATCATCTACATATTTGATTAATTTGCTATTTTTAAATGTTATATTGTCTGTGTCTTGGCTCAAAATTTGCTCAAATAAACTCGGACTTTCCACATAACCCTGTGGCAGCTGACTCCATGTAAATTCTGACCCCCTTCCAGGTAAAAGCAAAAATATGCCTGGAGTTCTCATGTATAGGTATGGAAAAGAAAGCTGAGCACAAGTCTACTACTGCAAAGTATGTAGCTGTGCTAGGAATAGAGGAAATAATAGTATTTATGTTAGAAAATATGGAGTGTCTCTTTATAACATGATTATTCACCGCCCTCAGATCCTGTACGAATCTATTGAGGTACTTGCCATCAGGCCCTCTTTTTGGTTTTTTAACTGGCAGAATGGGTGTGTTGTATTCTGATTTGCAAGGTATTATTATTCCCTGATCAATTAATGAGTTAATAACTGGTTTAATACCCTCAATTGCCTCCTTTGATAGGGGATACTGAGGAATGGAAGGAGGTGGGCTAGATTAAGTTTTTATCTGCACAGGAACAGCAGATTTAAGTAAGGCTACATAGGAAAAAGATGTGGCCCAAAGAGACTCTGGTATATCCTTAGGTATTTCAAAACTGGGAGGCTCTTTTGCCTCCTGGTTCTCCAAGAGAAGTACAGGGAGTAAATTTAAAGACTCCTCTGGTACTTCCAATGTTAAGGAACCATCTGGGGAACAAGTTATTGTGGCTCTGAGTTTGCATAGAAGGTCTCTCCCCAGCAAATTTAAAGGGGAGTCAGGCATCAAAAGAAAGAAATATTGTACCTCTAGGGGTCCTGCAGACACCATTCTAGGGGCAAGTTTTTCAACTCTTTGGGGTATTCCTGACACTCCTACTACACTTTGTGAGTCAACAGAATAACAATTAAATTTGGTACATTCTTCAATACAGACCTGGTAGCTCCAGTGTCTAAGAGACGATCATAATATGTGTTACCCACCTTTAAGGTAACATGGGGTTCATTAGTATGGGGAGGGCAGTGATAGGGACAATGGGTAGTAGGACATTAGGGTCCGGGAAATCAAAGGTTGTATCCTCTGATTCCTGTGCCCCAGCCCCCCCTCCCAGACACCATCATTGTGTTTGGGATATTCCTTGGGCACCCTCCTGAAGGGCACCTTGACTATTTTTTGGACGAGCACCATTTCTTCTATATTGTTGTTGGGTACTATCATTTTCTTCATTTTGAGAATTGTCATTATTTTCCAAATTCCTATTTCTATAATTTTGGTTTCTAAAGTTCTTATTTCTATATTCATTACAATTATTTCCATAATCATTATTATAATTTCTAAAATTCTGGTTTCTATGACCATTATCATTTCTATAATTGTTATTTCTAAAGCTGTGATTAAACTGTGTATTTCTTCCAATAATCTTAAGAAAGGTTCTACATTCCATCATTTTGTGGCCCTTCTTCTCACAGAAGTGGCAGGTTACTGATTTATTTGTGAATTCCCACAAAGGGGCTATAGTCTCTCCCTTATTTTTCAATTGTCTTTGAAAATTTCAATTTCTTTCTTTAGATCTTCCACTGATGAATTGTCTTCCTCAGGTCTTTTTACATGACCTATATAAACATAGGTTGCTACTCTCCTCAATTCTTCAAGGTCCATAGAGTCCCAATTAGGACAACTAGTTTTAAAGTAGTCTTTTACCAGTGAACAACAATTCTCAACGAATTGCCTACATATTTGTCTAATGTCTCTTTCTCTGCTTAAACCAAGGTCCATATATGTATTTCCAAAGTCAATAAGTCTGTCCATAAACTGGGAGGGTGTTTCATAAATATCTTGTTGGATTCTTTCAAATTTTGACCATTTTCCAGGTCTATCAGAGCAAGCTCTCATGGCTGTCAATAATGCTTCTCTGGCCTGGTTTAATTTTGTGTGATCCAATTCGACATTGGGGTTCCAATGTGGATCTTCAGTTGGCCAATATCTTCCTTTTTTACCTCACTTTTGATTAGCCAGAGAGACGATATTGTTTTTCTCTCTCTTTGTCAATAATGCTTCTAATAAATTCTCAACATCCAACCAAGTGGGGTCAAAAATTCTGAATATGTTCTCTAATTTTTTTTATAATTAATATTGGTTCGTCCTCAAATGATGGCATATATTCCTTCAATTTATTTAAATCCTCAGGGCTAAAAGGTGTACGATGTCTCACAGATATCAAGTTTCCATCTTTATTAAAAGTGGGTACTTCCCTTAAAGTAAATAAGCTATCTGAATTATTTGGTACTCCTGTTTCTAGGCTTCTTGCTTCATTTTCAGTTGGGTACGTATGGGAAATAGAAGAGTTTGGCACACTAAGGGAAAGGGTTTGTTGTTGTTCCATAGTGCCAGAAAGATCAGAGGTAGGGTGTGAATTTAGGTTGGAATGTCAACTTAAAGTGGATTGTATGGTGAGAAGGAGGAGCAAAGGAAGAAGTATGAAAGGATACTGAGGTGTCAGGATTGGAGGAATCAGTAAGGTGTGAAGTAGAGGGATTAGGATCAGAAGTATGGGTAGGGTGTGAACTTAGAGTTGATTGTGTAGGGTCCAAAACATGGGTGTGGTGTGTACTTAGAGTTGAGGGTGTGGGGTTGGAAGCATGGGTGGGGTGTGTACTTAGAGTTGAGGGTGTGGGGTCAGAAGCATGGACAGGTTATGAACTTAGAGTTGAGGTTGTAGGATCAGAAGCATGAGGAGGGTTTTCTGAGGCCAAAGGGGCAGGGGAAGGGCTGGGTTATTGGCTAGGAGGGTTAGTGTTTTTCATAAAAGCTATTAGTCCCCCCAAACTTTCCTCTATAAGTTCAAGCCGAGTATTTTATTCTGCATTTTGTTGAGTAGTAGAAGGAACAATTGGTTGTTTTGACTGAGAAATGAGTTCTTCAAGGAGATCCAATATTATAATTGCAATAATCAAAAACTCAGGGGGGAAAGTAGTATGTCAATTAGATTTTGCCATAAGTCCCATGGGTTGAGCCCTTTCAGAGAGACAAGGAATTCTGTATTTATAAGATTGGTCATGGAGCTGATGAGCCAGCTTTTAAGTAAGTTGTAGACGAATGCTTGTACTAAGAAAAGAACAAAGTATTTACTGAAATGCCAGCTGTTAACTAAGTTCTGAACTGTCTGTAACTCCATATTTCTAAAGTAAACATGTGGGAAGCAGGACAAGCCAAACGCTTTCCCAGGTTTTTCTAGTCCTAATTTAGACAGTTGCTAGCCAGGACCTTAGGGCCCTGTTGCTAAGATCTAAAACAGCTTAACTTAAGGAGAATCAAAAAGGTATTTTACTCACCTATTCTTGCAGCTGTATTTTTGAAGCCAAGTTAAAAAAGAAAACAAAACTGACTGATAGAGCAAGTAATAAAGAGAGAGAGAAAGGAAAGAGATTTCACAGAAACTTTTTGAGGGTTTTCTCACCAATTTCGTGGTCAGCCATAAATTGTAGTAGTTAAAATAGTTGGATGTCATAAACTGTTGTGATTAAAATAGTGGAAGACTTAAATTGTAGTAGATAAAAGAGTGGATGAGTAAATTGTGACCGCAGAAAATATGTTTTCACTACAGTGTCTTGTTTTTAAATCAAATATAAGGTGGTTGGCAGGGAAATATTCCCAATTATTCAAATATACCCAAGTCAGCTGGGTTTTATAGAGATTTTAATTAATACAAATGATGAATTAAAGAAAATGAGAGAAAGACTAAGAAAGGAATAAGTATGAAGGGCCTTAAGCCAACATGGCCTAGACCTGAGTCTTAACAGAGAGATCAGTCAGTCCTTAATCACTCACCACAAGATCTGTCCAAGCAAGAATATAGACACCAGTTCAGCCAGCCATCCTTCTCCAGAGAGGGATTCTTCTGACTGTCCTCAAGAGACTGTCCCAAGAACCTGTTTCCAGAGCTCTCTCCCAATAGCCTCCTTAGAGACTGTTTTTCTTTTAAGAGCCTGTCATCTCCTTATATAGGGAATTTTCTCCTATGTCACCTCCCCTAAGTTCTTCCATCTACCAATCACAGTAGACTTTTTTCAAAGGACAGACCATTCTTAGTCCACATGTAAGAAGGTGTAAACTTTTGAGTAATTCACAACAGGAAAGCTCTGAGTAAGTTTCTCAGCTCTTTGTTCCTTGTAAATTCACAAGTTGCTTGACCTTTATAGGTACTTATCTTAAGAACTTTTTGCCTTATGATAAGTATGGGGTTAAGTACTTTTCATTGTTCAGAAAAGAGTTTACAACTTTATCTTTCCCTAGGGCAGACTTAAGTAGGTGACGTAGAGTTCTCACATTCCTGATCTAAGTAGAGTTCACTGTCCAAATGGGGAATGGTCTTAATCCAATCTTATGAAGTAGGGTCTGGGAATTTTTAAGGTTCACAACATGTTGGCTAAGTTGATCTCACATATACTTCCTCCTGTGCTCCACTAGCTGAGTGGGTCCCTCTGCTACACTTTCCAACCACATTGAGTAGATTGATCCTTCCTGTGTCCTATAATGGGCTGCATTTGATGGGCTAGTTGTGTTCTTAACCTTTCTAGCCCCACTGGTTGAATGAGTCCCATCATTATGTTTCCCTCCCACATTGACTGAACTGGTTCCACCTATGCTTTTTCCTAGGCCATGTGTGATAAGCTGGTCTCCACTCTGCTCATTATCCAATGGTGGAGGGTCTTTGTTAATCTCCTTTTTGATCCCTGTGAGTTGTATTCCTCCTGTTTTTCTTTATTTTGAAGTTGTTGTTGTTGTTTTCTTTTGTGTGTGTATGTATGTTTGTAGATGGATTTTGGTGGGCTAGGATTGTTCCTTCACAATTTAATTCCTGGAAGTAGATATTTGGGGCTTTTTTATATTAAAAAAAACAAACTGTTGATATGTGTATAATGATACATAGAAAATTGTTTTATTCAAATTATATATATAAATTATAGTTAACATTGTACAACATTTGAATAACAAAAAATTATTTCTTATATCCCTAAGCAATAATAGGACAAAAAACATCACAATTTCTGTTCTTAATGCTGTTATATATCTCTGAAGCTATCTGACTTGGTTTAACTCAAAAAATAAGATTAAAAAGCCCAAACAAAACAAAAAAAATAAATTTCAGAGATGAAAATTTACTTGTCAAATGTTTCAGATTGTAAGAAGCAGAAGCAGAGTTCTAAAACAGGAGTGTCATTCTGAATTCCACTACCTACATTGTTTATCTATACACAACTGTGTAGAAGAAATAGAGGCATCAAAGGAATACATTAATAAAATTAGTAAAAACAAATTCATATAATTTTTAGCACTTCTGATACCAATTCTCCTAGAGGTATCTTTAATGAGCTACTCAAAATACACTTGTATTGTCTTTTGTAAGGCACTTTATCTTTGAAGGCCTTTAATGGTGCCAATCAGAATAGAATGAACTATTTTAAAGTTAAAATGAGCAGAATATTGGTTAATTTATTTTTTAATTATGCCCCTAACTAAATCAGTCCTGTAAATGACAAGAAAATAATATACATTTTTTTAAAATGTTAGATGTAGATGAAAATTTTAAAGTCTAGAGTGTTCATAAACCAACAGTTAGGTTGTAAAGACAAACTATTGTTTTTCAAAAATTGACTCTAAAGTTGATTGTTTCATTTGATTTTAACTCTTTTTCTTATTATTTGCAGATTGATTTGAAATGAATTGTTTTTCTATGCTTAATAAACACCTCTGGGTTAAACTAGAAATCACTTTTTTTTTCCTTCCTAGCACATTTAGTTAATAAAAGAACATCTATAATGTGTACTGTTTCCTTTAGGTAAATAGCTGGTTTGTATTATCAATTTTTTGGCATCTGTCTATATTGATATTTATATACTCTGGGGCTGAAATTGCTTTAAGAGAGACTCAGTGGTGTTTATAATCAAAACAACAATAATCTTTCATAACATGAGCAGACCAAGTTGTCTGGATATTGTGATAAGGAAATCACCTTAAAAGACTGATATAGATTTATTTAAGGTCACCAAGGAATTCAGCTATGTAATTCCCAAATGAAACACTCAAATTAGCTGCCAATTTTTAAGGTGTTTTAATTACAAACAGGAGGAAGAAAGTATTAGAGGGAGAGAAAGAGAGAGGGAAAGGGGAGAGAAGGAAATAGGGCTTAAATACCCACTCTGCTTAGGCTGAGCCAAAGCGGGCCCAAGGCCCTGGATAGCCAAGGCAAAGAAAGAGATCAGTCCATATCACTTATGTGACCAAAATGGAGAAAACAGTGTGTGGGCTCCTCCAACTCCAAGCACCAGCTTCAACAACCTCTCTCCCTCCTCACAGAAAGTCACAAGAACTCCTGAGCTGTCCTCTACCTCACTTCCTCTGTCTCACATGTGCCAATGGTGGCTCTAGCTTGACCTAGGACCGCCCAGAAGTCTCTCCTTTTTGCACATGTCTGTTGAAGGCCATATTATCAAATAATTAAATCTTGAGTTTTGCTGCAGTCCTTCCTAATCTTGTTACCCTGAGTAGGGTGGAGATTGTAGTTTCCAAAACCTGATTCTGTTATTCCAAGTATCTCTATTGTTATTGATCAGGAAATAGCTAAATCCTATCTTCTAAAGAATGGTCTGAATAGGGTTGAGTAGTTTTGAAATTCACAATATGGAGGGAATTTGAGGATTCATTTAATGAGAAATAAAAAAAGGAAGTTTTGGTCTTTTAATTCTAGGTTGTTGTTAGTCATGCTTTATTGTGCTATATATAAATAATATACTGTACTGACCTGCTAAATGATTAAAATAGTGGGAGTTCTTTTTATATTTCTAATGTAACAAAGAAATGGCAATAATAATATTCTTTTTTAAAAAGTTACTACAAGATTTCTGTTTTTTATAATTTCTAATATATTTGCCCTCTCCCTCTCCCAAAGAACATTCCTTATAACAACAAAAAAAGAAAAAAGAAAAAGGTTTTAAAAACTTAAACAATAAATTAGCAAAATCTGATATCATAGTGCTCTATACTCATAGATCCCAATTTCTATATTTAAGGAAAATATCTATATCCTCATATATTTTTATTAGTGATAACTTTGACCATTAATATTCCATAGCCAATTTTATTGTTGTTTTTTACATGTGGAAGTCCTTATGAATAGTCTTTTCCTTGTCATGACTAATTAATTTTAAATCAGTTCATATAAAATCCTTAGAACCAGAAATCTCATTTCTAACCATATATCCCAAAGAAGTCAAAGATATAATGAAAATATGTAAATATATGCATGTTCCAAATTTTGTGGACATCATGTGGAAGATAAATCATCAAATTGTGTTACATGAATACTGCTGAACTATAACCATTGAATATTAAGAATTCAGCAAAATATGGGAAAATGTATATGATTAAATGTAGAATAAAGTAAGCAGATCTGGGAAAGTAATAGCCAAAAGTTTACAAGAACAAAAAAAAAAATTGGGAACTGACATGCAATTATAATGACTGAGCTTTGCCCATAAAGGTGAGATGAAAAAATTATGTTCTTCTCCTCTGTCTTTGCCCAAGTCAGGACTAAGGGTATGAGAAATTCATTTGCTCATAGATTGATTAATATCATAGAAATACTTGCTTCTCTCTTTGTTATTCTTTGATTCAATGAATGTCTTTCTGTTTGGGGAGGGGAAAGATATACCTACAGAAAGATATACATGCACAATATATTAATTACATATATAAAATGTATATGTATATACATATATAAGCATGAGGTAAAAACAAAAATAAAAATTATTTATAATTTTTAAAGAAGTTAAAGTTTAAAAAAAGTTTAAAAAAGTTATACTAGAACTAAAAAAACTATTATAAGTTTTAAGAGCATATATATAGATGTTAACGAAGCAGTAAGAAGGTATAGCAAATAGGATATGTGATTATAGTCTTTGAGGGTGACTAGAACAGAGAGAAGTTAAGTAACATAGACAGACTTACACATCTACATACACTTGTCTCCAAGGATTGTTGAATGTGTCTCTATGCACTATATCATACTACCTCTCTGTTATATATATCTATATGTATAGATATAGCTATATGTATTTATCTCTCTATCTATATCTATATGTATATGTATATGTATATATATATATATATATATATATATATAAATAATTTCTAAGGCAAGTTTTTTCAAAATTTTTCCTAATGTTCCAAAGCAACCTTTTTCAAATAGTTCAATAGCCATTAAAGAATCTTGGGGTTTCTGATATATTTTTGGATGTTGTCTATTATAAGATGGAGTGGGATAGATTTAGGAGCTGCCTTACACAATCATCAGATTAAGTATCTGAATCAAGCAAGGAAATGACAATTAAACTATCACAGATATTGGGAGTTATAAATGATCTAGTAGTTTAATCCTTAATTTTTTTCAGAAATCTGAGGCTCAGAGTGGTGAAGTGATTGTTTAATATCCATTCAATTGTACAAATAACCTTCCTTACATCAATAATCTATCATCAGTAATAGCTATAATTGTAAAAAGCAATTCCAACTTGAAATTCATGAATCAAAATCAAATTGAGTCAATTTGCTTTAAAGATATTATTCATAAACCCTAAAAATGGAATTAATATAATTTATAGAAAACAAATGCAATTGAAATAATAAAGTAATAGGTAAGAACAAAGAAGGATTTAATCTATATTCCTGTTACTGTTATTTTTATGTTAGGGAGAAAAAAAGTCATAAATAATATATAAAAACACAAAATCAAAATTTCTTTCATAGATAATAAGGCAATAGAGGTAAATCTATTCAGTTATACCTACCTGCTCAGAGGGAGGAAAAAACGAATATCAGTAGCAGTTTCATTTTCTTTATGGGGCTTCAGAGATAAATGTTCAAATTGCCATAAACAATGGAGTATTCTCCTAAGGACTTACAAAATCTATGAAATTTCTTTTGGGGGGCTATTAATAGTTATGGCTATTGCCACTACACTGGTATCATATCCACAGGGCTTGTTTTCTAGAATAATAGCTATGGGTGCTGTTCTAGAAGTATGACGAGAGGTCTGGAGGGATAGTTCCACTACCATGGCTCTTGGGCTTACCTGCCTATGGGGAGCACTTAGCAGCTATTATTTGTGATGGAAATAAATGTAGAAGCCCCCTGCCATGACAAATTTTCTCCTCAATGGTGAAGACTAGAAGTAGGACCGGTGACCAGAAGAATATTCCTATTCCCAAATGATGATTTGGGTTCAGGTTCCTGAATCCTCTCTATGGGAAGTTAAGAAAAACATGACTGAGAGTTTGCCTCTGCTGCTGTAAAAAAGATTTTCATAGGTTAAAACAAGATGAATCAAAAGAATGAAATTTAATAGGGGAATATGTACACAGTCAAAATATCAGCTTCATGAGTTCAGGAAGATGTAATTAAACAGCATTTCATAAGAATAACTGGTGGTTTTAGTGAATGCAAGGTCAATATGAACCAACGATAGATACCATGTTCACAATGACAAGTGATAGAGTAGAAAAAAGGCTAATACTCTACTAGAATGATTTTAAATGAACACAATTTCCTAAATAAGGAACATGAAAAACCTACTCTTCTCTTCTTCTATAAGACCATACCTGAGCTATTGTATTCAGGTTGGAGCACAATATCTTTTTTTCAGTTACGTATTAGACTAGGCAGCTCCTGGAGTGCCTCCAACTCTATTCATGTATAATGTGCTAACTGTTGCTACAAAATGGCTGGCATTATGAAATTCATATAATTACTTTATGGTCATTATATTAAACCAATTTGTATGATGTTTGACCATATTCATTTGAGCACCTAGATACTTATTCAGGGAAATTTATACATATAACTCCACCCTGCCTCCCTCCACTTCTCTCCTGTAATCTTTCTCCAGATATTGACAATTTAGTTTAGGCTACTCCTATGCCATCATTCCTGGGTATGAAATATATAAACTCTCATATACATCCATCTTTGCCATTTGTAGCCTGGAAGACAGATACTAGATAGATGGACAGATCGATTGATACATATATAGAGCAATAGATAGACAGATGAAAGCTTGAGTATTTATTTTTTACTAAGTGCTAAATAAAAAAAAATACAAGAAGGAAGAGAGCCCATGCCTTCAAACAGGTCATTCAGTATTCTAATGATGAAAAAATGATAAATAAAATGGAAGTGAGAAGAGTGGTTTTTTTATACAAAGGCATAGTATAGAAGCAGTAAAGAGACCAGTTCTGGAAAAGATAAGGTGAAAGCTCATTTTTTAAAATCCCCCCAAATCCCTGAAGCTGAGTTTAAGTTTTATGTGGTGAAAAAAAGATAAAGATGACCCAAGGATAATGAGGCTATCAGATTAGGAGGATGTAACATGATAAACATTACCACTATAGATACTTCAAGGAGTTGATCGCAGAATCATGGAATCTTAAAGTTGAAACTGACTTCAGAAGCCATTTGATAGAATCTGTCCCTGGCTAAAATTCCTCCTTCAAAAACAAATAACAAGTATTTGAAGAAATCCATTGATGGGAAACTTCAAACCTCTGATGACAATTTATTCTATTTTGGGACATTTATAATTTTAGGAAGTTTTTCATTAAATAAAAATTAAATGTGCTTTAAAAAAAAATCTTAACCTTTTCTTTATGACAAGCCATGACCCTACTAAGGCTTCTCTTTTCCACTTTAAATGATCCCCTTTTCTCCATTAGTTTCTCATGGGGCATAATCTTTACAACCTTCACCAACTTAGTTGCCCTCTTCTGGATGATTTCCAGTTCCTCAATTTTCTTCCCAGAACTGAACTTAATATTTCTAATGTGATATGACTAAGGTAGAGAACAGCAAGATATCACTACCCTATTCCTGGAAGCTATGTCTTTCTCAATGCAAACCAAGACCTCATTATCTTTTTTGGCAGTCATAATGCACTGCTTTGTGAGAGCTAACAATGATCCCTTTCAGATAAATAGCTTTGTAGCTTCATCTTCTCCATCTTGTACTTACAAGTATATTTTAAACTAAGGTGAAATATTTTACATTTATGCTTGTAAAATTTCCTCTTAATAGAATTTACTGAGTATCCCAAGTATCATTATTGTGTGTGGTGCCAACCTGCCTAATTTCAGAAATATATATCAACAGAAGGTTGGAATTTAGGTGCTGAGGATTTGGGGCTGAAGCTTATTCAAGTGACAGACAAAAATAAAAGTGGCTTTCAGTGGTCAACTTCAGTACTCTAAACGATGATAAAAAATTAAAAATAAAGCCTATTAGAGGAAAACTCATGAGTCTTATCATTTTGATCAGAATTCATTAAAAGGAATCAGATAGAATTAATCTTAATTTCATTTTTGATTTGAAAAATTATATTTAATTGATTGATTTAGAATATTTTTCCATGGTTACATGATTCATGTTCTTTCCCTTCCCTCCTTCCAATCCTCTCCTGTAACCAACAAGTCATTCCACTGGCTTTTACATGTGTCATCGATAAAGACTTATTTCCATATTATTAATATTTGCGCCAGGGTAATCCTTTAGAATCTACATCCCAAATCATAGCCCCATCGACCCATACGATCAAGCAGTTGTTTTTCTTCTCTGTTTCTACTCCCACAATTCTTTCTCTTGGTATGGATAGCATTCTTTCTCATAAGTCCCTCAGAATTGTCCTGGATCACTGCATTGCTGCTGGTAGAGAAGTCCATTACACTCAATTGTGCCACAGTGTATCACTTTGTGTACAATGTTCTCCTGGTTCTGCTCCTTTCACTCTACATCAATTCCTGGAGGTCATTCCAGTTCACATGGAATTCCCTCAGTTCATTATTCCTTTTAGCACAATAGTATTCCATCACCAACAGATACCATAATTTGTTCAGCCATTTCCCAATAAAAGGGCATCCCCTATTTTCCAACTTTTTGCCACCACAAAGAACGAGGCAATAATTTTTTTTTTTTACAAGTAATTTTCCTTATGATCTCTTTGGGTTATAACCCCAGCAGTGGAATGACTGGATCAAAGGGCAGGTAGCCTTTTAGCACCATTTGGGTATAGCTACATTGCCCTTCAGAATGGATGGATCAATTCACAACTCCACCAGCAATGCATTAATGTCCCAATTTTGCTACATCTCCTCCAACATTTATGACTTTCCTTTGTTCTCATATTAGCCAATCTATTAGGTGTAAGGTGATACCTCTAGATTGATTTGCATTTCTCTATAAGAAATTTAGAATGCTCTTTCATGTGTTTATTGATAGTTTCGATTTCTTTATCTGAAAATTGTCTATTCATGTTCCTTGCCCATTTATCAATTGCGGAATGGCTTGCTTTTTTGTACAATTAATTTAGCTCCTTATAAATTTGGGTAATTAGACCTCTGACAGGGGTTTTTGTTATAAAGATGTTTTTCCCAATGTGTTGCTTCTCTTCTAATTTTGATTGCATTGATTTTGTTTGTACAAATACTTTTTCAATTTAACAAAATCAAAATTATGTATTTCATGTTTTGTAATATTTTCAAATTCTTCCTTGGTCTTAAAATCTTTCCTTTTGTATAGATCTAACAGGTATACTGTTCTATGTTCACCTAATTTACTTATAGTTTCCTTTTTTTATATTCAAGCCATTCACCCATTCTGAATTTATCTTGGTGTAAGGTATGAGATGATGATCTAAACCTAATCTTTCCCATAGTGTTTTCCAATTTTCCAAGCAGTTTTTGTCAAATAGTGGATTTTTGTCCCAAAATCTGAGATCTTGGGGTTTATCATACACTGCCTTGCTGAGGTCATTTACCCCAATTTAGGCCACTGATCCTCCCTTCTGTCTCTTAACCAGTACCATATTGTTTTGATGACCACTGCCTTATAGTACAGTTTCAGATCTGGTACCGATATGCACCCCTCCTTCACATTTTTTAAAAATTTATTTCACTTGATATTCTTAATCTTTTATTCTTCCAAATGAACTTTATTATAACTTTTTCTAATTCAGTAAAAAAGTTTGTTTGATAGATATGGCCCTAAATAAGTAAATTAAAATGTATAAGATTGTCATTTTTATTATATTAGCTTGTCCTACCCATGAGTAATTAATGTTTTTCCAATTGTTTAGATCTAGTTTTAATTGTGTGGAAAGTGTTTTCTAGTTGTTTGCATATAATTCCTGTGTTTGTCTTGGCAGAATAGTTTCCCAAGTATTTTATATTACCTAGGGTGATTTTAAATGAAATTTCTCTTTCTAATTCTTGCAGCATGGATGTGTTGGAAATATATAGAAATGCCGATTATTTATGTTGGTTTATTTTGTATCCTGCAACTTTGCTAAAGTTGTTGATTTTTTCCACTAGCTTTTTGGTTTATTCTCTAGGATTCTTTAAGTAGACCATCATATCTTCTGAAGAAGTGATAATTTAATCTCCTCATTACCTATTTTAATACATTCAACTTCTTTTTCTTCTCTGATGGTTACTGCTAGTGTTTCTAGTACCATGTTAAATAATAGAGTTGATAATGAACATCTCTGTTTCACTCCAGATCTTATTGGGAAGACTTCTAATTTATCCCCATTGCAGATGATTCTTGCTGATAGTTTAAAATATATACTATTTATTATTTTTGGGAAAGGTCCTTCTATTCCTTGTGAATCTTGAAATTTCTCCAACTTGTGAATGTTAAAAGATTCTCAGACTCTACCTTAGAACATTTGGTTAAGACCATTCCCCATTTTAAACAATGAAGCTACTTAGATCTAAAATGTGAGAACTCTACTTAGATCAGAAATGGGAAGACCTCTACTCCACCCGTACTTAAGACTGCTTTAGGGAAGAAAACTCCTTGCAGAACAATGAAAAGTACTTAAACCCATACTTAAGCCATGCCTATTTTTAGAAGTATTACAAAGGGGTGCTAAGTACCTATAAAAGTCAGGCAACTTGTGAACTTAAAAGGAGCAAAGAGGAAAAATACTTACACAGAGATTCTAATGTACTCAGGTATGGATTACTAAAAGGATTAATCTATTCAGGTGTGAATTCAGAATGGGCTGTCCTTTGGAAAACATCTACTATGATTGGTAGATGGAAGAACTTAGGGGAGGTAACATAGGAGAAAACCCGCTATATAAGAAAAAGGACAGACTGTTGAAAAATTTCTTGAGATATACAGGCTCTTGAGAGACAATCTCTAAGGAGGTCTTTCAAGGGAGGCTGACTCTGGCTGGAACTCCCTCTGGGGAGACTCTGTCCCCCTGAATCCTTGGTTGAACAGATCTTATGGTGAGTGATTAAGGACTGACTGATCTCTCTCTTAAGACTCAGGTCTAGGCCATGTTGGCTTAAGGCCCTTCAAACTTATTCCTTTCTTACTCTTTCTCTATTTCTTTAATTCCTCATTGTATTATTAATTAAAAATCTCTATAAAACCCAGTTGACTTGGGTATATTCATAATTGGGAATATTTCCCTGGTGACCACCTTAAATATTGATTTAAAACAAGACACTTTAGTGAAAACATATTTTCTGCGGTCACAATTTACTCACCCACTCTTGTATCTACTACAATTTAAGTCTTCCACTATTTTAACTCTTACAGTTTATACCCCCAACTCTTTTAAATATAACATCCTGTACTTTCTAGTGTTTTCGATAGGAATGAGTGTTGTATTTTGTTAAAGGCTTTTTCTGCATCTATTGAGATAATGTGATTTTTGTTGGTTTACTTGTTGATATGGTCAATTATGTAGATGGTTTTCCTAATATTGAACCATCCTTGAATTCCTGGTATAAATACCACCTGATCATAATGAATAACCCTCATGATGACTTTCTGGAGTCTTTTTGCTATTATTCTATTTCAATTTTTTGCTTTTATGTTCACTAAGGAGATTGGTCTATAGTTTTCTTTCTCTGTTTTTGACCTGCCTGGCTTTGGAATCAGTACCATGTTTGTATCATCAAAGGAATTTGGTAGAAAGCCTTCTTTCCTTATTATGTCAAATAGTTTATATAATATTGGGATTAGTTGTTCATTGAATGTTAGATAGAATTCATTTGTGATTCCATCAGAACCTGGGAATTTTTTTTTCCTTAAGGAGTTCTTTGATTGCTTGTTCAATTTCTTTTTCTGATATGGGGTTATTTAAGTATTCTATTTTTGCTAATATTCTTCTATATAACCTAGATTGCTGTATTTATTGCCATACAATTGGACAAAATAGTTCATAATAATTATCTTAATTTCCTCTTCATTAGAGATGAAGTCACCTTTTTCATCTTTGAAACTGTTTTTTCCCCCAAAACTCTTACCTTCTGTCTTAGAATCAAAACTGGGTATTGGTTCCAAGGCAAAATTAGTGGTAAGGGCTAGGCAATGGGGGTTAAGTGACTTACCCAGGTTTACATAGCTTGGAAGTGTTTGATCCAAATTTGAACCCAGAACCTCCCATCTCTGCACCTGATTCTCAATGTGCAGAGCCACCCAGCTGCCCCTTTCTTTGATACTGTTAATTTGGTTTTCTTCTTTCCTTTTTTTAATTTTTTTTAAAAACCCTTACCTTCCATCTTGGAGTCAATACCGTGCATTGGCTCCAAGGCAGAAGAGTGGTAAGGGCTAGGCAATGGGGGTCAAGTGACTTGCCCAGGGTCACCTAGCTGGGAAGTGTCTGAGGACAGATTTGAACCTAGGACCTCCCTTCTGTAGGCCTGCTCTCAATCCACAGAGCCACCAGCTTCCCCTTTTTTCCTTTTTTTTATTAGTTCATCACTACTTTATCATTTTACCTGTTTTTTAAAAAGTACCAGCTTCTACTCTTATTTATTAATTCAATAATTCTTTCACTTTAAATTTTATTAATTTCTCCTTTAGTTTTTAGGATTTGTTAAGATGAAAATTTAGGGGAGACTGAGGCAGGTAGAACTTTCTTTCTCTCTGCAAGGAGTATTATATTTTTTAGAGGTTTATTAAAGATTAAGGATTAAAGAAAATACAGGATAAGAAACACGTGGTGCCTAGGCCACAGAGGCCTAGACAAGACGTCACCTACATTATGGAAAGAGCCGCATCTGCTCCAAAATGGAAGTCCAAAAAAAAAAGAGAGAGAGCTCAAAAGCCTTTGCAATCAGCTTAAGTACCTTCTCGATCTTGCCCACCTCAGAATTCCATGAGATTACAAAGCATTTTGGGGAAGTGGAGCAAGGATTTGTGGGGATTGAAGTCCAGAGTTCAAATCTCAATTTTACAGATTTCTAATTTAGTTTTTATCTGGGGATTTTTAATTTGTTCTATTTCTAGTTCTTTTTAAATTTGTATGTCTAATTCATTTACCTCTGCCCTCCCTAATGTGTTAATATATACATTCAAGGATATAAATTTCCCCTTGATTACTGCTTTGGTTGCATTTCACAGATTTTGATATGATGTCTCATGATTTTCATTCTCTTCAATGAAATTAATTGTTTCTATGATTTGTTCTTTAACCAATTTTAGAGAAGCATATTATCTAATTTCCATTTAATTTTTGGGTTGTTTCTTCATGTAACCATGATAATTATTATTTCTATTTCATTATGATCTGAAAAGTTTGTTTATTATTTCCACTTTTTTTGCATTTGTATTTGTTTACCATATTTTTATGTATTACTACATGGTCAGGCTTTGTGAATGAACCATGTGCTGCTGAAAAGAAGGTGTATTCCTTTTTGTCCCTATTTATTTTTCTCTATATATCTATTAACTTCAATTTTTCTAAGATTTCATTTACTTCTCTTACCTTTTTCTTATTTATTTTTTTGTTTCATTTATCTAGATCTGATAGAGGTAGGTTCAGGTTTCCCACTAGTATAGTTTTACAACTATTTATTTCTTAACCTCCAATAGTTTCTCCTTTAAAAATTTGAATGCTCTACCATTTGGTGCATACATCTTGAGAACTGCTATTTCCTCATTGTCTATACTGCCTTTTATCAGGTTGTAATTATCTTCCCTATCTCTTTTAATCAGATCTATTTTTACTTTGGCTTTGTCAAATATCATGATTGTGACTCCTACCTTCTTTTTCTCAGTTGATGCCCAATAGATTTTGCTCCAGCCTTTTTCCTTTACCCTGTGTGTGTCTACCTGCTCATGTATGTTTTCTGTAGACAACATATGATGGGATTTTGGTTTCTTATCCACTCTTGCTATTTGCTTCCATTTTATGGGTGAATTCCTAATTTCATGTGTTATTTTATTAAAAAATTATGCTCATTTTTATTAGATGTCAGGGCATATTAGAGAGGATATTAAATCTGGAGTCACAGGAGAAATATTCAAACCCAATATCTGATTTTTATACACTTAGCAAGTTGCCTATCTCTCTGGACCTCAGTTACTCTCTATTTCTCTGTGTCTTCCTCTGTCTTCTTCTTCCTTCTGTCTTCCTCTGTGTCTCTTTCTCTCTCCCTTCCTCTCCCTCAATCCCTCACTCCCTGAGCCCTTCTTTCCTTCCTTCCTTCCTTCCTTCCTTCCTTCCTTCCTTCCTTCCTTCCTTCCTTCCTTCCTTCCTTCCTTCCTTCCTTCCTTCCTTCCTTCCTTCCTTCCTTCCTTCCTTCCTTCCTTCCTTCCTTCCTTCCTTCCTTCCTTCTTTCCTTCTTTCCTTCCTTTTCTTCCTTTTTTCCTTCCTTTTCATTCTTCTATTTTCCTTCTTTATCTCCCTTATACTTTGATGAAAAACATAAAATGTGGCATTTTGTCTATAGCCAACTGTTACTAATCCTATGTAACAAAATCTCTTGGCAAATCTTACGTTGCTTCTTCTTATGTGTTACACGGAGGGTATTCTAAGCTTAGTATGGTTCATATTGTTTCTGTTTGCTGTTTTCATCTTTTCCTGATATTTTGAAACTTGGGTTGTCAGAAATGAACATGATATTATAGGCTACTTTAAGCATCCAAATCTATTCATTTCTTTAACTTGTGTAAGTGCTCTTAACTGGACAATGATACCTTTTCCTCTCATTGTACTTATTCCAATCGAAGCTACTAGAATAAAAGTACATTTATGTCTTTGTTTTCTAGAGGTTTACCTACTGTGTAGGTGGAAAGAGACTAACATTTGTGCCTCCTCTGTTCAGTTTATACACTGATTTACAATTTGCAAAATATTTTACACAAGGTAACATAATTTCAACAACCCCGTTATTACTCTCACTTGAAAGATGAAGAAACTGAGGCAGATAGATTTGTGACTTACTTATTACCAGATCTTGTTTAGGAAAGATTTGAACTCAGATTTTCCTGATTCTCAGTCCAGTACAATATCCACTTCAACATCTAGCTGATTCTTTCACTACTCAACACAGAACTCTCCAGATATATGGCTTTTCTTTTTCTTTTGCTCTTTTTAAATAGAAACTATAGCAGTATTGCATTACTAACTAATTATTACTTTACTAATGATTACTCATAGCTTATTCATTGTCCTTTATTTCAGATTAGGGACTCTTTTTTATTAATTTTTTTTTAATTTAAATAATATTTTATTTGATCATTTCCAAACATTATTCATTAAAGACAAAGATCATTTTCTTTTCCTCCCCCCCACCCCACATAGCCGACGCGTGATTCCACTGGGTGTCACATGTGTTCTTGATTCAAACCCATTTCCATGTTGTCAATATTTGCATTAGAGTTTCATTTAGAGTCTCTCGTCTGTCATATCCCCTCAACCGCTGTAGTCAGGCAGTTGCTTTTCCTCAGTGTTTCCACTCCCATAGTTTATCCTTTGTTTATGAATAGTGTTTTTTTCTCCTAGATCCCTGCAGATTGTTCAGGGACATTACACCACCACTAATGGAGAAGTCCATTACATTCGATTATACCACAGTGTATTAGTCTCTGTGTACAATGTTCTCCTGGTTCTGCTCCTCTCGCTCTGCATCACTTCCTGGAGGTTGTTCCAGTCCACATGGAATTCCTCCACTTTATTATTCCTTTTAGCACAATAGTATTCCATCACCAACATATACCACAATTTGCTCAGCCATTCCCCAACTGATGGGCATCCCCTCGTTTTCCAGTTTTTGGCCACCACAAAGAGCGCAGCTATGAATATTTTTGTACAAGTCTTTTTGTCCATTATCTCTTTGGGGTACAGACCCAGCAGTGCTATGGCTGGATCAAAGGGTAGAATTCTTTTGTCGCCCTTTGGGCATAGTTCCAAATTGCCCTCCAGAATGGTTGGATCAATTCACAACTCCACCAGCAATGAATTAATGTCCCTAATTTTCCACATCCCCTCCAGCATTCACTACTTTCCTTTGCTATCATGCTAGCCAGTCTGCTTGGTGTGAGGTGATACCTCAGAGTTGTTTTGATTTGCATCTCTCTGAATATAAGAGATTTAAAACACTTCTTCATGTGCTTATTAATAGTTTTGATTTCTTTATCTGAGAACTGCCTATCCATGTCCCTTGCACATTTATCAATTAGAGAATGGCTTGATTTCTTGTACAATTGATTTAGCTTTTTATAAATTTGAGTAATTAAACATTTTGTCAGAGGTTTCTATGAAGATTTTTTCCCAATTTGTTGTTTCCCTTCTGATTTTAGTTGCATTGGTTTTGTTTGTACAAAAGCTTTTTAATTTGATGTAGTCAAAATTATTTATTTTACATTTTGTGATTCTTTCTATGTCTTGCTTGGTTTTAAAGCCTTTCCCCTCCCAAAGGTCTGACATGTATACTATTCTGTGTTTACCCAATTTACTTATGGTTTCCTTCTTTATGTTTAAGTCATTCACCCATTTTGAATTTATCTTGGTGTAAGGTGTGAGGTGTTGATCTATTCCTAATCTCTCCCATACTGTCTTCCAATTTTCCCAGCAGTTTTCATAGAATAGTGGATTTTTGTCCCAAAAGCTGGGATCTTTGGGTTTATCGTATACTGTCTTGCTGAGGTCACTTTCCCCCAGTTTATTCCACTGATCTTCCTTTCTGTTTCTTAGCCAGTACCAAATTGTTTTGATGACTGCTGCTTTGTAATATAGTTTGAGATCTGGGGATGCAAGGCCCCTTTCTTTCTATTTTTTTTCATTATTTCCCTGGATATCCTTGATACTTTGTTATTACAAATGAACTTTGTTATGATTTTTTCTAAATCAGTAAAAAAAAAATTTTGGAAGTTCCATGGATATGGCACTAAATAGATAGATAAGTTTGGGTAGGATGGTCATTTTTACTATATTGGCTCTTCCTACCCATGAGCAGTTAATGTTTTTCCAATTGCTCAAGTCTAGTTTTAGTTGTGTGGAGAGTGTTTTGTAGTTTTGTTCATATAGTTCCTGTGTTTGTCTCAGGAGATAGATTCCTAGGTATTTTATTTTGTATAAGGTGATTTTGAATGGGATTTCTCTTTCTAGTTTTTGCTGCTGAGCTGTGTTGGAGATGTATAGAAATGCTGATGACTTATGTGGGTTTATTTTGTATCCTGCAACTTTGCTAAAGTTGTTGATTATTTCAATTAGCTTTTTGGTTGAATCTCTAGGATTTTTTAAGTAGACCATCATGGCATCTGAAAAGAATGATAACTTGGTCTCCTCCTTGCCTATTTTGATGCCTTCAATTTCTTTTTCTTCTCTAATTGCTAATGCTAGTGTCTCTAGTACAATGTCAAATAGTAGAGGTGATAATGGGCATCCTTGTTTCACTCCTGATCTTATTGGGAATGCATCTAGTATATCCCCATTACAAATGATATTTGCTGATGGTTTTAGATATATACTGTTTACAATTTTTAGTAACGACCCTCCTATTCCTATGCTTTCTAGTGATTTTAATAGGAATGGATGTTGTATTTTATCAAAGGCTTTTTCTGCGTCTATTGAAATAATCATGTGGTTCTTGTTGGTTTGCTTGTTGATGTGGTCAATTATGTGGATGGTTTTCCTAATATTGAACCAGCCCTGCATCCCTGGTATAAATCCTACTTGATCATGTTGGATGACCCTTCTGATCACTTTTTGCAGTCTTTTTGCTAGTATCCTATTTAAGATTTTTGCCTCTATAGTCAATAGGGAGATTGGTCTATAATTTTCTTCTCTGTTTTTGACCTGCCTTGTTTTGGAATCAGTACCATGTTTCTGTCATGAAAGGAGTTTGGTAGAACTCCCTCATTGCTTATTATGTCAAATAGTTTGTATAGTATAGGGATTAACTGTTCTCTGAATGTTTGATAGAATTCACTGGTGAATCCATCAGACCCTGGGGATTTTTTCTTAGGAAGTTCTTTGATGACTTGTTGGATTTCATTTTCTGATATGGGATTATTTAAAAATTCTATTTCCTCTTTCCTCCTCATTGGAGGTGATGTCCTCCTTTTCATCTTTGGTGCTGTTAATTTGCTTTCCTTCTTTTCTTTTTTTAATTAGATTGACCAGTACTTTGTCTATTTTGTTTGTTTTTTCAAAGTACCAGCTTCTTGTCTTATTTATTAAATCAATAGTTCTATCACTTTTGATTTTATTAATTTCTCCCTTAATTTTTAGTATTTCTAGTTTGGTTTTCTGCTGGGGGGTTTTAATTTGATAGCTTTCGAGTTTTTTATTTGCGTTTCCAATTGATTGATCTCTGCTCTCCCTAGTTTGTTGATATATGCACTCAGGGAAATGAATTTACCTCTGATTACCTCTTCCGCTGCATCCCAAAAGGTTTGAAAGGATGTCTCGCCATTGTCATTTTCCTCAATAAAATTATTATTTGTTTCTATTATTTCTTCTCTAACTAAACAATTTTGGAGTATCATATTGTTTAATTTCCAATTAGTTTTTTATTTGGTTTTCCATGTTCTTTACTGATCATTATTTTATTGCCTTGTGATCTGAGAAGGCTCATTCATTATTTCTGCTTTTCTGCGTTTGTGTACTATGTTTCTGTGACCTAATGTATGGTCAATTTTTGTGAATGTGCCATGTGGTGCTGAGAAGAAGGTGTATTCCTTTTTATCCCTATTAATTTTTCTCCATATGTCTATTAATTCTAATTTTTCTAAGATTTCATTCACTTCTTTCACCTCTTTCTTATTTTTTTTTGGGTTGATTTATCTAAATTTGATAATGGTTGGTTTAAGTCTCCAACTAATATGGTTTTACTGTCTATTTCTTCTTTCAATTCTCCTAGTTTCTCCATTAGAGATTTGGGTGCTATATTATTTGGTGCATACATGTTGATTAGTGATATTTCCTCATTATCTAAAGTCTCTTTTAACAAAATATAATTACCTTCCCTATCCCTTTTGATCAGGTCTATTTTTGCATTGGCTTTATCAGATATCATGATTACCACTCCTGCCTTCTTTCTGTCAGTTGAGACCCAGAAGGTCTTACTCCATCCTTTAATTCTGACCTTGTGGGTGTCAACCTGCCTCATGTGTGTTTCTTGAAGACAACATATGGTAGAGTTTTGGATTCTAATCCATTCTGCTATTCGTCTATGTTTTATGGGTGAGTTCATCCCATTCACTTTCAAAGTTATGACTTTCATTTTTGGACTCCCTGACCTTTTGATATCTTTCCCTGGTTCTAACCTTTTCTTCCTCGGCTCTACCTTTTAGTCCAGTGATTTACTTTAAATTGGTCCCCTTTGTCCCCTCCCTTGATATGTTTCCCTTTTTAGTCCTCTCTTTTTGTTCCCTCCCCTTTCCCCCCTCTCTTTCCCTCCACTTTTGTTTTCCCTCTCCCCCTCCCCCCCTTGGTTTTCCCTTCTCCCTACTCTTGTTGGGTAAGATAGAATTCAAATCCCAATGGATCTGGATGTTTTTCCCTCTCAGAGTTGATTTCCCTGAGAGTAAGGTTTAAGTAAAAACTCTCTTCCTCTCATTCTTATAGGAGTTTTCTTCCCCTCCCCTTCCATGTGAATCTTTGTGTGAGAACGATTATTCTATTTGGTCTTTCTTTTCCCCCTATTTACACATTACATTTCCCCCACATGTTAGTATACATAGATTGATATAAATGTAGTCCTTATAGAAGAGAGTTTGAGTAAAAGAAGAAGATAACACTTTTCTCCTTTTCCCTTTCCTTCATATTTACCTTTTCAGGTATTCCATGCTCTTTGATTTTCGATATCTAACTTTCCACAGAGCTCTGATCTTTTCATTGCAAAAACTTGGAAATCATCTAATTTGTTGAATGCCCATACTTTCCCTTGGAAGTATATAGTCAGTTTTTCTGGATAGCTGATTCTAGCTTGAAGGCCCAGCTCTCTTACCTTTCTGAAGATCATGTTCCATGCCTTACGATCATTTAGAGTAGAACTTGCAAGGTCTTGTGTGACCCTGATTGACATTCCTTTATATTTTTTTTCTGGCTTCTTGTAGGATTTTTTCTTTTGTTTGATAGCTTTGGAATTTGGCAATTACATTCCTGGGAGTTGTCCTTGGTGGGTTTAGTGTAGAGGGTTTTCTGTGACCTCTGTCAGTGGCTGTATTGCCCCCTTGTTCTAGAATCTCTGGGCATTTTTCTTTGATTATATCTTGTACTACGTTGTCGAGTTTGCTATTTATTTCTGGCTTTTCTGGTAGTCCAATTATTCTTAAATTGTCTCTTTTCCCTCTATTTTCCAAGTCTATGACCTTGTCAGTGAGATATTTTATGTTCTCTTCTGATTTATTGGTCTTTTGGCTTTGCTTTATTAATTCTTGCTCTTTTAAATGCTTGTTGTCTTCCAGTTGCCTGATTCTGAACTTTAAAGCCTGGTTTTCCTTTTCAGTTTGGTCCAACCAGTTTTGTAGATGCGTGAATTTCTTTTGCATTATTTCCCACTTTTCCTCCCAGAAGGCTTCCATCTTTTTGATCATTTCTGATTCAAATTCTTCATGGGTTTGTGGAGAGTTTCCATTTCCTTTGGAAGGTTTCTGAGCATTTGCTTGTGTTTCGTCTTCTATCTTCTCTGCATTTTGTATTTTTGCTCCACAAAATGTGTCCAATGTCGCCCCCTTCTTCTTGTTTTTCTTTTCATTTTGAGGCTTTTCTTTGCTATTTGCAATCTCTATCTGAGTGGGGAAGATTAGCTTTTCTTATCTCTGTCTGGTGTTCAGAGGCTTTAGCCCTAGGCAAATTGTCAGTTGTTGTTCTGTCTTCCCGGGGAAGCCAACAATTGCTGGTGTTTCGGTGTTACTGCCCTCCTCAGTTCCTTCCCTATGGTTCCTTGTTGCCTTCCATACTCTGAGCCTGGCTTGGCACTGTCTGCAAGGTATCTCAGTGCCTTTGTGGGCCAGAAGGGGGCCAGAAGGGCCTGCACTCTGAGGGGGTAGGGGCCAAGCTCCCAGAGCTCCAAGAGCTCCTCATAGGATTAACTTCAGGTGGGTTGGGTTGAGTATACCCTGAAGCAGGGACCTTCCCTGAGACTCAGGTGGAAGGATCCAGCCAGGGGGCTACAGACTCTCTTCCGTCTCTCTCCGTTTCCCTGCTGTCTGGGTGCCTCCACGACTGGGTCAGGTGGTTTTCAGGATGAGGCCTTCAGAATAGCAGGCCCTGAGGTTCTTTTGCCGGCCCTAAGGGTGACTGTTTTTTCAGAAGAGCCTGCACTCTGAGGGGGAAGGGGCCATGGCTTCCTGGAGCTCTGAGGACTCCTTATAGGATTAACCTCAGCTGGGTTGGACTGAGTATGTCCTGAAGCAGGGACCTTCCCTGAAACTCAGATGAAATGATCCAGCCAGGGGGCTACAGACTCCCTTCCGTCTCTCTCCATTTCCCTGCTGTCTGGGTGCCCCTGTGAATGGGTCAGGTTGTTTTCAGGATGAGGCCTTCAGAATAACAGGCCCTGAGGTCTTTTTGCAGGCTCTGAGGTTCCCGTTGCTGCCTTGGATTCAGCGATCTGGGTTGGGGGGGATGGGTCCTGAGACTTTCTTTCTGCCTACCTCTTAGGTCCAACTGATCTCGGGTTCTGGCTTTCGGGGGACCTTACCTTTTGATCCAGGTCCAGGAGGAGGGTTCCTGGGGTCTATGCTGTTGTTCATTTTGAATTTCGTTGCCCTAGGAGCATATAGTTTGAGATCTGTAAGGAAGGGTTTCCGGAGATCTGAACTTTAGCTTTCTCTAAGCCACCATTTTCACCGGAAGTCCTCTCAGTAATAAATTAAGTAGGATAAAAGAACAGCATCCCAAGTGTGGCAATGCTTCCCACAAAAGGTTAAGACACAAAGGAAGAGCTTTAGTGCTATGTGCATATTATATGGGAGGTGTTTACAAAATGGTGTTGTGGTTCAGTCATTTTTCAGTTGTGTCTGACTCTTCTTGATCCCATTTGGGATTTTCATGGTAAAAATATTGTAGTGGTTTGCCATTTCATTCTTCAGGTGTAAAGGTTAAAATTATGGTTGAGACTGAATGTAATAATTATTTTGGTCGCCAAGGATTTTATTTATAAAATCCTAAATGAAACACCCAAGTCAGCTGGAAATTTTATGGTGATTTAATTGATAGTTGAAGATATTAAGGAGAAGGAAGAAAGAAAGTAGTAGGTTTTCTCCCCCCCCTCAAATACCCCGCCTGGCTAGCACCTGGTGGGAGGATTAGGAGAATAGGGTTTGTAGTGTGAAGGAGGAAAGAGTCAGCCTGAACTTCCAAAGAAAGAGCTAAGCCAAGATGCCTGAACCTGAAACAGCTCCAGGGCAAACTCACCTCCAAACTCAGACAAAATAACTGCCACCACTCCAAGATGTTGGAAAGACTAGCACGCTGCCAGCCAGAGTCGCCTCTTCAGAAAAAGAGGAAGAGAGAGTAAGTGATGTGCCTTATATAGAAGGTTTTACATCACTTTCCTGCATCTCATCTGTACCAATAATAGCATAGCTTGACTTAGGACAGCCCAGGAGTCTGTCTGCTTTTTCTGCACATGTCTGTTGAAGGTCATTTCCTCAGTTAATTAAATCTTGAGTTTGGTGCAGACCTTCCTAATTTTGTTAAACTAAGGAGGGTGGAGAAATTCAGGGTTCCCAAGACCTGATTCTGTTAGTCCAAGTATCTCTATTGTTATTGATCAGTAAATAGCTAAATCAGATCTTCTAAAGTATGGTCTTATTAGGGCAGAATAGTTTTAAAATTCACACAGGTCAGTTTATAGATGAGGAAACTGAGGCAGAAAGGGTTAAGAGACTTACCCTGTCGACACAGTTAGGAACTGTCAGGCCAAATTTGAACTCACAAAGATCAGTCTTTTTTATTTTTAGGATTTTTATCCATTATAGTTTATCCATTGCACCATGTAACTCCTCATATGAGAAGGCAATATACTTTTATTGAGCATCTATTATGTGCCAGCCACTTTACTAAACATTTATAAATATTATCTTATTTTATCCTCAGAATATCGCTGTGAGTTAAGTGCTGTTTTGATTCTCATTTTCTGTTTGAAGGAAATGACACAGACAAAAGTCAAATTACTTGTCCAAGGTCACATAATCAGTAAGTGTCTGATGGCAGATTTGAACTCAGATTTTCTCAGATTTTCTGAGTTCAAGGCAAGCACTGGTTCTACTGAGCCACCTTCCTGACTGGGAGGTAAAAGACAAGAAACAATGAAGCATTGTGGCTGAGTTGTAATCTATCATTGCTGTGAACATTTGAGATTTGAAGTATGTGTATTTGATCTCATTACGCCTATTTTTCATTAGTAAATATTATCTTTTCTACAGTTCATTCTACATAAATATAATTAAAAGAAATACTTTTTACTAAAGAAGTATATTGGTCATGATTGAAACATGATTGAAAAATGAATGAAACATGATTGAAACATGATTATAAAAATTGCTACTTGGCATCACCAGAGCTCCTTTAATATGTCCTAAATGTGAGTAAAATATTCATAAAATCATCAAAGAATTATTTTTATTTTCTCTATACTTTTTCTGAATAATAAATCATATATGTGATTAACATGAAATATGAGCATCAATAATGAACTAGACCTTAAAACAATATATTTAAATTATTTTTAGAAAATATTTATTTTTCCGTGATTTAACATTTTATTGCTTTTTGGGGTAAACACTCAATATTTAGGCATTTTGCTAAATAATTTCTGAGTCATACCTAAAAGGGCACTTAGCAGTGAATAATCTAGTGAAAAGTTTAGAAAAACACATGTAAAAACCTTTCTCCCTTTTTATTACTGATTAAATATATCTGGAGATGAACAGAAAAATAAGGAGCTAATTGAATTCCATTTGATAAACATTTTTTAAAAATTTAATTTAGTCAATTTAGAATATTTTTCCTTGGTTACAAGAGTCATTTTCTTTCCTCTTCTTCCCCCAACCCCTCCCCTAGTTGACACACTATTCCACTGGGTTTTACATGTGTCCTGGATCAAAACCTATTTCCATATTATTATGCTAGCACTAGGGTGATCATTTAGACTATAACCCTAGTCATATCCCAATCAACCCACGTGATCAAGCAGTTGTTTTTCTTCTGTGTTTCTGTTCCCATAGGTTTTCCTCTGGATGTGGATAGTGTTCTTTCTCATAAATCCCTCTGAATTATTCTGAATCATTACATTGCTACTACTAGAGAAGTCTATTTCATTATACCAGTGTATCAGTCTCTGTGTAAAATGTTCTCCTGGTTCTGCTCCTTTCTCTCTGCATCAGTTCCTGGAGGTTATTCCAGTTCATATGTGTAAAGATTAATAATATCCAACACTCCAAGTATTATATTTAATAATACTTATTAAATATTAACTTGTAGTATAAGGAAGTAAGGCTCGTAAATAAAAAAAAACAAGAGCTGCTCCTCCCTCCTCCACATGGATGCAGAGACATAGACTCTGTGGGCAGAAACAGAAACTCAAAACTCTCCAGGTAGGGAAATGCACAAACAAGAAAAGGAAAAGGGGAATGGGTGAAATGTAGTTTCTGGGGTTCAAGATGCTACATCAATAGACATGGAATTCCTCCAGGCCATTATTCCTTTGACCACGATAGTATTCCATCACCAACATATACCGCAATTTGTTCAGCCATTCCCCAATTGATGGGCATCCCCTTGTTTTCCAATTTTTGGCCACCACAAAGAGCCCAGCTATGAATATTCTTGTACAAGTCTTTTTCCTTATTATCTCTTTGGGTTACAAACCCAGCAGTGTTATGGCTGGATCAAAGGTCAGACAGTCTTTTAGTGCTCTTTGGGCATAGTTCCAAATTGCCCTCCAGAATGATTGCATTAATTCACAACTCCACCAGCAATGCATTAGTGTCCCAATTTTGTGACATCCCCTGCAACATTTATAACTTTCCTCTGCTGTCATATTAGCCAATCTGTTAGGTGTCAGGTGGTACCTCAGAGTTTGTTTGATTTACATATCTCTAATTATGAGATTTAAACACTTTTTCATATGCTTATTAATAGTTTTGATTTCTTTATCTGAAAACTGCTTATTCATGTCCCTTGTCCATTTATCAATTAGGGAATGGCTTGGTTTTTTTGTACAATTGATTTAGCTCTTTATAAATCTGAGTAATTAGACCTTTTTGAGAGGTTTTTGTTATGAAGAATTTTCCCCAATTCATTGCTTCATTGCAAAATTAAAGCAATTCATTGCTTTAATTTTGGTGGCATTGATTTTGTTTTTACAAAATCTTTTCCATTTAATGTAATCAAAATTATTTACTTTACATTTTGTAATTTTTTCTAACTCTTCAGTGGTCTTAAAATCTTTCCTTTCCTAGAGATCTGACCAGTATACTATTCTGTGTTCACCTAACTTACTTATAGTTTTCTTCTTGGTTTATCATGTAGGGTGTGAGATGTTGATCCAAACCCAATCTCTCCCACACTGTCTTCCAATTTTCCCAGATGTTTTAATCAAATAGTGGATTTTTGTCCCAAAAGCTGAGATCTTTGGGTTTATCATAAACTGTCTTGCTGAGGTCACTTACCCAAGTCTATTCCACTAATCCTCCCTTTCTGTCTCTTAGGCAGTACCATATTGTTTTGATGACCACTGCTTTATAGTATAGTTTGAGATCTGGTCCTGCTAGGCCCCCTTCCTTCACATTTTTTAATTATTTCCCTGGATATCCTTGAACTTTTGTTCTTCCAAATGAACTTTGTTATGTTTTTTTTTTTTCTAATTCAGTAAAAAAGTTTTTTGGTAGTTCAATGGGTATGGCACTGAATGAGTGAATAAGTTTGGGTAGGATTATCATTTTTATTATGTTAGTTCATTCTACCCAAGAACAGTTAAGGTTTTTTCCAATTATTTAAATCTAGTTTTAATTGTGTGGCAAGTGTTTTGTAGTTGTGTTCATATAGTTTTTGTGTTTGTCTTGGCAGATAGTTCCTAAGTATTTTATACTGTCTAGGGTGATTTTAATGGGATATTCTCTTTCTAATTCTTGCTGCTGATATATGTTGGAGATATATAGAAATGCTGATGACTTATGTGGGTTTATTTTGTATTCTTCATCTTTGCTAAAGTTGTTGATTATTTCGACTAGCTTTTTAGTTGATTCCCTCAGATTCTTTAAATAGACAATCCTATCATCTGCAAGGAGTTGTAGCTTGGTCTCCTCATTGCCTATTTTAATACCTTCAATTTCTTTTTATTTTCTAATTGCTACTGCTACTGTTTAATTGATGTTGGTCAATCAATAAATCATCAAACATACTTATATGCAAGACATTGAATTGCATGTTGAGAGGCAGTGTTAAGAATGGCTTTTACTAAAGAAACTTAAAATCTAGTGTGAGGGGAAATGATGAATCTGAAACTTTTAAATAACAACAACAAAAAAGGCAAGGTACCAAAAAAACCCTACCCTAATTCCTGTGTGATTTTCAACATTAGGGAAGTGAATGTTAGAGGTGTGGTTAGGGAATGCTTCAGAAAAGGGTGATGCTTCACTTAGGGCTCAAAATAAATAAAATTGAGAAAGATCGCAAGAGGAAGAATTAAGAAGGACACTCTCAGAAAGTCATAATGCAAACCGAACTGTTCTTAGAGTCAGAAGAATTACTTTCATAATATGGTCCTACTTATTTGATAAGTGACTTTGAGAAATCAAAATTCCCTTGCCTTAAGGTTCTTCACATATGAAGTGTAACTAGTAACAGTATAATATAGTGGACATAGTACTGGATTTGTAATCAGGGAGATCTTGGTTCAAACTCTACCTCAATAATTTTGCTGGATGATCTTTGGAAAGTCACTTAAATTCTCTGTGTCTCATTTTTTCTCATCAATAAAATAGAGAGATTAGACTTATAGAACCATATATATATATATATATATATATATATATATGGATAGATAGATAGATAGATAGATAGATAGATAGATAGATAGATAGATAACCATTTCTTGGTCTTTTGGCTTTGCTTTATTAGTTCTTGCTTTAAAGCCTGGTTTTCTTTTACAGTTTGGTCAAACTGGTTTTGTAGATGTGTGAATTTCTTTTGCATTATTTCCCACTTTTCCTCCCAGAAGGCTTCCATCTTTTTGATCATTTCAGATTCAAATTCTTCATGGGTTTGTGGAGAGTTTCCATTTCCTTTGGAAGGTTTCGGAGAATTTGCTTGTGTTTCCTCTTCTATATCCTCTGTGTTTTGTATTTTTGCTCCATAAAATATGTCCAAAGTCTCCCCTTCTTGTTTTTTTTTTTTTAATTTTGGGACTTTTGTGCTTCTGTGGAGTTTGCCATCTTTATCTGAGTGGAGGGGACTAGCTTTTCTTATCTGTCTGTTGTTCAAAGGTTTTAGCCCTAGGCAGATTGTCCATTCTATGTAGTTGTTGTTCTGTCTTCCCAGGAAGCCAGGAGTTGCTGGTGTGTCCCTGTTACTGCCCTCCTCTCCTTGGCACCCTCCTGATGCTTCTCCATTGTCTTAATTCCATGCTCTAAGCCTAGCTTGGCCCTTGTTCCTGTGCCTTAGCCGGCCAGCACCTGCACTCTGTGGGGGGAGGGGCCACGGCTTCCTGGAGCTCCAAGGGCTCCTAATGCGATTAGCTTTCCCTGGGTTGAATTTAGTATGCCTTGAGGCAGGGACTTTTTTCGTGAGACTCCAATGGAAGGATCCAGCCAGGGGGTTACAAGCTCCCCCCTCTCTCTCTGTTTCCCTGCTGTCTGGGTGCCCCCTCGACTGGGTTAGGTTGTTTTCAGGATGTGGCCTTCAGAATAGCTGGCTCCCAAGGCCCTTTTGCCAGCCCTGAGGGTTGCTACTGTTTCAGAAGACCCTGCTCTCTGAGGGAGAGGGGCCGCAGCTTCCCGGAGCTCCAAGGGCTCCTTCCAGGGGGTTCCGAGCTCCCCAGTCTCTCTCTGTTTCCCTGCTGTCAGGGTGCCCCCTCGACTGGGTTAGGTTGTTTTCAGGATGTGGCCTTCAGAATAGCAGGCCTTGGGGCTCTGAGTTTGCCTCTGCTGCCCTGGACTCAGACTCAGCGCTCTGGGTTGGGGGGGATGGGTCCTAGGACCTTCCTTCTGCCTACCCCTTAGGTCCGAGTGGTCTCGGGTTCTGGCTTTTGGGGGGGGGGCGTACCTTTTGATCCAGGTCCAGGTCCAGGAGGAGGACTCCCGGGGTCTATGCTGTTGATCGTTTTGAATTTCGGTGCCCTAGGAGCATTCGGTTTGAGATCGGTAAGGAAGGGTTTCAGGAGATCTGAACTTTAGCTTTCTCTAAGCCGCCATCTTGACCGGGAAGTCCCCCATAGAACAACTCCAAATTAGGGACTCTTAGAGTATTTTTGCCTGGTATTTTCTCCTTGGGTCAGACTGACCCTACCAAAAGTCCTTCTCCAATTCATAATTATGGTACTGAAGTAACTCTGGTTTTTATAAAGCTATTCTTAGTTTAGTTCTCATCAAGTGAGACAAAATTGGTCCAGCAATAGATTGTGACATTTATCAAAGGACTAGTTTAGGTTAACTGAAAGAGGTTTATTGATAGCTTAGCCACAAGTTGTCACATTATTTAGCTACAAGTATTTCAAATACATCTATGAATATATAAGAATATATGCTTCAATAATTTAGTGAAGAAAGTATCTACATAATAACATAAATTGTAGAATTCTTTCCTTTTACAACTTTAGTGTTCAAAATCAAAATTCTGGAATAGTGAGCCAAAAATCTTCAATGGGTTTACAGGAATATACCTTTTTTAACTCTTAGTATCCTCAGTTTAATCATGCACACAAAGCTAGAAAATGTGGAATATAGAATAACTTTAATATAAAATAACATATTTCCATTTAATATGCAATGCAGAAATTCAGAAAGGACTCCTTTTAGCATCAGACTTTCCTTTCTGGTTGGCTCTACTCTAATAATGTCTACATCTTCCCCTCTCCCTTTATTAGTGGTGAAAGAACTCAAGGTTACTAGGAAGTATTAATTAGCATGAAATAGTCACTGTGCTGTACCTCCATAGGTGACATGGCTAGATGTACTAGTGAAGGTGAGTTAAGTTTGAATAACCAAGATGACAGAGAAGGTACATAGGCTTACCTGATCTCCATGAAATTGTCCTCCAGAAATTATGACATAATGCCTCACAATGAATTCTAGAGCAGCATCACCCACCAAAAATTGGGGTAAAATAATTTTCCATACAAAAGAAGGCAGACATAAAATATCTGTTGCACCAGGGAGGAAGTAGAGTACAAAGCACAATGTCAAGGCAAGCCTTACCCCAACAAGAGGCCTTTGTTGCAGCTGAATCACCAGCAGAGGCTTCTGGAACTCTTAGCCACAGAAAGGGATCTGGTGCAAAACCCTTGTTGAATTGCCCATATGCAGATACAGGAAGCAGTCTTATGATACAGTCTCAGGATGAAGAAGAATACTAGCACACACCAGCATTATCAAACAAAAGGGAGCAAGGGACCTTAGTCATAGTTAAAATATGGTAAAGAGTGTTTGTGGTTACTTACAGACCATACCATAGGTTGGGAGTATATTGAATATAATATTCCTTACATTATATTACCTTGAAAGAAATAAAAGCAGTTAGATCTCCATAGCTATCGTTAAAAGAAGGTGCACAGAAAGCCTGATCTTTGGAACAGTGCTTCCTTCACAACAATTAAAGAACCCAACTTAAAAAGTTTTTGCAGGGGGCAGCTGGGTAGCTCAGTGGATTGAGAGCCAGGCCTATAGATGGGAGGTCCTAGGTTCAAATCTGGCCTCAGACACTTCCCAGCTGTGTGACCCTGGGCAAGTCACTTGACCCCCATTGCCTAGCCCTTACCACTCTTCTGCCTTGGAACCAATACACACCAAGATGGAAGGTAAGGGTTTAAAAAAAAAAGTTTTTTTGCAAATTAAAAGAGAAGAAAAAGGGAAAAGAAAAATGAACAAAGAAAGAAAAGGAAACTCAGATTAGAAAGTTTTTAGTAACATGGAACACCAAAATGCAAACTCAGAAGAAGACAAAAAAATCCAATACTGCTATATCCAAAACCTCCAAGAAAAAATACAAATTGGCCTCAAGCCCAATAAGAATTAATCTCAAAAATTATTTCAAAAATAAATAAGATAAATGGAAGAAAATTGAGCAGAGAAATGAGAATAATACAGGAAAATCATGAAAAAGTCAACAATTTGGCAAAGGATGAAAAAAAAAATACTGAGGCAATTAATACCAAAAAAAAAAAATAGGCCAATTGATAAATGAGGCACAAAAATTCAAAGAAGAACTTCTTAAAAAGAAGAATTGGCCAAACAGGGAAAAAACATTGACAAATACACATAAAAATGTTTTAAAAGGCAGAGTTGTCCATATGGTAAAAGTGATATAAAGTCACTGAAGAAAATAAATCTTCACAAAGTAGAATTAGTCAAATGGAAAACATGGTACAAAAGTTCACTCAAGAAAATGATGCCTTAAGAATTAGAATTGGCATGAAAGCTAATGACTTCATGAAACATTAAGAAGCAATCAGAGTCAAAATAAAGAAAAAATAAAGGAAAGGGTGAAATATTTCATTGGGGAAATGACTTGGAAAATAAAATCAGGAGAGATAATTTAAGAATTATTAGACTACCTGAAAGCAATGTTTTTTAAAAGAGCTTAAATATTCAAGGAAATATTAAGAAAAACTGCCCTGATAATCTAGAATCAGAGAGTAAAATAAAAATTGAAAGAATACACCAATCAACTCCTGAAAGAGATCCCAAAAGAATAACTAACAGGAATATTATAGCCAAATTCCATGACATGGACAGTGCATGGATCTTTGGCAAGATATTACCAAATAACCCAAGAAGAAATCAGAGATCCAAAGTGATGAAATATTCACTATCCCCTCCCTAAAAACTTAAACTACCAATAATATTTGAAATTATAACCTATATTAATGTCTGTTTCAGTAAGAAACTTTCATTACAATTTAAGCTCAATATTTTATCTTTTTATCCCCAAAAGCATTTTGATACATTATTTATCACCTATACCTTAGTATTTGTTTCTAAACATGTTTATTTTAAGAAAGCTTACCTTAGCATACTCAACTATCATTTTATTCATTTAAATTTTTCATTACCTTATGAATTCAGCAAATTTTGCAGGATATGTCAACTTTAAAATGTAACATCTGCTGAATTTTTGAATGCATTTCATGGGAATAGAGTACTATTTGTAAAATATGAACATATTTAAATTTAATAAATGGGTTCCAAAATGTTGAGAACACTTTCTTCTTCTTTCCTCCCCTCAATATATCACTTTCTTTGGTGTTTACATTGAATGTTTAATTACATAAACATTTCAGAGAAATGGCTTGCGATATTGCAGGTTTATCTAATTGAGGGAAAGAAAATTATGCACCTGCCTCTAAGAAAGTATGGTTGTTTGCAAACAAATTACATAAAGGACAATCTAGAAATTCTTTTTCTGATTTTCTAAATATACACACAATCAAATTAGGAAATATGAGTCTCTATTGCTTCCATTATTTTATTTGGAAAAGTATTATATTTTACATATATTATACCATAGCCTCATGTATTTCATAATTATTTATGCTTCAAGAATGAAATCTACATTATGTTCTTGTAATTTTCTTTCATACTTTCTTTTAACATCAGGGATAAAGTGGCAGAGTCTTTGTAACTACAATTTTCAAGAATTATGTCTGACTTTCTCATTGGTCAATGGATCAAAAAAAACTTCATTCATCTATCTGTATAGCCAAATTTCTATTACTCTCCTTTTATTTGCCACTCAAACAAAAATAAGTTATCTTCTGCTTTATCTCTGACTTTCTCTTTGCATTTACCTATAACAGTGATGGAGAATCTTTTTGAGACTCAGTGCCCAAATTGCAACCCTTATACTGCATGTAAGCCCCCAGCCTTACCCCAGACAGAGTAAGGAAGAGGTGCTCCCATTGGGCTATTGGGCAGAAGGGAGGGTCATATGAGAAATGTACTCAGAAGTGCTTGGAAAGGGTGAAGGGGGCAGCCCCCTTTGGTACATGTGCTATAGGTTCACTAAAACAGACCTTTAATATGCTCCTTCCATAACTGCCTATTAAATAATTATTTTTTCTTAATTCAACTTTTAGCTCAGGTGCTACCTCTCCTTCATCAAGCCTGCCTTAATTTCTTTGGGTAAAAGGGATTTTTCCTCCCCAAATTTTCTCATAGCTCCACACATTAATTAATAATTCGTTCCAATACATTTGTGCATGTATTCCATTCTCACTAAGAGACTGCAATTTTACTCATGGCCAAAAGCATTTTTTTTTTTGCTATTTTTGAAACCCTGAATATAGCCTTGTTTTTTGCATATGGTAGTAGGTATTTAATAAAAGTTAATCAACTCTAATAAATTTCTTGAACTTCTGATATATTTTATTATTATGAACTATTGCAACAATGCCACATAACTTCCTTCTCAACAGTAGCAGTGCAGCAAAAACAAAATAAAATAAAACTATTTTCTTCTAATTCTGCCTCTTTTGGTTATTTTAAAATTCTAAATTTCTAATTTTTAAAATATGCATGAACAGCTTCAAAGCAACCAACCTAATGGATTTTTGTATTAAGCTTGAGTAAAATTCAGAGCCAATAGTATATAATTATCTGTGTATATATATATATATATATGCACATATGTCCATGTGTACATATGTATGTGCAAATATATGTCCTTATGTGAGTGTGCACACACAGAGGAACATATTCATAAAGAATTTCACAACTAAATCTTCATTATGGAAGATAAGAGCAGTTCTTCAAAGCTCAGAGGGATTTGTTCCAATGCTACTTAACAGATTTGGAAGGAATGCAAGAATTTTTAAAAATATTTTTATTGAAACAAATTTAGCAAACTAATAATAATATCTACCTCTGGGCACCATCACCATGGACAATATACCTTTCTGCAAACTGCTGATAAATCTGCCTTTGTAATGTGAATGCAATAGTCCAAAATGATTTTTCCCTAAAGGTTCCATTTTGGCCCTCATTTTTAGTATCTTTCTTCTGGTATATTTATTTTATGCCCTTGATACTTTTGTCATCCTTTGGGCCATTCTCTAAAGTTTAAAGCATAGGCCACCCTGAGAATACTTTAATACCATTTCCCTCAACAATGAACAGAATTTTTAACAATATTATTCGTTTCTATGAGAGGAAGTTTTCAAAACCTTATTTTTCGAAACATGAACACCATTTTCCTTTGCTTATCTTAATGACATTATTTTGTTTTTACAATAGTGATTACTATGAATCTGTAGCTTTCATCTATAGCTCATATTTTGAGCCTCTCATATGCCTAACCTTATACTATTTATGTCATTGAATTTTAGGTGAATTAAGGCATAAAAAGTGAATATTCTACTAGTATTGGTAATGATACCTCAAAACTTGAATGCATCTGTGATCCCATTATCATGTACATTTACCCTATACAAATATATCCATAAATTCTTAGGTTGTGTAATTATCATGCAAGTTCTTCCATATGTAGTTCTTCAAAATTCTACTTAATACACTAAAATATCTTTCACAAAGTATTGGGAAGTTAACACAAGACCAAGATTCAGACTTCCTGCCTCATTTTCAATTTCATGACCAGATTTCATCCTTTCCTCATGAGATCTTAGATTCATGGTGGTAAACCTATGGTACATGTGCCAGAGAGGACATGCCCTTTCTTTGGGCGTACCTGCCTTTACCTGCCAGAGTTTGTTACTTTCCCCCTCCCCTCAGGATATTTTTTTACTTCAACTGCCCCTCTATCCAGCAACCCAATGGGAGCACTTCTTCCCTCCCCTGGCTGGGGTGACTTGCAGGGCAGGAGTTATTTGATATTTCTCACCTACAAATCATTGCTAGTGTGTTAGGACCTATATAAACTTATCATAAAAATCTCCTTGCTCTTTAAATAACCTGTATATTTAATTTTACTAATATAGTGATGGCCCAAGATTCATGGTCAAATTGTCCTCTTTTGAAGATGTGTTATTATAAAGATTAAGGGAGAGTCCTTTTTCCAAAAATTAGTGAGTATCTTAGAATCAATGAAGATGATATCTGATTTTTCCAATGAAATATAATCAGTTTTTCTCTTTCTTATAAATTCTGGATATTGTTGATTATCTATCATTAATGTTAGTCCAAATGAAAAATAATTATTGACTAATTCAATAAAATGCCCATCAAAATGCATAACATAATTGGGAAGTTATGCATTATTTATCCAATTTTTTTTTCCAAATGACATGACTTTCTAGGCAATATGAGTGATATGACTGTGTTCTGGGTCATCACATGGTTAGCCCAATGATTATTCATGAATAGAAGTAAATGACTATGCATGAACTTATTTTTTTACATTCTTAGTAAATCCCTTCTATTAAATCCCTACAAGTCTGGCAGTCAGATAGTGATGTTACATATTTCAAAAAAATCTTGGTGTAAAATAATCCATTTAAAAAATTAGACAACTACCTTTTATATTTTAATCCAAAATCTTAGGCATATCACCTGCTGTTATAAAATGGAAAGGAAAAAAATCTATCAATATATGTGAAGCTTATGCCTGTCAAAGCTACATGATACCTTTAGCCTTGGATTATGATTTATAGTTTGTTTCAGGAAATCTCTTTTGTGTAGAAATTCATTCTGTCATGATTTTGACTTTTGTTATGTTTAAGCTTTGTCTGGTCTTTTTGTTCTGACTGTTATAAGGCCTTTCTGAAGATTCTTTTTGAGAGAGATAAATGGTTTTGGTGAGGAATCTGTTGTGTTTTATGTAGAAATTCATAGAGGTATAATTTTGTCACTTTTTAGCCCAAAGAATGAATCTTCCTTATTTAACTTAAATAAAGTAAAAGTAATGATGAGGATAATGCAGTCAAATCCAAACTTCATAGTGTGAAATTTAGGATGGAGGGTGAGGATAATGTTGGCCAAGTTAAGAAATGTCAGTCAGTCTGATGAATCGTAGGGACTTGTATATACTGGACTACTTGTGGTAGTCATAAAGGACTGACAGGGACTATAAACTGTAAATACTAGAAAATTGGTATCTTTTGATACAACTTATTCAGTTAGCACTGCTTCATGTGATATCTTACAGCCAAAGAAATTAATTAACAAAGAAATAATTTAAGAAAAACAACAACAGACAAAATTTGAAGCTACTGAGAAACATTCTTAAATAAAAGATGTAATAAAGTATCATGGTAGGAAAAGATTTGAAAAAACTCTTGGAGATCTATCTAAGGCATCAGATGATAATCCTACAATCTAGTTGGTAACAATTTGTGAAAACTTAAATGATATCTTACTATCTGAAAGGGAACTAACTAGAAACATGAGGTCCATAATGTAGAAAGCAACAGGATATTAGAAATTCTATATTCTCACATTCAACAATTTAAAAGAATTTTTTTAAATTATTGTAACATGAAGTATCAAAGGAGGACAATGAATTAAATAAATACATTTGAAATGTATCAAAAACTTTGCCATGATGAAAAACATGATAAACATGAAAAACAAAGATATCAGAGGGGAAGGAACCCTCAAAAAAAGGAAAGTATGGAGATTTTCTGGTTGTCCAAATGGTTTCAAAAAGCACCAGATATCAAAAATACATTTTGTTCAAATGCAAAATGGAAAATATGTACACTAATAACAATAAAATACAACCTAGTTAGGCCAAGGAAGGCTATTGAAAATCCAGATTTTTCACAAAATTAGTAAACAATAGTATTACATGATATCCTTGATTATTGAAATAATCAAATTACATTGATGCTTGAGTTACCTGCTAAACATTTTTTAAGCTGTCTTTCAGACACAAAATTGATCTCACCATAATGTACCAAACTTAAATTATCTACCTTCCAAAAATGTGAACACCATGGATTGCCCTCAAATTTTGTCCAATTATGTGTTACATACATTAGGGAATGTGTTTACAAATTTTCATTAGAAAACCATTATAAATATGAATTGGAAAATATATTATCAGGAACCAAAAAAACGTTTTGACAAAAAATTATTAGCATAATTACATCAGTAATCTTTGAATAAGTCTCTTGAAAAAACCATGGCATTTATATTGTCATCATTGATTATCACAATGCCTTTGGATAACTTCCATATAAATATTCCATATAGATAGATAGATAGATAGAGATATGAAATAACTCAAGTATAATGAGACCACTTGACTTTCATATGTATACAAGAAAAGGATTTTCTTTTTAGTAGATACCACCACCAGAACAATGAAAAGAAAAATAGGGGTTCCTGTTACACTTTCTCTACCTTGCCACATGCTTTTGAGGTTGTGACATAAAGAAACTGAGCCACCTATACCTGAAGTTTCATCGGAAAGTTGCCTGTTCAAAAAACTCTGGTTGAATCACTGCCTGTACTTGTAAAATGTGTAAGACGTAAGATTCTGTGTCTCACAATAAAGTTAGTTTTGCTCAGATTTTTGCCCACTTCCTTTTTCTTTTAACACAACTTTCAGAGAAGAAGTTGAATATCAAGTATTTATTTGAGCCCTTTTAGATCTTTTCATATACTAAAGGCTAGTAAATAAGCTTTATTAAATTGAATTATAAAAAGTATTTTAGGACATTCATTTTGCTTTAAGTAAGGTGTCACCTTTCCAAGTTTTCATTTATGTTGTTCCAATTAGTATAAAAATATTTTTGAGGTGAGCAAGTATATGCATTAAAAATCTAATTAAAGGACTGAATTCATGGTCAGAAAGACTTGAGTTTACATCCTGTGCCAGACAATAATTATACAAAAACAAGCAAATCATTTAACCTCCCATGACTTCAGTTTTCTCCTTTGGAAAATGGGAATAAATTGCTCCCACCTAACAGGGTTATGATTATTGAAAGAAAAAAATACATGTAAAGTGATGTACAAACTTTAAAGACTTCTATAACACCCACAGTTATATTCCAAGATATTAAAACCAGACTGACTTTTTTTAAATTCTGAATCTTTATAATATATATTATATGTGTCATTGTGATCAAGTAGACAGAGTTCTAATTATAGAATCGGGATGATCTGGATTCAAATCTTGGAAACATTATATGTATGAGAAAAGAAGGTAACAATCTTTTTTGAATTTGAAAATTTTTCATTTGCAGAATATGTCTAGGGTACAATTAGACAGCCTCTGAGTTCCTTTCTAGCCCCAAACAATTAAATATATAAATATAAATTGAGGGCATAATATAGGATTAAGAATTAATTAGGAGATACTTTAGAAACTTATTATATTCTGCCTATGTCCCAAAAGAATTTAAGACAAAACTTTGGAATAGGAACATCAGAAGAGAGAGGAAATGCACAGGGAAATAGTTATGAACAGTCACCTAAAATAAGGTAGCTACTCTTTGGGATTATTGATTTTAGCTCTGAATTTCCTAGTAACTAAGACAAAAGGAAAAAAATTGGCTCATACAGGTATTGTGGTAAAGTTAAAAGACACATGCGCTTTTCTTGACATTTAAGAATAACATTATGAGAGTTAAGCAAGTCAATGGCTTCAAATATACTTTTGTAACAGATACGTGAACTTTCTTCAAATACATATTTCTCCTTTGGTCATTTATGAAAGCTGGGTATAAAATTGGAAAATTATTTACATTTCTATAGTAAGCTCAACTAGGTCCAAGTCATTTGCCTCCTGATGATAAAACTTTTCACAAATGGTAGGTGTCAATCAATTTACATTTGAATTTCTGTAAAAACTTAATGTTTCATTTTTTGTTTATTTAATAAGATCTTTATATACTTGTGATACCAACCTTTGGAAGGCAGATAGTTCACAATCTAATATAAAAATTGGGTAGTTTGATTCATATTCCTTCCAAGAAATCAGGCCAATTCACTTGGAAGTGGGTCTTAGGAATGTCCCAATATAAGGCCAACTTTTATTTTTTTTTCTCCAAAAATAATTTTGAGTCAATTTGAACACTTAGAGAAATAGTGAAACTTCATAATTCTGAATCATAAAGCATGTAAAAGGATTCATTCCTGAAAGCTTGAGGGCTGATGTTAGTTATCTTCCACCTCAATCATTAAAGAAATTAATTATGGCCAAAAGAATGTCATGTTCAAAATATGAACGAATCCTATAAATTGCTTTATTCTGAGCAGTAAATCAATAGCCTATATGTATTTTTAATGAGATAAAGCAGTCTTTCCTTTAATGCCCACCCAGCACAGAGAAGAAATGACAGGTTGAAAGCTCTTTTTTTGATTCTATATTCAGTCAAATTGTCACCAAGTGTGGTCTCCTGATATAGTCAAATTATTTTAATTTAACCAATTTTGAAAAGAAGTAATATAAACAGCACTAGCTGTGGTATCTGAGGATCTGCTCTTTATGAAAGCTATGTATGTAGCCTAGGTCAAGCCTTTAAACCTCCCTGAGCCTTAGTTTTTTTCACCTATTAAAAAGGGGGCAGAACTAAATGGCTTCTGTGTCCCATCTGTCTCTAGATCTGTGAACCAATTAGTGTGGTAATAAATACATGGAGATAAAAGGACAAAAATTAAATGAGCTTCTCATATATACATGTAGGGATACAATGTTCAGCACCACCATATAAATGATCAAGGAAATACCCAATACAGTAAGACCTCATTTTATATTAACTCAACACATGTGGATTCATATATGTAAGATTAGCCAGTAAAAAAAAGGCAGAAAAATATGTCAAATACATTTTTTTAATTATGCATTTAATCTGTACCATTTTCCCTAGTGGTATAAAATCTCACAGTAGTTTGCACAGTTGTATTCATTTTTGCTCTGAGAAGCATTATTGTGGATCATCATAATTTTATGCCAAAAATTAGTTCTCCTCTCAGTTTTTTTCTGGAATTTCCACTTCTACTGAGTTGTGTCTGTGTCAGAGCACTGATTCCCTTTGTTTCACTAATACTAGTTTTTAATAGTGACTTTAAAGTACAAGAGTCATGATGCTAGTAGCTCTGATGAGCCTAAGGAAGGTCATAAAGTGCCTATGTATGTTAATATAAAATATTTATTAATAATTAGTTCCCTGTTATGCATAGTTTTCAAATTGTACTAAGGATTTGGGAATGTATTGGTAGCATAAAATGAGGTACTACTGAATATATAAATAGTATATGAGATACTTTCTACAGTTGACTTTGTTTTCTCTAAGAGAAGACTAGAATACAATCTCAACCATTTTTGGGTCATAGATTACTTTTGCAGTCTGGTAAAGGGCATGGGTTCCACCATAATTAATGCTTTTAAGTGTGTAAGATATAATACATAGATTACAAAGAAAACCATTTTTACTGAAATTCAATTAAAATAAATTTAAGTTATAAACCAAAATTTCCCAAATTTACCTCTGTACTAGAAGCCGATGGAAACAAGAAAAGCCTTCTGTGAGAGGTAGCTATTAAGTCCATTTCTAAATAAAGTAAGTTTCCAAAAGGAAAATGTAAGAACCCAGTTCAATCCATTGTTGGAGACAGGCTATGTAAGATCACAGTAGAAAATGGAATGTGGTATTTAAAGAACAGAAAGTAAGGCAATTTGATTAGAAAAGAATATTGTAATGAATAGTAAGTGTAGAGAGATAGATGGATGAAGATTGACAAGAGTTTTAAATGACACAAAAGTAAGACAAGAATTTCCTGAGTAGAGAAATAATATAATGAGATCTGTGATTCAGTGAAATTAATCTGGCAGCTCTGCAGAGTATGGAATGGCTGGAGAAAAAATTACCAACATAGCCCAGTCAAACGGTAATAAGAATCTCAACTACATTGGTCATGATGTGGGTAGAGAGAAAAGGAATAGGCAAGAAATGCTGCTGAGATAAAATAATAAAGCTTTAGCAATGGGAGAAGGCCAGAATCTTGAAGTACATCCACAGTTTGGGAGTCATACGAATATCATGCTTCAACAAAGGAAACTGAAGAGTGTATAGACAGATTGGAGGAAAACTAAAAAGGAAGTGCTATGAAAACCTACAGAGTAGAAATTATCCAAGAGCATACATAGAATGGCCAAGAGTGTTAACTGCTATAGAGACATTTTGAAAATTGAAAACAGAAAAGATATCACTGCATCTGAAGATTAATAGAACTTTTGTCTCTTTGAAGAAAGAATATTGTTAATGAGTAATAGAGATGGTAAAATATGGTTGTTTGTAGTTTATCTTGTTATTTATGATAACAGAGACCTCAGCATAAAGCACATATTTGTATTCAGCAGATAGAGAAGGATTACATATTATAGAAAAGAGAGTAATTGTAGGAGGAGAATTCCTAAGAAGATTTGAGATGATAGGATGAAGGGTACAAGAAGTAAGACTAGCCATGGTTTGGTGCCAGCTTCTTTTTTAGAGACTTTATGAAGGAGGAAAAATTAGAGAATGATATATGATTATTTTCAGTTGTAGAATGAGAAGATAGCACTCAGGCCAATGTTTTTTATTTACTTGGTAAGGTATTAAGTAAGATCTACAGCTGAGAAGGTACATAAGGTGTACATGATACTTCATGAATAAGGACACATTTTGAAACATCTGCTATGGGAGTTAAAAGAGTCAATACAGGTAGAAGTACTGTTTCCATATGATCAGGTCAGTTAGTCAGCTAGACTTTATTCATTGCCTATTATGTCTCAAGCACCATGCTAAGTGCAGGAAATACAAGGAAAAGTCAAATGAATAAAAATATTCCTTGTTCTTAAGTAACTCACAGTTTGATGAGAGAGATGGCAATCAACCAACTATATACAAATGATATCTAAAGGATATGATAGGAGTAGTCTCAGAGGGAAAGTACTAATATTAATGAGGACATAAGAAAGTTCCCATTTGAGATTTGGTAATGTACAGCAGTTGTTATGTGACACCCTTTATGTGACTGCCCTAAGGGCAATTATATGACACAGTGGATAGAATGTCAGGCCTAGAATCAGGAAGATTCTTCTCTTTTAGTCCAAATCTGACCCCAGACACTTACTAGCTGTGTGATCCTAGGCAAGTCATCTATCCCAATTTTCCTCAATTCCATTATATCTAAAATTATCTCAAGAAGAAATGGGAAGATGACCCCAAATGGATTCACAGAGAGTTAGATACAACTAAAACATACAAGTGACTGCCTCTGGGGTCATTCAGAAATATTTTATCAAAATCAGAAAAGTTAGGCATCATCTGGAATAATGTTTGGCCAGTCATGATAGGGGCCAAAAAAAGAAAAAAAAAACAGAACAATGAATATGTTGTAAAATGTCCTAGGTTCAAACATTACCTTATCTACTGTCTATATGTCTGTCTTTGGGGAAGTCATTTAATGTCTTTGGACCTCAAGTTTTTCATCAGTAAAATGAGCAAGATGTGCTAACTGGCACTAAGGTCTCTTTCAACTTTAAATATGATCTTGAATATCCCCAAGAAAAATTAGAAATAAAATAAAAAGAGAATCCCTATTAAAATTTACTATGGTTTTATAAATCTTAATAACAACCATAAGGAATAAAAATAAACTAGAGCAATAATCATTGGCAAAAAAAGACATTTAAATATTCCTATTTGTGGATGCCTTTTGCATACCTATTAACTTCAAGAAGATCAACAAACTATGAAATGAAGTAGCAAAAAAACTTTGTTAAAATTTTAGGATATAAGATTAACTCAGAAAATAATATGCATTTCTGTATGTCATCAAACAAGTCAAGGAAAACCATTTGAAAGAGAAATGTCCTTGAAAATAATAAAACAAGTGTAAACCATGTAAGCCACAAACTGTTAAGACATACAGTATAAGCATCTCTAATAAAACAAATTCAGTTAATGCAATGAGGAATGACAAACAAGAAGATCATTAAAAAAAAAACCTGGAAAGGGGGTTAAAGGAGATGTGGAATGGTGTTAATGTAGTTCAAGAGAGTCAGAAGGAAAGCCAGAAGGAGTATGAATATTGGCCAGATTTAGTCCTCCAAAATGCAGGCTTCAAGAGGAACTCACCAATAAGAAAAGGGGACTAGAATGACTATGAGGCCAAGAAGTTCTAGGGTGAGCCTACAATGTAGGCTTAATGGCCATGTCTGAAATGTTAGAATAAGGAAAGAGAATTATTTCAGTGACACAGAAATAAAACCCACTTCATACAATTACAAGGACTTATATTTAGTACATTTAGCAAAGATATACTTTGAAAATATTGGGTAGTAAAATAATTTTTCATTAAAAATTACTGGAAAATTGGATATTTTTTAAAAAGATCAATTATCTATCATTATATAATTGGATATAGTTATACTATCTAAATATATATGTATAATACACATAACTGAAAAAGTAATAATATATTTGCCATTTTATCTAGGAAATTGTTTTATCTATCAACCTAATGCAAGAAATGACTGAACATAATAATTAAGGATTTTATTTTAAAAATATGAACCTGCAATTTCACTGAAAATAAATGCTGCCTTTACATTAATATTAGCTGCAAAGGACAAAAAGGCAGAGAAATTTTATAACTAAGTCAACTTCTCTTCAAATTAAATCCATATATATTTTGATACCTAATGACAATTTCAAAAGGAGAAGTCAGGGAGGATGGGAAAAATATAACAGAAAACATGAATCAAAAAGTAATGAAAGAAACTAAAGATTTTCAAACTACAAAGAAACATTTTATCTTTGTATTGTCAGTGCTTTGGGAAAAGAATAGATGAACTTTGGACATGATAACAGATAACATGAAAAACAATTTAATAGACAAGGATGAACTCATTCCTGATTTAGGTGTGCTTCCTGAGTCTCTTGACAGCATACAATCAGACCACCAACTTTCTCAAGCAAAGATCATACTTATTAAGCAGCCAGGAGAAAGAATGATAAAAAAAGAGATGGCATTCAGTCAAAACAACCCAATCTGAAATTATTTAAACAAGGAATTTATAATGAAAACTGGGTCACAACAAATTATGCCAAAATCACTTATAGTAATTTTATTCAGAATTTAAATTGTTGTAAATAAATTTTCATAATGAGATAAGGACAAAAAAAAATCTTAGTCAGAAAACACTTGACTTACTAGTCAATCAGAAAAATAATGATAGCTAACAGGTACACCAGTTTGGAATATAAATTTGTTCATAAAATTTTTAGGATGAAAGATGTGAGAAGAATGAGTACTCTATAATCACTATACAAAATTACTGTACAACAATTGCAAGTAGAACTATTTTCTAAAACAGAGAGAATTGGTTGAGGGTAAATCTAGTTTAAAGATAGAATGATACAAAGTTCAACTAAGTAAAGTAGTCCAGGAAAGGGAGGCAAGTAAGTATGAAAATGAATGTAGAATAATAAAATTGAAAAGATTAAAAAATCCATAAGGATTTATGTAACGAATTGCTTATAACATCAAACTCGCTATAACCACCACACTTGAATTCTAACATAAAAGTTTTGTCTGATGTGATTGTAGGAAAGGTACAAATGGAACTAAGATGAGGAAAGAGGGGAAAGAGGGGAAAGGGAGGAAGATATGAACAAATGTGTACAGAAGAGATCTCTACTGGAGATGGCACAATTATCTGAAAAAGAGGACGACATTAAAATATGGAGAAGTAATCAGAACTTATTAATGGCAACAAAATAATGTAATCAACAGAATATTAACTAAATTACAATGTGTTTACTTTCTAACTAATATATACATATATATATATCTGAGAATTATCTATATATTTATAACGGGTATCCTTATGAAGGTGTATCTTAGGAACAAGGAGGTTTTCACTAGTGTATTCAATGATGGACCATACTTTTACCACTGTCAAATTACCTGAAAGAAGTAGCAAATACAATATCTCAAAGTGCTTATTATTTTTTGATTATAGAAAATAATTTAATTTAATAGATTAAAGTACTACCCTAAAGGTTCTGTTCTAACAAACTATCTCCCATAGTTACACATAGGTCATTCAGGAGACCTATATAATTATAACAGCAGAAATAACCTTTATGAATGATTTCTTAACCCTATATTTCAAGCAAACTATACAAGAGGGAGAGATAGACTTCTCCTCCCTCCCCACCCCTCAAAAATACTGACTTCTCTATTGAGAGATGCAGTGGTGTCCAAGTAGAAGAAGGATTTCCTTTGGATGATGAAGCCCTCCAGATGTTCTTGTTTGAAGGTTACTATTCTTTTTGTGTTGGTGTTAGCATACTGTAAAGCCCATCTAGAAGAGGTCTGCTATTACTTAAAGAAGTTTGTCTTGACACTCCACATATGAAGAAACAAGTGCATGAAGAGTTATTAGGTCTCATATTATGCCATGCACTTGGAAAGACAATTTATAAAGCTTGAACTTATGTATGTAGGTATATATAATATAGATATAGATATAGATATAGATATAGATATAGATATAGATATTAGTACATATACACAAAATGTTAAATTAAAAATTAAATAGGAGAAGAGTAGTTTAGATTGTGTCCAATACCAAATTAGGTCATCTGTTGTGAAAAATGCAGGCTCAGAGAATTCCCTGGTGGTATTAAGTGGTTACTTGACATTTAAGAGACAGCAATTCAGTGTTAAAGGCATGTCTTAAAGTTACGTCTTCCTTCCTCTAATGCCAGCTCTATATCCACTGTTCCTTATGTGAATGACTTCACAAATACATGAAATACTAATAGTCCCTGAGTTACTCAGATTATTTGTAAGGAATAATCTTGTCTGTAGAGACCAGAAAATGAAAGATATTTCTTCTTTCTCTTTTCAGTAGAGTTAGGGGATTATGGTGTGAAATAATGTCCACACAGTTAGACATGGATGTTTTAATGGTTGCTTTTGCTTACCTGTTTTTCTTTGTTTATTGAGATTGGGGGGTGAGGATAAAGGTATGCTATATAAAGGAATCACTGTGAATAAAAATTGATAAGAAATAAAGAAAAATAGCAAAGAGAATTAGAAATTATGTTTCTGGCCTAATGTCTATGTAACCATTACACTGAATATGGATAATAAAAATAAATGTGAAACTCTAGATCAAATTAATCTAAATAAAGTGAAAGTCAGATTATATGGCTTCTCAGGGACCTTCTATTACTAAATCTATGGACTCTATGAAATGCTAACAAATTTTGGTAACTTTTTACGTATGATTTGATTTCTTCTTTTATTTACTTATGGTACTTACTCAGTTTACACTTTTTTTCAACACTATATGACCAAGTGAATGGGAAAAATCTTCATTCTTCTAGGTAGCCATTATCTTCACTATACCACATCCCTCAGCTAAAGAGACCTCAACGTTTTAGTTCCATATCCAAAATAATGATCTCCATGAGGTATTGTTAGCATCATTTCATCATTAAATCTGAGAGTTGAAAAGGAGATGGCAAATTATTTATTTTAATCCAGTATTTATTTTCCTTGATTTAAAAATCTTCCTACCTGAATTTAGCATCTAGTGATGAGAAATTATTCTGTCTGAACTTATTCTTTATATAAATTTTATATCTATTGTTATCATTCTACCTCTTCATAGAGATCATAAATTAATGCATAAGCAATTATAAATAGCCAAGGACTAAAAATCTTGTCATCGCTGCTTTTATATTTCTAAAGGAGGCAATTATTTAATCTAAAATACACCATTTCAAATGATGAGATTCCATACATCCAAAATAGGTTACTGGAAGTTTACCAGAAGTAGAATGGGAGGTAATCATCTCAGCATCCCATTAGTTATATATAAAGGCTTATTTATGCAGGCCATAATCTGACTATAATTGTGGGTCACCAGCTGAATTTGATAAAACTATAAGGGCTATGATTAATAGTAAGGGAAAAAACAGTAGTAGTGATTACAAAGAAATTAATCACACTCAGTAGTCTTTTTATAATAAGGAGTAAATGTTTACTGGAATCTAGTAACATAAATGTTACAAGAAATGCACCAAATGACTTGAAAGTTCTGGAATACCAATAATTTTCAAGATATGGTGATATGTATTGTGGGGAGTGTAAATTTCAAAACTACTCAATCCTGTTCAAACCATTCTTTAGAGGATGAGATTTGGCTATTTCCTGATCAATAACAATAGAGATACTTGGAATGACAGAATCAGGTCTTGGAAACTACAATCTCCACCCTACTGGGGGTAACAGGATTTAGGAAGGGCTGCAGCAAAGCTCAAGATTTAATTATTTGAGAATATGGCCTTCAACAGACATGTGCAAAGGGGACAGACCTCTGGGCGGTCCTGGGTTAAGCTAGAGCCACCATTGGCACAGGTAAGACACAGGAAGTGAGGTAGAGGACAGCTCAGGAGTTCTGGGGACTTCCTGTGTGGAGGGAGAAGGTGGTTGGAGTCTGCTGTTTGGAGTGGAGGAGTCCACAGATTGTTTCTCCATTTTGGTCACATGAGTGACAGGGACTGATCTCTTTTCTTTGCCTCTGCTATCCATGGCCTTGGGCCTTTGGCTCAGCCTAAGCAGAGTGGGTATTTAAGCCCTATTTCCTTCTCTCCCCTTTCCCTCTCTCTCTCTCTCCCCCTCTAATACTTTTCTTCCTCCTGTTTGTAATTAAAACACCATAAAAAGGTTGACGGCTGACTTGAGTTTTCATTTAGGAATTACATAGCTGAATTCCTTGGTGACCTTAAATTAATATATATCAGTCTTTTAAAGTGATTTCCATATCACAGGAGAGAGAATCAACCAATAAACAAACAATAAAGTGTTTGCAGAATTAGGTAGCTAGGGAGACAAAGACAAAATTAAGACAAAATGTTAGAATCATGTCTAAAGATTCATAAAACTGTTTATACCCTTTAACCCAGAAATACCACTAATAAGTCTGCTGATCAAAAGTATGGGAAAAGGACCTACCTGTACAAAAATATTTATAGCAGTTTTTTTGGGGTAGTAAAGAATCAGAAATGGAAAGGATGTCCATTAATTGGGGAATGGCTGCACAAGTTGTGATATATGATTGTTGTGCAATACTACTGTACCCATAAGAACTGATGAACAAGAGAATTAATTTAAAAAATGAAAATTTGCCATCAAAGAGATAACATTCTATCAAATAAAACAACATATACATATACAAAATATAAAGAGTAAATGCAAAATAATTTTCAGAAAGAGACTAGCAGTTTAGAGATTCATCTGAAGTCTACTGTAGGATATATATCTTGAAATGGGTTTTGAAGGGGGCCCTCAGAAGCTGAAATAAATGAGAACATTTCAAGAAAACAGTGGAGGGTTTGGGGTGGTAACAACCTGTGCTTGATGGGAGAGGAAAAGAGATAAAAATATTACCGAATCCATCACGGTGTAATAGAAAACAGAAGGTCTATATTCAAGTCCAAGCTTGACAGCTTATTAATTATGTGATATTGGTAAAGTTATTTAAGTTTCCTCAGTTTCAGTTTATGCAACTATAAAATAAGGATAACAATAGTATCTACCTTCAGGATTATTGTGCAGATCATATGAGATAACCTCTATAAAGAGTTTTTCAGACCTTAAAATGTTAGATGAATTCTGGTTAAAAATCTACTAGTTAACAAATAATTAGTGTTTTGCAGACACTATACAATATTTTAATTGTCCCTGTTCTCACTGAGTTTAACATAAAAATTGAATATAGAGTGCATGTGTCAATCACATCAGTAAGCACTGCTTATGTTCCTAATGTTTGCATGTTATCGTAACTAGGTACCAAGGTTTATTTGTTGTTGTTGTTGTTGTCACTCTTTTTTTCTTAACAAGTTAATGGAGTAGAAAGTATACATTGTTCTCTACACAAATCACAAGTGGCCTGTGTAGTTACAGATGACTGTTTCATACTGTCTACATAGGTTGCTTTTGAAGACATATGGCTTTGGTTACTTTCTGAACTTTGCATGCTGTTAAAGGTGCCCATGAATCTTTCTATCTGAGATATACTCTTTTCTGAAGAGGTTTTCTAAACCCTGAAAAAAATTTGCTTTATATACAAGCACAAAAGTTTTGCTACACTAAAAATTTCCTGCTGAACATAGAAACTGACAGATGTCTTTCTGTCCTCTTAAATTATTAATTACACAGAGCCTGCAGCTTTCAAACTTTTAAAATCAAAAGACTTTTTTAGGTGACAATTGAACAAAAGCAACTGTCTTCTTTGGAGTTTAAATGTACTCTAGATGTCCAGAGAAAACTATATTGAGTAACCTTTTCATGGGGTGAAGGTGGAGAGATAGAGCTATGATTAAGGAATAAAATCATTAGTGGAAAATTTGGGAAAGTAGAATAAACTTTTTTTTTCCCACTAAGACAAGGCTGTAACATTTCAGTATTAAAACTGTGCCTCTTTAGTTCAGTATGCAAAAACAATAGAACATCAGCATCAGCAACCAAATTAAAGATCTTCAAGGTAGGAAAGGAGTGTATGTCAAATGTTGAAACATGGAACATTACTTGGAGACATGAATTTGATAAAAGGGTAGCCTTGCAGTTAGGCATTATCTAATGATAAGGAGCCTCCCAAGGAGGAAGTGTGTTTAGGTGTGTGTACATTCATAGAATGTCATAAAAGATAAAAAAAAAAGGTATCAGCAACAGGTGGAAAGAACACTTCAGTCAGCTTCTCAACCGACCCTCTTCAGTCGACCAAAGCGTCCTTGATCAGATCCTCCAAAACCTCACCATTGAACAACTTGACGTCCCTCCTTCAATAGAGGAAGTCCAAAAAGCCATTAAACAAATGAGTGCAGGCAAGGCACCCTGTACAGACGGGATCCCAAACAAGGTGTACAAGGCCTTAAATGGAAAGGTGCTTCAGGCATTCCACATAGGGCTGACCAGAATATGGGAAGAGGAAGACATGCCCCCAGAACTCAGAGCTGCCTCCATCGTAGCCCTATACAAGAACAAAGGCTCACGAGCAGCCTGTGACAACTACAGAGACATCTCACTACTCTCCACTGCTGCAAAGATCCTCGCCTGTGTTATACTCAACAGACTCCTGTCATCTGTTTCAGAGCAGAACCTGCCTGAATCACAATGTGGCTTCCAACCAGATTGTGGCACCATCGACATGGTCTTCACGGTGAGGCAAATGCAGGAAAAATGCCTTGAGCAGAACCTGAGTCTCTACATTGTCTTCATAGACCTGACTAAGGCGTTCGACACAGTGAATAGGGACGCATTGTGGGTGATCCTCAGCAAGCTCGGCTGCCCAGCAAAATTCGTCAAACTGATCCAGCTCTTTCATGTCGACATGACAGGGGAAGTCCTATCTGGTGGAGAGACTTCTGATCGCTTCAACATCTCCAATGGTGTGAAACAAGGCTGTGTCCTTGCTCTGGTACTATTCAGCCGATGCTTCACCCAAGTATTACGACATGCTGTGATGGATCTAGACCTGGGCGTCTACATCAAATACCGACTGGATGGCTCACTATTCAACCTTCGCCGCCTGACTGCAAAAACAAAGACAACAGAGAGACTCATCCTGGAAGCTCTCTTCGCAGATGACTGTGCTCTCATGGCCCACCAAGAAAATCATCTCCAAACCATTGTGGACAGGTTCTCCACCGCAACAAAACTGTTTGGCCTGACTATCAGCCGCAGCAAAACAGAGGTGCTGTTCCAACCCGCACCAGGGAGGCCAAAGAACCAGCCGTGCATTACAATCTACAGCACGCAGCTTTCTAACATCAACACTTTCAAGTACCTGGGCAGCACCATCGCCAACAATGGGTCTCTAGACCACGAGATTAATGCCAGGATCCAAAAGGCCAGCCAGGCACTCAGGCGGCTGCACTCCAAAGTCCTCCAACACAGCGGTGTAAGCACTGCGACGAAGCTCAAAGTGTACAAGGCAGTGGTCCTCAGCTCGCTCCTGTACGGTTGTGAGACATGGACACTGTACCGGAAGCACATGAAACAGCTGGAGCAATTCCACCAGCGCTCTCTCCGGTCAATCATGAGGATCCAATGGCAGGACCGAATCACCAACCAGGAAGTCCTTGACAGAGCCAACTCCACCAGCATCGAACTCCTGGTCCTCAAAACCCAGCTACGATGGTCTGGACACGTCATCCGCATGGACCCACAGCGAATACCAAGACAGGTATTCTATGGTGAACTGTCAGCCGGACTCAGGAAACAAGGCCGGCCAAAGAAAAGATTCAAGGATCAGCTAAAGTCAAACTTGAAGTGGGCTGGCATGACACCAAAGCAACTAGAACTCGCTGCCTCTGTCAGAAGCAGCTGGCGAACCCACATTCACCATGCCGCCACCACCTTTGAAGATGAGCGACGTCGACGTCTTGCCTGAATGCCGACACCAGGCCACAACCGCACCTCCCGTAACAACTGGAGTCCCATGCCCCATGTGCCACAAACCTTGCGCCTCAGCCTTTGGACTCCAAAGCCACATGAAGGTGCATCAATAGATGATAATGCACAAAGACAATCGTCATTCTCGGTCACCAAGAGACTACAACTACTACTATATTCATAGATATGCCTCTACAAATTTGTGCATGAATGTGCATAAAATCCTGCATACTTCTCATTGAATTTTCATATATAAAGGAATCTGTCCCAGCATGGGAGTGGCCCCCACAGGGATTAGAGGGTGTCCCAGGAGCAGGCTTTCCAGGAAAATAAGAAGAGTATAGGAAACAGCCTTATTGTTACTGCTTGAATATTCTACCTTGTTTTACCCTGTAAACAAAATTTTTTGCATACTTTGGCTCCCTATGCTTCATTGTACCAGTCTCAATTATTGTATGAAATTTGTATAAAACATAATAATTAAAATATTCAGAAGAACTTAAAACCAATATTGACAAAGTATTAGTTATCTGAAAGAAGATATTGGAGATAGTTTCTAAAGTTACCCTTGGAATCTCTTACATGAACCAACATGGTGACTCTATTTGGCAGCATCACTGGTTTTTGCATAGGAACTCAGCTTAAATATATATGAGCAATATGATTCAAGAAAATGCAATTTTTAATCATTTGAAGAATTAAGTCAATTACAAATGATTTTAGAATTCTGACTGTTGTAGATGCAAAGGCATGTAAGACACAATCCTTCCCCATACTGAATCATAGATTTAGAAATAAGAGAACTATCAAAGGACACCAAGTCCAAAGCTCCTCATTTATAATTATTGAACTGAAAAACAAAATTAGTGACTTTGTGAGGGTCACAAAACTAATGAATATTAGTAGGATTTGAACTCTGATCTTCCTTTCTCTCAGTGCATTGCTTTATCCACTGTACCATATTGAGCTTACCCTTGAAGAGTAGAATTACAGAAAACTTATGTCTAATTTATTTTTAATTTTTTTCTTATTTAAGATTTAAGAATTATTCTGTATTCTCTTTGAAACATTTTCCTTATCACAGTTTCATACCACCTATTATTCCCCCCCAAGGCATAGCAATTCTTCATTAAAGTGAGTGCAAATAGGAGAAATACATTTCATACTGATACTTTACCTGCCATGACCAAACCACACAAACAAACAAACAAACAAAAAAAAAAACAGATAGAGAAAGAAATAAAAACCAACATGATCAATAACTTCATTACATAAGCAGCATGAATTATAATGTAGACTACAATGACTACATTCTTTGTCATATCATCTAAACTATTTAATTCTGGCATCATTTTCATGTTGTTCAAGGTGAGACTAATTTTTCAGTTTCTCTTAATATAATACTTGGTCATGCAAAAAATATAGCTACAATGTGAATGTAAAACAATTTTAATTTAAATGAGAGGCAAAAGATTATAGGCAATATGATATTTTAGGTAAAGTAATGGATTTATAATCTGGAACAGTTGGGTTAGAATACCACCTTAGAAACTGATTACCTGTGTGATCTTAGTCAAGTCACATAATCTCAATTTCAGTTTTCCTCTCTGTAAAATAAGAATAATCTTAGTGCTTATCTCACAGGACTGTTGTGAGAATGATATAAGATAATGTGTTATGTTAAAAATGCTTTGTAAATCTTAAAAAGAACAGCATTTTTTTCTCAAATAATGAAACAGTTGAGGTATCTGTTCATTGAACAACATGAAAATGTCAACGTTTTTAGAACTTAAAATTTTTCTAGCTTTTAAAAAAGTTAGCAATATTGTTTTTATTTTATTGATGGTTAAAAAACATGCTTTAGAGGATTTTAATTGTTACTACTTCAATGTTTCAATTTTCCAAAATAACACTAGCAACCTTAAGAGAATATGGCATGTCAAAGTATTTGGTATAGAAACTTATTTTTTACAAAGTCACAAAAAAAACAAAACAAAATAACCTTATACATTTATGTAGACATAAGTATTTTTCATTTTGGTCATGCTTTAGGAAAGCCATAAAAGTTAACTAAATTTCAAACATTACATCCACATACCAAAACTTAGAGTGTCATTCCTCAATTAGTGGTTATTTACTTTGTTTCAACTATTTTTCTACTACCATTTAAAAAAAAAAGGTTTTGCTATATTTTTGAATATAAAGGTTCAATTTTTATTTTTGTCTTTACCCATATTAGGGTATATGCCTAAAGACATGGTAATTTGGATATTATTTGTAATTCCAAATAATTTTCCAAATCTCTTGGATCAATATATAATTAGTTAAATCAACTGTACATTAATGTTCATAGTTCCAAATTTAATTCCAGAATGGCTGAATGAATGTACAATTGCAAGCTCTTCCCAACCTCTTTCATGTTGGTAAATTTGCTATATATGAAGTTCAATGTCAAAAGTGTTTTAATTTTTCTCTTTTAGTAGTGATTCAGAGCAGTATTTCCCATTATTGTTAATAGTTTGTAAATCTTTATATATAATTTGTTATAAATATGTAGCACATTATGATAAATAATCTAAACCAAGAGAAACAAATTCTTATATTAGCTATGTCCAAAAATGTGCCTCATTCTCTGTTTTTCCTTCCTTTCCACCCCTGCCCCCTGTCCAAGAGGCAGGCAATATAATAGAGTTCATACATGTATTATGATTTCCCTGTTCATCATGTTCTGAAACTGTAAAGATTAAAATTTAGGGGGGAATTTAGGGGGCAAACTGATAGAGGTAGAAATTAGTTTCTCTCTGCAAGGAGTATTATATTTTTAGAGGTTTATTAAAAGTTAAGGATTAAAGAAAATACAGAATAAGAAAACACGTGTCTAAGCCCAGAGAGGCCTAGACACAACCTCACCTACATTCTGAAAAGAGACTTGTCTGCTTGCAAGCAGAAACAGGAAAGAAAAGAGAGAGGCCCAAAAGCCTTTCCAATCAGGTTAAATACCCCATCTGAATCTTCGCCCAGGTGAGAATTCAGTGATATTACAAAGCATTCTGGGAAAGTGGAGCAAGGACTTCTGGGGATTGAAGTCCTGGATTCAAGTCTCCATTTTTACAAAACAAGATACATATTGACACTACAGAAAAGTTAATGTAGGAAATAAAGTAAAGAACTATATGTTTCAATATGCATTTGGACTATATTCCTTCTGTGACAATGATCCTTTTTTATTATGCATCTCTTAAGAGTTGTCCTCCATCCTTGCCTTGGTAATATAGTTAAATCATTCACAGTTAATCATCATACATTATTGTTGTAATTATGTACAATATTCTCCAGGTTCTTCTCACTTCAGTTTGCATCACTCCATATGTCTTTCCAGGTTTTTTGTGATAATCTTGTTTGTTATTTCTTATGGCACATTAGTATTCTATCACAATCATGTACTACAACTTGTTCAGCCATTCTTAAATTGATGAGCTTCCCTTCATTTTCTTTTTTTTTCTTATTTTTTCCAACCCTTACCTTCTGTCTCAGAATCAATACTATAAATTCTTTTATCATCATATGACTTCTAATTTAAAATTTTATTTCCATAAACAATTTAATTGCTATATCATCTGTGCATATATGTTTCCTGGTGAAATTGATTAACTGTCTATTTCTTAAAGCATAATAATTTTCTAATTTATATCCACTGAAATTAGTATGTCCAAAAAAAATTATTTGGTTGACAATGTTCCAATGAATGGCCACTTTGAAATTAGTAAGATTAATCTTAAAACAATTCTCCATTGTTATGATAATTTAAAAATATTTCCAATTTAGTAGTACTTTTGAGAACTGGCAGTATGGTACATCCTTCAAGAATCTAGACTTATCTCCACATCATGTTGATGATTCAGTTGAGCAGATAAAAAAATGGAGTTAGTACAAGACATTATACCTACATTGAACTTCAGCAGTGTTTGGGATTTACTTTAAATTAATACTCAAGAATTGCCATTTTGGAGGAAATATTTAGTTAGGTGTCAGGAAATATTGGAATTGTTTTCTCAGAAGATTCCGTTTACATTGTGATAAAATGTCATATATTAAATTGGCTTAGTGTAAATGCTATGCTCTGTTTGATGGTTGGTCTGACAATATATCAGTGGACATATTTTATCCTCAAGTGTTTGGATTGCTTATTGCCTCAGCTCTCTTGAGTCAAAAATGACAGGATGGTGGGTAGCTTAGCAAAAAGAAATGTAAGCACCAGACGTTTTCACTCTAATATTTAAACTTTAAATGTTAACTGTAAGATTGCTTTTGATGTTTTATAGAGTAGATGGTTGACAAACAATTTTATCTTTGGCATACCTTTTATAAATGGTTCTGGTTCTCAAACCAAACAATCACAGAAAAAGTTTTAGGAGAAAGAATGAAGGAAATCATCTAGTTCAATTTATCATTTTACAGAAAACAAAATTATGAACCAGAAAAATGAAGTAGCTAGCCCAGTAACTTTCAGGATAGCATAAATAAATCCTATAGAATTATTTCCATATAAACTTTTGTATTGGGACAGTACTTAAGATTGAAATTAATTACTCTTCCAAAATGGCATTCAGAAGTTATTATGTAAAGAATATTTTCTACTTTGTTAAAGAAGTATTTGCATCATGAGCATTAGGAATAATATTGGTAACACTAATGAATATATCTTCCAGAAATATTATTGGGATCTATTGCTGTCTTTTTTTTTGTATTTAAAGATTTTGATTTTTTCTTTTCTTTTCTTTTTACAGATTAAAAAAATCAATAGGAACTTCCCTGTAAACCAGCAGGTAAGATGGAAAAATACTTCAAAAACCAAATCTATATTACTTAGTATGTCTATAATATTATATAATGGTAATGGAGGAACTTTATGGTCAAAGAGTAGTTGACTTTCCATCTCAGTTTGCAAAAAAAATTTTTATGATGTAAAAGCTTCATGACTCTGCGAACCATATAATGTCTATACTTTCCATGAAGATACTCAATGACAAAGATATTAAAGTGGGTTTCTGTTTCCTTTTCCAGTGGATGAAAAACAGAGATTTTAAGTGATTTTATCAGGATCACACAACTAATAAATGTCTAAAGCTGGATTTAAACCAAGGTCATACTGAATGTTAGCCTAGTTCTCTATTCACTGAGTTACCTAGCTTTCTCCAATTCTCATCTAATACTTATCAATCTATTCTATTCAGAATATAGTAACAAAATACTCTGTAGTATTTCTGAAGTTCTAATCCACAAATCTATATAAAAATAATAATAATTTACTAGATAATGTAAAAATATAAATTAGGTTAGATTGTAATGTCATGATGGACCCATGCCATTATGTATTGTTCAATTTTTATTAGTCCACATAAATATTCCTTTAAATATATATTTCAGAATCTTACAATATGGACCAATTCTATAATGTCAATTTCCCTTCTTTCCCTTTAAAAATTGGGGTATTTGCCAGTGCATAAGCTCCTAAAGAATAAGGAAGCTTTCTTTTTCATTATTCTGTGCTCAGCAAGCATAAATGACATTTTTAAAATAAATGATGAATTCAATCATTTCTGAAAAAAGATGCAATAAAAATTATAAAATATATGTTATTATGATGGTATAGTCTGTCTCATTCATTTAGAGAATTATTTTAGAATTGAACAGGGTCATATTAAGCCAGAACTGAACACTAACACAAAACTAAAAAGGGGGGAAAGGGTATATGACATTCTTGAAATAGCAAGAAACATTTTTGAGGGAATAAAAATTTTAATGTAACATAATCAACATTATCCATTTTACTTATCATGTCTTCATTGTCTTCTACATCTTCTATGTCTTCATTGGTCATGAATTCTTCCCTTAAGCACAGGTCTGACACATAAATTATCCCATGCTCCTGCTGTTTGTTTATGATATCATTCCTTTCTTTCTAAATCATCTATCCATTTTGACATTATCTTAGTATATGGTGTGAGACATTGATCTATGCCTAGTTTCTACCAAACTGTTTTTTAAAAAATTTTATCAAAAGGTTTTTGTCAAGTAGAAAGTTTACACAAAAACTTGAATTTTGGGGGTTATCAAATGCTATGTTACACTGGCCATTTATTACTATGTTGATTACCTAAATTATTCCTTTGATTCACTATTCTATTTTTAGTCAGTAATAGATTGTTTAACGATTACCACTTTATAATACAATTTGAGATCTTGTAGCTAGGTCACCTTCCTTGACTTTTTTTTTCACTAATACCCTTGATGTTCTTAACCTTCTGTTCTTTCATCAGAATTTTATTATTTTTTCCTACTTTTAAAAATATTGGGGGAAGTTTTATTGGTATGGCACTGAATATATAAATTAATGTTGGCAAAATTATAATTTTATTATATTTATTCTAGCTATTCTTTAATATTTTTCCAGTTGTTTAGATCTGGAAAAATATTAATGAATAGCTAGAATATTCATAGATTTCATATAGATCCCACATTTTTCTTGTCCACTAGATTCACAGTTACTTGTTATTGTCTATAGTTATTTTACCTTTTGCTACTTTTTATAATAGAGGTATATGATTTATGTAGATTTATGTCATGTACTGCAAGTTTGATAAAATAATTGATTTTTTCAATTAGTTTTTCAGTTGATTCTCTGTGATTCTCTATATACAATAGTATATCATCTCTAAAAAGTGATAGTTTTATTTTCTCACTGCGTGTTCTTTGATTTCTTTTTCTTCTCTCATTGCTATAGCTAACATTTCTAGTATAATTTTGAATAGTAGTGATGATGAGGAATCCTTGCTTCTCCCTTGAAGTCTTCTAAATTATTCCCATTATAGATAATGCTTAGTAATGGCTTTAGATAGATCTTATTTATCATTTTGAGGAATATTCCTTTCATTACTTTGTTATTTAATTTTTAAAATAAAGAATGGGTGTTATATTTGTAAAAAACTTTGTTGCATCTACTGGGATAATCATATGGTTTCTTTTGGTTTAGCTATTGATATGATCAGTTATACTGATAGTTTCCCTAATACTGAATCATCCCTACATTTCTAGAATAAAACCAAACTGGTAATAGTGTTCTATCCTTCTGATATATTGCTGTAATCCACTTGTTAGTATTTTATTAAATTTTTTTGGATCAATGTTCATTAAAAGATTGGTCTCTAGCTTTCTTTCTCTTTTTTGTTCTTTCTGGTTTACATATCAGCTCCATATTTATTTTATGAATGTAATTTGGCAGAATTGCTTCTTCATCTATTTTCCCAAATAGTTTATATAGTTTTGGAATTGATAGTTTTTTGAATATTTGATAGAATTCACTTTTGAATCCATCAGGACCTGAATTTTATTTTTAGAGAATTCACTATGAACTTGTTTAATTATTTTATCTGAAATAAAGTTATTAAGATGTCATATTTCCTTTTCTGTTAATCTGGGCAGTTGATATATATTTTTAAAATTCATCTATTTTATTTAGACTCCCAGAATTATTGGCATATATTTGTGCAAAATAACTCCTAATAGTTGCTTTAATTTATTCTGTTTTGGTTATAAATTGGCCTTTTCATTTTAATACTGGTTAATTTGATTTTTTAATCAAATTAGCCAGTTTTATTTTTTCATAAATTAGCCCTTTGTCTTATTTATTAGTTATTCTTATTTTCAATTTTATTAATCTCTCCTTTCTTTTTAAGGATTTTTTATTTGGTATTTAATTGAGGATATTTAATTTACTATTTTTCTAAGTTTTTTTAGTTGTGTGCTTAAATCATTGATTATCGATGTAATTTATTGATATAAGCAGTTAGACATATACATTTTCCCAAGTTCAAATTTGACTACATCCCATAAATTCTGGTATGTTATTTCTTATCATCATGCTCTTTAATGAAATTATTACTTATTCTATGATTTGTTCTTTGTCCCTGGCATTCCTTAGGCCAAGATTATTTTTCCCAATTAATTTTTAGTCTTTCTGAAACCCTTTGTTGAATATATTCTTTCTTGAAATATGGTCTGAAAAGGATTCTTTTAATATTTCTGCTTTTCTGCATTTCGTTGAGAAGTCTTTATTCCCTATCATCTGGTCACTTTTTGCAAAGTTTCAATGTACTGCTAAGAAAAAGATATATTTTTTTCTATTCCTAGTCAGTTGTCTTCAGAAGTCTATCATATCAAACTTTTCTAAAATTCTATTTACCTCCTTAACTTCTTTCTTATTTATTTTTGGCAGGTTGGATTAACCTACTTGTGAGAGAAAGTTGAGGCTCATGTTATCTCTCCTTTATGAATCTGGATACTATGCCATTTGTTGCCTATATGAACACTATTGATATTGCTTCATTGGCAATAGTACCATTTTATCAATGTTTCAGTTATTTCCTCATCATTTTTTATTATAACGATTTTTACTTTTGCTTTGTTTGTGATCATGATCACCAGTGCTGCATTTTTTTAAAATTCTACTTTAGCTGAAGTAAAATAGATTCTGTTCCAGTTCCTTATTTTGAATCTCTATGTGTCTCCCTGATATAAATGTGTTTCTTTTGGATAGCCTGTTGTGGGATTCTGGGTTTTTATCCACTCTATTATTCTCGTCTGTTTTATGGGTGAATTTATTCCCTTCCATTCACTTATGAATGCTAATTTTGTTTATCCCCATCTTATTTTAGTACTGTTATCTTTCTCTCTCCTTTCAGTCTTTCACTTTTGACAATTTTTTTTTGTTTCTGACCACTACCTCCCCCAATTTAGCATCCCTTTTTTTCTGTTCCCTGTCTCTTAATACCTTCTCTATTCTTACTTTCTTATAGAACATTATAGATTTCTATAGCTGATTCAATATGAATGTTATTCTTTATGACACTCAATCCTGACAAGTGTAAGGTTCAAGCATTGCCTTCCACCTCCCTCATTTTCTTCTCCACTGTATTAACTTTTAAATATCTTTTCATGTGAAATAATTTATCACTTTCTCTCTCTCTTTTTCTCCTACTATGCCCTTTTTCATCCCTTAATTGTTTTTATTCATGTTATCATTTCATATTGTTCAACTTTCTCCTTTCCTTCTGTCTCATTATATACCCTTTCTCCTTGTCCTATAAATGATTAATTTCTTAAGAATCTTATGTACCTTAATTATCTTGAATGTGTTTAGTATCTTAGGTATCTCAATTATTACAGATACCTTAAGTATCTTGATTATTACCTTTCCATATACAAATGCCATTAGTTTAACCTTGTTGTCTCTCAAATTTTCACTTTTGTGTTTATTTTTTATGCTTCTCTGAGTTTCAAATTTTAATATTGAATTGTCTTTTCATCTCTAGTCATTTGTGTCAGGAATGCCCAGAAGACCTCTATTCCATTAAATATCCATTTGCCCCCTTGTAGGATTATCTCATATTGTATAAGGGATTTTTGGTTGTAAACCTAAATCCTTTGCCTTTCAGCATATAATATCCCACCTCCTCCAGGCCTGGATATTTTTCCTAGATACTTGCCCTGTTAATAATAACTAAGTTATTCACAGTCAGTCATCATACACTATTTTTATTATTGTGTGCAACATTCTGCTTATCCTGCTCACTTCTTTTTGTTACTTCATATAAGTCTTTCCAGGTTTTTTTGGCGATCATCATGTTTCTCATATTTTATAGTATAATAATATTCCATTACAATCATATACCACAACGTGTTCAGCCATTCCACAATTAATGGACATCCTTTAAGTTTCCAGGTCTTTACTACCACAAAAGGAGTTGTTATAAATATTTTTGTATTAGACATGTTTTTTTTTCTTTATTTTTAATCTCTTTGGAAAACAGACTTTTGTCATCTTCTGAGTTTGTAATTTGATCTTTACTGTCACTAACGTAACTTTCCAAAGTATTTGCTTTGTCTTGTGCTCGTTTTTCCAGGATTTTCCCCTATTACCTTGCCTATATGTTGAAGTACTAGCTTGTAGTATATTCTATTCTGATGCTTGAGGTAGGCCCAGCTGCCTTTGGGTCCCATAGTGGACACATTGAGGGGGTGGCTTGTCTGTCTTGCTATGGGGACGCTTGCACCTGCTTTTTTCAGCTACATTCTTCTGTCCCTGCTGTCAGTGCCACCAGAGAGTGATAGTATGCTAATTCACATGGATGAGAGGGAACATTTCTTCAAAATTTTATTCCTGAACCATGGTCTTCTAAATGAATGAGATCACTGGGGTCAGGGTGGGAGGACTAATACTAAACTGGTAATATCACAGAATAAGGTTTCCAGGTCCTGAATGGAAAATTCTAGGTCTCATGAACACAAAATCTAAACACAAAGTCAGATATTTATTAGGCAGTGTTGAGTTTGGAGATTTCATTTATGCACCAAGTTTGAAAATTATGTGTCCACTCTTGCACTTAGAAATGGGGGATTTCCACAACAGCATATGTCTCAAAATTGAAAAGAGAGTCAGAGTAGTGATTACCAAAAAACTAAAGCCAAAGTAATGGAGATTAAAAAAAAATACAACTTGGATTTTTATCCCTTTTCCATAAAAAATTTAGACATTATAGCTCTAAAATTAAGGTACCCTTCCTTATAGGCAAACCCTCAACAAGCCTTTATAGAGTATGAGGAGGACTTACTATGATGTTGAGATGTTTTCGCATTCACAGTTCTAAATTTACTTCTCCTTTGAATGGGTTTCAAAACAGAAGTGATACTTGGAAACTAAGAAAGAGGGAGCACTGAGCAGGACCTTGTAGGAAATTGGCACTTGCTAAAAAGGGAAGAGAACTGTTTTACTCCTTGAATGTTACTGTGAACCCTTCATGCATCTGCTTCTTTATGTATAGGCTCTCATGAATTCTTTACATCTTCTGGCTTTTCTATGATGGTGAAATAAATGCTGTTTTTAAAATATTACAAATTCATTTGTTATCTTAGAAGATCATAAAGGAACTGTGAAGCTTTGGCCTAATGTTTAAAGGTCCATGATTGTACTTTATTCAGAGATTTCCTATAGAATAATCTATATGGAAACATGTCAAGTTGAAGACCATAATCTTTTGATTAGAATTTATACAGTCCATATGAAAGTCCATAGTGCCCTGGGCCATTGGTTATGATAGTAAACACCATGTATTTTATTACAAAATCAAATACATCTCTGATACACCTTTATTTCATAATATAATGATTATCATGAGTTGGAAACTTTGAGTTCTAATTAATCGTTTTGCCAGAATGTTTATTAGTAGAGATATAAACTAACTGATTAAGAACAAAGGCTTACATATTAAAGAATGAGAATCTCTCAGATTATTTACAAGTTTCTATTTATTTCAATATTTTAATAAACATGATTATTGAGTAATCATTATCTAAGTCTTACTAAAGGAATGATAAAAATAACTTCCAATTTTTGTGTAACTACATTTGTATTCTTTACTTTTTTAACATTATTTTATTTGGTCATTTTCACACATTATTCATTGGAAACAAAGATCTTTACTTTCTTTAGCCTTCTTGCTTCTTGTTTAGTTTGGCATTTAATTTCTGTATCTTAGAATCTTACTAAGTAAAAGAAAAACTTAATTTTATTCTAGATATGTCAAATTTTAAGAGCCTAGAATTAGTAACATTTTATTTAATTAATTTCCACTCGACAATCCAAAATAATATCCAAGGAAGTTTTCAGGAATGTCAGCCAAAATTTTATTGTTTTGTTTTGTAAGCTGTAAATGTTCAGAGGAGCATTTGGGCATCTGAGTTGGAGTTTTGTTTTGTTTTGTTTTGAATAATTTTTATTCAACAGACTACTGGGAAAATAGTGACATTTCAGAGAAGTAACCGGAAAAACACACATACATCTTCCACTTTGGGTTTTAGAGCTCAGAATAAGCATTTGAGTGGAGACCTGCCTTGGGCCATAAAAATGTTCAGTTGTTTCCTGAGCAGATGTTTCTTCTAAACTGATTAGAATTTAGAATTACTGTAGCTTGGAGTCATTTTTATAAAGGAAAACCCAATTCACCAAATTCATGAAAAATGTCCATCATTGAGTAATTGGCTAGACTTTGTTTCCATTGCATATAAACTCTATGTAATTGTAGGTAGTATGGACTCTACCACTACTTTCTTTCATACGTCTTTAAATTAAATTCAGTATACATTTATTGAAATGAAATTTGGTCACTTGAATTATTAGTAATTAAAGATGGTTAGAATCTCTTTTTCTCTCTTGCTCTTTTAGTTCCTCTAGATTTACATAGGCTTCATACATTAATCAAGACATCAATATAACAATATGGACTATCAAAATATTTGGTTTTGACAAATTTAAATTTTCCTCATAATATTAATTCATAATAATATATCATATTTCATTAAATACTTGATAATTAATATAGTTTACCAATACTCAAAAAATATTTCCTAGCTAAAATCTTATCATTTTCATTTTTTAAAAAATCTTTACAATTTTAGACTCAATTTGGACTGAAATTGAGTCCTGAAAACATATAATGCAGTATTAAGCTAGAGAATAAGTATGGAATTAGTTATTTTAAAGTATTATGTCTCAGGTTATAGACATATAATATGAGTGATTATTTGATGGAAATCCAAACTGACATAACTTTTAAATATATCAGTTTTTAAGTACTGCTGAAAAGAATAATGAGAATAGTAATAGAGTGGTCTGGAAAAAAGGAGTCCTTACAATTTCCTGTCTCTTTGCTAAGGGAGGCCTTGCAATGACTTGTCACTATTACCTACAAGTGGTGGGTTAGGGCATTAAGCATCTCAGCCAGTTAATAGAAATAGAGATAGTACAGTTGGATGTAGAGAGGGGAGCAGGACAAAGATGTAAAGTACTAAGGAGAAAAAGAATGGAATACTTGCCAAGATTGAAATATAGTACATATAGTGACAGATGGGGAAATAAATATAGGTACAAAGTGCCAAGAAAAAAAAACAAGTGGAAGAAATGGGTTCTAGGAAACCTAGTAAATTAAATAGAGGTAGGAATGTATTAGGTAAACAACTGAATTATGCTTTGTTTGCTTAGTGGCCATCAACTTTTCAAACCTCTTCCATAGTTTTTATTTCCAAAGCAGTCAGTTATTTGTCATTTTCTGGGATATGATGAATGTGTATGAATATGTATGTCAAGTTATTGCAACATTATGCTATCTCATGGGATATAAATACTTGGAAATGAATGAAACAAGACAAAACTGGAAATCATCCTATTTCACAAAGATTAAGTTCCTACTATGTATTATTTCACATGGGAATACAGCAATGAAAGACAAAATGCTCTTTGTACTGAGGGAACTTACCATACATTAGGTAAGTGGGGATATGTCATGAACATATAAATATAATACAAAGTGTAATGTAATATATTTTAAGTAGTTCAGACAAAGTTCTTTGAGAAAGTTAAAAAAAATAAAGACTCTTTTCAACAAGATGGATCAGGAAATAAATTTTGTAGGAGGCAACATATAACTCAGCCTTCAACAAAGCCCAATGTAGAGAGATAATGAAGGATTTGATTCTAAGAAGGAGGGATGGTGGTGGTAATACACAATGCTTGTATCAATGAATGGATATAAAATGTGACTTGATGATACTAGTGATATATTAAAATACATTTAGTTGGAAAATGTCTTGGATGGGGAGTAATGTGAAATAAGTCAGGAAAGGTTAAAGAAACTCAATTTCCAAACAAAAGACTTTGCAGTTTTATAGGCAACAAGGCTATTGAAAAAAGGAAGGAAACAGAAAAGGACTATTGAAAGAAGTAAATAATTTGTTAAATGGGATCTAGTCCAAACTCCTTCCTAAGCAGTTCTAGGCTATTTCATTTCCCCTTTGTTTCTGTTCAGGATAAATCTATATATTGATAGAGACATAGATAGATTAGAAAAAGAGAAAGATAAATAATATAAAAAGTCAGAAAGTTATCTAAATTTCTCTCTTTTCTCTCTCTCACTCCCTCTCCATATTTTACATATATATGTATATATATGTCTGTGTATGTATGTATATATGTATATATTTATATCTATGCATATAATATGGTTGTTGCACAAATACATATATTTCTTTGTTCATCCTTATTTTTATCCCTGTGTGTATTAAGTAAATATCTCTTTTTAAGGTCATAAAATATTAAGGATGTATAATATAAAATTAACTTTAAAAGATGAATATTTCATTATATAAAGAGATGGAGGATTTTATAGGTAGATAACTACAAATTTCTATTGCAGTTTTTAAAGTTTTTTTTTATTTAACATGTGAGTAACAAATCTGCCCTGCTTCTTTATGCCCCTTACAGAACTTCTTTCTGTTCCCTTTTGTGTGTGTTTTTAAATGTTTCATTCATATACTTTCTCATTTTGTGAGGAATAATTATCTCTAATTAATCAAGCTTCTTTTCTCAACTGTACTATCATCTATATAACAAATATGAATAAGAAATCAAAACAAATATATACAATGGCCTCATTTGAAAACATTAGGGCAACTTCTTTTAAGGGACCTAACAAAAACAACTCTTATTTATATGATGTTTTAAAGCTCTTAAATAATTTCTTCATTTTATAAGATATAGGTAGTATATTACCTACAATCCAATTAAAAGCAGGATTCTTGAATGCAGAGATGATATAATTTATCTTGGTATGATCAAAACCTCTATAGAATAGTATCTAACAAACAACAGAGGGATAAAATATGCTTTTTAAAATCGAATTAGTGCAGTGCTATCTCTTTAATACCAATAATTTTCCACTCATTGTAAATGAAAATATGGAAAAGCAGAATATCAAAGTAACTAAAACTTCTGGTGACTAAAGGGGCAAGAGAATATTAGGATAAAGGTATATATGAAAAGATTGTAGCATATTGCTAACAACTATCTTGGTTTAGTTTAATTGAAGGTTCCCTGGATTTTGAAGTCAGAAGATTTTGAAATTATCAGAAATACTATGACTAGAGACATTAGACCAATTAGGGTGATTTGAAAGGAGCTGAATAGAAGTGATTAGAAGGTTTCAAAGTGTAGTAATGGGACTTCAAATAATCTTGAAAGAGTGGAAAAGGGAAGCAATATTTTGATTAGAAGGTAAACTCTTTGAACTATAGGATAATAAACCTGAGAGAATCTAAAGTGTATATATGTGTGTGTATATGTATCCATATATACTTACATATATATAGTAGACACTGTGAGGAATTACAGGAGACCCACCTGATAGATTTTTTTGACATTATTTTTTTTATTTGGTCCATTTCCAACATTATTCCTTGGTTAAAGAATCATTTTACATTCCTCTCTCCCCCCCCCCCCCCCAATAGCTGACAGGTAATTCCACTGGGTATTGCATCTGTCCTTGATCACAACCCATTTCCATGTTGTTGGTATTTGCACTAGGATGTTCATTTAGAGTCTATATCCCCAATCATATCCCCTTCCACCCATGTCATTAAGCAGTTTTTCTTCTGTGTTTTTACTCCCATAGTGTTTCCTCTGAATGTGGATAGTGGTCTTTCTCATAGATACCTCCAGGTTTTCTCACTGCATTACCACTAATGGAGAAGTCCATTACATTAGATTGTACCACAGTGTATCCATCTCTGTGTACATTGTTCTCCTGGTTCTGCTCCTTTCGCTCTGCATCACTTCCTGGAGGTTGTTCCAGTTCCGATGGAATTCCTCCACTTTATTATTCCTTTGAGCACAATAGTATTCCATCACCAATATATACCACAATTTGTTCAGTCATTCCCCAATTGAAGGGAATCCCCTCATTTTCCAATTTTATGCCATCACAAAGAGCACAACAATGAATATTTTTGTACATGTCTTTATCTTTATTATTTCTTTAGGGTACAAACCCAGAATTGCTATGGCTGGATCAAAGGGCAGACAGTCTTTTAGCACCCTTTGGGCATAGTTCCAAATTGTCCTAACAGAATGGTTGGATCAATTCACAACTCCACCAGCAATGAATTAATGTCCCAACTTTGCCACATCCACTCCAGCATTCATTACTTTCCATAGCTGTCATGTTAGCCAATCTGCTAGGTATGAGGTGAGTTGTTTTGATTTGCATTTCTCTGATTATAAGAGATTTAGAACACTTTTTCATGTGCTTATCAATAGTATCAATTGTCAAATCAACTGATTTCTTTGACTGAAAATTGCCTATTCATGTCCCCTGCCCATTTATCAACTAGAGAATGGCTTGATTTTTTTGTACAATTGATTTACCTCTTTGTAAATTTGAGTAATTAGACCTTTGTCAGAGGTTTTTGTTATGAAGATTGCTTCCCAGTTTCTTCTTTCTCTTCTTATTTTGGTTACATTGGTTTTGTTTGTAAAAAAAACTTTTTAATGTGATGTAGTAAAAATTAGTTATTTTCATTTTGTGACTCTTTCTAAGTCTTGCTTGGTTTTAAAATCTTTCCCTTCCCAAAGGTCTGACATGCATACTATTCTGTGTTCACCTAATTTATTTATAGTTTCCTTCTTTATGTTCAAGTCATTCACCCTTTCTGAGTTTATCTTGGTGTAGGGTGTGAGGTGTTGATCCAAGCATAATCTCTCCCACACTGTCTTCCAATTTTCCCAGCAGTTTTTGTTCGAGTAGTGGATTTTTGTACCAAAAGTTGGGACCTTTGGGCTTGTCATACACTGTTTTGCTGAGGTCACTTACCCCAAGTCTGTTCCACTGATACTCCTTTCTTTCTCTTAGCCAGTACCAAATTGTTTTGATGACTGCTGATTTATAGTATAATTGGAGATCTGTGACTGTAAGTCCTCCTTCCTTTTTATTTTTTTTTTCATTATTTCCCTGGATATCCTTGATTTTTTGTTCTTCCAAATGAACTTTGTTATGTTTTCTTTTCTAATTCAGTAAAAAAGTTTTTTGGAAGGTTGATGGGTATGGCACTAAATAAATAGATAATTTGGGTAGGATGGTCATATTTATTATGTTTGCTCATCCTACCCATGAGCAGTTAATATTTTTCCAGTTGCTCAGATCTAGTTTTAGTTGTTTGGAAAGTGTTTTGTGGTTGTATTCATATAGTTCCTGTGTTTGTCTTGGCAAATAGACTTCTAAGTATTTTATATTGTCTAAGGTGATTTTGAATGTGTGGTCTCTCTCAGAGGGGAGAGAAGCCACAAGGTAGGAAGATAGAGACAGGATAGAAGTTTAGGGTCAGAATGAGTCTTTATTAATACCACACAGGTCAGAGAGATGAATAGAGAAAGATTAAAGATGGAGCTTGGCCAGAGGCCAAGCTCCTGCAAGGACAGCCATCAGCTAGCCTGAAAGGGAGAGAGAAAAGAGAGCCGGGTGAGGCGGAGCTTGCTGGGCCATAAATACCATTTGCTACGTAGTACATAGGGATGACCCTCATTGGTCAATGACAAGGCATAGGTGTGGTTTCTCTTAACCAAGTGAGAACAAAGAAACTTGTTTTCCCGCCTAACCTGGGAGAAGCTGGGGTCAAGGGTCAGAGGCCTTCCCAGCCATGAGCAATACTGCATGCTCAAGACTGAGCATGTTCTCTTTTAAGGCAATCTGACTGCTACAATTCCCCCTTTTTGTTTTACACACAAACGAATAGTGTAATATCAAAATGTAACAACATTACAGCATTAACAAATACAAACACTCTGGTGCATAATCATATTCTGATACAGAGATGAAAAACCCACCTTGATTGTATAACTTAGATATACCAATCAAGAGTGAACATCAGCATAAACTGATTCAGTGATCAATCTTAAAAATTCCCAAACTGATCTTTCTATCCGTCTGCATTTCAGGATCTATGCAACAGTCTTAGTAGATATAAAAATGTTAAGAAAATAATTTCCACGCTACTGATCCTGGTCTAATGAGGTAGAATTCTATGGTTCACATGACAGGTGCAATAATAAAGTTGGGGAACAGAGGAGGCCCACAAATACTGCACTCTCTCTGTTCGATTCTTCTGCCCATCCGAGCTGCAGTCTCGGGGCAAAAGCTGTTAACTCTTCGTCATCCTAAGACCAGCAAAGGAATCGGGGTTACGAATGAAAGTCCCTGTCCGGGCAGTACAAGACTCAATCACAGGGTCGGCCAGTCCTGTGACATCCTGTTTGGGGTAACGAAAAATGAAGAGTAACAAAAGAAGAGATGGACACTATATGCAGAAGTTGTCCGCCTTTTCAACAGTTAGCAAAATACTATCTCTGGAGATGAAGGATAAGTCCTTCCTTTCTCTCGTACTGATACTGCATCTTGGGGATCTTTCCATGCTCACTGCCAGATGCCTGCCACATAGGAAACTGGTTGGTAGCTCGATGCCAGGACATTCAGCGACTGAGGGTGTCAGTACGCCATGTCTCTGCATTTTCCAACCTCAAACATCCATTTCATATGGAAAGTGTATAATCGTGGCTGAGGCTGTCTGGTCCATAATGAAAGATTCATTATGATTCCCCTTACATGCAATCAGACATCACTCTCCAGAATGGTCATCTGAAAATTAACAATTGCTGTCATGTTCTCATGTTCACCGACTGTTAGGTGACTGTAATTCTAGAAATCTTTGCACCTTCATAATTCTGGATCAGAGCATTAACAGTACTTTCTTTGTACTCAAAAATTCTGGCAATAATTGTGCAACAGAAAAATCAAAGTTGAATACTTGAAAATGAATCAAAAGTGTTCTCTAAAATGAACATACTGATCTCTATGAGATTCCTCTCCCTTTTCTTTTTGTGTGTGTGTTGGGAGAGATCCCTTCAAAGAAAAACATCCTCTCTAAACATTTCTGGAGGACCATGTTATCACATGTCAAATGATCTCAGAAAATTGATCCTGGGAACCTGATCCCAAAATTAATACAAGATTCTCTTGGCTCACTGTCTATGTGGTATCTTTGAAACTGAGCCAATGTGTAATATTATATTCCCAATGATTTCTAATTCCTGATCTAAATTCGCCTTGTATATGAACATAATTTTGCACCATTACAGGCTTTGCAAAAACATTAATACATCGATTGCAGTGCAATTTTTAACAAATACCAATATTCCCATACATTTTACATTCTCAATTGTAACTTAAATAACCATGATGGTGATAATGAAGTAATATTTCAAGTTTTGACTGCATATCCCTTATGTCTTCCTTATTTAAATCTCTGCTTGTATAAATAAACCCATCAATATGATAACCAAACCTATACCATTACCACTATTTGCAAAATTCTTTCCACCAAACCACTGTTTGGGTAAATAGAAGCTTAAGTTGTTTTCCATGTAAAAACAATTTCTACAGTTTCTTGTACCTATGGAATTTGACATAGCTTTTTCATTCCTAATTGTCAGTGAATAATATTCAATGTGCTTTTTCTACACGCTTATCTGTGCCTATTGTGTCATGTTTTTAATCCATACTCCAAAACAGTAAAACTTAGATTATACTTTGCCCTTGCTCTATGTTTTTGTGCAATAATAATTTTTTCCACCTAGGAGAGACAATGACTGCGCGTCCACAGAAATTGTCACACCTAGAGTCCTCAGTGTTTTCCTGAGGTCTTACTTCCATATACCAGAACGTCTTCCAGTATATGAAAGGGAAGCCAATAGATCCCGAATCCAGTGGCCATCTGAATTCTGGGATTGTTGGAGGAGAGCAAGACATTTTTCCTATTAAAGTATTACCCACAAAGACAGGGTATCAGGAGTAATGGTTAACAATGGTATTAACACTTAACTACATCTCTGGTAGTCAGCCATTAATGTCCATCCTGGTATTGTCAGGAACATAATCTTTGCCTGGATGTCAATGATTTCTTACAATAACTCAGGTTCCTGATTAAAGATTTCCTAGTGTCTTTTCCCTGATCTCTCATCCTTTCTCGAGAGTAACATCAGTGTCATCTGTCCATTAACCTTGTCTGTGCATCATTTCCTGCTTAGCACCTCATTTTTGTTGTCAGAGGTATCAGATCTATGCTATGAATGAAAGTTTTCTATCTCCTACTTCTTTGGAGAATCATACCAAGGTCTATACCCTTGTTGATAACAGCATTTCTTACAATACAAGTGGTAGCTTTACAATGCATACAATATACATTTCTTTTGACAGTATCATATACAAAATACAGGGTATACATTAGCAGCTAGACAATTTGTAGCTAATTCATCTCAATCCCATAGCAAAGTCTTTGGAGTGTGGGACATATTTGGTGTCTTGTACAGACACAAGTGTGATTTAGTCCTTCTGAGTTAGCATACTTGATGTTGCTCTGGGTACCCCATCTCAATGGATGTCAGCATGACAAGTGTCCATCAGTGGCCTAATAGCAAATGTCTCTAATAGTGTAATGTCATTGTTCTGGAGTGATATTAGTCACCAAAGAAGTGTCCCTCCAGCGTGCCTGGATTGTGGCTGGCATGTAGATAGCTGATGCCATCACCTTCCGTCTGCTTTTCTTCCTGGTCTGTGTCAGCTGGCATGAAGCACGACGTAGGTGACCAGATGTTTTCATTATCTGTGAACATACAAACAAGACCTCGACCCAACATTATCATCCCCTTGGGTCCCTTACAGTCTTAATATCTTGATGATTTTTAACCCAATTCAGGCATCTCACACAATGTGATCTTTATCATTACATTCAATACTGATTATTACAAAGCTTTAACTTATATTCCTTTGTGGGGTGTAGAAGAGATAGATGATTAGTGATACCATATCCACCTCTTTCCTTATGAAAGTGGAACAGTCATAGCTTAACAGTGAGTTCTAAATAAGTCTGATTCTCATAAAAATATGTTGTTTGCAAATATAATGTACCCTTTAAGACAATAATCATCATTACATTTTGGATAGTAATACCCATTTGTGCTGCAAGTGGACAGCATTCCTTATACTGTCATAACATTCCCAATTATACCCTTTTGATATTTGATCAAATTTGGCTAACATGGAACAATTCCAATAAAATGATTTCAAGTTACACATTGTACCAATACCATTCAAAATTTTCAGGCATATAATAGTTAGATCTTTTACCAAATACCCATATTTTCATAGAACAGAATATCTGTTAGTGACTTAATGACATTCTTCTGCAGTCAAATTGTTTTTCATTCAATTACATGTGTGTGTGGATAGTGTGTTAAACCTGCCTATAGGGCAGTCATAGCCTTTACAATCCATGTGCTGCATTTCTGGTGTCTTGTGCCAGACACCTCTGCCATCTGTTCTTCTTCTGGGCAGATTTTCTTGCCATCAGATGCTCTTGATCATCTTCCATGGACTTCATGTATCTGAGAAAATAAACAGAAAACCTCGACCCCAAATGAAAGCCTCATTGGGTCTTAGAGAGTTAGAAAGTGACAGAACATCTATACTTTCAGTTTTTGAACCTGGGGGCTCATGAATCCCTTTGATCTCTATTTACCATAGCTTGCATGTAAGCCATGAGCTATGCAATTTAGCCTTTGCATTGCTGTTAAAAGCCCTGCTATTCCAAGTTGTTTGAAATAGACAGTAGTGCACAGATATTTATGAAATATGCAATCACTTTGCTCACTTCTTCATTTGAGCTTGAACCCATAAACCAGGAGAGTAAGTATCTCCCATCACTTTTCACAGTTCAACCTTTGTGCCAGGAGCATGCTGAAATGCATCCTTTGCTCCAGAATATACCATGGATATCTATCAGAGGTGAAATTAATCCACAACAGTTTGCATTGATAAGCAATATCACCTGCTTGTTCAGGATATAGATGTACAATAGACTTTGCAAAGCAGCATGTATAGATGCTTAAATATTTGCTTTTTCAAACCCATAATCATAAAAATATCATTCTATAAATCACTTATGAGTTGACCCATGTGTGCTGGGATCTTAATCCTTTGTCTGCCTGCACACAATTTTTGCTTTTTGAAAAATTTCCACCTTGTGCAGTTATTAAAATTATAGCATTGTCCTATGCTAGAAAAATATGCACAGAATTATCAAACAGTTGCATAGTAGTTATTATTTGTGAACTACTGCAATTAGCTTCATAACTGAAAAGATCTTAATACTGTGACTAAAATCATTACTTTCATCTGCAAAGTCTGCAAATCTTCACTGCAGAAATAAATCAAATTGTGGCAGTAACCTTTGAATTTGCATTATTATCATAGGTCTCTTTTCAATATCATGATCAGCTTCAATATCTGCAATTTTAATACATGATAGTATTGCCTCTTTCAAATCCTTAATAAATCACTGTACTGAGTAACAGATTCCTTGATAACTTTAATAATTAACCACTGGTAAACATATTGAATCCTTCTAACCATGCTTTTACTCTGCTGAGCATGTGTCTTAATTTTCCATAGTAAAAGCTATTCTAGTCATAAATCATTTGCTTTCTGGATACAGGTATAGTAATATGCCCAGTAAAAAGTTTCTGAACTGCATACAGGCTGTTTGAATAAGCTCTGCTCAAGATTCATCCTGTTGCTTTATGTCCTGCTTAGAAAAGTGTTAATAATTCCTCCATGGTTAAAATTAGAAAGTCATAAATTCCTTTAAATCATAGTCCAATTCATGCTTATTATATCTTAGTATTAAATTTTTCTTCTAGCCAAATATAGCGTTTGTAATAAAAAAAAAACTTGGAACCTCAGTTGCTCTGATGCTATCTTCCACGTGGCTCAAGCCATGTGGCCAGTAGAGAAAAAAAATTCAAGCTGCTTCAGATTTAAACCCAAACCTTAAAAGTTTTCTGTTTGCACTTTAATTACCTTGTGATTTATACCAAAATTTCTCTACAGATAAAACATTTCTAGTCCTGATATTCTGTGGCATATAACAAAAGTCAGAGAAAGATATTTTAATTCTCTTTTTTAACTTCCTTTATCAAAAAATATAAGCAGACATTCCTTTATAATTTTGCCTATATCCAACCTAAATTAAAACGATTCAAATTCCCAGATCTCACTTCTCTGTGCTTTTTATCATTTGCAATCACTCAGGTAAAGCCTGCCTTTACCTGGCCTGACCTCAAACAAAAGAGTTCCTAGGACCTTTTTCAAATGCTAAATGAGTGTAGAGGCTTGCCCTTTTTAAAAAAAATCTTCTGCCTTTGGTTACAGAATGGCAATATCTTTTTACAACCTAGGCTGTTCTGAATTTAACCTAATTCAGGCCTTTAAGTGTCCTGCTTTGAGTCAAAGCAATTACTTCCTGATAAGCCTTTTAAAAGCATCCCAGGAATCTGCCTGTGAAGATTAGCTTGCTCCTTGCTTCTTGTCTCTGACCGACCGTGTGCTTTCCTCATCCTGATATATTTTCCAATACTTCCCTTCCTCCCCCTTCAACAACAACATTAAGAGTCGAGCAGGGTTCAGAGGAGTGACCCACCTCGAGCAGAGGAAGACTTACTGTTCTTGGCCAGAGAATCGATAAAATTCCTTCGGACATCCGCCATCGCCGCCTTCTGTTTTTTTTTTTTCTCGTGTATGGGGCGCGCCCTGCTTACCAGCTGTGAGGAATAAAAAGTGTTGAATGCCATGAGAAAGTGCCAGGTGTGAGTCCTGGTCAGGTGGGCGCCATTTGTGGTCTCTCTCAGAGGGGAGAGAAGCCACAAGGTAGGAAGATAGAGACAGGATAGAAGTTTAGGGTCAGAATGAGTCTTTATTAATACCACACAGGTCAGAGAGATGAATAGAGAAAGATTAAAGATGGAGCTTGGCCAGAGGCCAAGCTCCTGCAAGGACAGCCATCAGCTAGCCTGAAAGGGAGAGAGAAAAGAGAGCCGGGCGAGGCTGAGCTTGCTGGGCCATAAATACCATTTGCTACGTAGTACATAGGGATGACCCTCATTGGTCAATGACAAGGCATAGGTGTGGTTTCTCTTAACCAAGTGAGAACAAAGAAACTTGTTTTCCCGCCTAACCTGGGAGAAGCTGGGGTCAAGGGTCAGAGGCCTTCCCAGCCATGAGCAATACTGCATGCTCAAGACTGAGCATGTTCTCTTTTAAGGCAATCTGACTGCTACAGAATGGAATTTCTTTTTTTTATTCTTGCTGCTGAGATGCATTGGTGATATATAGAAATGCTGATGACTTATGTGGGTTTATTTTATATCCTGAAACTTTGTTAAAGTTGTTGATTATTTTGACTAGTTTTTTAGTTGATTCTCTAGGATCCTTTAAGTAGACCATCGTATCATCTGCAAAGAGTTATAGCTTGGTCTACTAATTGCCAATTTTAATACCTTCCATTTCTTTTTCTTCTCTAATTGCTACAACTAGTGTTTCTAGTACAATGTTAAATAATTGAGGGGATAATGGGATAAATGAGGGAATTGTTTTACTCCTGATCTTATTGGGAATGCATCTAGTTTATCTCCACTGCAGATGATGTTGGCTGATGGTATTAGATAGATACTGTTTATTATTTTTAGGAAAGACCCTTCTATCCCTATACTTTCTAGTGTTTTCAACAGGAATGGGTGTTGTATTTTGTTAAAGGCTTTTCCTGCATCTGTTGAGATAATCATGTGATTTTTGTTGGTTTGCTTGTTGATATGGTCAATTATGTAGATGGTTTTCCTGATACTGAACCATCTTTGCCTTCTTGGTATAAATCCTACCTGATCGTAGTGAATAACCCTACTGATCACTTTCTGAAGTTTTTTTCTAGTATCCTATTTAAGATTTTTGCATCTATGTTCATTAAGGAGATTGATCTGTAGTTTTCTTTCTCTGTTTTTGATCTGCCTGGCTTTGGAATCAGTACCATATTTGTGTCATAAAAGGAATTTGGTAGAACTCCTTCTTTGCTTATTATGTCAAATAGTTTGTATAGTATTGGGATTAGCTCTTCTTTGAATGTTTGATAGAATTCACTTGGGAATCCATCAGGCCCTGGGAATTTTTTCTTAGGGAGTTCGTTGATGGCCTGTTCAATTTCTTTTTCTGATATGGGATTATTTAAGAAATCTATGACTTCTTCTATTAATCTAGGCAATTTATATTTTTGTAAATATTTATCCAGATCACCTACATTGGCATATTTATTGCCATATAATTGGGAAAAATAGTTTTTAATGATTGCCTTAATTTCCTCTTGATTGGAGGTGAGGTCTCCCTTTTTGTCTATGATACTGTTCATTTGGTTTTCTTCTTTCCTTTTTTTAATTATATTGACCAGTACTTTGTCTATTTTGTTTGTTTTTTCAAAGTGCCAGCTTCTTGTCTTATTTATTAAATCAATAGTTCTATCACTTTTGATTTTATTAATTTTCCTCTTAATTTTTAGGATCTCTAATTTGGTTTTCTTCTGGGGGGTTTTAATTAGTTCGCTTTCAAGTTTTTTGATTTGCATGTCAAATTCATTGATCTCTGCCCTTCCTAATTTGTTAATGTATGAACTTAAGGATATAAATTTTCCCCTGAGTACTTCTTTGGCTGCATCCCATAAAGTCTGATGTCTCCTAAGTCATTTTCTTCAATGAAATTATTAATTGTTTCTATGATTTGTTCTGAAAAAAAAGTTGCATTTATACAAGTTTTTTAAAACTAAATTGGGATTTTGTGAGTTTTTTAAATGTATTAACAGTATAAAAGTTGCTATAATAAGGTTAAATGAGCCTAGAAGCTATCTGCAGTCAATTAACACTTAAAAAACCCCATCTATATATGACATCTACTTTGTACCAGGTACAACAAATAATATAGTTTAGTAAATAGATAGAGTACTAGACCTGGAGTCAGTAAAACTCTAGAATCTGACTCAGACACCTACTAGCTCTATGGCCCTGGGCAAGTAACTTTACCCTGTTTACCTAGTTTTCCTTGACTGTAAAATGAGCTGGAGAAATAAATGGCAAAACAATATTGCATTTTTTGCCAAGGAAACCTGAAAAAAGAATTCAAGGAGTCAAACACAACTAAAAAGGACTGAACGGTCTCTTCAAAGTACAATCATCAAGTATTATTTTTAAAATGGGCCTACTATGAAAAAAAAAAACATTCTCAAAACTTCTTTTAAATTGCTTCTATTTCTACAATAGATTGGAACTTTGGACCTTGTGACAGGTGCAGTTTTATAAATTTATATTGGGAAGAAAATAATAAAATATATAAGTAAACAACTATTAAATTATGAGACCATTTGAATGTATATATATATATATATAATTTCACAGAATGAACTAGAACCAGACATTAAATTATCTTTTTTATGATTTATAATTAAAATTGTTTTTTTCTTTACCACTGCATAATGATAGGAAGGTGACCTTGAGTCTCCAAAGCCTATACCAGCCAACAACAGCCACTCCACATGTTAGTATATAATTTTCATATATTACTATGAAACATCTTTTGGAGATTAATTTCCTGAAACACAGTTAAACAGGGCCTTGAATTTAGGCATTTAAGGTGATGAAGACCCTTGAATACGCTAGCATATGAATATCTCTTGAAGAAATCAAAAATATTTAGCCTGAACAAGAGAAGTCTCCAGAGAAGACATGATAGTTGTCTTTAAATGCTTGGAGAATTGGTGTTGTAAAAGATTTGGGCTTGTTGTGCTTAATTCCAGAGAGTAATGCTAGGTGGATTTTGAAAGATGCCAGTTTAAATCCAGGCTAAGGGGAAATTTCATAAAGATTCCAGAAAAACAAAAGTGGAATGCACTGACTTGGGGTATAATTGACTCCTCAGAAGAGCTGCTCAAATAAAAGTTGAATAACTAAGTTGGGAGTTTGTTCTAAAAGTTCTTTTCTTAGGTGTGGGATGAAAGAATGAGTGAAAAAAGCATTTTAGCATTTACTATTTGCTACGAATATAAAGGCAAGAAGTTCACATTCTAATGGAGAAGGAAAATATATTTGAGAAGTGTTTTGGGGAGCACAGGGATAGGGAGTGGATGCATACATTGAACCCATTTAAAAGTAGTTGACAAGAAGATGGCCAAGGTAGAATTTGAAACATGGTTGGATACACTTTGACATAGTAGACTATGTCATTCACCAGGCTGGACAGTGCAGGCCACAGAGTGAGAGTTCAAGTTAATATAATTATGTTCCCTGGGCAAGGTCTCTAATGCTGAGGGTACGACTTAAAAGAAAGATGGCAAAGGAGTATATTCTGGAAAGCATTTCTTATTCCAGCTTTCCTAATTTTATTAACTATTCAATTTGCCACATGCCATTCTGTAACACTGATGAACTAAAAATGTAGCCACAATTTCTCATATGTTTAAGTTACTTAATGCTATCTTTACACTGATAGTCATGTATTACGACAAGCTAGCTACTATTGATTTCCCCCCTTTATATCTGGCTGGTTTCAGAATAGTAAAGTATCCCAGTTCGCTTACCAGAATTTGACTTTCTTAATTATTTAAAAGTATAAATATAGTTTAATGTTTAAATAAATAAATGTGTGTATTTATGTAAATATTTTTAGTCAAAGACTATTTGATGCAATTATGCAGCCAAATTGACTTTTTCTTCAAAAGTATAAAAGAACATATATCAAGTAAATGGCTACAGATCAAGACAAGTTATCAGGAAAAAAGGTAGCATATATTTTATGGAAAAGTACGAATTCAACAGAAAGTAGAAGTGGGCAAGAAATTCAAAATATAAGAAGCAGTGTAAAGAAAGGAATGGTACCTAAAAAAATAGAACTCTTGTAAAAGGGAATGGTGAGGAATCAAAGTATCTTATGATATAGATTATATAATGGGTAAGAGATTAGTCTGTAAAGAGAAGTTTCTGCCTTCTCATTGAAGCCCTTGAATGTAAGGCAAAGACATTATTTTACAGACACTGAGGCTTTTAAGAGTTTTGAATAAAGGAGTGAAATAATCCTATTTATGAAATCATTATAGTGTCATGGAAAGGATTTGGACCTGGAGTCCAAAAAGCTTTGGGGATTTAAATTATTCTAATAGTGTCAGCCCACACAAATCAGTTCTTCTCTGAAAACCTCAGTTTCTTTATTGGCAAACTGAGGATAATACTTGAACTAACTACTCCCAAAGTTATTATATAGTATGATATGATGTTGTCATTAGGTACAAGAAAAAATCTCATAGCAGTGTGTTTGATTGTTTGGTGTATGAATAAAGTAGAAATCTGTAAAAAGGCTGTGTCAATAATCTTAAAATTATAGGATTTAGATGGAATGGGAACCTTAGATAGTCTGCTCCAAAATTCATTTTCCATAAGCTAAAGAAGGTTAAATGAAAGTGGAAGAGGTGTGGCTGTATTCTTCTAGAGTGTTTGTAGTGGGGTGGAGGAGAATAAGTTGATAGAGAAGAGAAAAAAATGTGGCAGTATGATTGACAGACTTGGTAAGATTATAGGATGTGAGAGGTGAATGTTAAATAAGAGGTCTATAATAAGTAGTGAATAAATAAAAGAACTAAAGATACAGAAAATCTGTGGGTGTGAATAGAAAGCTATAGGTATTAATAGAAACTATGGTTAGAGGTTATCATTAAAAATATCGATTGTGGCTTTATAGAGCTCAGAACCTAAGTCTAATAATGCCCTATTCTTATATGCCTTTAAATATTAGATAATAACTGATGAACAGAATAGCAAAATTCTTAGTCTGTTGTTAATGTTCCAGCAGTGAATAGATTACACTTGAGAACAAACCCTTTGTTTGAAAGTGGGCAGTCAAGAGCACATAATTTACTACACATGTGTTCATGAAGTTAGACAGGTAGATGACAAGGTGACAGATAAGAACACCTAAATCTGTTTAGCCAAAGTAGAACAGGAAACACAGCTCAGCAGATGTGTGTTTTCTTTTCTTGGAACTCCTCACTGTTATGTAGCTGTTATATTAGCCACAGAAAATGTCAGGCCTTGAGAGGAACTAAGTTATTAAGCAAAAAAATAAATAAATAAATATTTTCCTTACCTACAAAATACTAGGATATTACATATAGACATATAAATACACATATGTGTCTATGGATAAATCTGTATGCCTTATATCTATGACACTTAGTCTAGTTCACTTCCCATAGTGGGTATAGAACATAGTCTTCCCCCCCTATATGATGCTTCGCTTAACAGGGCTTCATTGTATTGTAGGTTAAAAAAAATATTTATCTAATTCTGTATCAAAGAGTTTTCACTATACAGTATGATTTTGCCAGTGAATACCATATTGTACAAATGGAAATACAGTGTGCCTCACCACTTGAGAAAGTTTGCCAAGGTGAGACTATACAGGGCACAAAGCTGGCATTTCTGTATAGACAGATGGAAGAAAGGTGACCAACCATAGCACTATATTCTGTAATCTGGGTGTTGATTGGCTCAGTGTTTTTAAAAGTGTGGGAAGGTTAATAAGATTGTGGAAAAGGCTTATAAGAGAGTGGGAAGGGTTTATAAAGCCTTAAAATATAAATAAATAACAAAATAAATATAATGCTGCTACTTCACAGATTTTCACCTATTCTGGGGGTCTCTGGAATGTATCTTAGATGAGGGATCATTGTAAATGCTGGTTGACTTGACTGATATAACAATGAAATGTCAATGACTAGTTCCTTTATTTAAGGAACATCATTTAGAATATCCATTGGTTATATTCTTCTTTAAGCTTCTCAGATACTTAATAATCAAATGAGAAATTCATTTTAAGTCCCCTTTATTGGGTTAAGTGTTAAAAATGGGTATTGGATTTAAATTTTCACAGGATATTTCCTCAAATGTACAGCTTTGTGTATATGGTATAACAATTTTTAAAAAATAGGGTTTTATATTTGCTAAGCCATGATATTCTTTCCAAAGATCAATGCTAATTCACAAAGAAAGGATATATATTGAACTTTTAAAATAGAATCTGGCAAATGCAATATGCATGGTTAAAGCATTTTGAAAATGATTTCAATTTAATTATTAATGGACACACATAAACAGAACTACTTAATTTGAGGATGTGGAACTATGACACAATTAAGGCATTATGCAAAAAATTAAAAATTGTTTTTTTTTTTAGTGAATAACTTCTAGGAATACATGGATTGCTTTAAGAACTTTTAGGTAGCTAGCCTTTTCCTGCTTAAACTTGCCTCCAGAGAATAGCCATAGTCCAGAATCTTACAAATTTTTGGTTCACTATTGTAATCTTTAATAAATGTTATAATTCGGCAGCAGAGCAGGACTTCTGTGAATATGGAAAGCACATATTTGATATAGACAAGTGAGTGCTGGGGGTAAAGAGATTTGCATGCACCTCTTGGCTACCAGCTATTTCCTCATTAAGTCTCACCAGTTTGAAAAAAAATTGTCTTCTTTTCAGTTATGAAAATGGCTCATAAATTAGTAAATGTTAAGAATTTTTTAATGAATGGTTCTTCTCCATGTCATCCTTACCTCATGAAATTCACCTTTTCCTTTTGTTTGAACTTCCCTTTTTGATCTCAAACCACTTTTATTAATTTGTCCTAAATTCATTCTACATGGATATATTCTTGAAAATCATCTTTCAACAATAGGAATTTACATAAGATTTTAAAGGAATAGGCTTTCAATTGAGTCTATGAAGCCAAAAGCCTAGATGACAGGGACTGAATCCCTTCTCCTCGCATTTCTTCTCCCTTCAGTCAGAGGTGAAAGGAGTAGTAAGACAAATAAGGGGGAACTGGAAAGTTTTCTAGGAAGCTTTCTGGGGAAGATACTGGCAAAGAGATGTTCTGAGTTGGTAGTCTGCTTCAACAACAACTATAAGTCCTGGTTTTCATAGATTTCTTTGCTTCAATATACTTATTTACTCACCTGATCACATATCATTATGCCTTGATACATGTTTTGTTATATTCCAAGGTCTCAGTTCTACTTGCTTTCCTTGATTTATCTTCTAGAATAGCTCTTATTCCTTGCCTGATCAGCAGTACAAACATGGATGACTTCCAGTCCTCCTCTTCCATCATTCATTATGGTTTCTCTGTCAACAAGGGTGACTTCTGTTCTAGAAGGTAGTTCCTTCAAGGTCAAAATCCTTGGAAATTTAGGATACTCTAAGAAAATGTATATGTTAAAAATTCCTGGTCTATCAAATTTCTATGACAATATCATAAGCAGAGGGGTTATTTTGGGAATAAAAATCTGGGTAGAATATATTAAATACATTGAAGGGAACAACATATTGGAGGTGGGAAGATTCATTAAAAGGTTACCCTGTAAAAAATGAGGTTATCCTGAACTGGGTTGACACACACCAATACCCTAGGAGTTTGATTTGGCATTGGGACATAATGTTTCAGTCATAGGTCATTCAAAAGTTAACAAACATGAGATACACTTAATCATAGCAAGAAAAGCCTATTCCATGAGGATAGGCATGGGATTTGATTCTGCTGAGGGAAGCCATTTTGCTTGAGTTTCTCATCATGATGGACAAGTCAACAACCAGAGAAGGCTAATTAAACTTGGTGTGACTATTTTCTTATCAAGTCAACTAGGAACTTATGTTGACAGTCTTAGACTTTAGTTTCCTGACTCAGCCAAATCTCAGTGGTTTTCCTTTTCAGGAAACACTAGCCTAATTTTCTGGTAGGTCAGGGTGTAGTAAGTAGGCTTTTAAATCGCCTAAGCATAAGCAATTTGTTTCTGAACTAGAAGAGTAGTGAAAAGAAGAGAAAAGCTGGGTTAAGAATGAAAACTTCTTAATTGATTGAAAATGGAGGGAAAATGAGAGAAAAGTGATTCTGTTTTGTCTTTTTTTTTTATTTTAAGGTTTAGTGATACTGAGATGTAAAGTCAAGATAACTAACAAAATGACAGAAATAGGGTATAGAGAACTAGTTCAAATATTTAACTAGTGAAAGTCAATGGTTTAATTTTTAAACTACTGAATTTAAGTTGACAGTGTCTATTAGGCAGTTTGAAACATGGCTTAGAGAATAGGAGAGATGCCAGGGATAGAAATAAGTATTTTGGAGTTAGCCCCAGAAGTAATAGTTAAAGCTATGAAAGTGGATGTAGTCTCTTAAAGAAGAGGAAGTAACAGAAAAATAGATCCTTGGAGAGTCTCCACAATGAGTGAGCAAGAAAAGAAAGAGAAGATGGCAAAGTTTAAAGCAGAGATACCAAAAAAAAAGGGGGGGTGGATAAAACCACCATGAAAATCAAGGAGGCCAAGATAAATGAGAATTTCAAGAAGGAGGAGATGGTCAGGAATGTGTTAAATGCTTTGGAAAGGTTAAGTATTATAGTGACTGATTTTGAAGAAAATCAGATTTATTACTTAAGAAATCATTGGTGACTTTCAACAGTGTAGTTTTTATAGAGCAACAAGAATGGCAACTGGCTGTAAGAGGTTAAGGAATTAGGGAGTGGTAAGACATTGGAAATAGCAGAAGTGCATCACTTATTTAAGAATTTTGGCATTGAAAAAGAGATGAGAGAAATATGATGGTAGCAAGAAAGCTCTTTGATAATCTCTACCAAGTCTTGGCAGCAACAGAGTAGTGGGTCTGTTCCAAATGCAGCAAGTGTGCATGACAGGGCTAAAAGAAGGGGTAGTTTGGGAACTGGGGGGAAGGCAGGCACATGTTAATAGCATGAAGAGGAATAATTCTAGGTAAGCATCATTTTGTTACTACTCTAGGTATTAAGTCACTTAAGCCTCAACATTTTGAACAGAACATCAATGAGGCAATGACACTATAAATCTATCTGAAAGAGTTGGTGAGGGCCAGGATAGCACAGGAGGCCTGGGTCATTTGTAAAGCAGAGTCTGCCATGTCTTAAATTAGAGCATAACCACCAAACTCCATTCCTGAAGTATGTTTTGATTGTGACACATATTGCAATAAATACATAGAATATTGTGCTTAATTGACAACTACATTGAAATGAATCATCTGAAACAGATGACAGCAACTGAAGAATTTTGAAAGAACTCAAGGATGTGATTTTGGAGTTACTAATCAAAATTGTATGTCCTGTCATTGTAAAAGGACCATATGCCAGAAATCTGACAGATTCTTAATGTAATACTCATCCATAAGAAAAGACCAGAGGGGATACCAGGACCTGCCAATCAATGAAAATCATTTGATATCTTCATGATGTTTTGATTTTTTCAATAGGACTGTATTCTGATTGTTGGCATATATCACTAGCTGTCAAGGGGAGTCTGTTCACTTAATCATTAATTAAAATATGTGAAAATATTCTGCCAGTATTATATAATGCTCTGATTTTCTTTTCAGTTCCATGATTTTACTGGTATAGCAAACTTCCATTAATGAAAATCCCTTTAACAATGCAGATTGGTACCTGCTCTATAATTTATGAACTAGACTAGGGCACTAAGAGGTTTAATGATTTACCCTAGGGGTCACACAGCCAGATTAGCTTATTGCAATAATTATAGATATTTGTTACAATAATTAGCTCGTTTTTAATTTTTTCTGATCAGGGAAAGTGCTATATTGGCTCATTGCTAATAAGCAAAGATTTTATATTTCACCTATTTGAAAGGTCTGATTGATTCAAAATGAAATCTAGGCCTTGTTACATGTCTGAATCAAATGATGAATTCTATCAAAAAGTCATTAACCTAACAAGTAATTATTTTATTGGGGTGAAATAAGTAAAATATCACCCTTTATCCTAATATTTGTACTATTATAGTAAAATAAATTCAAATTTCCACCTGTGTAATATTTTAAAGTTTACAAAGAACTTTTCTAGTAACAATCTTGTAGTCTTCCATATGGCTAAATGTTCATTGCTACAACATGCTGGTCAAGGCGATCCAGATTTAGTTATTTCACCATATATCAGGTCATCAACCCTGAGCTTGTTATATTCCTCTCCCTTCCCCAAATCTTCCCTACAGTTAAGAATTGAACTCTGTGCTATTCTCAGCACTCTAATCTCTCCATCTATTGTCCTGTTGATGCTTATACCTTGCCAAATCTTAGCCCTGTATTATTCTCACCCTCTGCCTTCTCCACTCCTACTGACATTCTGCTGAAAAGAGCTAGTCGAAGTCACCCAACTGTGTTAGCCACAGATTTATGCACAGTTATCTTAACTGTGCCCTCATTGCAGAAAAAACAAACCTTTTGCTTCTCACTGCGTTAGTCTTTAACCCACTGACCACAGGTCTTCCTGTATTTTACTACTCAGAAAATCCTCCTATTTCCTCAAGCATCAAATATAAATTTCTTTATTTTTCATTTAAAACTCTTAATTGAATGACTACAATCTGCCTTGTCAGCTTTATTACACAGCTATCTTCTTAAAACATCCTACGGACTGGCTGGACTTCAATATATGATAATTTTCATCTCTATGCCATTACTTTGGCTGCTAGGAATGCAGTTTCTCAAAGTTTCTCACAACTGGTTCTGGCTTTTTTGGAATCTCTCATTTCTTTGGAGATTTAGCCCCAAACTACCTTTCATATCAACCATGCTCCTCACAGACCAGCTGCTAGTGATCCACACCTAATATTACCTAGTAACTGTTTTGCATATATATGTTAACATGGTATCCGCACCATTGGAATATAAGTTCTTTGCACATAAGGATTGTTTAGAATTTGTCTTTGTATACTCAGAGCCTAGCATAATACTTATTACACAATTGGAATTTAATAAATTTGTTTGTTGCTTGATTTTTGACATTAATAATTTAAGATCTTTTTCCCACAACTTTCATAGTTCCACCAATAATGTATTAGTATTCCTGTTTTCTTTCAACTCTTTCAATAATGATTTTTGTGCATAGTTATAGGACATGATTTGGGATCAGAGGCTCTGTTACTTTGATAACTATTATTTTCATTCTCGAGAAGACACATGGAGGGGCATGTGTGTCTAGATGTGAAAAAATTTGGCTTATTTCATAGATTCATAAGTGGCCATTTGACTCATTTTTGTGGAGCTGCTAACTTTACCCAACTATAATATAAATTGTAAGTATTGAATCAGTATGCTATAAACTACCTGCAAAAACATGGCTTTGTATATAGACTGTCATTCAAAAAGCACATTAGTAAATGTTAATTTTGTACAAAGCACTATGCTATGATATGAGGCTACAAAGACAAAAAACAAAATTATTGCTAACCCATTTTATAGGGGAGATATAAAGTATACTGAGAGAGAAAAAAAAAGATAATTTGAAGAAGGGAGGTGCTATATTAACTGATAGAGTTGTTCAGTCACAAGAGATCAGGGAAAATTTGTTAGAAGAGGAACCTGATCTAGGCCTTGAGGGGAAATAAGGATTCTGAGAGTTGTGGATGAAAATTCTAAATGTCAGTGAACATTGCTGTGAAGACTTTAAAAGGCCAAAATCCAAACTTTGCTCCCCAAACCAGAATTCTGTTTTAGCATTTTTTTAAAAAAAAAGTTTTATTTTAAATGCTAGATTTCCAAATCGACACTTGCTTTTTATAGTTGCCCTTTCAAATTCAAGAAGTTTTCTTTAACTGAAACTTTAGATTTCTTGATGATATTTCAATTCTTCTAGGTCCACTTGAAAAATGTTTTTAAAAGAATAGCTATTTTACACATTTCCTATTAACTTTATTTTTACCTGTTATTCTTCATGTTCTCTGAGGAAATGTTTTCTCGGGAAATGTGTGAAGTGATATAGTTTTTTTTTAATTTTCTTTATGTTATTTGTTCATGTTATTCACTCTGTGACATTCACTTGTCTTCTATATATTGTCTTACAGTGTCTGTCTATGTAATGTCCACAAGTGAGAGGTCGGTGAAAGGTGAATACCAAATATATGAATGTGTAGCTGGACAAGCCTTCACACGAGATGCTAGTCCACTCTGAACACCCCATATACTCTATAATGTCCTTCTAATTAGATTTGAAGATCATTAAGTTCATGAGCCATGCCATTTATATTTTTTATCCTCAAAGTTCCTAGCACAGTCCCATACTTATTATATATAAGCAAATAAATGTTAATTATGCTACTAAGATCCTTTGTTAAATTTAAAATCTAAAGTTCATAGAATTTTAGAACTATAAAGGGACCTTAGATTTCCCCAGGTATAAGGATAAGCATACAGTAACAAAACTACCTCCTCAAGTTTAAAGTTAGTTGTTAAGGACAAACAAGTTTATTATTATAATTGGTGTAACATTTACAAAAATAATATTTAAAACCATTCAATTTAAACTTTATATAATTAAAATAATATCAAAGAAGTTTTATGTTTCTTTCTTCACCTCTCTCAATTTTGAACAGATCCCTTATTTATAGATACATATACACACATATGAATATGGATTATATATAGATGTATACACTCAGATACATGTGTGTATATATATGGATATCTATTTAAAATGCAGGTGGAAAAAATACATTTTTGAATGATCTTATAATGTTTGAATTATCTGTTATTACAGCTAAAAACATCTATCAACACTGAAAATTCATGAAATTAGAAAACTCCTGAATCATGTTTTGTTGGTATTATTCATTTTAGCATTTAAAAAAGAGTATATCTGCTTTATTTTGTATCTCTTGTCTCCAATTAGATTGTAAATTTCTCAATGACAAGGATATCTTTACCTCCCTTATGATATGAAGCATAATGCTGAATAGCTAATGGGTAGAGAATTCACTAAATTCTTATTGAATATGATTAATACTTTCATTTTTAAGTAGTGACGAAACATTTGATGTGGATGAACAATTTTTTTCTAGTTTTGTTTTGTCTAAGTAAGTACTCTGAAGATTAATTTATAGGCTTATATCATTCAAAAATAAACTTTTTTTAAAAAGTAAAAATATATATCTAGTCATATAACATGAAAGACTATAAATTTATTTAATAAGCATTCTAGAGGGCCTATTTTGTGCAAGGCACTATCCTACTTGCTGGGGTTATATCAGCTCAAGGATCTTATATTCCAGAAGGAGGGGTTGAAGTTGGAAAGAAGTACATATATACAGATAAGCATATGCAGGAAGAAGAAAGCAGTAGAACTTAAACAATCAAGAAGGTCTTCATAGAGATGATAGCACCTGAGCAGCTCCTTGAAGAAAGATAAAACTCTAAGAGACAGTGACAAATAGAATGAACAAGGACTGGATCTACAGTCAAGAAGGTCTAAGTTCACATTTACTGTGTGACCCTAATTGAGCCACTTGAACCTCTCTTTGCCTCACTTTTTTTCATTTAATGGGTTAATCTTAGCTCTAACCTCTTTAAAAAAGAGATGACATTTTAAAGTGCTTTGTAAACTGTAAAGAACTATATAAATTCCATTTTTGTTATTGTGATTGTTGTTACTACTATCACTACAGACAATCAATGTGAAAATATCAAGATAAGATATGGAATACTCAGTTCTGGAAAAGAGCTAGTAGACAAATTTGGTTAGAATATTGAGTAGGAAAAAATAAAACCTGGATTTATAGATTGTGAAGGGTTTTTAATGTCAAATTGAGAAGTTTGTATTTCATCTGAAAGGTAATAGGAAACCATTAAAGATTTTGAGCTGCAAGATATTACAGTCAGATCTGCTCTTAGATATTACTTACCAATAATCTGGATATTCTCTTAGGGGTTGCAAATTTCTCAGACCAGTTACAACAAAATAATGTTTATTATAACTACTCATCAAATGAATGAAGACATGTAAATCCCCTTAAAACCCCAAAGTAATATGTGAAATAATTTTCAAAGTACAATTTATTTAAAACTAAAAATCACAAAGGTCATGATTTTGAAATAATTCTAGCAATTAACATTAAATCTAGGTTGTTATTTGGCTCCTCCATTCTTGTTTAAAGCAGTAAGGTTGTAGTGCCAATGCATATACTGGCCCACCTTTTAAAAACAGCGACTTTTCAAATTCTTCAGTGCATCTGGGACCTCTCCATCTGTTGTCTCAGACCAGATTTTGATCAAGTTCATTTTAGAAAAGGAACATTCTGAAATGGATCTCCCATGGCTAAATGTTTATTGAAACACACAGGGGGAGAGTGATCTTGCTGTTAAATTAAGCAATGAGACTCAGAAGGGTGTGAATTTATGTTGTGATAACTCATTCAGAGTACATTGCCAGCCATTTAGGCAACTACACTAAACCTGAACCACACTGAATCATGTAGGAAGGTAGTTTAGAGTTTCAACCTATGTATTTCTTTATGAAGGAAAATCTTTCCAATTTGAAAATAATTGCTCATTGTAAACAGAATAGAAATCATTATTCTATAACCAAATGACTTTCTACAATTTCACTTGGATAATATGATTCAATTCAACAAAGCATTTTAAAGCCATTTATATAACAGTTACTATAATTAAGTAAAGGGTATAAAAAGACAGGAAAGACCTGCCCTCAAGGTGCTTACGGTACACTGATTATACGTGGCAATGGAACTGAAAGAGCCATTATTGCTATATATTGTTCTCAATCAGTCAATCAAACAAAAAGCATTTATTAAACACTATGTGCTAGGGAGATATCTGGGGATAATCATCCTTCCAATTTTGGTATTCATAATACATTAATAAATCAAATGCCAGGTAGCCTTAGAAAGGAAGACACTGCTCCCTTACAGAGAAGGAAAAGGCCTCCTGGAGTAGAAGCCTTAGATGAGTGAAGTAGAAACTACATGAGGTCAGAGATGGTTTCATTTTTGTTTTGTGCCCCTCCAGGGCCCAATATATGAAAGGAGCTCATCTAAGTCATGTTAAAATGAATGAAAAGGCTTCTAACTCTATCTTTTCACAGCACAATTGATGTGTCAGTTAATAATATAAGCTAGCCTTTTATAACTCTTTAAGGTTTGGAAAGTGATTTACTCATTTTCTTACCTAATTGTAAAGAATATTGTGGGAATATAGGAAAACTAGAAAGTAAAAGGATAAAAGCAAAGGATATGAATCTAAAAAGATTTATATTATTTAAAATAAAACAGCCCAGAGAACTGTACTTGATTTCTAAACTGATTACACCATGAGAATGAGAATTTTGGCAAAGCAAATGGATTGAGAAGCTGTTTGTCATAACTAGAGCAAAGTGAAGGACTGTTCAAGATCCTTTATGACAGGGAAATTTGGCTTCCCAGAAGGATGCAGTCATTAAGGTTTTATAAAGGATTTTTTGCCACAAGCTAAAAATATTGAACTTAGATCATGAGGACTTCATGTATTCAGGGATTTTTTAGACAAGATAACAGTCATATGGATATCTTTACAATGCAGCTTTGAATTGATCTGTTCTGTTGAAAAATGCTGCAGCTTATGCAGTGGAAGCCAAAATTGCCTACTTGTGGTAAATGAACAGTTCCCTGGAAAGTTCTGAGCTTTCTGTAAAGGAAGGCTTTTGGGGAGAGTTTATTGCTTTGATCCTGAGGCCTCCAATCAGAGAAGAGAGGAAATGGAGGGCTGAAGAGCTACAGAGTTTCAAAGCTGAGTCAATTTGCATTGTAATGAAATTGCTGGTGATGAGAAACATGATGCACCTGGAGTAAAAATCAAGCAGAGGTAGAACCATTAATAGAAAATGAAGACTCAAAGGCCAAGAAAGGTTAAATGATTGCACAAGATCATAATGATAGTAGGCTTCAGAAGTAGGAGTTGAACCCTAACTCTTGGACTTCAAGCCAATGTACTTTCCCCCCTGCTATGTGTGCTTTACTAGATAGATGTGTGATTTCATTACAATGAAAAATCTTCCAGACCTAAAACTCCTTTCACTGACATAATCTGTCATTCATAGCTTTAGATATTTGGGAGACACTAAGCTAAGAGACTTGCTCAGAGTTATAGAACTGGTATTTTAGTATAGTTAGGTTGTGTAGTAACTAGAGCACTAGATTTAGAATCGAGGAGACTCTTCTTCCGGAGTTCAAATTTAGTCTCAGACACTATGTGAACGTGGGTAAGCCACAAGCCTTTTGCTTCAGTTCACCAGCTCCAAAATGAGCTGGAGAAGGAAATAGCAAATACCCCAGTAGCTTTGCCAAGAAAACTCCAAAATGAGGTCACAAAGAGTCAGACACAAATGAAACAACTGCACAACCACAACAATGTTAGCAGAGGCAGGACTTACTATATTCAGCTTGTCCTGACACCATTACTTGCTTACTTTTCTCTGCTAACTTTGTTTTGTATTACTCTCCTGCAATCACTTGATGCTACTGTCAAAATGTAGGTGCTTGCCTTCAGAATATACATCCATCTCCCTTGCAACTTAGTTTCCTATAACCAAAATGCCTTCCTTCACTGTCTGTTGTACTCTTATCCATCATTAAAATTAATAGAAGAAAAAGACTTTTTAAGACCTCCATGGTATGCCTAGTTGATAATATTCTTCATTCTAATAAATATGACAGTGTAAGAAATAGAGTGCTGGGAGGAGTCAGAAAGAATCTGGGATCAAGTCTGGTTTTAGACAATTAATTGTGTGATCCTAGGCAAGTCACTTAACCCTATTTGCCTCAGTTTCCTCATCTATAAAATGAGTTGGAGAAGAAAAAAACAGCAAATGTCCAGTACCTTTATAAAGAAAATGCCAAATGGGGTCACACAGTTGAAATGATTGAACAAGAACAGAATGGAAGTATTTTTAAATTTTCAAATTTGTGATAGAGACATTAATCAACCAATGTTTCTGAGTATGTCTAATTATGTATCTATCCTGGAAAGCATATTTCTCTTTTTTTTTCTCCCCTCCTTTCACTTCACCTCACTTCATCAAGTCTAAACTTTCCTTTTATTTTTGTCACACTTTTTCTTTATTAGTTTTGACCTCTGTTTCTCTCTTTATCAGTCTGTCACTGAGTCTCTTTATCTCACTTTCTCTTTCTCAGTATCACTATCCTCCTGTTTCTATCTTTCCCTTTACTACAGATTCAACATTCTCTTTGGATAGATTTATTCCATAATAAACTATCTAGTGTTCATTATATCTGTCTCCAGGGAAATACATCTATAACATCTTACAAAGCAGAGTAGAGAAAATGTATTATTCATGAAAATGTAAGTGAGAGACATTATGGAAAGACTTACATAAGTTAATGTCATAAGGCCCATCTTACTATCTTATATATGGGAGTGGGTGTCATTGGATAGGCACATGTAAGTGAGATTCACTACTATTCAATGATCTGTTAATGCCTGTGTTTGCCCATTTTTCAAAGATCTATATACCATCTATGAAAGAGCTGGGGAAAGTTCAAACTAAAACATGAAAATATTCAAGCAACACTAAACCTCAACAGATTCAAAATAAAAACAAGTTCAAACCAGAGATTTTTTAGGGGAATAGTGCAATGATAAGTCATCAAATCAGATGCATCGATGTAATTCACAGGATGAGAATATGATACTCTAAGGAACAGAGATGATTTTGTTCTCTATCTGCTTGAAATTTATATGGTTGTTAGCCACCAGACAAGTACTCAGTCTTTTGCATTTTCTCCCTAGAAATGGGACAAGGATGCAAAGAGAATTCAGGGGAGTAATTCACTCTACATTTGTATAGGGAGAATTTAAAAAAATGAAACTGAAGATTGTAAGATAAAACCAAGAATCTAGGTATTCTCAAAAGCAAAGGAAAGTAGAAATGCTGCTTTTAAATAAGTGATGTCATAAAATGTAGCAACATATTTCTTGTCTGTAAAGAATATATCTACCATTGTTTATCTAAAAGTGCCCTCTAATGTCTTTTCCCAGAAGTCTATTCATGTTTCAAGAGTAACACTGATGTTCTTATGTTTATGTCAAAAATTGCATACCCAGGATAGAATATAGGACTAAATGTCATATGATTCTAAGTTGAAATCCTATCCCTAATACATAACTATCTGTCAAGAAGGACTAATTTCTCTTATTGTTAGTTTTCTTATTCATAAAATGGGTAATTACTTCACAAAAATATTTTGAGGCTAAAGTGAAATAATGTATGTAAATTATTTTGAAATTTGTAAAAAGATAAATAAATGTTATATTATTAATAACATTCAAAATAAATCAACACTTTCTGTCCCGGGCTTTTTTCTCTTTTTTGCTCTAAATATTCTCCCTTGGTTAGCCCATCAACTTCCATAGGTTCAGTTGTCATTTCTAAGTAGATGAATCCTAGATCTGTATATTTAGCTCTAGTTTCTCTTTTGAAATAACTTTCTATATGATCAGCTCCCTATTTGAAATCTCAAAATCAGTTCCTAGTAGCATCAAAAATTCCACAGTTTTCATAGAAAATTCTTTACCTTTCCTCAAAATCTTTCCTTTTTCTCTACCTTTTCAGTTGTTCACCAACTTCCCAATCAAATGGGAATGGTGTTACAGTGCTATTCTTAGCTCCAGTCTCACTCACCCCATATAACCAATCTACTGCCAATTCTTTTTCATGTCCAATATTACAATATATCTTGTATATATTCTCTTCTCACTGCTTGTATAGCAAGTAATCAGATAAGACCCTGACCCTTCTTACCTGTGATATTTTAATATGCACTTTATTGATCTTTCTGCCTCTTGTTTCTCTCCACTTCAATTCATTATCCACTCGATTGCCAAAGAGATTTTCCTAAAAGACAGGTTCAATTATGTCACTCTTCTACTGAATAAATTCCAACTGTTCTTTATTATTTCCACAATCAAATATGAAGTTCTCTTTCAGGCAATTAAAGTTCATACCCATATGGTTCATTCTCATATTTCCCATTCAGGCCAGAATTTTGAATAATATTCATGTTTAATAGTTGTTACAAGAATGGAAATCCAACAATTGACACAAATTAATAGAGAAAAGGAAAACCAGAGACAATTAAATGTTCTGAAAGCCTGTAGTAATGAGACTATCAAGAAGAAGGTGATCAAGAGTGCTGTATTTCATAGTCAGTTTTCTGAATACTAAGTAATGTTGCTTGAAAATGTATGTTGTAGAAGCAAGGGATGCACAGAAGGAAATAATTTTTTTTACTTATTTCAAAATTCAGAATGTCTACTTACATAAAAAACAAATAAACACATGTTTATCATTATAGATAATAAACTATTCCAAAATTCCCTTCTTAGAATATGGATTATTGCTATTGAGATTGTTGTCACTATATTGAATTACTATAACCATAATCATGAAAACATTCTACTAGAAATACCAACTAATAAGGTAGTTTAAAATATTGGAAAATGAAGTTTATTTTTGATATTAAGAAAACAAAAATTACAATAATGTCAATGTGGATATTTCCTCTACCCGTGCAAATCTCTGAACCTCTGTATCCTCTCATTTTGCAAAATTTGTATCCATTTCCTTCCCTACTGTGTAAAGTATCTATAGTATACACTGGAAGCTTGTAATTTATATTTTGTGGATATGTGTATCTTATATATATTTTGTGGATAACAGAGCAATATTTGGTTTGCTCATCTGTTACTCTTAATTTTTTTCTCTATAGTTTCCCAACATTTTTTTCTAACCACATATGTCTTTGGTAATGTTATTCATGACATTCTGTGCACACAAAGCATTAGTACTACTGTTCTAGAGCATACATAAACATCTACCAAGGATTTCCCTATTGTTCTGTAGTTACTTCACCCTTTATTCTTTGGAGATTGTGATGTTCCACAATTCAAAACTATGGCACATAAATGGAAGACTAGAATGGAAAAGAACCATTTGGGGGCAAAGGAAATACTGTAGAAGGTTGGAAGTGATATGAAATTTCACAATTGGCCTTAAAACCAATCAAAATCAAAACACAATCAAGCCCACTACTATATTTCTTTACAACTCTGAATCAAGTTCACTGAAAAATTGCATTGTCAGTCCAAGATCAATGTCTAACTTAGGGGTCAGCAAACAATGGTTGAAACACCAAACCTGGCCTGCCATCTTTTGTATGGTGCATGAGCTAAAAATAATTTAGTTTTCTTAATAAAGATTTATTTCACTTCAAATCTTTTTATAAAAATTCTTAATGAAAAAATAGATAGTGGGATAGAGGTGACCAGTGGGTCATAGATGCAAACTCCTGTACTAATTGACTAAACAAATTGACAGTTCATCCAATTACATATGTAATCTTGGCTACTCTTTAGCCTCCTGATTTTCCTTGTGTAATTTTCTAAGCCTCTCCTTTCTATTGACTCTAGATGTTTGTTGAGGAGATATGAGCATTTACAAATTGAATTTACAAATTTAATTCAAGAAATGCACATTTCTATGTGCATAAAGAAGCATCAAAAAGAACTTTGCCATCTATAGGAAATTCTTTCTCCCCCAGAATTTTGCTAAAGATGTTCTTTATGACAGTGGTAAATACCTTTGAGAAATCTTGTGATCAGTTATCACTTCTATGCAGGATATTCCTAAATCCTTTTTTTTTTCCAGCTATCATTTCTCTCCTGTCTGCCAGCCATTGCCACATGGATGGCTGATAGGGATTATAAATACATGTCAAAAAAAAAAGCTTTATTATATTTTCCTCAAAATAATCTTCTATATCTCCCTATTTTTGTTAATTTCAATTCCATCTTTATATCTGAAACTTTTCCCATTGTACCCAAATTCTAGTTCTTGCCTCTTAATAAGTTTACCTTGTATTTATTTTGTATATATTTTTCCTGTCTGTCTGTTGTTTTCCCAATAGAATATAAGGTCCTTAATGTCAGGTACTACTTCATTTTTTAAATTTCTATTCCCAATACCTAGCATAATACTGGGAATCTAATAAATAATTAATAAATATTACTTAAATACAAAGAGGTTCATTATAGTGTGTATAAATCTGATCATGGATATCGAAGAAGAATTATATATATACAACAACTCTTGAGAACCACCTACAAATTGCTAAAGGATTTTTTGTTTATAGACATGAAGAAATATTCAGAAGAAATGATAGATCCGTGTATATTGAAGCAGTGGTAGAGATAGATGTTGATTAGATAGATAGATAGAAGTGGGGGGGTGTAAGTACAGAGCATGTGTATGTATGAGTATGTCTGTGTGTTGTAATTTATAGAATTAGAAAACTGAATGAGAGCTATCCAAAAGAGGGAACATAATAATATTGTTTTATGATTAATATGTCTTATTAACAAAACAAGGCTATCAAGAGGACATTAATAACTACTGACCCAGATGCTTACTTTCTCATCCCTGTAAAATCTTTATGAGATTAATCATAAATATATAGAGGGTGTAATTCATGAAAATATAGAAAGGGTATGACTTTCACAAATCATTTTTTTAAATACTTTCCTTCTGTCTTGGAGTCAATACTGTATATTGGCTCCAAGGCAGAGGAGTAGTAAGGGCTAGGAAATGGGGGTCAAGTGACTTGCCCAGGGTCACACAGCTGGGAAGTATCTGAGGCCAGATTTGAACCTAGGACCTCTCGAATCTTTAGGCCTGGCTTTCTATTCACTGAGCTACCCAGCTGGTCCCAACAAATCATTTTTATAGTAGACAATATCAATATAGTCACACATTTGGCTGAGAGATACAGAGAATATATCTCAATGCCCATTTTTTATCTTATTTTATCCTCACAACAATCCTGGAGAGGTACCATTGATATCCTGATTTTGTAGATTAGGAAAGTGAAGCAAACAGAGGTTAAATGACTTTCCTAGATTCAGACAATTAGTAAGTGTCTGAATCTAAATCTGAACTCAGATCTTCTTGATTCCAAGCCTTACATATTATTCACTATGCCATTTAGCTACCTTTAACTCATTTCCCCTAATTCACTAGTTAAGATAGAAGAGTTGAAGTTTTCATTCTTCCCCTTTGACCTCAAGTTCTCCCCATACCACTAGTACTCAGTAACTTCTTTGATATGTATTTGTTTCACAACCACCACCAAAAAAACCCTGATAATTTTTGTCTAGAGACCTCTAAGAAACAGATCCTTTTGTTTCCATGTTGACCCTCCCCCCCCCAAAAAAAATGCAGAAATAGACACCGTTTCATAGTATTTTTATTTATTTTGTCAAACATCCAATTGCTTTTTTATTTGAATTGTGTGACACTTAATGAGCAGGCCAGTGAACCATAAGTTTGGAACCTCTGATTAAGGACACTAGTATTCTTTCTACAATGAGTTCATTGGCTAAAAATCTTTCTCTTCTTCCAACTTTTGCCTTCATATTTGGGGACTTCAAAATATATACATTGGTACTCTTTCAAACAGATTAACTTTCTAATTTCTCAGTCCACTTATTCTTGATGACATAATTCTCCACCCCACCTTAGCCACAAAGATCTTCACACTCATTATCTTGTAATCTTTTCCTTCATACTCTATTCTCTCCATTTTTTCAGGATACTATTTTCTACTGCTTCCCCTCCAACTTGCACTGACTTTCTTAGTTTCCTTTTCTAGCTCTTCAACTAAATCATACTTATTAACTATGGCTAGTGGAATTCAGTATCTTTTCTGAAGCTTAGAGTCTTAGAGAACCACAAAGACTAACTAAAGAGTAAATGATTTGTCAAAGGTCACATAACCAATATAGGTAATGGGCAAGGTTTGGCTTTGAGCACAATTCTCTTCTAACTATACCATGATCTTAATCTGATATTAATAGAGTTTATTATATTAACTATATATTAATAATCTTAATAATAAAGGAAATTATGTCAATTTCATATGATTTGTTAATGATGAAGCCATGATGGCTCAGTGACAAGAAACCTTGTCAATTCTCATATACCACCCTTTTAATAACACTTCTACATACCAATATGTTTTTGATATTATTCCATGTGAGTATTGCCTCCCATGAGATAGAACACAACTTATCCAGACCTCCTCTTATGTGACTGGCTGATGACCCAAAACCAAACCTCTATGAAGAACTTAGTGTAAAAGTACCCATTCTTAAAGACTCTGATGGTGTCTTCCATTCCTAATACTATATCTGTTCTACCTCCATTCCCAACTATACATTTACTAGGTAATATTGCTTATACCATTCTTTCCTTTAAAAAAACTTTGGTAATAAAACTTGTAATAACTGTTAGATAGCTCTTCATTGCCATTTCTGTTATCCACAACTCTGATTCTTGAAAGACTAGGGTACTCCATAATCTTTAGACATATTAAATCAACATGACATTGGTATTAAAAAAGATAATCTTTTATTTTGGCTAAAGTCTTGGCTTCAAAATCCTACACTGTTTTCCAAATGTTATCCAGTTCATTTCATTTCTCCTTTTCAATTATTATATGTTTTTTCCTATCTCTTATTTTAGTCTAAAGTATTTATTCACCTACATAAAATAGTCTAGGTAGTAAATCTTTTATCTACTTGGTTTTTGTTATATGGATTAAAGGACTAAAAATTATCTTAATGGTTATGGACCCTATTATGTTACATCCATAGTGTTCTAAGACTTCATAAATTAAGCATAATCTGCTCTGCAAACAGGAGGAGCTAAAATTTTTAATCATCTAACGAAAATCTTTCTTATACTTGGACTCCACATAGCATTTCTTGCATGACAAGTACCAAAATTTTTGAAAACAACATAACTCTTTGTTTTATAATACATTTGATACTGATAATTTACTAATGAAAAAACAACTAATCCAAATAAGTATCCAAAAGTAATCAATAGTCCATAATGAAGCTTTTATTAAGCCCCCAATATGTTTTTTTTTAATTTTAAACATTATTTTATTTGGTCATTTCCAAACATTATTCATTAGAAACAAAGATCATTTTTTTTCCTCCCCATCCCCCCCCTCCCACCACCTTTCCCTCTCCCATAGCCGACGCACGATTCCACTGGTTATCACATGCATTCTTGACTCGAACCCATTTCCCTGTTGTTGGTATTTGCATTAGAGTGTTCATCTAGAGTCTCTCCTCAGTCATATTCCCTCAACCCCTGTAGTCAAGCAGTTGCTTTTCATTGGTGTTTTTACTCCCACAGTTTATCCTCTGCTTGTGGATAGTGTTTTTAGAATCCCTGCAGATTGTTTAGGGATATTGCATTGATCCTAATGGAGAAGTACATCACCTTCAATTGTACCACAATGTATCAGTCTCTGTGTACAATGTTTTCATGGTTCTGCACCTTTCGCTCTGCATCACTTCCTGGAGGTTGTTCCAGTCTCCATGGAATTCCTCTACTTTATTATTCCTTTTAGCACAATAGTATTCCATCACCAACATATACCACAATTTGTTCAGCCATTCCCCAATTGATGGGCATACCCTCGTTTTCCAATTTTTGGCCACCACAAAGAGTGCAGCTATGAATATTCTTGTACAAGTCTTTTTCCTTATTATCTCTTTGGGGTACAAACCCAGCAGTGCTATAGCTGGATCAAAGGGCAGACAGTCTTTTATCACCCTTTGGTCATAGTTCCAAATTGCCCTCCAGAATGGCTGGATCAATTCACAACTCCACCAGAAATGAATTAGTGACCCCACTTTGCCACATCCCCTCCAGAATTCATTACTTTCCATAGCTGTCATGTTAGCCAATCTGCTAGGTTTGAGGTGATACCTCAGAGTTGTTTTGATTTGCATCTCTCTGATTATAAGAGATGTAGAGCATTTTTTCATGTGCTTATTAATAGTTTTGATTTCTTTGGCTGAGAACTGCCTGTTCATGTCCCTTGCCCATTTATCAATTGGAGAATGGATTGATTTTTTTTTTTTACAATTGATTTAGTTCTTTGTAAATTTGAGTAATTAAACCTTTGTCAGAGGTTTCTATGAAGATTGTTTCCCAATTTGTTGCTACCCTTCTGATTTTGGTTACATTGGTTTTGTTTGTAAAAAACTTTTTAATTTGATATATTCCAGATTATTTATTTTGCATTTTGTAACTCTTTCTAATTCTTGCTTGGTTTTGAAGTCTTTCCCTTCCCAGAGGTCTGACATGTATGTTATTCTGTGTTCGGCTAATTTTCTTATAATTTCCTTCATTATGTTCAAGTCATTCACCCATTTTGAATTTATCTTGGTGTAGGGTGTGAGGTGTTGATCTAAACCTAATCTTTCCCACACTGTCCTCCAATTTTCCCAGCAGTTTATATGAAATAGTGGATTTTTGTCCCAAAAGGTGGAATCTTTGGGTTTGTCATATACTGTCTTGCTGAGGTCACTTGCCCCCAGACTATTCCACTGATCCTCCTTTCTGTCTCTTAGCCAGTACCAAATTGTTTTGATGACTGCTGCTTTATAATATAGTCTGAGATCTGGGACTGCAAGACCCCCTTCCTTTGTATTTTTTTTCATTATTTCCCAGGATATCCTTGATCCTTTGTTCTTCCAAATGAACTTTGTTATGGTTTTTTCTAAATCAGTAAAAAAATTTTTTGGAAGTTCCATGGGTATGGCACTAAATAGATAGATGAGTTTGGGTAGGATGGTCATTTTTATTATATTGGCTCATCCTACCCATGAGCAGTTAATGTTCTTCCAATTGTTCAAGTCTAGTTTTAGTTGTGTGTAAAGTGTTTTGTAGTTGTGTTCATATAGTTCCTGTGTTTGTCTCGGGAGATAGATTCCTAAGTATTTTATTTTGTCTAAGGTAATTTTGAATGGGATTTCTGTTTCTAGTTCTTGCTGCTGAGCTGTGTTGGAATTATATAGAAATGCTGTTGACTTATGTGGGTTTATTTTGTATCCTGCAACTTTGCTTAAGTTTTTGATTATTTCAATTAGCTTTTTGGTTAAATATCTAGGATTCTTTAAGTAGACCATCATGTCATCTGCAAAGAGCGATAATTTGGTCTCCTCCTTGCCTATTTTGATGCCTTCAATTTCTTTTTCTTCTCTAATTGCTACTGCTAGTGTTTCTAATACAATGTCAAATAATAAAGGTGATAATGGGCATCCTTGTTTCACTCCTGATCTTAATGGGAATGGATTTAGTTTATCCCCATTGCAGATGATATTAGTTGATGGTTTTAGATATATACTGTTTATTATTTTTAGGAACGACCCTTCTATTCCTATGCTTTCTAGTGTTTTTAGTAGGAATGGGTGTTGTATTTTATCAAAGGCTTTTTCTGCATCTATTGAGATAATCATGTGGTTCTTGTTGGTTTGCTTGTTGATGTGGTCAATTATGTGGATAGTTTTCCTAATATTGAACCAGCCCTGCATCCCTGGTATAAATCCTACTTGATCATGGTGGATGACCCTTCTGATCACTTGCTGGAGTCTTTTTGCTAGTATCCTATTTAAGATTTTTGCATCTATATTCATTAGGGAGATTGGTCTATCATTTTCTTTCTCTGTTTTTGACCTGCCTGGCTTTAGAATTAGTACCATGTTTGTGTCATGAAAGGAGTTTGGTAGAACTCCTTCTTTGCTTATTATGTCAAATAGTTTGTATATATGCTGGAGTTAGCTGTTCTTTGAATGTTTGATAGAATTCACTGGTGAATCTGTCAGGCCCTAGGGATTTTTTCTTAGGAAGTTCTTTGATGGCTTGTTGAATTTCTTTTCCTGACATGGGATTATTTAAGAAATCTATTTCTTCTTCTGTTAGTCTAGGCAATTTATATTTTTGTAAATATTCATCCATATCACCTAGGTTGGTATATTTATTGCCATATAGTTGGGCAAAATATTTTTTAATGATTGCCTTAATTTCCTCTTCATTGGAGGTGAAATCCCCCTTTTCTTCCTTGATGCTGTTAATTTGCCTTTCTTCTTTCCTTTTTTTAATTAGAGTGACCAGCACTTTGTCTATTTTGTCTGTTTTTTCAAAGTACCAGTTTCTAGTCTTATTCATTAGTTTAATAGTTCTATCACTTTCGATTTTATTAATTTCTCCCTTAATTTTTAGGATCTCTAGTTTGGTTTTCTTCTTGGGGTTTTTAATTTGTTCGTTCTCAAGTTTTTTGATTTGCATTTTCAATTCTTTGATCTCTGTCCTCCCTAATTTGTTAATATATGCACTCAGGGATATGAATTTTCCTCTAAGTATTGCCTTGGCTGAAACCCATAAGGTTTGAAAGGATGTCTCGCCATTGTCATTTTCTTCAACAAAATTATTAATTGTTTCTATAATTTCTTCTCTATCTAACTGATTTTGGAGTATCAAATTATTTAATTTCCAATTAATTTTTATTTGGCTCTCCATGTACCCTTTCTGATCAATATTTTTATTGCCTTGTGATCTGAAAAGGCTGCATTTATTATTTCTGCTTTTCTGCATTTGAGTGCCATGTTTCTGTGACCTAGTGTATGATCTATTTTTGTGAATGTGCCATGTGGTGCTGAAAAGAAGGTGTATTCCTTTTTGTCCCTATTTATTTTTCTCCATATGTCTATTAACTCTATTTTTTCTAAGATTTCATTCACCTCTTTTTTGTTTATTTTTTGGTTTGATTTATCTAAATTTGATAGTGGTTGGTTCATGTCTCCCACTAATATGGTTTTACTGTCTATTTTTTCCTTCAATTCTCCTAGTTTCTCTATTAAAAATTTGGATATTATACCATTTGGTGCATACATGTTGATTAGTGATATTTCCTCATTGTCTATACTCCCTTTTAACAGAATATATTTACCTTCCCTATCCCTTTTGATCAGGTCTATTTGTGCTTTGGCTTTGTCAGATATCATGATTGCAACTCCTGCCTTCTTTCTATTAGTTGAGGCCCAAAAGGTCTTACTCCAACCTTTAATTCTAACCTTGTGAGTGTCAACCCACCTCATATGTGTTTCTTGAAGACAACAAATGGTAGGATTTTGGGTTATAATCCAATCTGCTATTTGTCTATGTTTTATGGGTGAGTTCATCCCATTCATTTTCAAAGTTATGATTGTCATTTGTGGATTCACTGGCATTTTGATATCTTCCCCTAGTTCTGACCTTTCTTCTTAGCTATCTCCTTTTGAACCAGTGATTTACTTTAGGTCAGTCCCCCTAGACCCCTCCCTTGAGATGCTTCCCTTTCTAGCTCCTCCCTTTTTATGCTCCCTTCCCCTCCCCCCTCTCCTTCCCTCCCTTTTTATACTCCCTTCCCCCTCCCCCTCCTTAATTTTCCTTTCTTTCTTGTCCTATTGTATAAGATAGAATTCAGGATCCCACTGGATCTAGATGTTCTTCCCTCTCAGATTTGATTTCACTGAGAGTAAGGTTTAAGTAATTCCACTTCACGCTCTCTTCCTCTCCTTCTCATATGAGAGTTCTTCCCCTCCCCTTCCTATGTGTATCTTTATATGGGAAAGATTATTCTGTTAAGTCCCCCCCTATTTCTTGAAGTAAATCTTAGTGTTATCAATAGTTGCCCCCCCTCCCTTTTCCTTTCTTTGCCTCCACTTTCCCCAAATCTTCTTAATGCCCCAATCTTTCCCTATGCATGTTTCTTCTAACTACTCTTATGATGCTACAATTTTTGAGAGTTACACAAAACATTTTCCTCACATATTAATATATATAATTTGATGTAAATGTAGTCCTTATAGAAGAGAGTTTGACTTAAAGAAAAAGATAAGGTTTATCTCCTTTTCCCTTTCTTTCATATTTACCTTTTCATGTTTCTCTTGCTTTCTGTGCTTGGATATCGAACTTTCCACAGAGTTCTGGTCTTTTCTTAGCAAATGCTTGGAAATCTTCTATTTTGTTGAATGCCCATACTTTCACCTGGAAGTATAAAGTCAGTTTTGCTGGGTAGTTGATTCTTGGTTGGAGACCCAGCTCTCTTGCCTTTCTAAATATCGTGTTGCATGCTTTGCGGTCTCTTAGTGTGTTAGCCACTAGGTCGTGTGTGATCCTTATGGGAGCCCCCTTATATCTGAAGCTCCTCTTCTTGGCTTCTTGTACGATTTTCTCCTTTTCTTGGAAGCTCTTGAATTTGGCAATTACATTCCTAGGGGTTGTCTTTTGGGGATTTAGTATAGAGAATGTTCTATGAACCCTTTCTATTTCTATTTTGCCCCCTTGCTCCAGGTCGTGGGGGCAATTTTCTTTTATAATCTCCTGTAGAATAATATTGAGTTTATTGTTTATCTCTGGTTTTTCTGGGAGACCAATAATTTGGAGGTTGTCTCTTCTCCCTCTGTTTTCCAAATCTGTGACCTTCTCAGTGAGATATTTTATGTTTTCTTCTAGTTCATTAATTTTTGGGGTTTGCTTTATTGATTCTTGCTGTTTTATGATCTCACTTTCTTCAAGTTGCTTAATTCTGGTCGTTAGGAACTGGTTTTGCTTTTCAGCTTTGTATGCCCTTCTATTGGATGCTTCGAGCTCTTTTTCCAATTGAGCAGTCTTATCTGTTAGACTGCTAATCTCTTTCTCCCATTTTTCTTTCCAGGTTTCCATCTTTTGGATAAGTTCCAGTTTGAGATCTTCCAGAGCTTGTTGATAGTTTCCAATTTGGGAGGCATGTTCTGATTTTCTTTGGATTTCCTCCTCATTCTCTTCTTTTCCTTGGGTACTTCCACCATAAAAGTTTTCAATAGTCACCTTTTTCCCTTTTTTCCTGGAGGCTTGATTTTGGGCCATGTGAGCCATCCCTTTGGTGGTTTTATTCCCTTTTCCTTTTTGGTCTGGGGTCTGGGTGATATGGACGTGTTTTCTGTGAATTTAGGTTGCCTCAGACTAGTTCTTCCTAGCCTCCTAGGTTTCTTAGAGCGCTGGGCCCCTGATCACATCCAAACTGCCCAGGTGTTCAGCTCCGCCCAGATAATCAGCGTGTGGTCTGCCGCGGTGTTTAGCTCCTCCCAGATGCTCTGCGCAACCTCCCCAAATAAGGCTCTGCAGTTGGTGCTCAGTGCCAGGTTCTCCTGTGAAACCGCTCTGAGATGTTGTTTCCTGGCAGTCCTCAGATCCCAAGGACCCTGGAGTGCCCCCCCACCCCCAACAGAGATGTTCCCCACTCACTTGCTGTCCCGGTGAGCGCTCCAGTAGCTCGCTCTCGTTTGGTGGGGGAGGTGTGTATGGGGGGGGGCGCGGGGGGGGGGGGGGAAGGACGGCTCAGTTCATGTTTCTGTGCAAGCTTTTCCTCTTTCTTATTATAGTATGGAAATGTTCAAACCTAATGTACCTTCGCCTCTGTGGGGTACTGGGGAGTCCTGTTCTACCTAAGGTGATTTTCATACTCCTTTGATGTAGTCTATTTCGTTCGGTGCCGGGGAGAGGAAGCGTGTGGCGTCTAGATTGCAGCCATGATTACCCAGAAGTTGCCCCCAATATGTTTTAAGGCACTGTGATGGTAATACAAAGAAATACACTCACAATCTAATAGAAAAAACACTATACAAAAAAAAAAATGTGTTTACATTCCCTATCCCTATCCCTACCCCTTGCATTTGGAATCTTTGAAATCTAAAATGGTCTGATCGAGGCAGGTCCTGGTAGCTATACTCTGTACCAGGACTGAAATGCCTTCAATTTAGGAAGTTTCTCATAAAGGAGTCATTGAATTTTTCAGTCTGCATGCAGACTAGAAAGGGTAAGCCTTCAGAACTGATGATTAAACATGATTGAGCTATTAGGAACACAGAGTTTAACATATTAAAACTGAAATGTATTTCAAAGGGCACATGAATATGCCATAAAATGCCACAAATACCATTTAGCACTGAACATACATGAACTATTATTAATGTTATTTCTATAAAAACCTTACCAAGTTAACTGTCAAAAAAAGATCATTAAGGAAATAATTTAATCCATTGAATGGCATTTTAACTATCTACTCACAATAGGATATAATATGGCAATTATCATTCTTTTAAACTGTAATTCTTTTGATAGAACACAAAGGGCAATTAACAAATGAAAACAAAGTTTACTCAAGCTGAGCTGCTATTAAAAGCTTGCAGTGCATGAATAAAAAGAGTGTGATTATAACTTCCTTTTTTTGCTTTCCTACATGCTCACTTTCTCCCCACCCCCTTAAAATACCATATAGCTTTTATGCCTTTCAAACATCTATTCTTAATTATACCTACTGCACCAGGGTCAATCTATAGGGAGCTATGAATAATAACAAGATGTGTCTTCCCAACTCACAAGAGAGCACTTTGTTTAAATCTTACTAGGCAAAGACTTAGAGAGTCCATGCTGTTTGTGTGATGAATTAATTCTTGGTTTATGTTTCTCTCTTTTACATATTCCTAAATTATGTTCTTATTTCATCTCTTCTTAACCTTTCTTTCTGATATGTCAAAACTTATCATTTCATTCCTCAGTAGACTATGAACTATATCCACTTGTCATTCTGTTAGGTCATTAATATATTGTACCTGTTTAGGGCAACTTGTTAGGCAAGTTTGTTTGTTTGTTTTGTTAGGCAACTTAGGTTTTCTTTTCTTCTCTGGGCAGAACACCTCCACATAAGTTTCTGTGTAATTTTTCTGTATTGTCTCTGCTACATATTTCAAAACTACACAGAGGAAAACATGAAAGTCATGTAATAATAATACTGCTGAAATAATCTTGTCTTCTAATCAAGAACCACATTTATTTTAATCACTAAGCTACCAGGCACTTAGTTACTCATTCATTCTATTTAAAATTCACTAATGTACATTAAAATAAATTAAAAATGAATCTTACTTAGCACTTCCCAAGGTTTTGATAATATTTCTTATTTTTAAAATGCTACTTTCTATTCTAGTAACGATTCTAAAACAATTGAGTTTCGAAGACAAAGGAAACAGGTAAGTGATTTTGCTCATCGTCACCTAGCTAGGAAATGTCAGTGGCAAGATCTGAACCCAGGTTCTTCTAACTCCAGACCTGGCACTCTATCTACTCTCCCTATTTTTAAATTTTGCTTAATGTGTGAAGAAATTTATTACTACTACAGAGACTTTCTGTAGTAGTAATAAATTTCTTCACAAAAGGAACCAAGTCTCACAATTTTGTAAGACTATAAATCTGTTTTGAACATAATATGATAGTTTTGAAATGTTGGTTCCCAGATTGGAGAAAGGAATTCATAAATAAAATAAATTAAAGCATGTTCATTGATGAAAACTATTTAAAAACACAGAAATGGCTTTATTTCAGAGAGGCAAACTAAATTAAAAGCTAACATATTTAAGGGGAACTCCTAATTCATTGTTTATTCCAGAGAAGAATTTGTTCAATCCTAACTCTCCATCCTGCTTCTTGGAATCAGTGTCATAAATGGGTCTTTGTATTGCTTTGAAGATTTTTAACTCCATTTTTCTCCACTCTTAATTCTCACCATTCTCTGTCTTCAAACAGGAATAACGTATTTCAATTCAATAAAATGTAACATTTTGTAAAAAAAATAATATGATTCAGATAGTGCAGTCAGTGGCTTTTGGAGGGGGAACAAATATAAATATTATATTTAACCCTCATTGAAGAATGTATAATCTAATAACCTAAATAACTTAAAAATTATTCATAATGAAGGAGATAAATATAAAGAAAAATTGAAGCAAAATGAAAATCTGAGAATAATAGAAGGCTTTATGGGGCTCCTGAGTTGAACCTTGCAAATAAGTACCATAAAATAGATCTGCAATAAAAAAGATCATCTTTAAGATATAACCTTTTTCATTTCCCTAATTTGCTAAATCTGGTTTTTGCCTTCTATAAATAAAGGTATTAGGAGGAGTTTGGTAATCTCCCCTCCTGCCTTCCAATCAGAGAAGACAAGAAGTAAGGAAGGTGATGTCATTCTGGACTTGAGTTAACAGTGATGAAAAGGAAAGGGTGTTTTTGTTCCATTGGCCAAAAACAGAGAGGGCAGAAGATGACGAAACTGAACTAAACTCTGAAGATACCAACAAAGTTAAACAATAGTTCCTATTCTTAGGGAGCTCAAAGTCTAATATGTGGAAGAAAACATGTTAATAGCAATAATGTACAATATTTAGCTTAATATGGTTTATTATCAGCAATGCAGTGATCCAAGAAAACCCGAAGGGACTCATGCTGAAAAAAAAGCTATCTTGGGGCAGCTAGATAGCTCAAAAGGTAGAGAGCCAGACCTAGAGATGAGAAGGATGGGAGGTCCTGGATTTAAATTTTCCTCAGATACATCCTAACTGTGTTACCCTGGGCAAGTGATTTAACCCTGATTGCCTAGTCCTTATCACTCCTCTGCCTTGGAGCTGATACTTAGTATTGGTTCTAAGACAGAAGATGGGGGTTTAATATTTTTTTAAACCCTTACCTTCCATCTTGGAGTCAATACTGTGTATTGGCTCCAAGGCAGAAGAGTGGTAAGGGCTAGGCAATGGGGGTCAAGTGACTTGCCCAGGGTCACACAGCTAGGAAGTGGCTGAGGTTAATATTTTTTTTAGAAAGAAAAAAAGCTATCTATTGCTATAGAAGAAACTGATGGAGTTTGGATGAAGACAAAAGTGAACTGTTTTTCACTTCATTTATTTCATGAGTATTTTTCTCATATAAGTAGTATGTGTCTTCTTTAACAACATGATGAATATGTTTTCCATGATAATAATACAAGTATAACTCATATCATGTGATCTGTTGGATGGTGGAGGGGAGAGGGGTAGGAAAAGGGGAGAGAACAGGGATTACAAAATGTCACAAAATGATAATTCAATTATATCGACAAGTAATTGAGAAAATAATAAATTAAAAAAGAGTGAAAAGCCAAAATAATTAAATATATGTAATAGGAAAAAAAAGATGACAACAACTATGTTAACAGTAAGATAAATGTAGGTAAAATTGGGTTTGTCCTGGAAAGAAGGTGCTAAGTCCTTTTAACCTGTAGATCAGGCCAGTCACCAGATGATCCTATGACTACATGTCAGCTCTGGTTTAAACCTGTATATTTTCATGATATATGTATATATATATATATATATATATATATATATATATATATATATATATATATAATCTTGATGTATACAGCTATTTTAATTACAATTGTTGAGAGTCAGTATGTGATATGGATAGAATACTGGCCTCAAACTATAAAAAGTCTGAGTTCAAGCAACACACTGGCTGTTCCTCAGTTGAGAGACTCTCAGTGAATTAGGCTCCTGAATTGTAAGCAGCCCAGGACTGATGAAAGTTAGGTTCTTCCCTTGAAAATTCACAAAATACTCATATCAAAAGTCAAGTTCTTATCCTCATCTTTATCCTACTCTGCTCCCTAAAAAATAATAAAGATTAAACAAAATTAAAACAGTTTATAGCATGAATCTAAACCATTTTAATTAATGTCATAAATGGAGTTAGCAAATAAGAACAATGTATTTTGTGGACTGAATGAGAAGATACATTAGAGAAAGGAGGAATGAGATAGGGAAAGACAGGAATATGTGATATATCCTCCTTATGTCTATAGTAAAGAATGAAGGAAAAGTAACTCCTATAGTATCTCAGACTGGAAGAATAAAGAAGAATGGGTGAGGTGGAAAATGGTTTGCTGACTCTCATCCAGTATTTATTATTCGGCACAAATTCAAATTCAGTATCCTACTCCAGATAATCATCAACTGAATAATGTCTTTTTGTTATCCCCAAGGGTGACAAGTGGTTAGGAAACCTATTCAGATTTCCTACTGTGAGTGAATAATGCGAAGAACATTCTTCAGTGTAATTCAGTTCACTACATATCACTACATAAAGCAGACCCAAATTTCCAAGTAACCAGATTAAAAATATTCTTGTTCTTTAGATTATATGAAGAAAAAAATATATACACATTTGCCAGAAAAAGCTAATTAAAGGTTACATGATTTTTTCTTCCCATTTAAAAATGGGTCATCATCTGTACAGTAGCCACAACAAAGAATGATTTCATCAATATTCTGGTTCTCTGTCTCTCTGTCTTTGTCTCTCCCCCCCCCCCTTTGTCTCATTCTGCCTATCTCCCTCTCTCTCTTCATCTCCATCTCCCTATTATATGTAGAGAAAGAGAAGGAGGCTAAGTGGGAAAGAAGGATGAAGACAGAAGGAGAGAGGACAAGGGAAAGAAGGGTTAGGAAGAGGAACAGTAGAAAGTGGTAAAGGAAAAGGGAGAATGTAAAGAGAGTGAGAGAATGAATATCATAGTAATATGTCTTATTGAGGACACACTAATATTCTTGTTAGTTTTATTTGTTTTTTCCCCCCTCTCACAGTTATTGTGTCTCTATGTACTTTGATAACTTAGTTTTTTCTTATATAATCTTATGTATTTATACAATTCTTGGGCTGTTTTCTATTACTGGATCTGTTAGCCTATAAGAATTTCCATTTCAGGGATATGTGGAGGAACTAGGCAGCAAAATAATTTATGTGGAGTTATTTGCCATTTAAATAAATTATTTGGCTTATTTTCTTTTTCTGAAAAAAAAATTCACTTAATCTCACTCTTTTTGGAAAATTTTAAGTTTCATGAGACTATCTGTTTTTTTTTTTTTCCCTGGGAAAATCTTAAGAATAATAGAGATAAAGGAATTCAGTGAAGCAGCATCTAAAATCTATTATTGTCTGACAAGCAAAAAAATATTTTTCTTCTATCTCTTTAGCTTATCATTTATAAATTGACTAACAATTTACTTTGGGATGATTGAATATTTTCTGTTGATAAGATATTAATAAGATGCTAATTTCTGTGAAAAGTAGAGTAGCATTCTGTTTTTATTTTTGTTTTTAAAATAAACATTTAGGTGTTGCTGTCTCATAGGATTTAAACCCAAAAGGCAACTTTGAGAAAATAGTCTATATTTTTTAAATTACAGAGGAGAAAACTAAGGCCAAGAAAGGCTAAGTCTTTTAACCAGAGGAAACACAAGTATTGAAAATTACGATTGGAATTTTTTAAGTGTCATAAAATTTTAACTGCTCTTAGTGCTTCATTTCCCATGGCTTTATCCACTGAGTTATATATTTTAGCACCATCATGAGTTTACCTGAATAACCCCAATGATTCTCAAGGTATAGAAGGCCTAGTTATGCCTTGGGGAAATTTCTGCCCTCTCTTGATTAATATACTCCTGTCTAGGAAATAAGGAAAATAACCACCTTTCAACACCTATGAAATTGATATTAAATATGTAGCTACAACCATATTGCTAGAAATATTATTTAAAAAAAATTTTGGGGGAAAAGCAGCAATTATTTAAAGTGAAGATTTTAGTCTCAGAGAAAATAATGATAGTGATGTCAATCAAAATTTTATATTAAATGTTTCCTTTGTGCCTAGAATTGGGTTAATAAGAGCTAGGGATATAAAATAAAATAAAATATAAACAGTCCCTCTGTTCAAAGCATTAACATTCTAATGAGAGCAACAATATATACCCACATAGGATATATATAAAATACATACAAAATAGATATTGTAAAGTAAATCCTTGTATGGGATGGTTATGATTGCTAGGAGTATCAAGAAAAACTCCCTCAGAAGATTGCACTTGAGCAGAGCTTTGAATGGATACAGGAATTCTAGGGCTGAGCATAAGGGGAGGGAAAGCATTCCAAGGTTTAAGTTAAGCTGTTCTATTCAGGCCTTTTTTTATTTGGAAACTTTAATAATGGTAAGAAGAAAGAAAAAAGAATGTATTTGTATGGAGAAAGATTTATGTTTATTATCAGAGCATGTAAGATATTGCTGTTAACATAGATGAAGTTTTATTTATAAAAGCATTATAAAGATAATTTTGTTTTGATATATACTGCTTATGTATATGAAAAAGGAGAGAAAAACTTGCTACCTCATGTAACATGGACGCATTTATAAATGAGATTATGTTCATCTCAATTTGCTTTTTTCTATTTCTCATATGTCCTCATATTTCTATTTTAGTAATCAATATGTACAAATGAGAAAGGGATAATGCATAATTTACATTTCTATATCATAATCCTACTATTTGCAGGAAATCTTACAAGAAAATGTTCTATTTTTTTAAGTCTTTTTATTCCTAGTGCTCAACAAAATGTTATTATAATAGGTATTCAACATATTTAATGCAAATGTAAGATTTAATTTGCAATAATTCAAGTATTATTTTTAAAGCTTATTTGACAAAACAGATCATAGTTTTTAGGGTAACAGATTCTAATTACACACAGAATTCTCTTAATTTAAAAATAATTGTTTTTTATTTATGTTATTAAATATTCCACAATACATGTAAAAAATAACACATTAAAAATGAGTTCCAAATATTTTCCATTTTTTCTGAATCTCTCACCCTTTGAAGAAGGAGTTTAATATTGACTTTATATATGGAATCATGTGAAACATATTTCTTTATTGGCTATGTTGCCAAAAAAAAATAAAACAATTAAAAGAAAGTGAAAAAAGTGTGCTTGACTGCATTCAGAATTCAACTGTTTTTCTCTTGAGGTGGTTAGCATGTTTCATCCTGAATCCTTTGGAATTGCCTTCGATCATTGTCTTGATCATAGTGTTTTACAGTTGATCATCCTTAGAATATTGCTGTTACTGGGTCCAGTGTTCTCCTGGCTCCTCTCACTTTACTTTGCATCAGTTCATATAAGCTTTCCAAGTCTTTTCTAAAACTGTTCATAATCCATTAAATGCCCAATTTTTCCTTAAAGGAATATACTTGGTTTGCTCATATATTGTTCTTGGTTGTAATCCTAGCTCTTTTGCCTTATACAACATGATATTCTCAGCCTTCTTCTCCTTTAATATAGTATCTACTGTGATTAAAGGATGGAAAGGTTTGCAATTTGCAAAACTGTGCAAAAACTGAAAAGTGCCAACCTAGGTATGATTGACAGTGGCATGTGACCAAAGGTCACATGGGAGCCTGAGCTGGAGGATCTGGGAAGATTCCATCTTGCCCCAAGGGATTTTTCTTCTGGTCTCCTGAGGAAGTTGAGAGGAAGGTATCAAGAGGATTTCCCTGTGTTGAACGGAGGAAGGGTTCCTGAATCTAGCTGCTGGCAGCATTCAGTCTCACTTCTTCATCAGGACTTGCTTGGAACTCTAACAACAATAGATCCTGGCTCCAACTGATTTTGGACCCCTGCTGTGATATTTGGGTATTTTGTTAAGTTCTTTAGTTTTAGTTTAGTAACCTAGTTAGCATAGTTAGATTTTTTAAAAAAGAATAAGCATAAGTAAATCCCTATGCCCTTATTCCTTTCCCTTCCAAAACAATAAAGTAGATTTTTATATGTTTTTTTCCTCTTGTGTTTCCCTTATCTAAAATCCTATCCTAACACTACTAAGTCTTGGTGATCCTTGTTTTGGTGCCACAATATTTTAATGTGTTTTTTTCTTAATGCTTGAAAATTTTTCTTTTTTATCTGGGAGCTATGGAATTTGGATCCTAGAGGAACTCCAAGAGACTTATGACTAAACAAAAATCTCTGCCACTACAGAAGGAAGAAATAGAGTCCTAATACATATTGAAGCTTATAATTCTTCATTTTATTTCCTCCATGAATTTTCTCTACTGTTAGTAATATTTGTTTAGTTTCACATGATTAGCATGTAAATATGTACATATATTTTATGGTAACACATTTACAACCTATCATATTACTTGCTTTTTGAGGAATACAGGATGGTTCTGAGGGAGGAAGAGAACATGAATTCCAAAATTTCAGAAAGCAAAGATGAAAAATTATAACTATATGTAATCTTAAAAAATAAATAAAAAGGGAGTTGAAAATAATTGATAGTAAGACAGAGAGTAAGGGTTTAAAAAAAAATAAAAGAAAATATCCTATATGGTCATCCAGCCTACTGGTGTCCAATTGAAAAAAGAAATCTAGCTACCAATCTGTACAGAAGAATATGTGTGGGCTACATATATCTTATACATACATATCCTAGTACATATAGTTCTTAATTTTAAAATGTAACATTATGATTGTGTTTCATTTATTTTGTTAAGAATTGGTAAACTTGAAAAAGTGGGGATAACAATCAAAACTGCTATTCTTTAGTCATGCTGGAATTCCATGTACCCTTGATACATATACAATATTACAAATATATAAATGAGAAGGACAGTATTCAATAGAACCATTAAATAAATTATATATTATTGACCTCTAGCAATTACAAAATTATATCAAAATGATTTACATATTTCTCAATGACTTTTTTAAAAATTCACCATGTGCAGAGGCAGAAAAACTTTCCAAATAAATATGGAAAAGCAAAAATATTAAGTGCATTCTTTATTGAATAAAATGAAATGAAATTATATTAAATTAATAACTTTTGCAAAAAGATTAAAAAGAATGAGATGCTAAAAATCTAATAATAAACAAATGGTGAGGTAAAGAATACATTCTAAAAATAATAGAATATAATTCATCAAAGAAAATGATAACAAACAGGAAAGTGAAAGAAAGAAAAGAAGAAAGGGGAGAGAGAGGAGGAGGCAAAGAAAGAGAAGAAAAAAAGGAAGGTTAGTTAATCATATTACTAAAATTTTATAGGAAGTCAGAATCAAGTAGGAGCCCCCCTACACCAGTAATGTTTTATTGTATTTCTTTACCAGTTAAATGTAGAAGCAATTTTTAACATTTATTTTCTGACCTAAGTCCCTTTGACAGGACAACTTGAAGTTCTCCTGGATCCTTGCATTGCTGATAATAGTTAAGTCATTCACAGTTGATCATCATACCATATTGGTGTCATTGTGCACAGTGTTTTCCTGGTTCTGCTTACTTCACTTTGCACCACTTCATATGTCTTTCAGGTTTTTCTAAAATTGTCCTATTTATTATGTCTTATGGTATGACAGTATTCCATTACAGTTATATACCACAACTTGTACCAAGCTCAATTTATGGGTATCTCCCAAATTTCCAATTTTTTGCCACCATAAAAAGAGATGCTATAAATATTTTAGTAAAAGCAAGTCCTTTTCCCCTTTCTTTGATCTTTTAGATATTCAAATGCAGTATGAGTATTGCTGAATTAAATTGATACATAGCTTTAAAGCCCTTGCATATGGCTCCAAATTGCTCTCCCAGGATGGTTCCCACTCTTGCCATGACATTGCTATCCTTCCTTCCTTCTTTCCCATTTTATATAGTCATACTGTAACACTACTTCATGCTGATCATGCCATTAAATAAAACTCTAAACTATTTCTAACTATCCACTGAAAATAATCATGATCATACTATTTCTTTTATGTCTTCTAATTGTATATTTGATTTACTATTTTTTATATATCCAAATGCCCTTATTATACTTCAGTTTCAGGAGATTTACAAATATTATCCCATTAGATCCTCACAACAACATATATTATTATTATTATTGGGTAGATATAATTATTATCCCCATTTTGTAGGTGAGGAAACTGAGATAGACAGATGTTAAGATGTTTGCCCATGGTCACACAGGTAGTGTCAGAGTCTAGATTGAAAACAGGTCTTCCTGAAGAAAAAGCCTATTACTCTACTACTGTACTACCAGGATCTGCTTCTGTTTGAGTTTGACACCACTGGAAAGGACCTCTAAGAGCACTTCTAGTTCCAGTTCTATGATTCATTGTTCCTAAACCAACTCTCTTTAAAAACAACCATTAAACCAAAACAGTGTTTATATACTATACTCTTCCTCTCTTTCCTACTCTCTGTTTTTGTTTTTATAATCCTTACCTTCCGTCTTGGAGTCAATACTGGGTATTGGCTCCAAGGTAGAAGAGTGATAAGGGCTAGGCAGTGGGGGTCAAGAGACTTGCCCAGGGTCACACAGCTAAGAAGTGGCTGAGGCCAGATTTGAACCTAGGACCTCCCATCTCTAGGCCTGGTTTTCAATCCACTGAGCTACTCAGCTGCCCACCCCCCCACTCTCTTTTTTATTTCCATCTATAGGTTTATGATGGAATGCTGAGATTGTTTTAGAAGAAGACATATGGCAGGATTGGACTTATTTCTCAGAACAGGAAGATGTAACAAAGGTGCTTTTTTTTCTATTCTTAGGTTAGCATCCTTGAAATTGATGTTTTGCTTTAGATGAAAAGGGAAAAGAATAAGCATTAAATTGCATTTTCTTAAACCTTTTGAAATTTTTTTCCTTAACAATGCTGTTTCATGAAATAACTATTTCATGTATCTTATAAAAATTAGAGTCTTCTGAATTTTGGGTACAGGAAAAAATTGTGAAACAATTTAGATAAGTTAGAATATAAAATATCATAGAAGAAAAGCAATCCTTCCAATGAATATTGAAGTTTCTATTCAATTCACAATGAAAATATAGTTCTTGACACTTTTGAAGTCTGCTAATTTTTGTACTAACATCATTGAGATCACTCAGCATGCAAAGGCAAGAATCCAGAAATAACTCATCTTTCAGATTTACAATGACCCTGACTCTTGCCTGATGCTCTCATGACAGGAAACCACTTCAACATTGATGAATGGCACTACTTTAATAATCTGAAATAGCTATTAAATCCATGTAATTAAGACCGCTATGGAAAACTTCACCTCATTCAGTGACTCTACTATTTTTCCACAGCTGGGAAGTATTGTGCAAAGAACACTTTAGCAACAAAATCCTGGATTCATATTTAACTATAGAGTTAACACATTTGTCATATAAACAGAAAAAAGTTTCATAATTTCCCTTCCTTGTTTTTCATGCAAATTATTTTTTACCCAGGAACATTCAGTTGTATCTAAAGGCAAAAAATATTGGTCAAAGAGATGAGTAAGGATTTATGACAGTTTAAATACATTTACAGCAGTGACTTTCTTATTACATACACATAGAGTTAATTTATATAAAAGAGATCTATTCTTTTAAAAAAGGTATTTGTCAACTATTCTTATTTCCAGTTAAATGATTTTTGTCCAAGAAGTTTCAAAGTTCTCTGATTTTCCACCTAGTAATATTTTATTATTCAAATATATTTTTTAAAAATTTTCTAGTAATTTATTTGAAATTAATGTTCAATATAGCAATGACCTTTAGAATCACTGCTAAGACTATGAAGTAATAAATATAATGATATTTTGATTTCCCAGTTTGGGCATTTGGAACCAGATTTTAAAAAGTTTGGATAGTCCATGCTTTCTAATTAAAGCAAATTGTGTTCAAAACAATGTTCATTAATTGTGCTTAGAACTAATAGCTGTACTTTTGTAAGTAAAAACAATCTAAAATAATTCAGCTAATTAAATATTTACAGAGATAAAAAGCATATCAAAATAAATTGGTCAAAGCTTATAAATGAATCAGTCTTTTAAAGAATAGTATGAAAAGTATATCCATGGATTAAAGTAATCAAATCATAGTATCTGCCAAATAAATCAGATGATGTTGGAGCAAACAATAATTATTTGTTTTCAATAATATTCAAATAATTAAATAATTAATGACACTCATAGAAATCTATTATTTAAGTCTACAGTCAAATTTAATTCATTAAAATCTTTACTGAGCTTCTATTTTGTGCTAAAAACTAGGAATACTAATGTTTAAAGTAACTATTTAAGATTGTGAGATGGGATAAATATTAGAAGCAATTTAGTTGAAGCCCCTTATTTTATAGATGAAAGAACTCAGATTCAGAAAGTGACGATCCAGAATCACTCATGTGAGTAGCAGAACTGAAAATAGAAACCAGGTCTTCAGATGATAAATATGGTATTATTTTCCATTATAATCTATTTTGATTACTAATAATGAAATGTACTCAGATCAATGCAAGACTTGTACTCCCAGACAATAACTGGATGCTATACATATTCTGAGGATAATAATTGTAACTGAAAGGATTGTGGCTTCTCATATTGTCATTCCTACTACTCTTTCTATAGCTACACCAATATCCTTCCAATTATCTTTCAACCAGTTTAATTCTAGTAACTTTAAGACACGGGTTTTAATGAGAAAATATAACTAAAATAGTTGCTATAAAATGCTTTTCCCAATCTAGAGGTATGCTTTCTCCTTGCACAATCAAAGTCCTTTTGGAGAGGGAACCCAGCAGAATGGTAATGATGTATGTCCATAGAGAATCCATGTGCCAAAGTTGTACATCCCAGCTCTGGACCCTGGAATTATTTTTCTCCCTTTGTAGAATTGTCATAAAGTTTCTCTTTTTTGACACTGAGCTGTTCTGCTGCTGCTGATATGTTTTCCCTATTTCATTCTGCAATAGTTCCAGGGAAGAGCAAGGTGCCACTTGTCACCCAACTGCTATCAAGTTTCCTTACTTGGTTTGACTGTTGCTGGCCAAACTACTCGATGTCAGCCTAATAATCTTTTTAGATCTTACAATGCCCACAAGGTCAATGCCTGGGGATATGTGTCTTCAGATCCTACTTGGCTTCTTACCAAAACATGTTATAGCTTTTAGTGGACTCTGCTCTCCAGTATAGTTGCTGACAACGGCTAATGATACCTCAGGATCTCTTAAATTTACATCATTCTTCAGGCACTCCAATCTCAGAATCTTTGTTCACTGAAGTACAGATTAAAACACAAAAGAAAACAGTAGACCTTAGCCCATGGAAACATAATGTCTGGTTGTGGGAGTGCAGCTAACTGTCCCTACCTTACCAGTAAGCCCAAAGCAGTTCTTTACAATGCAAGCCACCAAGTAAAGAGAAGGAGAGAGAGACAGATCATCCCTTTTATATACACACTAAATTCTGGCTCAGATTCTCTGAATGACCATTTTTTCCTTCTTCACAGCACATTAGACTTCTTTACATCACATAGTACCAACTCCTCAGAAAAAGGTATTTGGAAGTAGCTTACCGAGGATTCTATTTTGTTGGACTTGAAGTAGGCAAATAATCACTTGGAACAGTTCCTGGCAAATAGTTCCTGGCAAAATTGACTGACAAACTGGCATGCTTTGAGTAAAATAACTAAGATGAGAATCCATACATGTATAGCAAAGACTAGGCCAGTTCCTTTGGCCATTACAATACAAGTATAGCTTTTGTTTCAGAAGCCTAATTAAAAAAAAAAACACAAACATTGTCATCTCATAGGAGTAAAGAAACTATGAGGTCAGTGATGATAGTAGTGGAGAATTCTGTGAAGACTCATCATTGAGGAGCCTGTTTTCCTCTTATTGCTGAAGAGAAACTGAATCATATATGAAGAGTATAAAAAAATGACTTATTTTTAATGAACCTGTTATCATAAACTCTTATCTTGTAACGAGGATCCAAAGATTTTTTGTTGGCCTTAATGATGAAGTATTTTAGGAGAAATTAAGAAACTAAAAGGACCTTTTCATTTGGGGTAATGAGTGAAGAAAGACTTCATGAATGTGACAGCTATGGGTAGTCCCTGAAAGAAGAGAAAAAAATAGCTAAAAATGAGAAAGGAGAACTTTCTAGGAACACATTAACAATTCTATCTTCACAAATTAGAAAAAAGGTTCATATTCATTTTATGTCATGATTGTCAATTAAAGTCTGTCAAAGTCTCTTATTCCTTATTTGCTTCCTGATTTCTTCATTCTTTAATGTCTTTTTTTTTTTACTTAGTTCTAATGAGTTTCTCTAGCCCACTCCCCTGGATTTGATTGACATGCTTGTAATATACATGCCCTTTTATTTTCATTCATCAAGTTTTTGATATGTATATAACAAACATTATTAAACGCATACTATGTGTCAGAAACTACACTAAGAGGTTTACAAATGTCATCTTATTTTATCCTCACAGCCATCTTATGAAGTAAGTGGTATTTTTTGTTCCCATTTTACCCTTGAGGTAACTGAGGCAAACAGAGGCTAAAGAACTTGTTCAGGCTCACATAGCTAGTATCTGAAGTTAAATCTTACCTAAGGTCCTCATTATTATTAGGTCCTTCTATCCACTGCATTATTTTAACTATTTTCTCATGGGGTCCCCCATTTTAATAATTCCCAGAATGTCTTATGACATCTCCTAGCTATGACCAAGAAAATTCCAAATACCCTATCTTTGTGGTGAGCTCTTTAAGAAGATCATATGCATTACAAATAAATGTAAGGCATTATGCTTGGGTTAAAAAAACAACAACAATAACAAACACACAAAGATAGTATGACATGTCTATAAAAGCAACTTATGTGAAAAATACCTCAGAGTTTTAGTGAACTAAGTGTTCAGTCTGAGTTAATGGTGTGGAGTGATAGACAAAAGATCTAATGTAATTTTAGACTGGCTTAATGGAAGTATAATTTCAAGTATGAGGGAAAGTCCTTTAAACTCTGGCCTGGTAAGACTTCATCTGTCAATCAAACAACAACTAACTCCTTATAATATATAGGTGACCAAATGCTCTGAAAAGCAGATAGATTTGAAACAAAGATCTGAGTTCAAGTCCAACCTTTGATACCTAAATTATGTGATCCTAGGGAAATAATTTAACTGTTCAGTGTTTTAGATAATTAAATTCTGTAAGTTGTCAAGAAGTTGCCCACCTACATCATTATGGGTAATTTCCTCACGGAGGGGTTTCCTATACCAATGAAAATCATAGTTGTAGTCTTTATCCTCAGAGGTATAAGGAATTGTGCAAGATGCTGAAAGTACCAACACAGAAGTTATAGAAACTCAAGAGACTTTAAGGAGTTTACATTTGCCTATAATACTGTATTCAATTCAGGGCTCAATGCCTTAGAAATAATATTGACAAATTGTTTGATGTCCATTAAGAAAAATACTTTTATTCTTATTTATTATTATTTCAAATTATGTTAATACAACTTTAAATAATTATCTTCTAACAATTTTCAAGCCAAATTCTCTCACTCCCTTATTAGTCTCCCCCTTCCCAAGATGACAAGTAATATGATATAGGTTGTACATGTGTTATGATACAATACATTTTGACATATTCATCATGATATGAAAGAGGACACATATCTCTTACTTAAGAAAAATATTCAGGAGGGAGATAAAGTAGAAAACAGTATGCTTCAATCTATATTCACACTCTATCATTTCTTTCGGTAGGGGTGGATATCCTATTTCATCATTTGTCCTTGAAGTTGTCTTAGATCCCTTCATTGCTGATAATATAGTTCAGTCATTCACAGTTTATCATCATGCATTATTGCTGATAGTGTGTATTATGTTCGCCTGGTCCTGATCACTTCACTTCACATCACTTCATATAAATCTTTTAAAATTGTTTGGTTTCTTTTTGTGAACATCCTCTTCATCATTCTTATGGTGCAAATGTATTCCATTGCAATCACATACTACAACTTGTTTAGCCATTCCCCAATTGATGGACATCCTTTCAGTTTCTAATTCTTTGTCACCATTAAAAGAACTCCTATGGAACCCGGAGAACATTATACACAGAGACTGATACACTGTAGTACAATCAAATGTAATGGGCTTCTCCATTAGTGGAAATGCAGTGATCCTGAATAACTTGGAGGGATCTATGAGAAAGAACTATCCACATTCAGAGGAAAAACTGTGGGAGTAGAAACACAAAAGAAAAACAACTGGTTGAATACATGGGTTGAAGGGATGTGGTTGAGGATGTAGACTCTAAATGAACATCCTAATGCAAACATCAACAACATGGAAATAGGTTCTGATCAAGGACACAAGTAATACAAAATGAAATTGCATGTTGGCTGTGGGAAGGGTGGGTGGAGGGGAGGAAGGGAAATAATGTAATTATTGTAACCAAGGAATGATGTTCTAAATTGACTAAATAAATTAATTCAAATAAAAAATAAAACAGGAAAAAAAAGAACTGCTATGAATACTTTTATCCAGTTAAGTCCTTTCCCCCTATCCTTCATCTCTTTAGAATACAGAGGCAGTAGTGGTATTTCTGGGTCATATTCTTTTGGGCTTCTTTTCCAAATTGTTTTCCAGAATAGTTATTTCAGTCCTGAGTTCCATCAACTATACATTATTATCTCAATTTTCTCTTAATCCCTCCAACAGTTATCATTTTCTTTTTTTTTTTCTTATTAGTCAGTCTCATAGGTATGAGGTGGTACCTGCGAGTTATTTTAATTTAGATTTTTCTAAGTAATAGTTATTTGGAACATTTTTTCAGATGACTAAAAATAGTTTTAATTTATTCATCTGAGAATGGTCTGTTCATATCTTTTGACCTTTTAGCAATATGGGAATGACATATTCTTATAAATTTGACTTAATTCTACATATATTTGAGAAATGTGGCCTTATCAGAATCTCTTCCTATAAAAATTTACTCTGTTGTTTTTCTTCTAATTTTGACAGCATTGGTTTTGTTTGTGCAAAAGATTCTTAATTTATTGTAGTGAAAGTCATCTATTTTTACATCTTATAAAATTCTCTGTTTTGTTTGGTCATGATTTTCCCCCCTTATATATAGATCTGAAAGGTAAACTATTTTATACTCCCCTAACTTGTTTATAGTTGCATGCTTTATTTCTAAATTATGTATCCATTTTGATGTTATCTTGGTATATAGCATGAGATGTTGGTATATGTCTAGTTTTTGCAATACTGTTTTCCAATATTCTTGGTAGTTTTTGTCAAATAGTGAATTCTTCTGAAAGTTGGGATCTTTGGGTTTGTCAGACACTAGGTTACTGGAGTCATTTACTGCTGTGCAGTGAGTACCTAATCTGTTACAATGATCCATGACTCTCTTTGTCAGGCACTATTAGATTGTTTTGAAGATTGCCACTTTATAATTCAGTTTGAGATATGATTGAGTATTTATAATTCAGTTTGAGATATGATTGAGTGAGGCCCCCTTTCTTCATTTTTGCCCATTGATTCTCATGATATTCTTGGCCTTTTGTTCTTCCGCTAAATTAAAAATTTTTTTTCTAGATCTATGAAATAATTTTGGGTAATGTGCATGGCATTGAATAGTTAAATTAATTTAGGCAGAAATTTCATTTTTATTGTAGTGGTTCTGGTTATCTATGAAAAATTAATATTTTTCCAGTTGCTTAGTTCTAATTTTGTGTTGAAATTGTTTTGTAGTTGTATTGATATAGTTCCTGAATTTGTCTTGTCAGTTATTTAATATTTTCTACAGTTATTTTAAATGGGATTATTCTTTCTATCTCTTGTTGTTAGATCTTATTGGTAGCATAAAAAATGCTGATGATTTATGTTGATTTATTTATGTCCTACAAATTTGGTAAATTTATTAATTGTTTTGATTAATTTATTGCTTGATTTTCTATGTATACTGTGATAACATCTGTAAAGAGTTGTAGCTTTGTTTCCTCATTGCGTATTCTAATTAAATTTCTTTTTCTTCTCTCATTGCTATAGTTAGCATTTCCAATACCATATTGAATAGTGAGGCATGCTTGCTTCACTCCTGATCTTATTGGGAAAAAAACATCTGTTTTATCTTAATTACAGATAATTCTTGCTGGTAATTTTAGGTGGATGATATTTGTCATTTTAAGGAATGTTCCACATGTTTCATTGTTTTCTAATGTTTTTGTATTTTTGTATTTGAATGTTGTATTTTGATAAAAGATTTTCTACTTCTATTGAGATAATGTTTGTTGTTTTTTTTTTAAATATGGTCATTTTTGCTGATTTTTCCTAAAACTGAGTCATATCTGCATTCCTAATATAAAACCTACCTTGTCATAGTATGTAATCATTGCAATATATTTCTTCAGTCTCCTTGCTAGCATATTATTTAAAATATTTTCATCATTATTCATTAGAAAGCTTGGTCTCACACTTTCTAAAGAAGAAATTGAGCATAAGGGAACACAAAATCTGCTTTGTGCTCAAATAATTCTCAAATATATTCATCACAGTGGAACAAATTTGTATTTTCAAAACAATGTTAAGGCAGAATTTACTATATTTGAATCCTAATTCTATCATGCATCATCATAGCAATTTCTCTCAATTAAATGTCATTTGTTAATTCTATAGACATGCCACTTATAATTTAATCCAAATAATTGATTAAAATGTTGAGTAGAACAGGACTGAGGACAGAGCCTTAAATAAATAATCTTACTAAGACTGACCCTCTCTGTTTGACAAACATTTATGAAACTGTATATGTATATTATATGTAAAGACCTATGTTGAGTACTTTGCTTGTAAAAAAGGTTATTTTTTTAAAGTGTGAATTCTAGTAAAACGACACCATTCATAGTTTCAGACAACTAGATATAAATCTCCCTATTTAAGTACTGTCATCAGTTGACATGCTGTCTTTAGTATAAATCCATATGAACACATTTTATATATTTAATATATATATATATTACATATACACATACAAACATTTTTGTCAAAAATATTTAGACAAATATGGGGAGGGATGGTTAGAAAATATTAGTGGTTTTGAAATATTTCAAGTTCCTTCTGATAGAAAAAATTCCACATTGCAGCCAAGAAGGCAAATTGGATTTTTAATTGTATTCAGAGAGATATAGCCTCTGGAATAAGAATATGGTAGCTACCTAAAGATTTATCTAAAGTATCACATTTAAGTTTTGGCAATACATTTTAGGAGAGGAATTAGCTGTCTGGTCAGCATTCAGAGGAGGATAACTATTGCAAACTCATGACAAATGAGTATTGTTTGAAGAAACTGGCCTAGAAAAGACTCAGGAGTACATAGTACTTGTATTCAGGTATATGAAAGGTTGTCATTTGGAAAAGGACTTATACTTATTCTGTTTGTCCCTAGTGGGCAGAACTAACAAATAGAAAGTGGAAGGAAGTTACAAAGAGGTAAATTTAAATTGGCTTCACAAGGTAAAGGAGGTTCCAATAATTAATACTCTCAAAAATTGGAATTTTATGCCTTAGGGGATGGTGAGTTCTCTCATCATCAGAAACCTTCAAGGAATAGCTGGGTTATGTTAAATATAGTGTAGGAATGATTCCCTTATGGATATGGGTTAGGTTAAATAGTACCAGAAATACTTGAAACATTGGAATTCTATAATTTTTAAACACTATTATGTCTTTCTATATTGTTATAAAGGTATGAGATATTTTGTAAAATACTTTACTGAAATGTATACTGATGCTATAAATCTACTTTTCTATTTACTCTGTTAAATAAAATAGGTTAGACTGTCATGACCTACTTGTTCCTAAGAACCAAGCTGGTAATTAATGACAATTTTTCTACCCCACCTTAATTGGGTCCGGAAAAATCTCTTTACTAATATGCTAGAATTTTTGAAGAAGTGACACCAAATTTAGAGGAGTTCAGTTCAAATTATTTACTGTTTTCCCATGTTAAAAATCAAGACATTTCCCTGGCGCCATTTCATTAACAATTTTCTTATTTACCATAATTCCTCAATTATCATCAACAGCTCTTCATACCTATTGGTTGAGAACACAGATAAGCCTAGAACTTCATAGTATCATCTTATGAATTCAAGTCCCAGAGTAAATTGCTTTATAGTTTTCTATTTACATGTGTAATGGACTCAATCCTATGTCTATATCCATAACTATGCTGAGCTCATAGCCACAATCCCTGTTTTCTTCTCACTTATGCAACAAACAAGATAACACCACACATTAGAGTGATGATTTAATGATTCCACTTGAATAGATGCTACTGATTACAAATTTGACATAATAACTACAAATAGAAATGGTCATGTTGCAATAGCAATATTTTCTTACTTCCCACAAGTAAGTGGAGTTAAATTGCCCTAAGGAAAACAAATGAAAGTTATTGGGAAAGATTATCAAGGGTTCTCTTTTTTTTTGGGGGGGGGAATGAAGTAGGTACTTGAAGGATCAGGTAAACAAATGTGAGAATGGAGAATAAGGAAGAAAAGCTAAAATTTTAATTCATTCTTGTAACTATTTCATTTACAGAAAAAAAGAAATTAAATGAGAACTCACATGTTTTCAATTCTATTCAGAAGGACAAAAGAGGAGAAAAAAGTATATTAGCTGAACTTATATACCTCCTATTCTTCATCTTAAAATGTAAGGAAAAAGTAATAGGCAGAAAATATCTGTATTCAGCAGAAAAGAGAAGCCAAGAGTGTGCATTTAGTTTGGGATTCTAAATGAAGAGGAGAAAATGGATGAGTTCTTTCTCAAACTTTTCAGTGAACATAAGATTTAATGTATGGAAGAGGGCATTTTAATTAGCTGATACTCTGTGTGTTTTATTTAACACCTCAATACCTAGTCTTCGTGACTAGGATTTAACAGCCTCGTCCTTATTAAATTAAAGAAGGACTTTGAAACTTATAGACAAATGGGCTAATTCAAATAACTTATAGCATTTTGTAAAGACAAATTGGATATGGGTAAGCAAGGAAAATTTGTACATGTAAAAACAGATCAGGTTTTAAGTAATGCATGTGTAAGGCAATAGATGTATCTTGCTTATTTTATTTTCTCCTTAAAATGTTGATTTAATTATGTAAAAGTAGCAATCAAATTCTCTCCAGCCAAAAAAGGAAATGTAAGTGATTAGTGGTTCAGAAAAGCATAGTAAGGAGGTTTGGGCATAAGAGACCTATCTACCCCATATATAGTTTATAAAAAGTGATTGAATCTATATTATATAATGCAAATGCTGCAGAACCTTTCTTCATTGCCAGTCTGCCTTCTACCATTTTTTAAGTAAACACTTAAACCAATACTCAAATCTACTAGATACGACAAATCTGGTTTTACAGAGAGAACTACATTAATGCTCCTCTACTGCACATTAAGCATGCTAAGTGATTAGGCATTAAGAAAGAATTTTTTAAAGTGGTAGTCTCCTTGAAAATGAAACATTTTTTGGGAGACAAAGATTTTAATAGTAATTACTTTTTGTGAGCAGGGGATATAGCCAATAATCAGAAGATAGAAAAGTAGATAATTAAGTCTAAGCATTCTTAGCCAGGTAAATATTCCTTTTAAGCTACATTAATAGTAGCATAATCACAAAAGAATTTCTGATGTGAATTATCAATATTTTTACATTATTTCTAAATTTTTATAAGATGAATAACATTTCAATATCAACTTCTTTTATAACCTAATGATATAATTGAATAATGCAGACATAGAAATAGGAAGCACAAATTAAAATATGTTAAATATTATTCAAAAACAGTTACTGCATGTGAATGATTTATTTCCTGAATGGAGTTTAGGGTCTTCCAAAACAAGACTAGTTAAAAAAAAATATATCAATCAGGGTCTGCAGTTGAAGATATTTTGTCTGCTGTTCCTTACAAATAGGACTTATTACTAACTGGGTATGGTGGGTACAGTGATATCACAAAACTGAATTTGATTCTTGCTCAAATGCTTAAGATGAAGACAGACAATTGAGTTTGAGGACACACCTCAGTTTCCTTATTTGTAAAATGGGAATAAATAATACATGTATTGTCTACATCACAAAAGAGTCAGGAGGAAAGGATGAAGTGAATAATTGTTATAGGCTGTGAAATAGAAAACAACAGACTGTATATAGACAATTTAGGTAAATAAAGTCAAAAAGTCAAATTTATCCAAGTCAAGGTAGAAAGTTAGATTTTATTAGAAGAGGGCCAAGTCCTCCAATAAAAGTGTTCTCTTGCATGTATTACATTGTTGAACCTGACAAGAGACAACGCCCAGAGGCTGAGACCTGGTTTTTATAGCAAAATTAATACTTTCCGTACAAAATCACAAGACATAACATCATATACACCTTATTTTAATGAAACAGTTACCCAATTACAAAGCTGATTGGTTAGTTCATTTCAGATAGCCCATATTAGTCTTTTGACTAATGACTTAGTCAAGTCAAATGACCATTACCTCTTTCTCATCTGATCTGGGGGAAGAGATGACTAATTTCCAAACAGGAAAGGGTTCTTGATGTTTGTGCCATATTGGGAATGAGATTTATTTAGATAGTCATCATCTTATGATAAGGGGAAGTACAAATTTAGATAGGGATTAAATATCCCTTAGAAACAGTTTTATGCTTTAGTTAGAAATCCTTGTAAAAATTATGAATTTTACTGATAGTATTAAGATTATAATGGAATTCATACTAATCCCTTTAGAATCACAATACTGATTATCTTAAACCTATCACTATCACTAAAATCCAATCAAGTATAAGGGGATAGGGGTCTTTTTCCTCCACATATTTAAGTTACTGCAGTTGATTTCATATCTTACCTATATGAGTGCTTCCTCCCCTACTTCATATCATAACCAACCCATGCCTTCTTATTTTGCACTCTTTTTTTTAATTTAGTATCCATTGCAGATCCAAGCTATATGTGAGATTCATAGTTCTTTTACTATTTTAGAGTTTCCAGTAACGAACTCTTAACAGATTCTATTAGCAGCAGCAATATTCTTTTGTCTATACTTGTGATTTTGTATTGGGAGCTTCCTACTATAGAAAATCTTTTTACTAATGCAGATTGGCAACAGTTTTACAATCTACAGTTTTAGAGTTGATTGAGACACTGAGTGATATGCTCAAAGTTGCATAGACATTTTATGTTAAAAAACAAATTGGAACTCTGGAGCTGTGTGTCTATTCACTCTCTTATTGATCTCACAATTACTATAATTATCATTAGTAGTAGTAGCAGCAGCCAAAGGGAAAGGGATATGGACTTATATAGCTCCTACTCTGTATCTTGTCTGATGAAGGGATTTTACAAATACTTTATCATTTGATTTTTACTATAAGTCTGCAAGGTAGGTGCTTTTTTATTCATGCTTTATAATAGAAAGAACTGATGCAAATAGAGATTAAGTGTGATAAAGTCAGTTTATGGGACTTTGAAGATTAAGTCTTTCCCAGAGTGTAATACAAAAAAAAAAAAGACATAATGAGTTGACGGGATTAATTTTGTCTCTTTCCCAGAACTTAAATTCTTTTGACTAAGGTTTGAAGTTGAGGAGAACAATGAAATCTCCAGAACCCAACCCCTTTCCCATCACTCTAGCCTCTGGTTATAGCATCTTTCCCAAGCTTATGTGAACTCTACATAATTCTGGCTCTTGTTCCCTTCCATTCCCAAAATCTATTTAAGCACCTTATTTTCTTTAATTCTGTGGAAATTTCTGTATTATGGTTCTGTGAGGTTTCCCAGATTAATATTTGTCTACTCTGATTGAAGACCCTTTATTAGAACTATTTTGGTAGTTCTGTATTTCTTTAGATCTACAAGGTATATCCCAAGACCAAGCAGCAGTCAGTATCTGACCCCTGGCCTAGTATTCTTTTGTTGAGTTATTCACAACATATATAGAAGAAAAAGAGTCAAAATAGTTTAGTCAAATTGTTCAATAGTTCATAGAGAAAATGAATGAAAAAATAAATCCTACTGCATAGAGCCCTATGGTCTGTCTCTGAAAATCTTTTTAACTACTTTCCCGACTCTCAGATTTCTGATTTTCAATTGACTATGGATCATGAAGGAGGTAATTAGGAAAACCTCTATGTGTCTGGTGAGCTATCACTGGAACATGAAATACAAATCAAGAAGACAAGGGGAAATGTAAGGAAATAAATCAATCTCCCTACTGCAGATTCATCAGGATTTCATGAGAGCTCTAATATTTCAAACTTCTCCCAACGATCCCTGCTTTTGATTCCAATGCTGTCTTTTCTATAGCATTCATCTTTGGTCCTAGTCAAAACATGTATATTCTCAAGCTTCTGGTCATGAACATTGCTCTGGAGTTTGGTTCCTCTAGCACAAATCCTGGTTTGGAGAAACACATGCTGGTTCTATAAAGGGCAACAACTCAAGGGTCTAGCTCTTATAGACTTCAACCATTCACTTACATGGTAAACATTCAATGTTAATCCAACTGCAGTGACTCTTAAATTCCCTCTCTCCCAAAAGGAACACAAGTTTCTACAACAGGCAAATAAAAAAGGAATTAGCCCCAAGACCACTATGCACACAAAGACACAGACCCCACCACTTTTGGACCTTTATAAATCAGTTTTGTCCCTCCCCATCCCCTGTAATTTCTGGAGGCCTTTTAGCTTCCAGAGGGATATAAATCCATTGTAGAAATAGGTTATACAGTTTTCACTGTCAATTGTTTCCATACTGACTATACAGAGGAAGACAAAAAAATCTTACAGCTAGAGTAAAATATCCCAAGATTTGAATGATAATTTTTTAGTCTTCTAAAGCTATTTGGAAGTCAGTGTTGAATATCAATCTTCCAGAAACTTTGTGCCATTTTTCCTTAAAAAATATATGTTTGTGTGTATGTATATGTATATTATTGATTCTGTTTTTATATTACCTAAATTTTTCCCTTATGCCTCCTATCCTCTTTCTCAGAAATCCATCCTGGGCAATAAAAAAATTAAAGAATAAAATAAAGGAAAGAGAGTCAATTCAATAATTCAAATTAAGTCAACAAGGACTTGTGTGTCAGGCATTAGGCAGAATACTGGAGATTTGAAGAAAGGCAAAAAAAAAGTCCTCTGTTTTCAATGAGAATACATCATAATGAGAGGCAATATTAAATTGGCTAGGTATATATGTTATATATGAAATAAAATGAAGGTGTTTTGAGAAGGGAAAGTATTAGTAACTGGGGCAAGATGGAAAATTCTGCAGGAGTAGTGAGATGTAAGCTAAAGATTGAAGAAGGAAGAGAAACTAAGAGTCAGAAGTGAGAGGGTAGAGGGTTCCAGGCTTGGAGAGGCAGCTAATACAAAGTCATAAAGATGGCAGATGAAATGCTGTTTTTGAGGAATTGTAAACAAGCCAATGTTTTAAGAATGTATGGTGTTCTTAGGAGAACAAATTATAAGAAGATTGGAAAACAGGATAGATATTGAAACTAGAGATCTGGATTAGATAATAATAATAATGATGATGATGATGATGAATTTACATATTCTAGTGCTCAAAAAGAAGAAATTTGCATAGTAAAACTGATATATGGAAAATCCAGAAATGGCAATAGGGAACAAGTAGAATTCCAATTCCTCCACCTCTAGAACAATGAGAGAACAAGTAGCCAGTTTTGGGAACACCACTAAGGGGTTTGGCATGATAACAGCATTAATTTCATTAGAAAGGATCCAGGCCTCAGAGCCATGATATGGAAAGAGATAAAAAGAAAGAGGTTTAAGTTAAAATGAAGTCAATTTAGTATTGAGAAGCTATACTAAAGATTATAGAGGATAGGGTGAGCAAATATAGAGTAACCACTGGGTGATGGGAGAGTTGGTAGAGCTGGGGTAGATAGGCATAAGAGAACAAAAAGTTGAAGTTGGTAAAAAAAATTAATATATTGACAACTGGGTGTTCAGAATCACTGTAATGGGGAAAGAGTATAAGGGTAGAGAAATATGCTTACCACCAATAAATACATCTAGCCAGAGTATCAAGTTTTGCAGAAAGGAATAGAAAGTAAGGAAATTAAAATTTACAAGTCTTCACTTGGAGTTAAACCTGTGGGCAGGTAGTATGGGCAAAAGTCAGGAAAGCCATTTGGAAACAGGTAAACTAAGACAGAAATATGGGATTCTAGTCAGGAGGCCAGGATTTTTCCCCTTCATCTATTCCTTTTCCTTACAAGAGAGTTATCCCTTAGAACAAAAACAAAATTAAAAAAAAATTAAAAAGAAGAGGTGAAAAATCAGTAAAACCAATCAACACATCCAAAAAGTCTAAGGGTATATGCATTTTTTACATACATAGGCCCCAAATCTGCACAAGTTGGAGATGAGTATCTTAGGGACAAAACCAATTCTTTATAATTTTGCGATGTTCATTTTTTTTGTGATGACTGTCTAGTTTTTCTTATCTATTACATTATTTTTAAGTCACTGTGTGTGCTGTTTTCCTGACCTTGCTTTTTCTTTTCTAACCCTCCCCTTCCACTTCTAATAATCTATGAATGTCAAGACCCAGAATTGTGTGTGTATGTGTGTTAGTTTTGGACATGGTTAATGTGAGAATTTGTATTGCTTGACTAGTAATATTTGTTACAAGAATTTTGTTTTGTTTTATTTTTAGTGGGAGATATGAGGTACGAGGGAGAAAAAAAAAGATTTTTTTTCAGTGAAAAAATTAAAAACATTCTACAAATCCATCTGATCCTTCCCATTCTAGCTCTAACAATTTTTAAGTATATTATGATTCTCCCCTCCACTGCCTTACATCAATTACTGCAATCACATTTCCCCCCCTTCTAACTTCCCCAGTAAAATAGCAGAATGTTATTTTGGGAGTATAAACAGGTATTGAACAGATCTATATACTCCCAAGAAGATAATTGTACCACTATAGGCTCACCATCTACTCTGTCCCAATGAAGGATGCCTTTGTCTCCCCTTTAACCCCCAATTTAGAAGCTTTTGTACCTGTGTAAACTCTTCAGTGTCTGAAAGGAAGCTTTGTCCTAGTAGCTGTTGGTGCTTCAGTTGAAACAATGCTCAGTGTACTAATAATTGTGTAACTGGAGTAGACCACCAGTTTCCTTTAAAGTTGCTTTAAAAGAAAAACTGTTAAGAGTCCATGGCTGTGGAAGGCTGGTCTCAGGTCAGCTCCAGGCTCTAGCATCAGATTCAGGCCCTTTTTCTAGAATTTGGTGCCAAGAACAGTAAATGAAGCAAGTTATTTGGTTCAGGTAGCATGGTCAATATTAGAAGGAGCCACAGGAGTTTATCAGTGTGTGTGTGTGTGTGGGGGAGAAATAGTGAAAATCTGCTTTTAAAATGAATACATTTGCAATAATATAAACTGGGATGATGAAGTGCTAATGTAAACATTGCCTTTAGAGCTGTAAGAAAGAATTCAGTCAGGTGACCTAAATTTGAATCGCATGTGTATCACTAAGTTAGCTGTGTGACTGTGCAATTCCCTTAGTCTCCCTGGGCTTCAGTTTCCCCTTTTTGGGAACACAGACTGAATCATGTATATGGTTCTTTTTACCTTTAGAAGCTGAAACTCAAATGAATTCTTTGTCCAAAGGGACATTATGATATGGAGGAAAGAATGATGAGACTGGCAACAGGAGAGTCCTGAGTTCTTAGCCTGCCTCATAGTTCCTAGATCTTTAGCCATAGATATATGCCTTAACATCTCTGAGCCTCAAATTCCCAATATGAAAAATGATGTTTTTAATACTTCATAGGATTGTTGCAAGGAGCAAAGGAAAGAGCATATGAAGTCTTTATAGAGGTCTATATACACACATATATGTACCTGTGTGTATTCAGTTATTGTTATAGTCTGTGTTAGACTCGATGGTTCTTACCCATAGAGTTCTAGAGTATCATTTTGGGAAAGGTCCTCAGTCATCTCTAATTCAGCATACTCAAAGTATGTCTTAGTTACTTCCTGACTCTGCTGAATTCTTTCAGGATCCTCTAATTTAGGGAAGGGACCTATAATAATCACCCATTATTCTTTGGATCTAACTACTTCATGCAGGTAATTCCTCACCAATTTTCCTGCTTTTTAGTCCCCCTTTTACATGGTATGTCCTCCAATTAGAAAGTAAGCTTTGTAAGGAAAGGACCTTAAAGTTTTTTACTTATATTTGTATCTCCAGGACCTACCACAGTGCCTGGCACATATGTAAGTGCTTAAAAATTTCTAATTGGTACTAAACTGAATTTCTTATGGAAGCTTATTAGAAGGACATTTCTATTTCATATATAAATATATATATATATTACTATTTCATGAAAAATTAGCATTTTTCCTTGTCTTTTCACCTCTATTTGCATTTCCAGCACAAAAATTTTATACAGTCTGGTGTCTTTAGAATTTGCAATTTGTCAGACTTTATGTTGTTGCTTAGGTAACACAATTATTTAATGACAACTTTAGATAAATAGAGGCAAAACTGAAGTACTATACACAGTATGAGGTAGGCAAAACTACTCTGCAAAGCAGCCTCATCTGTTTCTTCTCAAACAAGTAAGTTAGCTCTAACTGATAGGCAATAATGAGCATTTAATTCAACCCATTTCTGAACAAAATAATTCACTTAAAAATACTGTAGTCTTCTGGCCACACACACCTATCTACAAAGGCAGTTCATTTAAATTTCAAACAATTCCAATTACCAGGAAATATTTCCTTACAATGAGGCAAAATTTGTTACTCTGCTACATCTATCCAGTGGCCTGAAATCTGCCCTCTTGGCTTAAGAAGAAAATGCAGAATGTCTTTTACCATTAGATATATTAACCCAGATAAACAAATATTAGTTAGAGGAATTTCACTTGAAGTATATGTATAAAGGAAACAGAGCTAACCTCAGAATTAAAAGGGCTTGAATTTTAATCCTCTCTCATGCCCTAATAAGTTCTTTGACCAATGGGTAAGTCTTTTACTTCCAATATACTCATCTATAAAATAAGTATTAACAATAGAACCTATGTCAGAGTTGTTAAGAGGATTAAATGAGATATGTTCAAAGTACTTTTTTTTTAAATCTTTATTTAATTGATTAAGAAAAATTTTCCATCCTTACATGATTCATGTTCTTCACCTCCTCTCCTCCTACCCCACCTCCCATTGCCAATGCTCAGTTATACTGGGTTTTACCTGTGTCATTGATCAAGACCTATTGCAAAGTACTTTGTAAATATTAGTTATATAAATTTAAACTCCTAGTAGTTGTAGTAGTACTAGAAATATCTTATTCTTCCATAAAAGTTCTAAATCAGGATATAGAACTCAGTTCTTTACAGTCATATAATATCCCATAATCTCTTGAAGTTCTTATTTGGCAATTAAACAGAGCCTTATTTGAATGGAGTAGTATTACTACTACTATTCTGCTACTACTACTAATTAATATAGTTTATTATAAATGTGTGGGATTCAATTCAACCACAATGTATTAAGTACTATGAAATTCTCTATACTAGGAATTGAGATGCAAAAACAAATATAAATATATTTTTGGTTCTCAAGGAGTCTGCATTCTGCTGGGAGGGATGTAATATATTCACAGATAAGTAAAAAATTAGTAAATATAAGTAAATATCATTTTAAAAAATCACTAAAGCAGAGAGTGCACCAACATTTGGAGGAATATGTAAAAGTTTCCCAAATGAGGTTGTGCTTTAAGAGATATAAGAACACAAGAATGATCAGGAAGTGAATCACAATTGTATTTAAAACTGATTACAAAAAATAAGTTTTAAATATCCAATTATAAAAGTGGAGAGACATAAATTGTCTTCATGAAGATTTTAATGAGCTCTAAATGCATTATAAGCAATCAATAAGATAATGGACATTTCATATAAATCTACACAATGTTAGCTCTCATCTCTCCAGGAAAGTTCCACACTAATGTCAATATGACACTGGGTTCTTTAGGGTCATGGATTATCCCATCATCTCTTGGATTTCTTATTTTATAATTAAATTGAAGCCTATTTAAAATCTATACCATAATTAAGCATAGAGGATGTCTCAGTTGGATTTATACTTCTGTGGCTAAAATTTAAAAGTCAGGAGACCATTAAAACAATCTGGTACTGGCTAAGAAATAAAGTAGAGGATCAATGGAATAGCCTAGGCACTCAATATGCAATATTAAATTGGATAGTAATCTAATGATTTGAGAAACCCAAAGATCCAAGCTTCTTGAATAAGAACTCATTATTGACAAAAACTGCTGAGGAAACTAGAAAACAGTATGGCAGAATTAGTCACAGATCAATAACTAACACCATATACCAAGATAAAGTCAAAATTAATACATGATTTAAAGGAGATTCCACAAACCAATTAGAGGAACACCAAATAGTTTACCTGTCAGACATATAATTAAGGGAAGAATTTAGATCAAAACTAGACATTGAGAATATTATGAGATGTACAATATTGAGATGTACATTAAATTAAAAAGGTTTTGCATAAACAAGAGTAATGCATCAAAGATTAAAAGACTAACAACAAACTAGGAAAAATCTTTATATCAATTCTCTGATAAGGCTTCACATCTCAAGTATATAAAGAACTGAGTCTATAAGAATCCAAGTATTTCCAAATAAAAAATTGTCAAAGGATATGAATAAACAATTTTCAGATAGAGAAACTAAAACTCTCTTTAGTCATATAAAATACTCCATATCATTATGAATTAGAGAAATGAAAATTAAGGCAACTCTGGGCTACCATCTCATACTCATCAGATTGACTAACATGATAAAAATGAAAAATGACAAATATTGGAGGGTATGTGGGAAAACTGAAACGTTAATACACTGCTGTTGAAGCTACCAACTGATATAGCCATGCTAGAGAACAATCTGAAAGCATGCCCAAAGTACCATTCTTTTGACCCAACCATTCCACTACTAGGTCTGTATCCCAAAGAGATTAAAGATAGGGGAAATGAGACTACTTGTACAAAAATATTTATAGCAGCTCTTTTTGTAGAGGCAAAAACCTGGAAACTGAAAAGATGTTGATCAACTTGGGAATGGTTGTGGTATATGCTTGTAATGAAATACTCTTATCCCATAAGAAATGACAAACAAGGTGATTATGAAAAAAACTAGACTTACATGAAATGATAAAGAGTGAAGTGAGCAGAACCAGGATAATATTGTATACAGTAGTAAGAGATGATGTATGATGTATAACTGCGAATGACTTAACTATCATCAACAATGCAAGGATCCATGACAACTCTAAGAGACTCATGACAAAAAAATGGATATCCAACATCATATAAGGAACAGACTTTGAATACAGATCAAAATATATCATTATTGATTTTATTTTTTCCATGAATTATCCTTTAGTGTAAACAATGTGTCTTTTTTTACAATATGATGAATGTGGAAAAATGTATTATATGATAATATGTACAACCTATATCATATCATTTGTCTTTGTATGGAGAAGGGAGAGTGGGGAGGTAAGTAAGAATATAATTGCAAAATATTAGAAAGTAAATATTAAGAAATTGTTTTGATATGTAATATGGAAAAAATAAAAATTCATAAAATAAAATAAAGGAGAATGGATTTATGGAAGACAGATGATAATGCCAATAATTTGGATGATGGCACTGGACTTCATCCTCTATATAACTCCTTTTGCCTGTCCATAAATTCAGAGTTAAGTGTCAGAGTAAACTAGACAAGTATAAGTCATTACTGTATCTGTGGAAATTATATCATCAACAGCTTGATGGCTCAGTGGGGCAAAACAATGGTTCTCAAATTTTTTTGGTCTCTGGAATCTTTTAAATTCATAAATTATTGAGTTCTTTTTTATTTATATATGATGTATTTATCAATATTTATAGCATTAGAAAGAAAGAAATATATATATTAGTACTTTTATGAAAGTAATTTTGGCCTCAAAGATCCCCTGAAAGGGTTTTGAGGATACGCAGGGGATGTTGGATCATATACTGAGAAATGCTGGGTTAGATAATCCTAGAGTTAAAGGTTACAGCAGAAAGAAGGGATGGTTGATAGATGAGAAATCATTTCCCTTCATTAGGCAAAAAGAATCAATCAGGGAGTTCATTTGGAAGATATTTAGGTGTTATTTGGGCTGCAGTGCTTCAGGGAACATCCATCTAGCTTTGATTCAATCTTTGGTCAATGTACCTTCTTTAAATTTGTATCACAGGTAATACATGCATTAATGAGGTCCAAGGGTGGATGTGGAGAAGAATAGGAGAAGAATTAATGAGGCCTTTATATTCTAATACTTTAGGAAGTTCACCAGCACAAACTCTAATCCATCTCTTATCAATAAGCTCCCTCTTTTTAGGTGCATGTCTTTTCACAACATTTCTCTAGATTTTGGTATGCTTTAGTAATGACATTTCCTATATTATATTACATATATTACATCAAATTTCTATTTATTGTATAAATATGATACACAAATAAATTCCTTTTTGATCTGAAGGAAAGCATGTTAACATTTGTAAAAAACTTCCCTACAGTAACAAAAGTCAAATTTGAATTAACTTAGAATCTGCAAAGTGATCATTGTTATTCATTGCTCAAATGGGAAAAAAAAAACTTTTCCCTCCTACTTGAGGTCTTAGAGTTTTAATAATTTTATTTCACTTATAGGAATATTAATCGTTGAAGCAAATGCTAGTAAGAAGAAGAGGAAATTAATTCTGACTAGCCAAGAAGTAAAAGTACTTTGAACTTATTAATATATTAAAAGGTTGTGAAGATAGCACAGGTTAATTTGTTTTAAGTAAAATAATGTCAATATTACCAAGCCATTTTAAAATCAACTGTCCTCTGCAACAAGGTGAGGAATAAAAAGGTGACTGAGTATCCTAACAGAGAATAGGGAAATAAACAGAAACTTCTAATAACACAACCTTCAGAAGTGAACTATATACTAGGAGACAATATATATATTTGTGGTTTAGAATATGACTTGCTATGTGACCTACAGTAAAAAAAATTAATTCATTTAATTATTAGTTTTCATCTTTATTATTAAAATATTTTAAAATTGAATTTCTTAATGATTGAAACAATTTATAAGAATCCCCTAAAGTCCTACATGGGTTTTATTATCTGAATCAAAATGCCCAATACTTTATTTTGTGAGTTACTATTTTTATATAGAACATAATATATTATATAATAATAATATAATACATGATTTGTTATAAATATGTAATAAATTGTAATAAATACTCTTATCCAAGAGAAACAAATTTTCACATTAATAATGTCCCCAAATCTGTCTCATTCTTTATTCCCCCTCCTTCACACCTCTTCCCCCCAAGGAGATAAGTAATATGATAAAGGTTGTATGTATTATTATATAATGCATATTTTCCTGTTCATTGTGTTGTGAAACAAAATATATACTTCTTATACTAGAGGAAAATTCAGAGGAAATAAAATGAAGAATGTTATGCTTCAATCTGCATTCAAACTCTATTTTTCCTATGGCTGTGAATAATCTTTTTTTATCATGAGTCACTTAAAGTTGTCCTGGATCCTAGCTTTGTTGATAATAGTTAAGCCATTCATAGTTGATTATCATACATTATTGTTGTTACTGTGTACCTGCCCACTTCACTTTGAATTATTATATATAAGTCTTTCCAGCTTTTTTGGTGACCATTATTTGTCATTCTTCAGGCACAATAGTGTTCCAATACAAATATATACCACAACTTGTTCAACCATTCCTTAATTGATCACCATTCCTTTACTTTCTAGTTCTTTACCACCACAATAGGAGCTGCTACAAATATTTTAGGATATATAGTGGGGTTTTTCCCTTTTCCTTGATATGTTAATAAGAAAATAAAACTAATATGATCTGGTATCTTAAAAATATCTAATTTCATTTTCTCTTTTAAAAAGTTGTAGTTTTATCTGTTTTTTGTTTGATAACTTGGACATTCCCCTTTGAATAAATCCCTTACCTCAACCCTTTACTTAAATCAAAATCAGAGCATTAAGCAAACAACCAGCAAAGCAAGGATGCCCAGTCTATACCACATTCCATAGTCTTAGTTGTCCTAACTTTCTATAAAGGAGAGATTTTATTATCCATTTTCCAGGATGAAGATCATTCATCATTAAATTACCTATCACTGTTTTCATTTACCTATTATAGGCATTGTATATGTTGTTTCCCTGTTTGCCTTTCCTATACAGAATCATTTCATATAAATCTTTCCTCATTGCTCAGTATTGCTCAAGTTCATTATTTCATGATTAATATTCTAAATTAAAAATAAAAATAATAATGAAGAGGAGATTAAATTTCTGTTGTTATTGCTAATATTTTGTGTTGCTATAAAATTTTGTTATGCTTATTAAACAAATATATGAAAGCAAAAAAATTAACATGAAATATTTCAATCTAAATAAATCAAGTTTATTTACAGCTTTTGAACTCAAATTACATTATAATTCATGATTTAATACAATTTAATTAAATTAAATAAGTGTTAAATTTCTACTATGTACAAGTACTAATTAGAGGAGATGAAGTGATTAAAAAAAAATAAGATTCATTCCTTGACCTCAGGCAGCTTACAGTCAAATGGTATTATTCTTAATTAGAAATTCCAAAAATCATTGATTCCACATGAGCAAGTTATCTTTCTACTAATACAGACCACAAATTTCTCATGCTTTAGTAGATAATTTAATGAGGTTTGAAGCCAAAAATGTAATTGGTTTACATGGTGGTCAACTCTTTGCCAATAAAATTTGGCAAAGAAAGTTATTCTGTGCCTAATACAATAGATTTGCAGCATTAATTATCATGTTTATAAAGCAATATGTATTATCCTGTGATACTCCCAACAATTCTGTGAAGTAAGTGCTAAAGATAATATTGGCATCCTTATTTCAGCTGAAGTTGGAAGGGAAATTGTCCAGTGTCACATGATGTCAAAATTATGATCTTAATCCAAGTCTTCCTGACTCCAAGCAAGCACTCAGTCAAAAAATATTTATTAAGTACTTTCTTATATGCTGGACATTATACTAAAGTGCTGAGCTCCAAAAAGAAGCAAAGCACAGTCCTTTCCCTCATGGAGCTTTAATTTTTAATGGGAAGACAATGAACTAATATATATGAACAAGGCATTAATAGTTTAATACTAAATAACTAAAAGAGGTAAGATATCAAAATTAGGAGATAGTGGAAATGACTTCTTGTCAAAGTTTGACTTTTAGTTGTGATTTAAGGAAAGCCAGAGAAGTTAGCAAGCAGAGTTGAGGAAGGAAAACATTCTAAGCATGGAGTATAGCCAGAGAAAATGTCTGGAAAGAGATGAGGTCTCTTATTTGTGGAACAGCCAGGAGGCCAGTTTCTTTTGGAACGAAGAGTATGTGGCAGGCAAGTAAATGTAAGAAGCCTGGAAATGGCAAGGAATTAGGTTTTAATGAACTTCTACCACTAAACAGAAGATTTTGCATTTTATCCTGGAGGCAATAGGGACCCATGGGATTTTGTGGAGTAAGCAGTACCATAGCTGGACTTGTGTTTTTAGAAAACTACTTTGGCAACTGAATGAAGGATGAATTGGAATGGGAAGTGATGAGGCTGGCAGACTCATCCCTAGGCTACTAACTCTACATAAAAGGTGATGAAAGTCTGCACTAGAATGATGGCAGTGAATCAGTTAAGGAACTGAGTGGCTTTAGGTTCTTTGATGCAGAGTCAATATGTATGTTTGAATTCATGTATGTTTAAATTCCCTAAGTATGAGGACAGGAAAAGAGAAAAATGATGAGCTGAGTACCAGATATGTTCTTTAAGTAAGGGGAATGAACTAGAGATATATAGGCAATAGCTACCAAGGTATTGATTGGGTGAGATTAATTACATGATCCTCAAAAAAAGGAGAGTTTATTGAATGATGAAGGAAGGGATTGGAACTGGCAATCAGGAGCAAGAAGGATTCCAACTCCACTGCTTCTACCAGTGAGCTAAGGGGAGTGAGGGAAAATGTAGACAGTATTAGAAAAAGGAAGCCATGGAAGCTGTTTTCTAAAAAGGGAACCAGATTTCACTGACAGCAGAATATGGAAGGTGTGAGATAGGAAAATATTTTGGATGAAGGGAAGTTTGTTGTCTTTGTAAAGACTTCTAGATGGCATAGTAGAAGGATTAGGTGACTAATTTCAAATTTTGTGGTGTAAGGGGTTAGGGTGATAGTAATAAGGAATTGAGTGGTTAGAATGAAAAATGGGGTTTGAATGATGACCTACAGGAATTTATATTATGTGATTCAGGTATTGTCCTAGAGTGTAAGTTAAGACTCCTCTTTGCGGTGGAAACTGGAATTCAGACTAGAGACAAATGTAATGCTTGGAAGGAACATGGTCATCTGGGAGAGCTTGTTTTCCTTTTCTTTTCTCTGAAAGCACTGGATTAGTCAGAAAACTGCAGCACAAAATAGAATGTGAACCAGCACAATATGAGATGGAAGACTAGCTCCCACTGACCTTTTTCTTCCTTCAAGGAACAAGTACAGTAGGAGATGGTGAGGATAAATAGAAGGTTATTCCTCTTTCTTTGGAGGTTCTCCACAAATTAGTTAGGAGGATAGCTTGAAGAGGAAGTTTATTCTGGCTGACATAGATAGAAGTTGCAAGCACAATAGGATGAGGAAGTCATTTGGAACAGACAGAAGTCAGTTCTGCCTAATCCTAAATCAGTTTATACATTATATAATTCTGAAATAAACAAAAAATGTTCTTAACCCACTTCCTACTTCAAGGTACCTTTGATCTCAATACCAATTATTAATGAAATATAATCCTATGCAGCAGGAAATGGACAATTCAAAGTAGGAGCAAGGTCACACTTTAGTCCCTGTTTTATATTTTGTTATTCAGTTGTGTCTGACTCTTGGTAATTCCATTTGAGGTTTTCCTGGGAAAGATAGTGGAGTTGGTCATTTCCTTCTTCAGCTCATTTTATAGATAAGGAAATTAACGCGAACAGAGCTTAATTGACTTTCCCGTGGTCATAGAAATATCGGAGTCTGGATTTGAAATAAGAAAGATGAGTCTTCTTGATTCCAGACCTGATACTCAATCCACATCACCTAGGTGCCTGTCAATACTTCCTCCCTGTTTATAGTTACTGGGAATGTTAACTCAGTACTTTTTATACATTGGTGGGACCTAATCTGATTTTGTGATCTCATGGAGTTTATTTTTTTTAAGAATGGAGTCTATATTTTTTTAAGAATTTATCACACTAAAACATTTTATTGTTAAAATTATCCCCCACTTTGAGGAATATTTTTGATTTGCCTGTCCTTTTAAGAGAGAATGCCAGTGCTACTCTTAATCTTATTTTGGGGGTTTTGGTTATATATGAGTGTGCTCTTATAACAATGACCAGTATTGAGTTATGTTTTACATGATAATAAAAATAAAATTAAAAAAGAAATCAAGCTTTGTTTTATGCTTTCCTTAGTTTAGTTCTTCTAAAACAATATCTCTTTCCTCATACTTGTCTTCATTATCAGTACTCAGGTATGTCACCTTCCTTCTTAGATCCTCTAATTCCATTTCCTCCCAATCTGGGTAATTATTCTTAAAAAATAATTTTATTTTAGGGATAGCATTCTTGACAAAAATTCTTTTTATATGTGCAATTGTTCCCTCTTCCAGAACATCCATATTTAAATATATTTTAGCAGCTTCAGTAATGTGATCAAGGAATGTAGTAGGTGTTTCATTAGCCTTTTGTTTAATTCCCTCAAACTTAGACCATGCATTTGGCCTTTTAGTGCATTTTCTCATAACAGCTAGTATTGTTTGTCTAGCTTCTTTCATTGTATCATATTGTCATTTGTTATTCATATCTGTATCCTGGTATTCCACTGGCCATGGCGTTAATAAGGGATCCTGCCTTGTCTCATCTATAAACTTATTCCTTTCCTTCTTAGTTAAAAGTTCTTTCTTTCATTTATAAAGCAAAATCATTATAGTCTGGATCAAAAAGATCAATGGCTCTCTACATTTCCTTGATCACCTTATTTGGTTCATCCATAAAGGCAGAAATTTTCTTTTTTATTGACTCTAAACCCTCTAGGGTAAATCTCTTATGTGTTTTCACTTGGAAAATCTTATCCCTAGAAACCACAGGGAGATCTCTTAGAGGGAATAGGGTAACCTTGCCTTCAGCCTCTTCTTTTTGTAGCCTATTTAAATTTTTAGGTATACCATCTTTTTCCTTAACATCAGAACCATATTCATTAGTTGTAAACCTTTTGTCTTTCATGTATGTTTCTATTTGATCTAGTTGTTGTTTCATCAATATTACCATTTGTTTTAGTTCTGAATCTTTGGCTACCCATACAATTGTAGTCTTAAACCCATTTCCAATAATAAGCAACACAACTCTATACTTATAGACAATACACAAACAGATCCACAGTAAGGGGGAATATGAAAAGACAGTTTGTACAGATATCTTGGAGGTCTACCAGAGTCCCAGGATTCCATTTCCCCCACCTTTGGAATGTACCACTGCTGATATTAAAAAATGGAACTTTCCTAAATTCTATCCCATACTGGCTCTGCCAAACTGTTAAAGGGATTTTATAGAGAGGGGAAAGGTTTGTAGGAAAGGGAGAACACACAATAAAATAAAATAAAATAAAATAAAATAAAATAAAATAAAATAAAACAAAACAAAACAAAATAAAATAAAATAAAATAAAATAAAATAAAAAATGTTTATTAACAAAGAGGGAATGATGGGAAAGTAAAGGGGATAATGGACCAGCTTAAGAATTAATCCCAGATACTTAACCCACTACAGTTAATTCCTAGGCTTAATCTTGGCCAAAATAAACTAAAGTAAAGATTTCTCACATGGAGTCCTTAGTGAGTCAGGCAGCAGAGATACAGTTGCAGAGTCCTTAGAAGCTCCAGAGAGAGAAAGAAATCCTCCTCCAAATCACTCTGTCCACCAAAATGAACAGGGAACTTCCTCTTCACCTTTGCTTGATGTTATTGTAAGGCAGACAGCTTGATAGATGGATAGATGGGTTTGTCCAGGGAGAGTCCCAGATCCACGGGGTCTGAGGACTAGGTTGGGTTGAAGAGGTTTTGCTCTGAGAGGTTGTGCTCTGAGAAGCTTGCTCTGAAGGAACCTGGAGGTGGAGGCCCCTGAGACTGTTTCTCCATTTTGGTCACGTGAGTAATAGGGACTGATCTCTTTTCTTTGCCTCAGCTATCTAAGGGCTTGGGCCTTTTGGCCCAGCCTAAACAGAGGGGGTATTTAAGCCCTATTCCCTTCTCTCCCCTTCTCTCTCTCTCTCTCTCTCTCTCTCTCTCTCTCTCTCTCTCTCTCTCTCTCTCTCTCTCTCATGCCTTTCTTCCTCCTGTTTGTAATTAAAAACTCCATAAAAGGTTGACTGCTGACTTGAGTTTTCATTTAGGAATTACATAGCTGAATTCCTTGGCGACCTAAATTAATATATATCAGTCTTTTAAAGTGATTTCCTTGTCACAAGACTTGAACTCCAGCTCCAGACTGCCAGTTGGAAACTGCTCCTTCCAACAGCTTAGAATGTTGACCCAGCCAGCTCTCTTAAAGAAATCTAGGCTTGATGGCTGTCAATCAATCCACTTTGCACCTTTCTTGCTACACAATGAACAAGAATGTTGTCACAAAATATTTGTTTCTGCTGCTACCATAATTCAGTGATAATTCATTACAGTCAATTTGACATATTTTATCAAGGGATTTTGGAATAATTAATAACCATTTTAGAAACTAGTTTTCAAAATGGAGATCATTGTTTATAGGCTACCTATAGTCATGAGACTTTATTGTCAGACTTTGGTATAGTATTATAGTGTGCATACTGAAAGAATGAAAATATATTTCTATAAGATGTGATATTATTGGGAACATGATTATTCAAAAAAAATGTCAAAAATATGGAGACTATCCTTTCTGATTTCTATGACATCAATATATTAGTTTAGCTTCCAAAAACTAAAGGATTAGAGATAGATGATCTTCACCTTTTTTTTTCCCCCCACTTCTTTTGTGGCTGCTATTTCTCAAGTACATTTCACTGGCATGTTGCTGATGACAGTGTTCATAAATATTTCTGTCTCTACACATTGGCTTCCAAAAAGAAGACATTCATTTTCATCTTCTATTTAGTCCTTGTTCAATATTTGATATTTTTTTCTGCATTGAATCAATAAGATCCCCTTTAGTTCTGAAGTTTGCTGTTTCTTTGATATGGGATAAAGGATCATGCTTATCACCCACAAGACATAGGCATCTGATGTCAGTCTGAGTATCAGAAGATGTTCTATGCCTACTTTTTTTCTTCTTCTCTCATTGAAGTGGCTCATTAGGATTCTTCAGTTTTCTCTCTTGTTTGTTACCATATTGCTATAATATAGTGGGAGCTCTACGTTAGATAAACTTTTTAAATGCAAATTCTTCTTATGGTTAAGCTGTTTCTTCCATTTTATTCATCAGTCAGTAAGTAAAAAATTTCAGCTAGAGAATACTCTGTTGGGTAATAGAAAAAAAAATTAAAACTTTAGCTTTCTACCAACTATTTCTAGTGGCATCTTGAGATGTTAAAATTCCTTTTGGAAGGCAACTAAATGGTATAGTAGACAGAATACTGTATGTAGAGTCAGGAGATTGTTGTTGTTCAGTCATTTTTATTTGTGTTAACTCTTTTTTTACCCAATTTTAGGTTTTCTTGGAAAAGGTACTGTAGTGCTTTGCCATTTCCTTCTCCAGCTCATTTAAAAGTAGAGGAAATTGAAGCAAATAGAGTAAAATGACTTGCCCAGGGCCACAGAAAAAGTATTTGAGGCCAGATTTGAATTCAAGTCTTTCTGGCTCCAGTTCCAGTGCCTTATCAATTGTGCCATCTAACTGTCATCAGGAAGATCTGAGTTCAGATTCAGTCATATATACTTACTAACTATTTGACCTTGGGAAAATCACTTAACTGTTACCTGCCTCAGTTCCCTTATTTATAAAATGAAAATAATAGCATCTACCTCACAATATTTTATGAGAGAATCAAATGAATTCAGATTTGTAAAGTACTTTTTACATTGCCTGGAATACGGACTTAATAGATACATATTACTATCTTTAAGACCTATCAGTAAACATTACTATTATAGCAAACCAGTTTTAATTTTGAATTCAGCCATCCCACATTCTTAAGTAATAATTTGAATTTCCTCATCATCTTCCATAAACTTCATTGTACCTAACTATTGTGAATATATATTAATTCCTCCATTCTTGCCAAAAAGAAAAGAAAATATATATAAATGCATTAAAAGCACAGAATTGTAAAGACTGATATTTACATCTATATATCCTATGATTTTTGTCAATATTGAGATAAAATATTTAAATTTCTTACTATTATTAAAACATAGATCACGGATCCCTATTTACTGCCTTGTCTCAATGCATATAATAGAATATCAAAAAAAATTATATTGACAAAAAGATCTATGAATTTATTGTGAATTTCAAAACTACTCCACCCTATTCAGACCATTCTTTAGAAGATGGGATTTAGCTATTTCTTGATCAATAACAATAGAGATACTTGAAATAACAGAATCAGGTCTTGGAAACTACAATCTCTACCCTACTCAGGGTAACAAGATTAGGAAGGTCTGCAGCAAAAGTCAAGATTTCATTATTTGAGAATATGGCCTTCAATAGACATGTGCAAAAAGGACAGACCTCTGGGCGGTCCTAAGTCAAGCTAGAGCCACCATTGGCACATGTGAGACCCTGGAAGTAAGGTAGAGAATAGCCTCTGGAGTTCTCTTGACTTCCTGTGAGGAGGGCGAGAGGCAGTTGGAGGTTGGTACTTGGAGTTGGAGGAGCCCGTGGACTGTTTTTCCTCTAGATTGCTCACATGAGTGATAAGGACTGATCTCTTTCCTTGCCTTGGCTATCCAGGGCCTTAAAGCCCTCTTTGGCTTAGACTGAGCCGAGTGAGTATTTAAGCCCTCTTTCCTTCTCTCTCTCTCTCTCTCTCTCTCTCTCTCTCTCTCTCTCTCTCTCTCTCTCTCTCTCTCTCTCATATTGTCTTCCTTCTATTTGTAATTAAAACACCATAAAAAAAGTTGGCAGCTGACGTGAGTGTTTCCTTTAGGAATTACATAGCTGAATTCCTTGGCGACCTTAAATTAATATGTATCAGTCTTTTAAAGTGGTTTCAATATCACATCATGTCTACCATAGCAAGGTGCCAGACTAAGGATTATTTATATATGAACAATTCCTCAGATAAGCCATTAAACTTCAATAATTATAAATTGAATCATTAGAGGATCAAAAATTATTTTTTTTTCCTTTTACACAGCCACACTACAGCTTATATTTCAGGAGTGTTATGGAGTGGTAATACTACTATTCAATTTATAATTATTTCAGGCTTGAAGAAAAAGGTCATAAGCCAATTTGCAACATAAAATTGTGTGCAAATATTCCTAAATATATTAAGAAAAAAATAATGCCACTTCTAATTTTAATAACCTACTCAAGGGAATTAGTCAAATTATTGAACTAATGGTATTAGGAAAAATGAATACCTTGTCTTCATAGTCAAGTCCTTTTGAAGGATTAATGTAACACTGAATATATATTTCATTCCATCTCTTAAAATCTGTTCAGTGGGTTGATAAAGAAAATATTTTCTGTGCAAGTAGGAGAAAGTAGAGAATGAAATAGAAGTTACCTTATATTCAAGTTCAAGAAAGTTGCCTCATGAATACACTAGAAAATGAACTTAGGGCTCTTTTTATTAGTTAAAATACTACCTGGAGTGAGAGATCCTGAATTCATCTATTAGCTCTGCAATGTATTCCTTGTTTGAATTCTGATAAATCATTTAACTCCTGTGGATCTCAATTCCCTCATCTATAAAATGAAGAGTCAGACTAGACTGCTTTCACTTATAAATCTCTTGAATTTTTATGTATACTCATTTTTTGTGTGTATGTGTGTGTTTTCTAACATGCACATAATATAGACAATTACAAATAATATTTGTTTTGGTTTATAATACAAATATTAGGAATTGTGGAAAGGAAAACTGAAGCAAATTTTGGACTTTCTTCCGCTCAGGTGGAACAAACAGCAGTTTGAATGTTAGAGAGAAGATATTGACAAGAATGACAGTTGGTGTGGGGAGGGGAACTTGGAGTAACAGTTGGTTTCTGGACTCATTTCTGGCCCTCGGACTAGAAGGAGCTTCTCTCCCTGTCTCAAGATAGATGGGCATCTATTCCTAGATTTCCCCAACTGTGTGCTCTACCTGGATTCCTGTGATAATGTCATTGAACAAAAGGATTTAAGGGGAGCAGTTTGAACTCTAAGGCCTGTCTTTAGGGGCATCAGGCCAAAGAAATAGCCCCAATCAGTTCTTAAGGTCAGAACCTTTTCTTCCTCTTGCTGTCTACTGCTAAAGACTTTGAACTTAAGAAAACTAGCACATATTAGCATAGATAGGAATAAAAGAAACCCTCCACCAGCCTTCGAGGCTTGGCCTCAGCTCAAAAGCTGAGAGACTCAAACCCTATCCAGAGAAATCCTGATTCCCTCTTCCCTGATACCTCTCCAATCCAAACTTGTTATTAAAATTCATCTTTATTCAAGTAACCACAGTCAGATAAGAGGACTATCATTTCAGGGGACATAGAGGGAGTTGAACCCAAGGACAACCATTCAACCCTAAATGGTCCTTATCAGACCCCTGCCAGGGGACTTTGGTCTGGGGAAAGGCTTGTCCCTCAGGGGGGTCCCTGCTTACCTGCTCTGTGTATATTCAACATCAATCAATAGAGAAGATATCCCCTCAGGCTATCATAGGTGGCCCATCTCTTGGGAACCCCATTTTTCAAAGACAGCCTCTTGGCAGGGAGCATCTCTCTCCTTTTACCTCATTGGCAGTCATATTTCCTCTCTCCCTTCAACTTCTCCATTCCCTGTTACAAAACCTTCCTTATCCCCAGTACCTCTTCAATCCCTACAATCCCTTTAACTATTACAGAATGAATATTAGAAGATAGTTATTTTTTTTAATCCCAATAATTCTAGAATACTGAAAAAGTGGCTATAATTCTTAAGTTTTTCCATTTACAAAATACAGGTTAAAATGTCCCAGCCAACTATACTAAAAAGGAGAAAGGATAAAGAAATTAATATGTAGTAAACTCTTAATTAAACACTCAAGTGTTGAGGAGTCAGTAGTATAGTTAATGAATGGCAGTTGTTAATCTAGTCCTTTATTGTAGAGGATTGTATAAGGCATAATTTGGGTTTTTTTGTAGCAGAATTGTCTATATAAAATTATTGAATCACTGGATATGAATTTTCTATCCCTGACATTCTCCCTCAAACTATTCTGCTGCCATTATGAGCCTCTTGACAATTTCCCAACCTCTTCTCCTCCCATTTTGGGAGACCTATCACCAATTTGCATTGGTTATTATCACCTTGGAGATAAGACTTATCAAAACAGAACCTTAGAAATTCCTACTGAACACACACCCTGAAGGATTACTCACATAGGCAATGCATCTTGTTTCACAATAGCAAAGCCCAAGTAAAGTCAACTAAATAATCAGAGGGGTGAGATTTCTAGGTGACTTTTAAAAAATATTTCAGATTCCTCAATCTGGAGAGACAGAGAAAGGGGGCAAATTCTCTTCAAAATCAGAGAGGCCTTGACCAAGAGCATAGAATCAATTGTTCATAAAATCCTAGTATAAGAGAGCTGTGGAGTGAGTTGGGGATGAATAATCCAATGATTTTGAGGGAAGTAAATTTAGGGCAAATAAAACAAACTGTTACTTCACATAGCAGTTAAATTTAGGGAATTTATTATTTTAAGAGATGGCATAAATTGAAAATATGAATAGTTTCTAGTATCTTTTGAATAAATTCATGAATGATGCATCCATAATGGTTTATCAAGGGAAGCCAGGGATATTTTGTGAGTCTGTATTTAACACTGAAGCTCTGAAGAACAATGCTTTTATAAAAAATGCCTTAATTCCAGTGCCAGAGCCTGAGTACTGGATTAGATGGATCATAGGTTTGATTTAAAATGACAATTCTTCAAATATTAGGAATTTCAACAGTCAGCAAGACTGACAATATTGGGATAAATGTTCTTTTCCTCTCTAACCTCTCACTCTTTCTCATACCAGGTGGCATAGCAACACAAAGCTAATCAATGTTTATTGAGACTCCACTGTGCTTTGCACAGTGGGGGAGATGTGAAAGAAGACAAAGTTCTTGTCCTGCAGCAATAAATAATATAATTTTATTTATAGAATGTATTTGAACCCATGTGAAATAAAAATACAAAATAAAAGCACAAATAAAATACTATATTATATATATATATATACATATATATATTATGAAAATCCTAGAGAATATATTGCAAAGGATTTTCTGTACTTCTAAATCTTTCTGTGTGTGTGTGAATTTTTAATGAATTTATTTAGCCAAGGCAGTTTGATACAAAAATCTATATTTGGACTCAAAGAATTTAATTGGGAATCATATGACATTTCACTGATCAATTAACCTCTAAGGATCTCAGTTCCTTCATGTGTATTATGATAAGATTAGTCCAATGATATTTATGGTCTTTTCAAACTCTAATTCTATTATCATAAGGGCAGTTCTAACTTGAGCTATGATTTCATCTTCTTTTTTTCAAAAGTCTTACCTTCTGTCCTAGAATCCATAGTAAAGGATTTTTGTTTCAGAGGCAAAGGAGCAGTAAGGATAAGGCAATTGGGAGTAAATGATACCAGGGTCACATAATTGGGAAATGTCTGAGGCCTGATTTAAACAAAGAATCTTCCATCTCTATGCCTCATTCTCTATCTACTGAGATAGCTAGATGCCCAGATTTCTTCTTATAAATAATGTGTTAATATTTCACTTTTCTAAAACATTAATTGCATGCATGTTTATTATATAGAAAGAGGGGTGTTTGGTACCTATGAAAATTCATTTATTTTTTTTCTGAATTGAGGTAACATGCTTATCATAGTCATATTCTTTTTGATATTTTAAAAGTATACACTGAATCTTTTTATTTAAGTTCTTTACAATGGGCAGGTAGGAAAAATGGAGGAGGTATAGTTTCTGCCCTTTAAAACTTTACAAATGACTTAGAAGAACCAAAATATGAAAATATAAAATGATGGGAATAACTTCAATGAGATTGCAAATAATCCAAATTTAAACAATGCACATTATTGAATTACTAAAAATAAAAAATAAAAAAAAATAAAGGAATGTTTAGACTGAGTGTCCTAGATGCACGAACCTAATTACAGAGGCTGAAAAGTTGATCACTCTTTCTTTCTCATTCTATAATATTACAATTGTCTGCTAAAAAGAATGGCTATGTGGCATTACCATTCTGCCACTAAAAGTAAAAGCAGTCTCAAACATACCTTATATGTGGGGTTTAAAGAAGAATATAGGACAGCAATCCAGATTCCAAGATTTATTCAATTAAGTAAGAATTTTTAAAGAACCTACTTTGATGCTAGCCTTGTGCTATGCACAGTGGATATCAATGCAAAAAGAATATAGTTTTTGCTATTAGGGGGATTATATTCTTCTGGAAGAGATGCAATAATGACAGAAAAATAAATGCAAAATGCATACAAAGTAATATGAGGGGAGCACAAAATAAGTAGGAGGATCAAGCAAGACAGCACTGAGGAGGTAGAGTGCAGATGACCTTAGATTTTCATTGGTCTCATGTTTGTAGACTTGAAGTAAGTCCCACACTTGTGGGGCTCAGTGAATCTTTGGCATATATATGATTTGAGGCCCAATTGTTTCTCTCTCTTCATCACCTCCTTACTTCCCTGGCTTTCTTCACATCCAAGCTAAATTTTAACCTTTTTCAAAAAGTTTTTCTAAATGTTTAATACTAGTGCTATATTTAACTATTGATTGTTTTCAGTTTTATATGCACATAAATATATATTATATATAATTTAATTTCTCTATTAGATAATATATATATATAATTTATATAATATGATATATAATATTTGTATCAAGATCTGATGTTTTAATGTCCACATGTATATTATACATATATACTATAATGGTGGGTCGATTTGGGGATGGGTTTAGATATTTAATTATAGGCCAGTATCAGAAGGATAATTGTTTTGGGAAAGCCAACTGTGAGCTGACAAGCTAACAGGTCCAGTCTAGGCAGAGCCTGTCCTGAAGTAACAAACATAGACCACTACATAACAGGGACAGCTGTTGGATTTATTAAACTAGGGAAGGTAGAAAGGGGATTTGGGTAATTCTAAGGTAATGTCAACCACCTTAACACCCCAGATGTAAATGTCCTGTCACCAGGAGTCTTCACAGATTTAAACTACACTGATCCTTACCTATCTGGCTAAAGACTCCAGACCCTAATATAAATAACCCTACACTAACTCCTAAACCCCCTTTTCATGGTAATAGCGGTAGTGGGTTTTGGAACTTAGGCAGGACAGGGCTCAGAAGAGGTCCTGGATCCAGATGGACCCCAGACCTAATCTTACAGTGAAATGGCCTAGATTGGCTCAGAATCACATCCGGAAGCTCAGTAGATGACAAGAAGACAGCAGGTAACCAAGTAGAATGGGAAAGAAAAGGTAGAAACAGACACCAAGGAAAGCAGCCGGTCCCTCCTCATCAAACCAGAGAAAGACCCAGCTCTAACCTCATTTAAGTGTCTCATACTTTTTGCCCCACATTCTAGAATCTTTTCTCTGCATTTGCATCTCCTGCAGACCCACCTTATATGCTCAAATACTTTCTTCCTTACAATACATAGATCTTGTTTAAATATATATCTCATACGTATATTTATATTGTTTGTTTAGATAAATTCTTATTTAACTGTATATATGCATCTTGTTCATGTCTTATTTAAAAATAGATCTTGTTTAAAAATAGCTATTTGTATGCTTTCTTCTATATTGGACTATGAGTTCTTTGATAGCAAGAATTATCTTTTGCCTTTCTTTATAATCCCAGAGCCCAGCACAGTGTCTGGCACAAAACAGAAGTTTAATAAATATTTGTTGACTTGGCATATATCCTTTTGGGCATAGTTTATCAGTCAAGTCTTCTTTTCTCCATTCGGAAGGTATTGAGTGTCCTGGTGTTGTAAGTTATAATCATTGGAATTCACAGGCAGAAAATCTGAACTCATCAATAGTCTCTTAGATAGTTCAGCAAAGGTAAGCATTCAACAAACTTGGATGAAAGATGAATGTTACCTGGTTGACTGAATTACTGTATAGTGAGACTTTTCATAAAAGTTATAAAGGGAAAAACCTTTAATTTTTAACAGACATGGTAAGAGGTTATGCTTAAAAGAAAACTATCTTTTAACAAAGCAGAAAAGTTCATTAAAAGTAACCCTCCCAAATTGAGGGTTGCACATTTGTTTTTGTTATACGAAGAGTATTATTACTATAACTATAATTTAGTCTTACTTCTACAAAAATAATTTCCTACATCAGTAGCACCTTGAATGGTTAGGTGGGCTTTAGTAATCATTTAAGTTATGGAGCAAGAAAAGGGCCATCCATACCAGTAGCCTGTGGTTAATAGAGGTTTGTTTCCTAGTGGAAGTGAGTTATGACTCAGAATTAAAAAAAAATGACAGAATAGGCAATCTCCCAAGAAAAATAACAATGTCAGTCAAAATATTAAAGTCTGATAATCCTCTGTATAATTACTGAAACATTTTTATGCTGTATTTGTCAAATTCAACTTCTATTTTTTCCCTACATTTCCATATTCAATATTCTTTTTTCATTCTTTCTGTATTGCTGATATCTTTTTTCAAGATTTTATAGTTGAAACTTCCTTGATGAAAGAATTTCCTGAAAAGTATTTTCTGTTTACACAAGACCTTTGTGATTACTGGAATTTTTTGCCTATGCTAAAAGACAATAATTGTCTTTTGGCATCATTGCACAAGCATAAATAAGCCATTTTCTTTTTCCTTTTCTTTTTATTTCTTTTTTTTTTAAAGAACCTAAAAATATTTAGCATCTATTTCTGACAGATTTTTTAAAATCTGAATAAACTATCATTTTTTCATTTTTCAAAAAGAAGTATTGGTCATTCAAGTCATATTTCATTACAAATTTTTAGATAATTACACAAACTTCATGCAAAGATACATTCTGTTTAACTAAGCATATGGGCAATGAGATCCTATTATACTCTCTAATGTTTTTCTATCCAAATAACATCTCAACAGGAAAAGGATAGCAAGCAAAATAGAGAAGATTTGAAAAAAGAATGTGTGGTTCCTGCCCTCAAAGAGCTTATAATATAATTAGAGGTACAAAAGGTGCACACAGAATAGACCATGAAAAAAACCATGTAATCTACTGGATAGATTGTCCTCCTATTTATTAGAGAACCACACCCTGTTCCAGCTCCCTTTGCTTTCACCCTATACAAATACATTTATAATCATATCCCATCTGCTGTTAATTAAACTGGCATCAAATTGATTTCTTCACTGGCATTCTTTTTCAATTAGACAAATATTAATTCAGCTTCTACTAAGCATTAGGAATTATATACTTTCCTTGTGTAGTTCAAAGGAACTCTAGGGGTTAAGAATTGTTACAATAAAATATTTACATTATAGACTGCAGAATGTTGATATTATTCACTGGGAATTCGTGAAACATATGATGCTAGTAATTTCCCAGCTTTCATTTTTCTCTGCCCACATGCCCATGGTCTGTGGATTATAGCTATTTGCCTCATTGTGGCTCTATAACACATTTGTTCTATCTTCAAATGGCCCCATACTCATATGTGCTGCTTTTTCACTTTTGTTTCCTGTCATTCTGTTGTCATCCTGTACATAGTCAACCAATCTGTACTGTTTTCTCATATCTCTCACCCAATTCTATTTCACTTCATTGCCAGTGTGGAAAGGAAACTAGACTAACAGTTTGTGGGGGGGAAGGGCCAACTGGGAGTGGCAGTTGGGTCTTGTGACTAGCACTTCCTTCCTGCCGGGAAAAACCACATTATTTGCAAGTAGTCTCAGGTGCTGCCAAACAAAGTCAGTTATGAAGCCAGGTGCATGGGGTAACATCAAAAAGGAAAAATGGAAAAGGAAAAGGGGAAAAGGAAAAGGAAGGAGACTGCATGCAAATAGAACTTGGTGTTCCAAAAGCACAAAATAAAACTAAAGAACAATAGAAGAAGAAATCCAATTAGATAATGATGTAACAGAGATTAAAGAGAAAATTTTTGGAACAGTGGAACAAGCTACAAAGAAAGAGGAATAAACAGAACTGGCAACAGTCTGTAATACACAAACTGTAAATGAATTAATTGAAGCACATGAACTAACAATAGAAGGGTCCAATGGGGAGGAAAATGCAATAATAGAGAATGTTCAAATTAGCAGACCTCCTGGAGACAATGGCATGGAAAGCAGGGATGCTATTACAAAAGAAAATAGCAATGATATAATAGAAAAGCCAACCTTAAATCCTTATACAGAAGAATTCCAACCAATAGTAACTGCACAAGAAAAAGCAAACACAAACATTATTATACCATCCTTAAGTCTCCATGATAATGCAATTCCCTTGCAAAGTGATGATGAATTGCAAAATGAATGGTCAAAGCAACAAGAAAAGTCTGTAGATGAAGAACAAAACTGGGATTTGAACAAAATAGAAATAGAGACACCTATGGTCCAAGTGTGCCAACAAAAAAGTGCTTGCAAAAGACTTGGTGAATATAGAAATCACCAAGCAAGAGTCAATGCAAGACACAAATCACACAGAATCACTATATTCAATAATGTTTGATTCAGAAAATGAAGAAAACCAAGAACCTTATGAATATATCAAACCTTACAATCAAGATCACAAAGCTTTACAAGAGGAGGAGATGCATGATTTCATTAACAACTCAAATCAAGAACAAACAATCCAGTCAGAACAGTTAGTTAAGGAAATAAACTACACAATCATATTAGAAGAAATGCTGGCAGCATTGGGAGTCAAAAATTAAGAAGAACTTTGTGAAAAGTATGTGGAAGTGATTAAAGTGGATAGAGACACTAAATTTGCAGTACAAGAAAATCATATACCTGATCCAAAACAAAAGGAAGAAGAAGAAAACAATGTAATGCTCCTATCACATGTTCCTTTCTCTGATGTAGAACATCTCACAAACTAGACTGTCAATTAACAAAATATATACAAGCTTTGCAGACAAGAATAGCAGAATTGCATGAAATGGGCTTGATACAACAAACAGTACCCCTGGATTACAATTTGCACAATATCAAACCAGGAGACATAGTATACTTAAAAATTTCAATAGAAAATTGCTACAAACATAAAATGGACTGGACTACATGAAGTATTGTTTACTACCTCAACAGCTATAAAAGTTGCAGGGAAAGACTCATGGTTTCACTGTACCCATGTGAAACCAGAAAAAGTTCAACACCATTGTAACAGACATCAAAGATAATTAGACAACAGATAGTGCTGAGAAATGAAAACAAAAACTGATTAACATAAAAGCACATCATAAAGAAATAATAGTGACACATAATGTTTGAGACAACTTTCCAGCCCAGAGGAAAAGCAACCCAGAGGAAAAGCAACCCAGAAGAAAAGCAACCCAGAGGAAAAGCATCCCAGAAGAAAAGCAACCCAGAGGAAAAGATTTTAAACCAGCCCAGAGGAAAAGCATCAAGAAAAGATGCTAGAGACAAGAAACAAAGAGGAAAAGCTGAAATGGACAGCTAAGACTTTGAACTGGTAAATTTGTTTATATTAGAGGACAGATGGAAAACGAGACTTATATGTAAGACTGAGTGTGTTGAAATAATAAAACAAAAGTAATTTCACATTTAGGGAAATAGCATGCATCACTACATAACATGGAAGATGGAAGAGATCCATCAGTCAACATGAGAAGTGGAAATCTGAAGAAACTTGATAAGTATTAATTCAACACAACACTATTAGACATAAAACACAAAATCACAAACTGACATTGAGAGACCTTGTTTATATAAATAAGGGTCTGAAATTGTATTTATGCAAAATGTAAATATGTATATAGTTAGTTCCATTAGGTCTTAGGCAAATAGAAAGATCAATAGATATTTCTATTTGACTGACATCATGATATGGAACAATGTATATTGTTTTATTATATGTAAATAATTTCTATACATAATGTATTAGTTTTAGTTAACGTAGAGTAAGTAGTATTAGCACTAATATTCAAATTTTTTGTAATAGTTTTGTTCAACATGTATTGTACTGAATTTAATGTAAAACCCCAAAATTACCCTTACCCTTACTTTCCCACAAAGAATCCTTAGAGTAGATTTAGTACATTGGTAACTATAATATAAATATGTGACCTTGGGAAGGTCACAACAAAAAAAGGGGATGATTGTGGAAAGGAAACTAGACTAACAGTTTGTGTGGGGGTAGGGCCAACTGGGAGTGGCAGTTGGGTCTTGTGACTAGCACTTCCTTCCTGCCGGGGGAAGACGGGGGACTTGAGTCCTGGTGTTGGAGGAAAGAGGAGCTTGGTCAGCCCAGTCTGGAGTGGCATGCTCTTCTTGGTTCAGCCCAAAGACACAGGCTTCTAAAGGTTAGAATTGTTCTTGTTTGCTTTCTGTCTACTGCTAAGATTCTGAATTAGAACAACGAGAGTAGACGGGAGTGGGACAAACTCTCCGCCAGCCTCTGGAGCCTGGCCTCAGGTCTGAATCTGAGAAAAAACTCCAATCCCAACTAGTTATTAAACTTTATATTATTTGAATTCGCAGTCAGATAAGTGGACTATCTTTTCTGGTCATAGAGGGAGCTAAACTTCAGTTTCAGTCATTTAAAGACAAACAAACCTCATTGGAACCCTGCTTTTCCTCTCAGCAGGGGCCATCTCCCTCCCTTGCCTCCTAAGCAGTGTTCCCTCTCTCCCTTAACTCCTCCATCCCCTGCTACAAACCTCCCATCATCCCCCTGTTTTCCTATCCAATTTCCTTTCCCAATAAATATTACACCAGCATACCCAAGTCCTACACATCCCACATTCAATAACCTGTAAGTGGGAAAAGGAATTATTTTTAAAAGAGTTGGATTGGATTATTTAAGAGTGTGGTGGCCAGGAATTTATATTTATTCCCAAGAGATTTATTTACAATTCATTTATAAAATGTAGAAAGATTGAATTAAGAAAATCAGAGAGAGGATAGGGAAAGATATCTAGCTTAAGCAATAAGTAATTTACTCAGGCCCCTGGCTCAACCCCGGGCAGAGAGAGTTAGTCCTTAGGCCTTGGCAAAGACAATGACTTAGGGAAGTCTCTCTTGAGAGGAAAGTCTCTCCTGAGGTTAGTTTTTTTTTTTTTTTTTTTTCAGAAAATCCAGCAGTTAAGAGTCAGCTTTTCACTCACCAAGAGTCAGTTCAAAGGAAGAGATTTTAGAACAACCTCACTAGGAAGAGGGTCTTGGGTCCAGCCTCCACTCCAAAGAATGAAGAACTGTCTCGCACAGGAAGTGACAGCTCCTTTTAAAGACACTTCTTTTGTGTCACTTCCTGTGTCTTCCCTTAATTTTACATCTTCTAATCACAGTTGAAGCTTTGCTTTAAGACTACCCAGGGGTAGTTAGTTTAATTCTTATTTGTCACCCACTATTGCACACATGGGTCATAGAACTCCCACTTAATGATTAAGCAGAATGTTTACACTTTTGGTGATTAGATCTAATAATGGTCAGGGATTACAATTTTAATCCTCACAATCAGGGGAGAGTTAATTTTAATCTTCACAAACCAAATGCTCATCTTTAGATCACCATTAGATAATCATGTAGGATTTTGGGTGCCATATTTTAAAAAAAATATAATTTAGATATGTTATAATAGATTCTATATTAATATAATAATGATTTTTAAAATAATTGTAAATAATAAAATTCTCCTTTCATGATGCATTTTATTAAGATTATTTTCACTATTCTTCAGCTCTTCCATCGTCTTTAAATGCCTCCCTCTTTTTCACCTTACCATTCTTCTATTGAAATCATCTCAAAATAGTAGAATCATACCCATGACTCACTCTTTTAGCCATAGTAATAATAAAATTCAGATTTTCATGTATTATCTTCCCATAAAAGAATAAAAACAGTTTAAATTTGTTTAGTCTTTATGATTTCTTACTTAAGTTTATATTTTTATACTTCTTTTTTATCTTATGCTTTAATGTTATATTTCCTATTCAGCTCTGATCTTTTCATCTCAAATACTTAAAAGTTATTTTTTGTTTTTATTAAATATTAATCCCCCAACCTTATTAGATTATGCTCATTTAAAAAAGTTTTTTTCCTTGTCATAATCCTAGATCCTTTGCATTCTAGAAGAGAATATTCAAAAAACTCTACTTCTTTATAGTGGTATCTATTGAATTGTATTGGTTTTGACTATTCATCAGTGGTAAATAAATATTTTCATTCTAGTTTCTTTTTTTTGCAATATTTTCTCATTTACATGGAATTTATGGATTTTGGCTGTAATATTTCTAGGAGTTTTCATTTTTAAATTTCTTTGAAAAATTAACTGGTAGATTCTTTCAGTTTTTCTTATTGTTGTTTGGTTGTTTTTGTTTTGTTTTGTTTTTTAAATTTACGCTCTTATTCTAAGACATGTGGGAAGTTTCCCACTATAATTCTTTGATATGTAATGTCTAGGCTTGTTTTTTGTTCTTGGATTTTAGGTTATGAAATGATTCTTAAATTATCTTTTATATTTTTTGTCAATTGTGTTTTCCTTGAGATAGTACACATTTTGTGCTTTTAAAAAATTCTTTGTCTTTGATTTATTGTTTCTTGATCCCACATAGAATGAGTAAATTTCATTAAGGAAATTCTCATTTTTAAGGAGTTATTTCAGCATTCTTTCTACCTCTATTACATGGCTATTCTCTTTTCATAATGTTCTTGCATAAACTCTCATTTATTCCCCCAATTTATGTGCTACATATCTTATTTGATTTTTTAAATCATTTTGATCTCTATCTTTAATTCTTGTAGAAATTTTTGATGATATTGTATCCAATCTATATTTTTCTTTGAGACTTTGATTACAGATATTCTCTGATCATTTTCTTCTTTTGGGATTGTGTCTTGATCTTCCCTATAACCATGGTAGCTTATTTATTTATTTTTATTTTTTTACATGTCAAAAGAATTTTTAATAGTCATTTGACATACTGCAATTCATTTTTTTTCCTTCCTTCTCACCCCTTCCCAAGGCAGAAAAAAATATAGGTTATACAAATGTTATAAAATATATATGTATATATAAGTACTATTATATATATACCCATATCCTTCATGTTGTGAAGACGTATAATTTACATTAGAGAAAAATTCTTGGAGGAAATAAAAAGTAGAATGATATGTTTCAATTTGCATTCAGACTCCATCAGTCCCTTCTAAGCTGGTGAATAGGCTTTTATGTCATGAGTCCCATGAGGGAGTCCTGGGTCCTTGTATTATAGTAAATATTTTTCATGATCAGGTTCTTTTTGTTTGTTTACTCATACTTCCAGCTTATTTCTTGACTTTGGAATTAATGTTAGTCCTGGCCTCTTCTCACTGTGTGTGTTAAGAGAATGTCTGGCCTGAGCTTTTGTCTTTTATTTTCTTCTGAGGCTTTCAATGCTCAGCCTATGGGCTTGTAGATTTTGGTGCTCCCAAAGTGATGTGATTCAGGGAGAGATCTGTTCACTCCCCTGTTTGTCTGAAAATTCCTAACCTGTTTTGTTGTTTTACATGAGGTTGAGTATCCACAAAATGCTACTGATTGTCTCAGATACCTTTCTGGGAGATTCTGTAGGTTCAGAGCAACTGAACTACTCTCTCCAACTTGTTTTTTGTCTTCTGCTCTGGTTTATTCCTGTGGAGTTACTTGTGAGTCTAAAGGTTAGCCAAGTTCCTACTCTTTTCTTGGGCTCAGAAGCACATAGCTTTTTTTTCTGGAATGTGTTCCTTTATGCTTACATAGAAAGGGCTGCTGATCCTTCAGTATTTTGATCACTCTTCTACTCCTTGGAACTGTAATCCAGAACTGGGAAAAGGAAGAGAAAGCTACAGATGTCGCTCACCTATTCCTGTACTCCTGAGCAGGCCCTAACCCATTATCTCTGCATCTCTTTTTCTGTCTTCTTAAGCTGTCCTAAGGTGGGGGTGGAGATGTGGGGGAAAGGAAACAAAACTGGAAAAAATAACTGTGACTTTTTCTTAGATTTCACATCAGAACTTTGTGTAGTACTCTGTCAAATATTGTATTGGAAGATGTGGAGAGAAGCAGTGCTAGGTCTCACTCCACCAAATTTACTCCACTCTTTCTCCTTGTGTTTTATCTATTGCATAACTGTCTCCCTTCATACACACTGAGCCCAGGAAAGCTCCCGCTTGGCACAAAATGAGATTGTGACTGTGTTGGAATATAGAACTAAATTTCAATCTCTTAGCATAAAAATCTACTCAAAGGAAAACACTATGTTATTCTACCTAGTGGTCTTCTTGAATGTGGAGCCAGTTCAGAATACCCAGCTTTTATTTCTTCCTCTTCATAGCATGCTTCCAGGTAGTTTGTAGACTGTTTTCTTCTACCAATTCTTATGCAACCTAGAGCTAGTCACTTTAATAAGTGCTTTTTAATTGGTAGATTGGACATTTAGAATGTTATGGCTTCTGGTTGTTATTGTTAATAATAATAAGTAATGATAATTATAATAAATTGGCAAGTATTAAGTGCTGAGTATTCATTAAGCACTATGCTAAGCAATGGGGTTATGAAAAGGGGCAAATATACCAATATAATTATAGCCCTCGACTAATAACTGACATTATTATACCCCTTTGAGTTAATAGAGAGCTTAATACACATAATTCATGGCTGTCATATAGAGAGAGAGAAAAAAAAAGAGTAACTCGTTTTGAATTACTTCACTGCCAGAAATATTCCAATATTAATTTAAGAGGCAACATGATATAGTATATCATAAGTTGACCTTGCAGTCCAGAAAACTTGGATTTAAATTCCACCTCTTCTAGATAGTGTCTGTTAGACTTTAGGCAATTAACTTAACTTTGCAGTATTCGAGACAACCTTTAAGAGTACTAGTTGAAGAGAAAATGCCAAAGAAAAGAGTATCCTTAACTGGTAGTTCAATGAAACAGTGAAATGAATCTGAGGTCCATTCCCTAATATTACTTTACTTTAGTTTAAAAGCAGAAAATATTGTAGCTATTAGCCATTTTAGATAAGAAGCAAGATCATTGTATACTTGAGTATCTTATGTTCAGACTGAGAGAGGGGAGATTATCAGTTTCCAATGGAAAAGATAGAGAGATAATACAGAAAACTTCATATGGAAGGAGAACATATGTAACAGTTCTTTATTTTATTGTCCTTGTTGGGTCTGAAATGTTTGGAAATATTGTTCTAAATTTATTTCTTTATGACAACTACCCATCTATGTGCAAAGGAAATATCATTTTTAGCATATGGCTCTTTGTGTCATGTTAATTGAGAATGAATAGGCAAAAAAGAATTAGAAATACTTTACCCTGCTTACATCATAAAGACTCTAATGAAGAGAAACTCATATGACATTGGTTACCATTATTAATTTTCCTGTCAGATAGTCTACATGGGCTGGACTGAAGAACGAGAACAAGATTCCCTTCAAGATCGGAAGTACACACCAAAGTTTTTAGCACTGAGAGGTTCTTCTCTTTATAAGTTTCTGGCACCTCCAGTAAGTACATTTTGTCACATTTTTAATTTTGCTAGATTCTTTTTGCCTAATATACATACATAAATGAATTCTATACTCATTTTTTTCAATTACTGAATATAGTGAGAACCATTGTTATTGTTCAGTTATTTCAGTTGTGTCCAATTCTTCGTGACCCCATTTAGGTTTGAGGGTACTGGGGTAGTTTGCCATTTCCTTCTCCACTTTATTTATAAACAAGGAAGTTAAGACAAATAGAACTTAAGTGACTTGTCTAGGGGTAAGTGTCTGAGTCTGGTTGAACTCAAGATGAGTCTTCCTTAATCCAGGCCTGCTACTCAGTATACTGTCCTGCCTACTTGTCTTAGAGATATTGTAGCATAGCCTAAGAAAGACTAGCCTCAAAAGTAGGGTAGATTACAACTACCAAACACTTTATACACAGTTAAAACAATATAAATAATTGGAAAAAACCTTAATTGCTCATGGATACAATGAGCTAATATAATAAAAATGACAATCTTACCTAAATTAATTTACTTATTTAATGCCATACTTATCAATTTACCAAAAAACTTTTTTATAGAAATAGAAAAAATACAACAAAGTTCATCTGAAAGAACAAAAAATCAAGAATATCAAGGAAAATAATGGGAAAAAATGTGAAGGATGGGGCCTACTAGTACCAGATCTAAAACTGTACTATAAGGCAGTGGTCATCAAAACAATATAGTACTGATTAAGAGACAGAAGGGAAGATCAATGGAATAGGCTTGGGGTAAATGACCTCAGCAAGACAGTCTATGATAAAACCAAAAAGCCTAGTTTGGGGGACAAAAATCCATGATTTGATAAAAAGTGCTGGGAAAATTGGAAAACAGTATGGGAGAGATTAGGTTTAGATCAATATCTCATGCTCTATACCAAGATAAATTCAAAATGGGTAAATGAGTTAAATATAAAGAATGAAACCATAAATATATTAGGTGAACATAGAATAGTTTACCTGTCAGATCTGTGAAAAGGAAGGCATTTAAGACCAAGCAAGAGACAGAGAACATTAAATAAAAAAAAAATGACTGTTTTTGATTGCATCAAATTAAAAAGTTCTTGTAGAAACAAAACTAATGAAACCAAAATTAGAAGAATGGTGACAGACTGGAGAAAATATTATAACAAAACTCTCTGACAAAGATTGAATTCCCAGATATATAAGGAATTAAGTCAAATTTATAAAAAATCAAGCCATTCCCCAATCAACAAATGGTCAAGGTACATGAATAGGCGGTTTACAAGTGATAAAATCAAAATAATCAATAATCACATGAAAAACTGTTCTAAATTCTCCTGAGAAGAGAAATGCAGATTAAAACAATTTTGAGGTAACACCTTACACCTAGCAGACTGGCCAGTATGGCAAAGGAAAGTGATAAATGTTGGAGGGGATGTGGCAAAATTAGGACACTGATACACTACTGGTGTAGTTGTGAATTAATCCAACCATTATGAAGGGCAATGTGAAATTATGCAAAAAAAGACTTTAAAAGAATGCCTACCACTGCTGAGTTTGTACCCCAAGGAGATAATATGAAAAAATACTTGTACAAAAATATTTATAGCCATGCTCTCTGTGGTGGCAAAAAATTGGAAAATTGGGAGTGTGTCCATTGATTGGGGAATGACTGAATAAATTGTGGAATCTGATGGGGATAGAATACTATTCTGCTGAAAGGAATGATGAACTGGAGGATTTCTGTGTGAACTAGAAAGACCTCCAGGAATTGATTTAAAGTGAAAGGAGCAGAACTAGGGGAACACTGTACACACAGACTAATACATTGTGGAACAATCAAATGCAACAGACTTTTCTACTAATAGCAATGCAATAATACAGGGCAATACTGAGGAACTTATGAGAAAGAACACTATCCACTTTTAGAGAAAGAACTGTGGGAGTAGAAACACAGAAGAAAAGCATATGATTGCTCACTTGGTTGAATGGGGTTTTGATTGGGGTTTTGACTTTAAATGATCATTCTATTACAAATATTAATTGTATATAAATAGTTTTGAGAAATGATACATGTATAACTGAGTGGAAATGCTTGTCAGCTCAGGGAGGGGGGAGGGAATAGTGTTGGGAAATAATCATAAATCTTGTAACCATGGAAAAATATTATAAATAAATAAATTTAATAATTTTAAAAAGTAGAGTGGACCTAGATTCCTATTCTGTCTCTCAGATATGCTAGATGTGTTGACCATTGCTGAATCACTTAATCTCTCAGTGCTTAAGGTAATTCTAAGACTATAATTTGGAGACAACTTGCTAGGATCCAGAGGTGGAATCTCAGGAACACTTAAATTTTTCTCAAAATAAGGAAATCATAGATCCAAACCAAAAAGAAAAAGGAGAAAGAAATAAATATGTGAAGAATAATTGAAGGGATTGGTCATGTTTCGCTTAGAGACCAGAAGACTCAGATTAACTTTCTTTGGAAGGCACATCACATAGAAGAGAGCTTAAACTTCTGCTATTTGGCTCTAGAGGCCAGAACAATGAACAATGAAGTGGATAGAAATTGCAAAGAGACAAATATAAGTTTGATGTCAGAGAAAAAAAATTCCAAAAAACTAAAAGAACTGTCCAAAAGAATAACTAGCTACCTAGAGAAGTGGTAGCTTCCTTTTCTTGGTGGTCTTCAGAGTGTGGTAAACCCAGGATGTGTTAAAATGAGTCTTCTTTTCTTGTATGATTCAGATTAGTATTCCAATTCTCAAATTCTATGACTCTGTGAAGGAAGAAAAGAAGACAAGAAAGAGAGGGGAAAAGTAAAAAAGAGGAAAAAATGAAAAAAAGAGCAGGAGGGAGAGAAAGAGAGAGAGAGAGAGAGAGAGAGAGACAGACAGACAGAGAGAGGGAGAGACAGAGACAGAGACAGAGACAGAGACAGAGACAGAGACAGAGACAGAGACAGAGACAGAGACAGAGACAGAGATGAGTACAGGAATAGGAAAAGAAAAATACCGGTAAATATAGGAAGTATATTTAAGGGAAATTAATCCAGAGTCCAAAATCTCTCCTAAAGAGCTTTCACCTGAGAGTTGAACAGACCTAAATTTTTTAATTAATTTTGGCAAACCAAAAATTTGAAACTGTACTATTTTTTCACATTGTAAACCTTGGAAACAATGATAATGATTAACCTGTCACCTCAGGATTTGGTTACAGTACCTGATAGACCCTGAAAATGACATAATGAGAAGTTACCAGAGCAACATCATCTGTTAATGTGTGTAAGCATTAGATGGAAGAGTGCATGGAGAGAGGATCAAAGTAAGGTGTGTACTGATTTTATTAGCTCAATTTCGGATTAATCAGTACATTTACAAATAATTTATGCCAGAGGGGAATTTTAAGGGGATTTATTAAATTTGATTGAGAGCACAAAGTAGAGGGAATAAGAAACAAAATAACAAATATGTTGAAAAAGAAAAGGAGAATATGTAAAATCTTTTCTTTATTTTTAATGGATAAATTTCCATAGAAATAGTATAGATCAAAGTTGTGCAATCACTGCTCAGCCAGGCAGAAAATAGTGTCCTATTTGCATTATCTAATAGAACTTATTTTGAATATTAACTTTTTTCTATTCCCAGTTAAATCATATTTTTGTCTAGCAAATTGAAAATATAAAACAAGCCTTGGATTTTAATTTGCATTTAAAGTACATCTGTTGTTATTGGTTAATCACATAAAACATTTCTTCAACAGTTTATCCTGCCTAACAAGGAAAAATCTCAGCATAAACAAAATTTATTACCCATGTCACTTGATCTCTGGGAGCATGAGGCATTCACTAGCTATTTGAGGATCAGATGGGCAGGTATCTTTTGGAAAAAATCCTGAAGCAACTCACCCTCACCTTTTTCCCTTCCTGATTCAGCTGTTCAGGAGTTAAGGTCCAATGAGACATGTCTATGTTTTTGAATTTGAAACATGTTTCCTTTGTGGAAATGAGACTGTTGTACCCAAAGTTGGAATTTGAAAAGTATTTGGTATCTATGTATGATGGTTAGCTATCATTGCATTATTCTTATACCATACTTTAGGCAAATTATATGTTTAATCCACTTTTTTCTTAGCTGTCCTAGAAACCTATGATCAAAATTTTATTTAAAGGGAAAATCATAACTTAGATCCTTCATGTAAAAGAACCCGAGTTAGCCCTAATTTCAAGTCTAAGGCCTAAAAAAGAAAGAAGAAATGAATTTAGATTCCTTGACTAATCCCCATATTGCTAAAATTATGATCATGTAAAATGTACAATGTACCTCTATAGAAAGGAATCATCTTAAGTTATTTTGTTAATGATTATGCAAGGAAGAATGTATGGATTTTCAGAAATTAAATTTTCTGAGCTTTTGTTAAGAATAATTCTCTTAAATAGAGAAATATATATTCACTTCATAATGAACTCTTTCAACAATCCTTGCTTTGTTTACCAGGGAAAGGAGAAAAGAAGTAATCAAGGCAGAAAGGAAAAGGGAAAGGAAGGAAAGATAAAGGGATGGAGGGAAGGAACATTTATTATTCACTTATTGGGTGCCAGTAACTATTCTATTTTCTTTACAGATAACACATTTTATTATTCACAAGAAATCTGGGATTAAGTGGTATTAATATTCCCATTTTGTACTTGAAGAAACTTATGCAGATAGAAGTTAAAAGACTTACCCAGAGTCACAGCTAGTAAGGTGTATGAGATCAAATTTGAACTCAGGTATTCTAGAATAAAGGATAAGAATATTCTCTAATATACCAGAGATGTTGATGGCAATCAATGGCAGCTTTATTAGGAATATTGAGGATTTCTATAACAAGTTAGGCATTTCTGCCCATGCTCATGGTAATAGACAATATTTATATGGTAACAGATAATGGTTAATAGAGAACCTTGAGAATCACAATGTAGCCTGTCATAACAGTGATTTATCAGATATATCTCATATGGGATTTGAAGGATCTGGGGGTATTCAGAGGTTGCATAAAAACATACACAAAATGACGTCTTCTGCTAGAGTTTCCAGAGATATAGGATACAAACATGCCCTAGATAGAGAAGGAGAGAAGATGGGGAAATGTGGCTAGGGACTTTCTACCTGAGGATCTTAGAATCTTTTACTCAGAGGTCTCATCAAGCTAGCTGATATATTAGAGAGCATTCTGACCCTATATTCTAGAATGGTTGAGTTCAAATTTGATCTCATACACCTTACTAGCTGTGACTCTGGATATACATTGAGACAGATGCAGATTCTCTATGCCAGGGAATAAAAAGAAAAATAAAACTTCGCAGAGAGTTTATGATAAATCATGTTTTGCTGTTTCTGCAGTACTTAGAAAATATAATCCTTTACAAATATACATTTAAAATATATGCACAAAATGTTATAATTCACTACTGATTAGAGAAAAGAAAATTAAAATTACTTTGATATAGTACCTTATACCTTTCAGATGTCTAGGATGACAGAAAAGAAAAAATGACAAATGCTTGAGGGAATGTAAGGAAACTGGGACACACCAATGAAGTTTTGGTAGATTTGTGAACTAGTCAAATCTTTCAAAATAATATTTAGAAACTACTCCCTAAAGGCTGTAAAACTGCATAGTCTTTGATCCAGAAATACCACTACTAAGTCTATATCCCAAAGAGATTTGAAAAAAGGGTGGAGGAGGTCTATTTGTTAAAAAAATCATTATAGCAACTCTTTTTGGGGTAGTAAAGGATTGGAGAATGGCTGAAAACATTGTGGCATATGATTTTGCTATGATACTATTTTAGTATAAGAAATGACAAGCAGGATAGTTTTGAAAAAGCCTGGGAAAATGTATATGAACTGATGCAAAGTAATGCGACCAAAGCCAGAACATTATTGTGCCTAGTAACAGCAATAGTGTAAGAATGATTAACTGTAAAATACCTATCTACTCTGATCAAGGCACTGATACAAGACAATTCCAAAGGACTACTGAAAAATACTATCCACATTCAGTGAGAGGGAGAGTTGACATACTCTGAATGCAAATTAAGGAATATTTTTAATTCCATTGTTTTGTTTTCCTTTATTTGTATTTACTTTCTTTTGAAACATGGTTACTATGGAAATATGTTTTGCATGACTTGACATGAATAATCAATATAACATTTCTGTCATCTCAAGAAGTGGTGTGGAGCATGAGAGAAAATGGATATTTGGAACACTAATTTTTAAAATATATATGTATATATAATTGTTATTTTTCCATTCAATTTGGAAAATTTTAATTAAATAAATATTTTTTAAACTCCATTAAAATAAAATAGGCTGACAAATTTGTCCTCCTTCCAATGGTGAATGATAAAGTATTTTTTGAAGGTATAAAAATGTGAATGGAGAGGGGGAACATAGTAATTAAGGAAATGAAGACTTCAGAAATAAGTTTATTTGAAGAAAGGTATGAAAATTTATCTGTGAAGCTCTCTGTGAATGAACATTTTAAAATTTGTGGAAAAAAGATCAGAAGAATTAAAATGAATTCATTTTATAAGAACTATGATATTACCATATAATTTTCTCATTTTTTAAGGTAACTACTTGGGACTGGACACGAGCAGAAAAAACATTCTCAGTTTATGAGATTATGTTTAAAATCTTCAAGGTATGAAAAATAAATGTAAGATTTCTTTTTTTTTTAAATTTAGCAATGTATAAATGTTAAGTACCAAGATGTTCTTAGGCATCATAGGTAGAAGACAAAAAAAATGAAGCTGACCTGGAGAGATTTGGTTGATTAGAAATTGCCAAGTCTTTATTTTAATATAATCATTAATGAACAAGAGCAATATTTATTTCTATATTTATAGAGGAGTTAATTTACAAGTAGGTACTTGGACCAATGAATTGCCAGTTTTGTTATTGTAAGAAACTGGAGTGAGGGAGACCTGTTGGAAGGCTAGAATAGTCTAGAAGAGAACAGTCAGAGGCCTGGACTAGTGTACTGACTGTGTGAATGAAGAAAAGATACAAACAAGATATCCATGAAGTCTAACTATGAAGAGTCTAATTATGAAGTTAGACTGTACAAAAGCAGAAAGAATAATAATTCAAGATGAATAGAAGTCCTGGAGTGCCAAAATTTCCTATTTTGCAACCAGTTATGAATCTTATAGTTTTAGCAATTAATTTAGAGTTCCACCAATAGAATTTCTTTGAGGGCCTGAATTGTTTCATTTTTGTCTATATCATTAACAACTAAAATAGAATGGGAAATTGAGTAGACATAAAAACTTGATTAACAAACTCTGTTTCTTACTATTTTGGCCAAGAACCTTTAGGTAACAAATCAAGCTCACAAGATTGTAATTTTTAAAACAAAATAATATAGAGAAACCAATCAACATTTACTAGGTTCTAGAAGAATGAATTATTTTGTATTTTTCCTGATTCTACCTATAACAGGCTTGTCTGGGGTCCTGTTCAAGGATGGGGGCAGTTATAACACGAAAGGGTTAAAAGAACAACAGTTAGCGTTGGCAGAAGTCTTTACTTCATCATGCTTCTCTTCCAACAAGTCTTCAGGCTTCTGCTTCAAGCTTCTGTTAGCTCTCTGAGCCAGAAGCAATGTAAATATCTCTTTTACCAAGCTAGCTCATTATGGGAATCAAACAGTCAACAAAAATAATTTTGACTAGAGCCTGGCACTTGTAGCCAAGGAGAGAATTTCTCTCTGTCTTCCTATGGTTATCAAGATTATGTTCTCTTCTCTTCAACTGTTTCCTCTTTGTGACCTTACATAATGAGAGGAGGGAGAGTTTGGGGTATTTAAAACCTTGGTCCCCCACAGCTATCAAACTGTATATGCTACACCCCTTTATATTTCTACAGCATTTTTTTTATATTAGCTTTCTCATAAATAGCTATGTGATATACAAAATGAGGGTATATATCTCCTTTTTACAGATAAGTAAATTGAATCTCAAGACGTTTTATGAATTGCTCATGGTCACATAAGAAAATATTAGAGTAGGAAATTGGAATTCAAGTCTCTTCTATTTACAATTTCAGTCCTCTTTTTGCCACCTTAACACAATTCCATTTCAGGCTCATATAATATATATGACCTTTGACCCTACTAAGACAATTTAAAGAAATTATTCACTAGAGTTTTTTAACTCCTTAAGTTCTAAAAATAGGTTAACTAAATGTTCCAAAATTATTGAAAAATCAAATTTCCTATAATCTGCTTCAAATAGGAGGTTAAAGAACCAAAGGGAAGTAAAAGCTTTGACAAATATTATATATATATATATATGTACATATATATATACACATATATATATATATATATATATATTTAAATTTACACCTTTGCCCCTGTTTGAAAAAGTCAAATAGAAAAATAACACATTTGAAAGTAATGCAACTTATTTTTCAGAAATGTATTTTCTCACAATATACTATGAAAATTAACTTTGACCAAAATACAATAATACTAATAGCTAATATTTATACGTGTGAATTAGATACTCTTATTTCCCCCATTTTACAGATGTGAAAACTGTATTTGAATTATGTTAAGTGATTTATTCAGGGTCACAATTCAGGTAATTATTTGAGGCATGATTCCACTGAGATCTTTCTGATTCTAATCCAGCATTCTACCCATTACATCAATTAGGTGTGTCAAACAATAAAATACATTTTCTTGGATATAGCATAGGATAAAGTTAAGTATCTAATCTATGTGAATCAAAATCTATATAAATATTAAATGTAAATTCTATAACATAAGTATTTTACATATATATGCTCAATGACTATTCCTTTGATCATACTTATTGCCTTCCTCTGGACCTCTTTAACCTCTATTACATCTATTTTAAGGAGTGTTGATCACAATACAACTACATTTGATATATAATACTTATTGTTGTGAGGTGCAGATGTGTATCCTTGGGGTTTGGAAAGGATACCTTTGAAAGAATGCAAGACTCCAAACTTAACTTAAAAGAGAGATTTATTAGTTATGTTGCATTTTTGGCAAGCAAGACAGCATGAGTGTCTCAGTTCTGGGGTTTTTATATTCAATGAAGACTTGACTCTGGGGCAAAGGGTTGGGGAGGAGTTTTCCCTGAAGGCATGGGGGTGGTTCTCATGATTTGGATCAATGGGACAATCAAAGGAGGATAATCCTCTCAGGGTCAGAGGTTTTGGGTTGGGAGTGTATAAAGGAGGGTATAAAGGAGCAGAGGAATTTCCCTGATAATAGTTTGTCTGAGTTTCTGGGGTACAATGCCCATGACATTATGATGGGCATATGGTTTTCCAAATGATCATGAAAATGTTATGTGTTTTTCCATTATATTTCTGGATTGGCAAAGATTTTATTTTTGGTTTGAGAGTTGCAAAAGTTCATTAAACCAATATCTGCAAGTAATATTTCAGCATAACTCCTCAATCCATTTATAGTATCATAAATTATTATCTCTAGCTTTGTCTTTCCATATACATAGCTTGTATTTTTTTCTGTGTAAATTCATTTCCATTCACAATTCCATGGAAAATTTCACCTGTTTTTATTTTCTGTCAGTTTCATATAATTTTGAAAGATTTTATTGCTTTTTTTAACCCATCAGCTTAAAATTTTTTTATATATAAATATATTAAAGCCTAGTTTTTCTGAAGTTGTGATGGTTTTAATATTAGATACCTCATTTCCCCCCAAATATTACTGTTTATTCTCTAAAAGGAATCCTACTCCAGATTTTTCCATTCAAAGAAACTCACTTTCTCTGATTTCCCTGCCTGGATATCAGTTTTTTATCTATGATAAAACACCTTCCTACACATAATCAAATTGTGAATCAACTGTTATTTTGAAATATCATCTCCTACAGTGTAGTCCATGTTTAATTCTACTAGCTAAAGTGAACATGTAGTAAATTTGAGAGGTTGGATTTTTAGTGACAAAACTGTGAATCTGAACAAAGAAATGTTAAAGTGATTGCACACCTTTCCTTTAGATTTCACTTTCTTTTTCAATTAGAAAGCATTTAGGTTCTTTTTTTCTCAACCTACACCGTGTTCTGGTTGCTCTGGTCAGTGACCCCTGGGAATGCCCATGTAGCTAGATCGGACAATTCCCAGGAGCCATTAAAGCTAGGAAGCTTAAATACTTTTCTTTGAGAACTTGGGGACTGAGCATGAGAGAGAATAGTTGATTGACTTTACAAGGATAACAAAGGAAAAATGAAGTGTTCCAGATAGGAATTACAGTGAGGGGCAGATGCTTTACAATGGACACAAAAGGGAAAGGCCTAGCCAAGGGCTTAGTAAAGGACTTTGGACTAAGGGGAGAAACCTTTGGGACAAAAGAGATACTTAACATCTGATGGGATTAGCCACCCCCACTTAAACTACTTTAAGGTCTATTGTTAGTCAGAGACCAGTGAAGTTGGACTTTCCCTCAGGGAGGAACTCTCTTGTGACAAGGTCAAAGCTGGGGCTTTCACCTTTAAGTTAAGTAAACTGGAAGTCATTAAATCTTTTTAGACTATAAGTTTGGGGGTTTCTAGACTCCACATTGACACAATCAAAGATTCATTCATTAATATTATTCATTTAAATCCTATTAGAATGTTCTTTGTAGATTGCTCTCCTTATTTTTCAGGTTTTACTATTGCCCTTATAGAATTGCTGTTGATAGTAGAATAAACACATAGATGCAGCTTTCTGGAGCCATGCTCTCATTTGTCCTTATTTACTGATATTGAATTCTTATCCAAGAGGTCTGCATTATTGCCATTACATACATGATGATTTGAGTACTGTTAAAAAACTTCCTTGGAGTCATTCCCCTTAGAAATTTAAATTTAAATTCCCCTTAGAAAATTAAACAGAAAAAAAAATACTTTAAAAACTTAGAATCTTAGAAGAAATTTTTAGAATCTTGGAAAAATAAATTAGAACTTATAGACCTTTCTTTAGCTTATTTAATTCAATTAAGTTTTTTTCCCCACGTTATTAGGAACTGGTATACCTAAATGATATATAAAAGATAAATCTAAGACCTAAATTGATATATACCCATTAATAATTTTTATTAAAAAATATAATATTCAACATGAATTTTGGGAGGTCTCATACCAACAACCTGCTTAGTCTGTACAGAAAATGAAATCTGTACAAACAATATCTCATATTCAAACAGGAAGGTCAATAATCAATATATTATGCTGGTCACTTCCTCTTACTTGTCCTTGCTATATATCTTTTTGGAGATTGGTTTCAATATTCTATCTAACTGTAGTAGAATAGTGCCTAAGAAGAGGTAAAAGAATAATTTTCCACTAATTAAGAGGTAAAATCAGTGCAAGTAAAATGCCCAAATTTCTTTGGATTTAATGGCTTGATATCATTAAAAAAAAAAAAAAAGAGTCCTATTAAGATATATTTTTGCCCATAATGACTTACTTTTTAAAATTGCTTCAGTGTTATAAAGGTTCTGCCTCTCCCTACATTAACATTGTCTTTAAGGAACATTCAACTGATTTCACAAAGACTAAACATTTTTATTCTTAGTGAACATATTTATTTCTACATATTAATAGAAATCATCAGTTTTATTCTTCCTTTACCTATCATATATTATTCTAGTTAATTGGCTAAGTATGAATTTCAAAGGGAAAAATATCGCAATTATCTCATTTTATCCTCATAATAACCTTGCAAGGTAGGTGCTATTATTATACTCATTTTATAATTGAAGACACTGAAATGGAGAGGTGATTTTCCAAAACTGCCACAAGTAGGAAGTATTTGAGATCACATTTGAATTCATTTCTTCCTAAATCCAAGTCTGATGCTCTAACCACTATTGTAACTACCTGACAAAGACAACATCTATATTTTCATTGGTATAGAGTACCCTAGTGAAGAAACTCCTTGTATCAATCAATCTAGACTGGATCTCTAGATTAATTCCTCTCCAATTTATAGTCTTAGGGTTGCTGTGTAGGGTATTGAGAGGTTAGAAGTCTTTTTCAGGATTTAAAAGGCAGTGTGTGTTAGAGGTAGATTTTGAACAAAACCAGGAAATCTAAACATTATGTCATGTTTCCTCTGTCATAACTGTCACAACTATTTGTTATAATCTCATTTTATGAGAATAGTATATTTTTAATATAAACTGGTTAGCTAAAACTGAATTGATTTTTTATTTGCATGGTTTCTTAATGAACAATGACTTCAAGCCTGATTGTATAAATATTATTCCACAGTCACTCTTAATTCCAGACAAACTGACTTATTTCATATTCCCTCTTCTAAACATTGCATTTCTCAATCCTGTGCTCATTCCTCTGGATAGATTTTCCCCTATTCCAGAATATTCTGTCCTCATGTCAATCTCTTGAAATCCATAGCTCCCTTTAAGACTCAAATCATGTGGTACCTCCTCTAATATGTCCTTCTAGATAATCCACTCACCTTAGCTGTGAGGGTTCCCAACCCCAAATAGCTTTAAATTGACTTTGTCTATATTTCATTGTTTACTCATTCAAATGTATATTGCTTCTTTCCATTAGACTATAAGCTCCTTGAGGATAGGGGAATTTTCAGTTTTGTCTTTGTTTTCACATAGCCCAGAATGGAGTTAAGCACACAATACTTACTTGATAAGGTTTTGCATGCTTGTATTGAATTGCAGCCCCTAGATGATGTCAATTATTGGCATAGGATATTAAGATATACACTTTATAATTACTGCAACCCAATATTTTAATTTTTCTTTTTTCCCTGACATTTTCTGAATTACTTGTCAGACTTTCTAGCATCCATATAGAACTGTAAGAAAATTATAATGATGCCAGTGAACATCTGTTGTATTGGATCCTTCATCACATGTGCCACAAGGCAGTCTCTTGAACAAATTCCAGATATTTAAAGAAAGGATTAATTGGATTCCTTTGGAAATGGGCTTGCAGTTGCTTGAATGTCTTTGTGACTTTGGAAGAAGCTTCATTTCTGTGAAAGATATTTTTGGAATATGATGAATCAGTTTCAGTTCACATCAGATGGGTGTGGCATCAAACTCAATTTCATACAATACTCACTATAAAAAGAGGCATAGGAGGTGTCTCAAAAAAACTGATTTACAATTATTACTTGGTAATCCTTTATGACCCTGAAAAACATTTAATAGTATAATTCTTTCCCTAAAAAATATGTATATATGTATAAGTTGGATTTTTTAAAATTGAAATATTTGCTGGGTCTTTATCCCAGAAGGAGTCTGTGGCCAAGATAAAAATAGAGAAATCTGTTGTCTCCCAGGGCAGTGCTCTATCTGCTACCCTCCATTATGAGAACCTTTTTGGAGACTAGTAATTTTCTCCATCATTAGCGCTTCCTACACTTTGTTGATCCATCTGCTAAATCTGCATGCCAGTGGGAGAAAGAATAGGCTATTCCATAGTAATATGCTTAAAAGAAGTTATTTTAAGTCATAGATGAAATTATACTTTCTAGAGATTGCTGTAGTGCCAGCAATTTAAGAACTTTTAATCAAAATACATTTCTCTCATATTATGTATTCCTATGGAACAGGTAGAGTTCAACAACAACAATAAAAACTTTAGGTTTGTGTTATTCAAACTATTTACAATGAAACTTTCTTAAGAGATTAATCCTACATTAAACTTTGAAGGAAATTTTCAAGAGGCTTAATTTGTATGCTAGAATACTAGCAGCCTCTTCCTCTACCTCTGTCATTGCTCAGAACAGCACAGTTCTATATTTCCTTCTTGTAGATGGATACCAAATCTTCAGCTATTATAACAAGAATTGCAGGAAGTAGCAATTCCAAAACAGCTCCATGCAAATGGAATTAAAATTCAGGATAGAGCCAAAGGGAGGGAAAAGTAAACAAATATTTAATTTTACAATACCAAAGTGTATCTGACTTTTAGATTTAGAATATAAAAATGTCCAAGTAATACTGCATCTTCCTTAGTGTTATACTAAAGTGATAAATAGTATCAATAATTTGAACAAGGGAGTGCCTTTCTGCCATCTAGTCATTGATCAACATATTACCTTATAGTCTCAATTTAATCATTTGTACTGCTACTCTCTTTTGTACCCTGGACTACATTAAGTGAGATTTAGGGGCAGTGAAAGGATGAGAGGAATTTTTTTTTCTCATAATATCAGTGTATTATATTTTTTCCTTTGTATCCCATACTTGATACATGGCCAGTCTTTTCTGGTGATATATAATAACATATCAAATAATTTCATGCTTAGATCTCATGTGTATTCTTCATACTTTTGTGATTAATGAAAAGTTATGGCAGTCTCATTTATAATCATTTAGAATTTCTCAGAGTATACAGGAGTTGAAGACATGGTCTTTTGAGATTTCAGGTAATAAGAGATCACTGAAAGCACATAAGAGTTCAGGATCTATGTCCACTGCTTTTCACAGTTTTCCATGCAATACATCTGGTTTACATAGTTCATAATGGTACAAAAAATATTGCATCATTTTAGAAAGAAGAATAGAAAAGTCTGTTACAACAGAAAATAAGTTTTTGAGAATTTGCCTGTTCTCTTCTCAGGTTTTATTTAGGAATAATCCTGAGTTGTTAATTGACTATTACCATAAATATTTTATACAGATGAGAAAGCAGATATGAAAATTGTAGTTTAAGGCAGATTCTCAATTGTCTTTTTTCCTCCAGTAATCATCTATGATTTTTCCATTCTCTTGCTGCTTCTCCCCAACTTTTCTTTTGTGTATTTGAAAATTTTATCCCTGAGCTTTTGTAAAATGGTTTTATGTCCTTATTTTTTTATGTGATCAGAGTCATCACCTTTTCCCAACTCCATTTTCTAAAGTGACAGTCAAATTTTCTCAGTTGAAACCTTGAGTATTGAGGAGTCATTCCAGGTGTGATATTTTCAGGATCGCTTCTCAGTCAATATTCAAGATCACTGAACAAATAGTTTTAAAATGTAACTAACTGGATCCATGATTATTTCAAAAATCAACCATAATTATGCTTTATTTTGTTTTAAAAACATAATAACCAAATACTTGTGATGGAATATTATACCCCTGTATGTGAGAAATAATTTTCTGAGCCATTATTTTCCTGCAAAAACTAGGTTGATCCATTATTCTTGAAGGATATGCCAAAAAAAAAATACCCATTAATGTAAGTTCCATCATTCTGAAAGACTTCAAGAATAGGACTTAGTAATGTATGATATCTGATTTCTAAGAAGCAGCTTAGCTAATTAACAGATAATTTCAAGAGAATAGCCACTAGGTGATAATTTTTTATATGGCCATCTATGAAACAAACAAAAAAAAATATTCCCTAATCCCTTGTGGTTGTAGAGTGATGGAAATGTTGTTAAATAATGTTAAGCATCAGACAATTTTGAGACTCTAAACTTTATGTAGGCATTTGATACATTAAAGGCATATTCTTATCTAGTGACCAGAAAATTTTAGTCCCTTAAGGACTTGCAGAGGAAGTAGAAAAGGCAGCAACAAGAACAAGGAGAAGAAAAGTAGTAAGTACAATGATTATGACATTAGAAGAACTATTATATGGCATATGAGGTTGATGAGGAAAGATAAGAAATGATGTCAAATCCTAGGCTTTATTGATTCTTAAAAAAGTGATCAAGGAAATGATAATACCTAATAACCTAAATGCCTACTATTCTACTCATAAAAAATTATATTCTTGTGAGCTTTAACTGTCTAGTATGATCAACTTTCCTCTACAACTTTCATATTTTATAATTTACTGAAAGATATTGAGAATTATAAGATCTCATTTTGCTAATTTTTTTGTTATGTATGAAAAAAAGTATTCAGTTTAACAAACCTAAGCACTTCTTTGTTGTAGTTATTTAGTCATTTCAGTCATGACCATATTTGGGGGTTTTCTTAGGAATGATACTGGAGTGATTTGCTAGTTCTTTGTCCAGATAATGATACAGATGAGGAACCGAAGGATAACAGGGTTAAGTAACTTTCTCAGGATCATACAGATAGTAAATATCTTAGGCCAAATTTGAACACAGATCTTTCTGATTTCAGACCTAGTGTTCTATCCATTGCAACACCTATCAGTCCTTTACAAGTTATTTTACAATGAACTGTCTGCCATGTACACAGCAATATCATTCAAGATTCCTTGGAGGATGTAATAATAAAAAGAACTGTCTTCAGTGACATTCTATTAATAAACATTGAGATATATGACAGAGAAAGGTCAAATAGATGAAGAAGACATACTGCCCAGATTTCAATATGCATTTGAAGAGAAATCCAAAGTAATTTTTCCAGCTGTCTGTGACTCTGGGACAGCCAGAACAGGTGGACAATGACTTTGAATTGAAAAAGCAGGTACTAAGACCGATTACTTTCCAGAAGTTACAAAGTATTTGTAGTGATCCTTAAACTTCCCACAATGGCAAAGATCTATTTGTTTGTATTAACATTTTATCACTGCTTCTGTATGACAGCAAGACCTGGAATACCTCTACTTCCAAAGAGTAAAATATGATCATCATTCACAATGAAAAGGTGAATGTTAGGTATGATTAGACTATGTATAACACATCACCAATAAGGAACTCTAAAGAAGTTTAGTAAAGGTTCACATGAATTAGTTATATGACAGCAAGGAAAAATGAGCTGGTATCATGACAAGATGGAAGGATGGCAGGTGGAAGAGAAGAATATTTCATTAGTACTTTTGGAATTTTGAGAGAAAGTAAGGAAGGTTTCCAGCATGGTAGGTGAACCCATTATAGAGAATTTCACAAGGGTATTCTCAAGAGTGACATAGGATGAGCAGTTGTGGATATGTTGTAATCTGCACTATGAGAGGAAATACTGGGATTGATCACATCATAGATCTCATTAGATATTGGGATGTTGCATATTCAATAAAACAAAATTATAATTTTATACAAATACATATAAAATATGCAATTGAAAAAATAGTCGCATCACATAGTGAGTTTGAGGAACAGTTATATAGCACAATTGCTCCAAATTACCCTTCAGGATGTTAAGGAAACTTATGGAAGTACCCCAACATATTGTGTCTATTGTGGAGGAATTGAGAGAGAACCTTGACAAAGGTTACCGTTGTAGATATAGGAAGCCCACATTTATGGGATCATAGATCTCTTTGAATATTTAGGCATAGTTTAATGTGTTTAATATAATATTTGGTTGGACATATTTTCCATGGCTTAAAATCATATATTGCTTCAAATATTATATATGAATAATTATCTCCCCTTCACTCATAAACAGAAGAAATCAGAGAGTAGTACGGTATAGTACTTTATAATTCTTCCTATTTAGCTATAAACCATTTCCCAACCTCTCCTCTAGACCCTTTGTTCTGTAGATGCAAAACACTTTTGGAATGAAATGAATATAATTTGAGCAAGAAATAATCATATCAACAGCATCTTTCTGTTTGCATAATTAAAGATTTTATCTATAACCTTGTGTTCAGAACTATTTTAAGACTAAAAATGAGTACTGAATTAACTGTATTTATAATTTAAAACAGAAATGTATTTTTTATTTATAATGAGAAGTACATTTTCTTGGCTTGTTGCCAGGAGAAACAAAAGTTTCTTAATCCAGAAATATGAGAGTTCTTCCAGTCATTGGCTTATCTTGAGGGTAATCAGGCCTTAGGCCAGCAGACTACTTTTTTCTTAATGAGCACTAATTGTACATTGTGGCCAGAAACATCCCCCTCAGCCTGACAAAATGTGCTGTATTAATGAAACCAATTTGATGAAACATTCCCCTTGCCAAATATAGCTGTCCACAATTGCCTAGATCTTTTTTTTTTTATTCCTCCCCAGGCATAGTTGCATACAATGCTAGGTTATATAAATAGAAATGCAACTGATAGGTGACACAAGTAACTCCCTTTGTGTTGCACAAAGGGTCAGATTCTTATAAGGATACTATACCCAAATTTAGACTTTTAGTACTGGAGAGATTAGAAAATGTTGGACAAGTTTCAAAGGACAGCCACAAAGATAATTAAAGAGTTGAAAAATAGGACCTATGAGGAAAAAGTAAAAGAATTGGATCCATTTAGTCTTAGCAAGAGAAAGCTGAGAAGGGATCCAATAATGATATTCAAGTATACGGAAGGTTATTTTTTAGAGAGCAGTGGCCAGCTGCTTTTTATATCCACCGAGGAGACATTAAGAGGGATTTGGTTTAAATTTCCATGAAAGAGAGAAAGCAAGAGTGAGAGCAATCACACATTCAAGTTTGAATTCAATGACCTAATTAATCTGGTTAGAAGGGGGCAAACTTGACTATAGATTTTTACAATCTACCTTTCTTAGCCAGTAATTTGATTTTCTCAGTTTGAATTCTGAACATTTTTCAATGTGCCTTTATTATTTAATAATGGACAAAAGTAAATCAGAAAGGATGACATACAGTTAGATTCTGTTATAGTAACAGAATCAGTAATCTAAATAGGCAGTATAAAATGGAATGGGATGGAAAGCAGTTATTAAATGCTTACTTTGTTTTAAGCACTGTGCCAAACACTGGTAATACAACTAGAAAAGTGAGACAGTACCTGCTTTCAAGTCTTTCACATTCTAATTAGGAAAGACAACACATAACTAAAGCTTTAACTTATGGCAGACAATAAGGCCCACTGACCTTGGGAAGCAATGATAAAACTCTTAGCCCCCAAACAATAACAGAGAAAAGTCACTTTTACCTTGCCATCTCCTCTACATATCACTACATAACAATCTTCTTCACTAAATTCCTACTCATTTAGATTTGCTACCTCCACTTCATTAAACTCTCTGCAGTCTAGTGTCTGAAATGAATGTACCATAATGAAAGAATTTTCTCAATATGCAAAAGGGTTTGGTAATTGCTGTCTGGTGGCTTTTTTCCCCCACTTCTCTATCTTTTTTTATATCTTGGTGACTTCCAACAGTATTGATTAACCTTCTTCCTGGATTTCTCTACCCTTACCTTACATGAAATTTTTGCTTGTTCATTCTATGCCAGGAATTCTACTAATTGCTGGTGATATCTGTCCATCCATCCATCCATCTATCTATCTATCTATCTATCTATCTATCTATCTATCTATCTATCTATCTATCTTATAGCCTTCAAGGAATTTATGTTATAGTAGCAGAGACAATGTGAGAGATATATAACCATCTTTTCCTGATATCTTTTGGGTCATCAACTTCTCTCTCACTAAAAGTGTATGTCCCCTGAAGATTTTTCCTTGGTACAGCGCCTAGATACAGTAATAAATGCTTATTGATTATTTTCTTATTATACTATTTCTTGATGTCCTTGATGGCTCATATGTATTTAGTTATTGATTCAGTATCAATGACTCCCTCATCCATCCATCCATCCATCCATTCATATCTATCTATCTATCTATCTATCTATCTATCTATCTATCTATCTAATCTTTACCTGGATATTTATTTCATCAGCATCTCAAACATACACATGATCTTATTCTTAACTGCTTATTTTATTTCACTAGTTTTTATTTGCTTCAGACATCTAGTTTTATTCTGTTCAGATTCCTATAACCAATTCAGAATGGTGATGGAACTATAACTTATAATCTTAGAGAGCTATTGGAAATACCAGGAGTTAGAGTGACTTGCAAACAGTTACACAACTGGCATGTGTTAGAAGTAGAACTTGAACTCAGATCTTTCTGACTAGAGGGTCAAGCTCTCTCAAATCCCTTATATCTTTTATGACACAACTATCCTCTTTTGCTTGAACTTTAAACCTAGGAATTGTCTTTGGTCCTTCCTTTGTGATTACTTCCTGCACTTTCAGTCATATGCTAAATTCTCTAACTTCTACCACCATAAGTCATGGTTCATCTGTCTTATTCTCTCCATGAACACCTTTCATGTTCAGGCTCTCATCAGCTTACCTGTACTAGACACTCCCTGCTTCCATCAGATTCATCTAATCCTCAGCCTTTGATTGATAAATTTGCCAAGATCATTATCTTTATATACGTGTTGTAAAATCAGGCCTCTGCTTGAATACTTGCCTTGATTCTCAATATCCTATAAGATAAAGTGCAAATTTCATGAGTTAGAAATCCAGGGCCACCTCCAATTTGACACCAACCTATGTAATAAGACTTATTTTACAATGCTCCCTTTCATGAACTGGATATTCCGGGGGGAAAAAGTGCTGTGAACTGTGCCTCATTCTGAAAACAGACTCTCTAATTCTATTTTTTCAAAAGATATTCCAAATGTTGGGCATGTGTTCCTTTCTCATCTTTACCATCCTGCATCCTTTTCTTTCAAATAACAATTTGTATGCTCCTCAATCAAGGAGCCTTCTCTAAAAACCTTAAGTGAAAGTATTCTCTCCTTCATCAAAATTTACTGAAATGCTTTGTCTAGTAGACTTAGTAGATATTTTGCTCTTATTTCATCTTGTTATAGTAAACAGACTTTGTTACCTATGATATCCCAACCTCTACCCTCCCTATTACTGTCCCACCCCACACAGGCACAAATTGGATAGCTATTCTTACCTTTCTTTCCGTGGTTTTTTGTTTGCTTGTTTGTATTACTATTATGACTGCCTTTAGTAATGTGGTGAAGTCTTTGAACCCCTCTGACAAATCCAACTCCACAAATTACTTGTGAGATTAGTAGGGTGAGAGAAATGGTTCTGGAAACCAGGAGGGTCAAAGAGAGACCAAAAGACAGTCACGAAATCCTCTTGCTGATTAGTGACAAAGTTTAATGATTTGCGGTACAAACTTTATAGGGAAAATGACTTAGGCTAAAGCATTAGGTATGTATGCCTTTTGCAGGGACAATGGTTAGTAATGATTTATAAGATAGAGACAATGGATGTAGATTACCTCAGTGGTTCTAAACCAAGTTTTCAATAGGTGATAATTCAAAATGTCAATGTGTAACCATCTAACTAAGTTTCTCATAGAATTCCTGCACCAGTGATTTCTTGGAAGACCATACAGTATTTGGGGGGGGAAAGGTTTGTTTTTATCATGCTGCATATTTGTCAGGTCCTAAACTATGGCTACCCAGATGCCTTGCAATCTGGGGGTATCGGGCATTCCACAGCCTTGCTGATTAGAAGCCCCTAATTTTCTTATGGTGTTCCCACACCTTTCCTTAGAATAATGTTTTTAAATGCAAGAAGTAGCATATACAGAGATAAAATGAACTACAGTTATCAAAATATTAAAATTTCTAGGTTCATAAACCTGCTCTGTACTTGGAGACTCTTCCATGAGAAAAAAAAAATGTAAAGTGAGGCACAATATTCTGAGCATGTTCAATTTATTAGCAAAGTTAGCAATTTGCTAGTAAATGGGATTAATGACTCCCCACTAGCCAAAGACAAACAGTGAGATCAGGCAGGGTCTTTTATACTCAAAAAGAGGGAAAAAGTACAAATGAATTGGTCCTACTATGCAAATAAGGTTGTCAGAGTAACAAGAAAAGAAGAAACTAATCTGATTTTAAAGTGATTAATAGTAGCTAACATTTATCACTGCCTTGGAGGTGGAAAGACCTGGGTTCAGATCTCTCCTCAGATATTTTTTAGATGTGTGGGCCAGGGCAGATTATATAACCTTACCCCTCTAATGCTTTGTAACTGATACTTGATTCGAAGACAGAACATAAGTGTTTCTGTAGTTTCTGTTTTTTTTTTTTTTGAGGATAATACTGCAAATAAATTAGGAGAACACATAAGAGTTTCCCTCCCTACCAAACAATTTCAGGGGAAGAATTTATGAGTTAACAACATGCTGAGAGTATTACAAGCTCTCAAATAGATAACTTTGACTACATTAAGTTAAAATATTTTGTACAAACAAAATCATTGCAACTGAGATAGGAAGAGGAACAAAAAACTGAGGAAAAACTATAGAAATCATCTCTGACATAGGCCTCATTTCTCAAATATGTAGAAAAATGAGTCAAATTTACAAGAATATAAGGCATTTCCTACTTGATAAATTTGATAAATGGTAAAAGCATCCAAACAGACAGTTCTCAGCTAAAGAAATTAAAACTATCTTTAGTCATATGAAACAATGCTCCAAATTACTATATTAGAGAAATACAACTTAAAAAAAGTCTGAGGTATCATCCCCATTAGATTGGCTAAAATGACAAAAAAGGAAAATCAGAAATGCTGTAGGGGATATGGAAAAATCAGGACACTGATACACCGATGGTACAGCTGTGAACTGATACAACCATTCTGGGGAGCAATCTGAAACTATGTCCAAAGGGCCATCAAGCTGTGCATACCCTTTTACGCAGAGATATGAGTACTAGGTCTATATCCTAAAGAGGTCAAAGATAGTAGGAAAGGATCTATCTATATAAAATTTTTTGTGGTGTCAAAAATTTGGAAACTGAAGGTATGCCCAACAATTTGGGAATGGCTGAACAAGCTGTGGTATATGATTGTGATGGAATGCTATTGTGCTATGAGAAATAATAAATAGGAGCATAATAAAAATAATAATAACCTAGAAAAACTGATATGAAGTGACAACAATGAAATGAGCAACACTGAGAAAATATTGTACTCACTAATAATAATGTTGAATGATGATCAACTATGAATGACAACTCTTATCAGCAATTCAAACATCCTAGATAATTCTAAGAGATTCATGATGGAAAAGACTATATTCAACCATAGAAGGAACTCATGGAGTCAGAATGCAGATTGAAGCAAGCCATTGGTTCACTTTACTTCCTTCATTAGTTTTTTTTCCTTTTAAAAATGATATATGTCTTCTTTCACATGAAGAACATGGAAAAATATATTCCATGATAGCATGTGCATAACCTGTATCGTATTAATTTCCTTCTCAGTTAGGGGAGAAGTAAGATTGAGAAGGAAAGAGGGAGAAAATATGTATTACCATATGTCAGAAAAATTACATAAAAATCATATATATATATATATAATTTGGAAAATATAATACTTTTTAAAAATATAGGGAACTATTACAAATTATTTTAGCAGAAACTAATTTAAAACTAGCTTGATCAGATCTTTCCAAAGCAATGTATGTATTAAAAATAATCATTGCCACATAGTAAATGTATTAGTTATGATTTCATGATTCTTAATACCATGTTAAGAACTCCTGCATGAGAACAGAATGAATAAAAGTTCTCTGAGAGCAGTGACTCTCCTTTAAAAAAATTCAAAATCACCAAATATTAAACAAATACTATGCATCACTCCCAAAATAATATGTTACGGTGAGGGACTATTTCTTTTTTGTTTGTATCATCTGTGTAGCATACTCTCTGTCAATATGGCAGGTACATAACACACGTTGTTATACAATAATTACAATTATGTACAATATTTACAAAATGTGTTAATAATACATTTTGTTATTATATAATACATTGTTATACAATAATACAAGACTTTGTCCTAAGAACCAAGACAGAGAATAAAAGATTAGACCTATGATTTTACTGGTACACAGAACTTCTAGTTAAGAAATTTATCTCTACCAATGTAGTTTGGCAATTTTTCTTCAGTTTATAATCTTAGAGAATCCATTAAAGCATTAAGTTAAGTGATTGTACAGGATTACATAGCCAGCATATGTCAGAAATATAGGAACACAGACGTTGATGGCTCTAATTCACATAGTAATATTTTAAGTTCCCTTTTTATTCTCATCACTTCTTTATATATAGTCAAATAGACACATGATATCTGATAGATTTTGATTGTTTAAGTAACTTGAACAAGTTTCCATGGTATATTCTAATACCATGACTAGGATTAGAATCTTGTTTTCCTGACTTCAAGTTCATCTCATCCTTATGTCTTTAAATGTGACATTATGAGGAAAGAAAAAAAACTAATATCCTAAGTGAGAATTTCGCAAATGCCTTCTTTGTACATTAGGTTAGAAAGGGAACTGAGATTTTCAGAAAGAATAGGACCTAAATAGATTCTGTAGGCACAAGTAGAATAGTCAACTGAACAAATAAAAAATCTTCTGCTCATATAACTGTAGCTCAATTTCTATAGAAGTCAAAATGATTGATGATATTGATCATGATATTATCAGCAATTCATTCTGATATTATCAATAATTCAGTCCAATTCAACAAATTATTATTAAGCATCTACTATGTACAAACTGAGATGCTTAGTTGTACCAATTAAATCCACTCTGTTACAGCTCACAAAATTATACTTCTTAGTTTGATCAGCTGTTCTAGAAAGACATTCCATTGGGCAAGAGGATGCCTGGCAAGAACATGCATAGATCATAGACTGGGTGACTGAACACTCATTTTATGAATGTAAATAGTTATTCAATCTCCTAATTAAGTTTTTTTTTCCAGTGTTTAAGGGCCACTTGTTATGGTTATGGTATATCCTTAAGCTGTTACTGCCAGTACTAACCTACAGAAAGTGCTCTCAGGTTCATAGCATTCACTCAACTTGGAATCATACTTTTATCATATTCTCTAGTTTAGATATGCCAATTTCAGCAGCACTGAACCTTTTAAACAGAGATAACATAGCATGCCTAACAGTATTTTCATTCAGGAAAGCACCTAACTACCCTCAAAAAGAGACATACCTTAATCCCTTGGTCAATGTTGCTGAGTCAGCTAGGGAATATTCCCCTAGAACTGTGGTGGTAAACCTATGGCATACATGCCAGAGAGGGCATGCAGAACCCTCTCGGTGGTCATGTGTGCCATCTCTCACCAGAGTTTGTTTCTAGAAAGCTATAGGGATGTAAGACTGAGCTCTTCCTCTCCACATGACTGAGGACAATTTTACATCATCTGTCTGTCTGCCTAGCAGCCCAATGGGAGAACTTCCTCCCTTCCCCGTCTGAGGGAATAGGCCTGAAGTCTCCTGAACTCAGTCTCTGGAGAGCAGGGCATGGTACTTGCTCTCTCAAAAGTTCACCATCATTGTACTAGAATGCCTTTTGCAACAACCTCACTCCTAAACTCTCAGAAAGAACTGAATTCCCAGACAGTGAGTGCTTTATAAAATATACCAATTGTGGTGAGCTGTAAATAAGTAGAGTTTTTCTGGATATCCAATGGATTGTCAGTAAAAGTTATAATATTATAACTTTAGACCCAGGAAGTAATTCCATCTTTTAGAATAGTCTCTGACAGTTATTTTTAAAAGCAATGTGTTTAAATATTTTTCATTATAGCATACTAAGTAATTAATAAAATAATACTGGAGATAAAGTAAATATCGAACAACTTGTAAATGGTTAGTTTAATTCAAGTATATTAATATAAGATCATAGATTTCAAGAAAGAAATCTGGAAAGAAACTTACATGTCAAAGTTCAACTTTATCCTTTTACTGATGAGGAAACTGAGGCCCACATAAGCTAAATGAATTGTATAAGTTCACACAGGTACTGAAATGGCACAGGAATTTAACCTAGGTCCTCTGACATCAAATCAAGTTAAATAAGATGGACAAATGTAAAAGAATACATAATGCACAAGAAAGACTTTTGTGAGGTAATAGTGAATGGATTACACAACATGATTTTGTAAGGAAAAATGAAAGAATTTTTGACAACTTGGGTGACAAACATGAAAATGATTGCAATAATTTAAACATCAAATGTAGGGACTGGAACCATATATTTAATTACTAGATTAAGAAACTGAAATTTGAGAAAAAATGACATATATCATAAAAATCTATTCTGATAATTACTTTTGAATCAATGTTAATTGTTGAAATTAATTTAGATGTAAAAACATTGATCTAATGAAATTATTTATTTTCATGTTTTTAATAAAATGTATATTTACTTAAATTTACTTATTAAAGGATACTTCATTGGTATTTACTTTACCTGTTACAACCTTTAACTTTTCTGGATGTGTGCAGTCCTAGTCACAAAAATATCAAGGTTATCCATTGTTTTCATTATAACAGTTTTCATTAAGTATAAGAGAATAGTAGAAATATTTTATGGAAAAATCTCTTTTGTAAAGCATGCACCACACTCCAGTCAACTTTGTCTCTTACAGCAAGCATTTTTAGGACCAGATCCAATACATATCTTTTTTTTTTTTTTTAAACCCTTACCTTCCATCTTGGAGTCAATGCTGTGTATTGGCTCCAAGGCAGAAGAGTGGTAATTGCTAGGCAATGGGGGTCAAGTGACTTGCCCAGGGTCACACAGCTGGGAAGTGTCTGAGGCCAGATTTGAACCTAGGACCTCCCGTCTCTAGGCCTGGCTCTCAATCCACTGAGCTACCCAGCTGCCCCCCAATACATCTCTTATCCTCAGACATTGGATACTATTGTCATGAATACTTTAGCCTACATATATAATGATACCAACCCCTTCAAAATGCTTGTCATCTTTGTCTATTTCTTCTTCCTCAAATAGTGGACTATTATCCATAATGGGACCTTTATAACGTGGTATGTCTTCCCTTTGGTGCTTAAAATTTAAAGGGAGGAAAAATGGATGTGCAGATAGGAACATAAAATAGGGTTAGTCATAAATCCTTATAAATCTAATTCCTTCATCTAACAGGATCAGGCAACTGGATTTTTTTTTGTGAATTAAATATTTGGGTGATAGTGACATTACTTACAAGTTTCCATGTACAAAATGTGGGATATAAAAATAATATCAAGCCCCAAGGCACACAAAAGAAATCTTATATTATAGTCACACAAATTTTCTTACAAGCTTGGCAAGTTAGCAACTTGGGAGTGCTTTTGGTTAGTTTTAGTATCCCGAACCAGATGTTTTATTTTGAAATTTTAAATTAAAACATTCATTTGACAATGACTTCATTTCAGAAACTGGGGCTTTTATTTTGTTTTAAACCATAAGACTTGTTACTTTTAAATGATAGCTTAAAGTGTTGGTTCCTTTGATAGTAGAAAGCCTAAAGAAAATATCTAATATTTTATTAATTTCTGAAATTGTGTTTAAATTATTTTAAAATATCACTTCAAAAGGATGATTTGAAGTTGTGTTTCTATCAAATATGTGTCTAGAGAAAATAATCTTTTGTAATTTAAAAATACTCCATATGATCCCATCTTTGAAATGAAAATCCATTTCAGCTTTTATCTACAAAACAAAGGAAAAACACAGATGTCAATTATTTAAAGTTATTTAATGTAGACTTGAATCACCTATACACTTCCAGTCAAACTGATGTGATATTTGTCAAACTTCTATATCTTTCTGCTGCAGACTCCCAACATCACAATTTCATAGTTGATTCAATTTCTCTAATTCTTCAGTTCTAAAATCAGGAAAACGGATCAGAAACTAAAGTAATAATAACATTATTCACTGCAAAGAAGTTACAAAAGGGACATTTCTCTAATATGAAATGATTTTATGTACTGTTATCATAGTTAATATTCCTGCCATATAGTTTAATCTTTTCTTTCCTGGAAATTAATTCATAAATGATATGATGGAGACCTGATTTTAGTAGTTCTTCATAACCATCTCTCATTTTAAATTAATATAAGTATTTGCAAGAGAGAAATATTAGTGCTGTTTGGTACTTAACTTGGTTTAAATGACACCACTTTATTTAAAATAATTAACATTTTTTCACATAGTTCCAGAGTACATTGTTCAAAATGCCCCTATTAGCCAGAATAGTTATTAGATCTAGACAAAACCATTGAATCCACAAATCCACTTACAGGGATAAGTTACTTTGTAAGTAACTTATCATGAATCAAAAGGATGTCAGCTTCCCTGGTTTTTTATTTGTTTTGTTTAACAACTTAAAAATCTATCATCTTTTCTAGCTATGGATTTTCCATGGGAGTGTAATTAAGTTGGCCAGTGGAGGTGAATGTTTTAAAATTCCCATTGAAGGCTTGCTAAAATAATGAAAAAACTTGATAGACTGTCATATGATGAATTATTGTATTATATATTGAAAATATAGTATCAATGCTTAAAGAACCAAAATATAGATGCACTAGCCTGTAATAATTATTTTTCCTTTTCTTTCCTTCCTTTAAAAAAAAAGAAACAAGGAAATACAGATTCAAGCTAGTAGTCACCTCAAAATCAAAAGGATTTCTGTAAAAATGATTTCATAATTTAGAAAATTAAGTTATGGGTCTAACTACTTGTCTTCTAGAGGCTTATGTTGGCTATTTCTTCTTTAATGTGCCAATATACATATAAAGACATTTTTTGAAAGAAAATATAAAATCATCATGACATTCAAAATCTAATAAAAGAACTGGTGAAAACACAATTAAACTTAAAGAAAAATGATCAGAAATAACAAATAGATTATTCTGGAAGAGATGAGTGCAAATGGACCAGCTAAGCAACACTTTGAGGTTGAGTTAAAAATAGGTGAATTATAAATAAGGCTGGGAGAAAGATATTTATGCCTGAGATAAATTAAAGTGGCAGACAAAAATTAACCAAAATAAAATCCAGTTCTTGTGTGGCAATGTGAGGGAAACAATAACATATTAATAAAATATTTGAAATTTACAAAATGTTTAAAGGCTTATGATAAGTTTTGCATATATTACCCCAGTTGTTATCATTTATTTTCATGACCATGGGGTCATTATATAGGGGATATAATCCATGGGGATTATATAGGTGAAAGGTAAGAACATTTTTCATTGTTTTTAAGTACTGAAGCTATTTTTTACCAAAACATTACATATGTCATCTCATGTAAGTTTATTCATAATAGTATTTTAAATTGTTCATAAGGTGAGGTATGCCATATAAAGTATAAATTGGTAATGTTTTTTTATTAAGATAACTAAAAGACTGCTATAGCAATTAATGTTGAGTCCTTTTCTATTTGACATTGTCATTAATAATCCACATGAAGAGATAATTCTTTGATGGAGCTATGATTTCTTCAATGTGAGTATTCCTCCCAAAAGTACAGAAAGAAACAATTCTGTCCTCACTCTATCTGATCTTCATTTATGTCGTCTCATAAATCTTCCACAGGGGTTCTGATTGGCATTAGTGAAGAAAATTTGCTCTCTTGGTAATCTCTCACCCTTACTATAGAACTGGCCCCTTGCCAGTCATTATTCTCTCAGATGATTTTCTATTCCACTTCTCTTGTGTAATTCTTCTTTTGTAATATGTTATAATACATTCATTTATACATTAGTTCTTATGTATATTGTTACACTAAATTTGGATTTTATTCAAAACACATGGAAAATGAAGGAAAAAAATCATATAAAAATGTAAATATCTAGAAGAAAATTTCCTATCATTTGTATACAACAAATGAGAGATTTTTAGGCATTATTATCCATTTTCAATGTTTAGTAGATTTTAGGAGGGAAAAATATTTTAGCTTACTCAGTTGAAAGTTGTAAGAAAATGATGTCTTCTGATGTTTCTTCCAATTCCAAAAATCTATGACATTATGATAATACATTATAGTAAAGGAGCCTGAAAAGTCCCACAATCAGTCTCACTTGCCACTCCATAGGTAGTTTTGATTCTATTCTCCATGCTCCACCCTGTATCTTCTCTGGCAGATAATTCCTATTATCATCTTTTTTCTACCTATAGATTTAAAGTCTCCTGTGATAAATAGGACAATGTCTCTTCTTTCAATAAAATCCCTCACATAGATTCTATCTATCACTATGAGCTGAGGTCATATCTTTTGTATTTCCAAATAAAACACCTTGAAAAAGCTGTATATTCTTGATGCCTCCATTTCCTCTCCATTTCCACTAGCTTCTGAACACTATATACTCTGATTACCAGTCACATCACTTAAGCAAAACTCCTTTCCCCAAAGTTACCAATGATCTATCTCTTAATTACTAATTCACAAGTCCTAATGACCTCTAATCACTCCCCCTCATTCATCTTCATTTCTGTCACATTCGACACTGTAGACCACATTGTCCTAGTGGATATAGACTTTGCTCTCAGGGATTTTGCAACACTCGTCTCTTTCAGTTCTGCTTAGACTTGTCATCCCTCTTCCTTTGAATTCATTGCTAAATCATAATCTTTGTCACAAATATTAACTAAATTTGAGTGCACCTCAAATCTCTCTCCTGGACCCCCTTCTGTTCTCCTTATATATATTCTTACATGATGACTTTATTATTTACAGTAAATTGAATTGTAATCTTAGCCTCTGATTCCAAATTTCACATGTCGAGTTATATTTCTTCTCCTTAGTCAATGTTGGTTAAGATCCTTGGAGCAATTAAACCAAGTGCTACTTGGTACTCACTGGGACAATTGCTATATAAGCAGACATTTTTTGAAAAATTACTTTTGTCTCCTCTTTAGGGCACAATTCAATGAATCAGAAGATACAGTTCAGTTCCCCACCTGTCTTCTGGGGGAAATGGTTGAAAGTGAATCTTGAAGGTTCTGATCCTCATCAGAGATCTGCTATATTTCTCAAAAAATGCACCCAGCTTAAAAACTTTTTTTTTTTTTTTACTGAGACCAACACCAGCCCTCTATTCCAGAAGTTTGCCAATGTCTATGACATCTTAGATGCCTCACTGTCCTTAAACACATATACACTCAATTGCCAAATCTCATAATTTCTGCATCTGCAGCATATCTTTTATCTGTCCTCATCTTTTTATTCATATAAGCTACCACCTTAGTTCCAAATCTTATTACCTTTCACCTGGAATATTGCAATTGCATTCTAATTAGTTTCCCATCCTCAAGTCTAATTGTACTCCAATCCATTATCCACAGGCAAAATGACTCCATAAAATGCAGATTTTACCCTGTCAACTCCCACCTCCTCAAAACTCCACTGACTATTAATTAACTGTAGGGCCAAATATAATTTCATCATCATGTCATCCTTTAAAAAACTGCATTTTGTATAAGTTGTATATACATATAATGATTAATACGGGTATATAATTTATTAGTAAATTACACATTTTAAGACTACAATGCAATTTTAATTTTTAATTAATTAAATTATTTTTATATGTTTATTTTATTAACACTGTTGTTCAAGATTCCCAGACTACAATTGCTTATTTCAAGAGACAATGTGACTACAAGATACATTGCTTAAGTTGAAGCTGTAGAGACCAGGATGAAAATTTCGCCATATTATTAGTTTTATGACCGTGAGCAAGCCATTTAACTTTGAGGTAGCTTGAGAAATACCTTTTCTAAGTAATAGATGGGTTGGAGAATGCATTATTCACAAAAGGTTCCTCCATAGCTAACAAAATTCCAGACTTTTTTTTGTTTTGCTTTCTTTTGTTTTATTTTTTACAAACTTAAAATTTTTTTTTCAAAATTACATGTAAAATATTTTGATTTCTACATTCTCTCTCTTATTTCCCTCCCTTCCTAGAATGGTAAACAATTTAATTTTAGTTATTTACATGATATCATGTGAGATATATTTACACATTGATCAGGCAGAAGATGGCACATTTAAAAAATAAAGAAAACAGTGAAACAGATGATGCTTTGATCTGTATTCAGATTTTATCCATTTTTTTTGGAAGTGTATAGCATTTTTTTCATCCTAATTCTTTCTGAATTATCTTGGATCATAGTTAAATCATTACCAGTTGACTATCATGCAATATTTCCACTACTGTGAATAATGTTCTCCTAGTCCTCATTTCACTTTGAGTAAATCTTGCCAGGTTTTTTTTTTTTTTCCTGAAATCATCCTGGTTTTCATTTCTTATAACCTAATAGTACTTCATTATAATTACATGCCAAAAATTGTTCAGCTATTCCTCAACTGATGGATCCTTGCTTTTCTATTCTTTGCAATAACAAAAAAAAACCTGCTAGAAATATTTTGGTACCTATAGTTCCTTACCTTTCTTTTTTTAAATCTCTTTGGGACATAGACCTTGTAGTGGTATTGCTGGATCAAAGTGTACCTACAGCTTTATAGCCCTCTGGGAATAGTTACAAAGTGTTTTCTACAATGGTGGGATGAATTTGCAACTACAAAAGTAAATCATTGTTGCAATTTTGCTGCACCCCCTCCAACATTTATCATTTTCTTTTTCCAACATATTAGTCATTTTGATAGGTGTGAGGTAATACCTAAGAGTTATTTTAATTTGCATTGCTTAATTCAGTAGAGATATAGAAACTTTTCTCATAAAACTTTAGATAGCTTTGATTTTTTTTTGTCTGAAAATTGCCTGTTCACCTCCTTTAATAATCTGTCAATTTGGGAATGACTTCTATTTATATAAATTTGACTTAGTTCTCTGAAATTAGGAAAATGAGGCCTTTATCCAGTTTTTTGTTTCTCTTCTAATCTTGTTTGGATTGATTTTAGTTAGGCAAAAACTTTTTTTAATGAATGTCAAAATTATACATGTTATATTTCTTAATGCTATCTCTTTGGGGTCATAAATTCATCCTTTATCTGACATCCATTTATATCTGACAGTTTAACTTTTCCATACCTGATAATTTCTTCTGATATCACCTTTTATATCTAACTTATGTGCCCATTTTGACCTTATCTTGGCAAACAGTGTAAAATGTTGATCTATATCTAGATTCTGCCATGTTGTTTTCCAGTTTTCTCAGCTTTTTTATTTCCAGTAATAAAGTCTTGTCCCCAAAGCTTGGATTTGGGGTTTATCAAACACTTGTGTATTCTATACTTTATCTGTTCCTCTAATATACCGTTCTATTTCTTAGCAAGTACCAAATTATTTTGATGTTTATTTCTTTATAACATACTTTGATATCTGATAGCGAGGACAGGATCCTTCACATTTTTTTCCATTAATTCCCATGATATTCTTTACTTTTTGTTCTTGGATTTTATTTATTTTTCTAGCTCTGTAAAATGTTTCTTGATAATTTGAGATGGCATTAAATAAGTAAATTAATTTAGGTAGAATTGTCATTTTTCTTTTATTGACATGGCTAAACCAAGAGTAATTAATTTTTTTTTCATTTGCTCAGATCTGACTTTATTTGAAAAGTGTTTTGACAATTTGTTCAAACAGTTCCTGAGTTTGTCTTAGTAGGTAAACCCCAATTTATTTGATGTCATCTACAGATATTTTATTTTATTTTTATTTTTTTAAACCCTTACCTTCCGTCTTAGAGTCAATACTATGTATTGGCTCCAAGGCAGAAGAGTGGTAAGGGCTAGGCAATGGGGGTCAAGTTGCCCAGGGTCACACAGCTGGGAAGTGTCTGAGGGCAGATTTTAATCCAGGACTTCCCATCTCTAGGCCTGACTCTCAATCCACTGAGCCACCGAGCTGCCCCCCATCTACAGATATTTTAAATGTCTACAATAAATCTAAGTCTTTCTATCTCTTGCTACTGGACTTTGTTGGTAATTTGTAGAAACGCTGATGATTTATTTCAGTTTATTTTAAATCTTGTGACTTTGATAAAATTAGTAATTATTTCAATTATTTTTTTGAGTTTTTTTTTAAGTTAGAGCTATTTAAGTATCATATTTCCTCTTCTGTTAATTTAGGAAATTTATATATTTTTTGTAAATATTCATCTATTTCACTTAGATTCCCAGAATTTTGTTTTATAATTGGGGAAAATAAGTTCTCATTATTGCTTTAATTTCCTCTTCATTGGTGGTGATTTTACTTGTTGTTTTCAGTTTTGATATTGTAATTTAATTTTCTTTCATTTTAAATGAAATTAATAAAAATTTACAATCTTATTTTATTCTGTAATTTTTAAATAATTAGCTTCTTTACTAAACTGACCTTTTATGCTTCCTTTTAAATTTCCCTAGTTCTATTTTTAAATAAGTCATTTTCTTCAATGATTTTTTGTATCTACTTTTCCATTTGGCTAATTATACTTTTAAAGAAGTTATTTTCTTGGGTGAAATTTTATAATATCTTTCTTTTTTCCATTTTGCTTTTGTTGTTGTTCTGATTCCTGTTGATTCTTTTTCATGATTATTATGCATCACTCTCATTTATTTTCCCAATTTTTATTCTATCAATTTTATTTGAAATGGGGAAAAGTTGGTTAGGTTTTTAGAAAAAACAACTTTAGTGAGAAAAAGTGGGAAATAAATCCTAAAATTAAAAGTATTTTTTAAAGAATTATTCCAATGGCCAATTTTTGCTACTCAGAAAAAAATAACATTTTCTGGCTAAAAATGAGATCAATTTATTAATAAGAATATAGTGAAGAATAATGATATCAAAATAAAGAATAAAACTGACAAGATAGAAAGATCTGGAAAATATGTACTACATGTCAATTAAAACCTGCCATTTTCTTTATTAGAATGTTTCTAGGTTTTGTTGTTGTTATTGTTGTTGTTGTTGTTAGTATCATAATTTTAAAGAGACTATTGGGCAACTATGAATAGCTATAATATCCTCAAAACATTTATGATGGCAAAAATGGCTACCAAGATAGTTGTCAAAGAAAATATGAAGGTATTCATTAATATTAAGAAATATGCCAGACCTGGCAGTGGAGTTAAAGAAATACTAATACATTTTTCAATCTGTCAGGTCTATTATATATTTGAATATACTTTAGCTAAATAATGTTAGAGAGTAGTTGTTCTAAAGATGTTATTTTTATTACATTTTAAATCCAAAATTTTATTCCATATAATTGAAAAATATTAGTCCCTTAAACTTAAAGTTGGCAACTTTCCCAATGAATTAAAAAAAAAACTAACAAACCATCTCAAAGTGTTGCATACATTAACTATTGCTAATGGTTGCCTTTATAACTTACTACCCACTATTTTGTAACCCTTCCAGTTGCATTACTTGGCAAAAGCTAAAGGATTCCCCCTTGATCATGCATGTACTTTTTTGCCCACTTCCTATTCCTAGCAATATTCTGTTCTTCATGTATCTTTCATAGCAATGTTAGTCATCCAGTCAACAAATATTTATTAAGTGACTACCCTGTGCCAGGCCCTACATTAAGAACTGGGTATATGAAAAAAATGTAAATGAGAGTCTCTATTCATGAGGAGTTCATTGTTTAATGGGAAAGGTATTACATGCAAACTATAATGTCTAAGCAAGTTATATATAAAACAAAAATGGAGATAAACACCTGAGGGAGGAAGATAACAAGGTTGCTGCCTCAGGAAGTCCTACCAGAGGCTTTGTGTATGGTGACAGTGTTTCATGTTACAGAACCATCTCAGAGTTATAAAGTATTGTGATTTGGAGGCCATCTCATTCTATGCATACCTTTTTACAAATATCTTTACAACATCCCTGAAAACTAGTAATCAAGTCTCCTTTACTAGGCAGTCCATCCCATTCTTGGAGAGCATTAATTGTTGGATAAATTTTCTTCATATGCAATTCATGTTTGTCCCTTCACATTACTTTTCATTCTGTCCTCTGGAGCTGAACAGATTAAGCCACATTTTTCTAAATGGTCAAGGATGATTATTATGTCTGTCCCTGTTCCAGGTTTCTTCTAAGAGAGAAACAACTCTAACATCTTCGATCAATCTTCATTTATGAGCGTTCTAAATTATTCATGAGATTTTCCATCAGCCCAGTTGTAACACAGGGTACATACACACATACCTATTAAACTAATTTTCTCATAGTCTAACTATTCTAACAGAATAACTAATTAAACTAGCACTAATCAGTGCTAGAACTTTATCAATCAAATGTGTTCAAACATTAGTTTGTATAATCGATTGCACAATACCTGATTTCCTTGGACTTCCCCGAAAGTACATCACATACTAGTATTCAGGGACAAAGTTCTCTTTCTGCTAAGGCAGAGGCTACATGAATCCCTCTGAGGTGACAACCTGGGAAACTGAGTGTCTATCACATCACATGAACAGCAAGTGCAGGGGAACATAACAGCCACATCTGGTTCAGAAAAAGGCTGAAGCCTAGGAACACTGCTGAATTTCTTATGACTCTAAATTATAGAAGAGGGTTTTAGCTTTTTAAATCCAAGTTCTGATTATTGGTAGTGACAAATTACTTCATTTTAGCAATTAATTTGATAGATACTTGATAACAAGTTAATGATAAGGGTATTTTCCAAATTTCCCATGAATATTCTGCCTTATCAGTGAGTCTAATATTTCAGTTGTTTTTCAGTTATGTCTCACTCTTTTTGACTCAATTTGGAGTTTTCTTGACAGAGGTATGGGACTAGTTTGTCATTCACTTCTCCAAATCATTTTAGAGATAAGACAAATAGAGTTAAGTGACTAGTCCAGTGTTGTATAGCTAGTAAGTGTTTTTGGCTAGGTTTGAATTCAGAAAGATGAGTCTTTCTGACTATATGACCAAGGATCAATTTGTTATTTTGAACTATCAATTAAAATATACACACTATTTACCAATTTATACTACACATATGTTTATCTTAATATTGATAAACAAGTTACAAAATAATACAAAGAACAAAATATTTAATCCAAAATAGTGGTGGTCTAATATAAATCAGAAGTCTGTTATGTTAAAACAACCAATATTCTTTCTATACCAAGTACAAGGGAAGATGTCAACAACCCCGCATAAGAGATCTATCTCTCTGCAAATTTATATAGAAACATTGAAAACTACTTTTTGGGTGTACTCCTTCAATCAGTTCTAAATCCACCTAGCAAGAATGTCAGAGAACTTTTATCTTTCTATCTTGCCCATGAGGAGAGAGTGAGAAATTTTGCTTAATTCTTTGATCAAATCTTAGTTACCTTCAGGCTTGGTTATCTAAAACTAAACCTTAATTAAGAACTTTTGGGGAGAAAATCAAATTCATTAAACATTTAAGTGCCCAATATGCTTTGCTCAGCAGTGTCCTAGAAAATGCAAGATGAAAAATGTTACAATGCCAACTCTCCAGTAGCATGCATATAATTGGACAAGTATACAAAAACTATAATACGCATTAGAATATAATTAGAATCAAGGCAGTTAGGGATTCATCTGCATAAAAATGAATGAGGTCTCCATTTTCAATAGTGTGAACATAAGGAATCAATTGACAAGCACTTATTACATGCCTACTGTGTGCCAATCACTGTGGTCAGTGTTAAAGATACAAAAAGTGACTCAATCCTTCATTGCAAGGATTTACATTGTAGTGAAAAAAAATTTAATTTGTATTTTGAGTGCCTATGTGCAAATACCATTCTATGACTTCAAAGAAGTTATCCGAGAAATTTAGTACAATATTTACCTTCAAAGATCTTATACATCATTATAGAATAATACTAAAAAGACATTTTATAAATGTAAGTTTTTCTTTTATTTTATGATGTAGAAGAATTTCTGTTTTATCTCAGGGTTGATTGAAGTTTTTATTTACCAGGAAATATTTGTTATTATTTCAATGAATAATAGCAATAAAACTAACAACAATAATGATGATCTATTTTATTTTTGTCAGATAAGTGATTTTATTGGTTAAGGAACTCCCCAAAAGGGAACTCTGAATCCCTAGCCTCCTCTATAATTTATAATTTTAGTAAGTTGATTAAAGCCCTGATTAGGAACTTGTCCAACATCACATAGTTAATATTTGTTAGAAAAAAAGAACTGAACCCAGGCCTTAATGACTTCTAAGGCCAACTTTCTATCTATAATTCCAAATAACCTCATATATATTTTCATATATGTAGATATTCAAATTTTATAGGAATATAGACTAAATATAATTATTTCATTGATATGGAGAACTCCCTAATGAGGTAACTCCTTTCATTTACACAAATTATAGTCCTAAAGAATTATCTCTAGACAATAAATGATTTGTCCAGGGATATAGTAAAAACAAACAAAGACAAAACCAAATAACAACAGAAAATATATTTTTGGCATACTAATTTGATAGTTCAAATAACCTATGAGTTAATTAGAGTAAAAATGCCATCCCAATTTCATCCTTACTTTTCTCATAAAAAATTGGGTCACATGATTAACACATTTCAGAGAAAGGAATAACATTTTTAACTGTTTCATATTTTAAAAGCTCTTTTTCATGATGCAATTCAATTTTTCTCTCTGCATGTGCCTACTTTTAGTGGATTACTAGAACTAGATTTAAGGCATGGTCATATAAGAAATATGAATTGATGTATGCCAGATTATATAACTTCAGGTTTTCATCAGGACAGTGATCTATTGGACCGTCGGAAACACTGCTTTGGAGTCCAATCAGAAACCGGAGAGGACCTCTACTTTTCAGTGGAGTTAGAGTGTGACCTAGCCCAATGGGAGAAAGCCTTTCAAACGGCAACTTTTTTAGAAGTTGAAAGGATACAGGTGAGACTTTATTAACTGTCTATTTTAGGGAATACATTTTCTTGTAAGAGAAGTAAAGCTGATTTAAGAATTTTAATTTTCCTCTAGCAAATCTGTTGTGTTTTCCTGCATATAATATTCTACATAGTAGAGTTTATAAGATTTAATATTTGACTATGAAACAATATATGATGTTAAAATGAACAGAAATTGAGGAAGATATAACTACCAAGAATTGTAATTGTGCAATTTTTTTCAAACCTGACCATTGATTCCATTGTATTAGGTAATTCTCAGGAAGGGGGTATAGCTAGATAGGTAGATTAAATACACATACAAACACACATGTACATAAGAGTACATGTGTAAGCATATATAAACATGTAACATGTAAACATATATGTGAATATATGCATATATGTTTGTATGACTTAAGATCATAAGCCACTTTGAAACTCAGTCTTAGAAAGATACCTAGGAATGCAAGTCCACAAAACTAATATGCATTAGAGGCAAGTTGAAATAACATCTTCCTGACTCTAAATCCTGTAATCTATCCCCTATACTGGCATTGATGAATGTTTTCAAGATCACATGCCCAAAGTGCAACTTCAAGCTGCCTGTGACCCCTCCCCCCCCATATTACCCCAGACAGTGGAGGGAGAAAGTGCTTGCATTGGGCAGCTAAACAGAGGGGAGGGCATACAAAAAATGTCCTTCAGTCCTGTGGAGAGGCGAAACAGAGCAGCCCTCTCCCTGTCATCCATACACCCTTGCTGCAGCTTCACTAACAGAGCACTATACCATATTGTCTTTCTGAAAGTAATATATTATCTAGTAAAAAGTTTTTTTTTCTTTTTTCCTGGACAACTACCATTTTATGATGATTGACACAGACTTAAAGAGACATTAATAATTCTCCACAAGCCAATTTGTCAATATTTACTTTCAAATATATATTTCAAATAATTTCCTGCATATTTAGAGATGAGAGGTTAGTGTTGAAGAGATACAGTTTTAATGGGGATAAAAATAAGCATTGAATACTTGTGTTTCCTACTCAGGAATTCCCTTTTATGAAAATACACCCATAGTTAACAAGTTAATCATTCTGCAATGAAATACGTGAAAGCCAGTTGAACTCTTGCACACAAACATATTCACACACATACATATATGTGAGTATATGCTTGTGTTATTCATACAGATTTAAACAAAAATTATCCCCATATTTCCATAATCATATCATATGACTATAAAATGTGGTAGTAAATCAATTATTTTAAATGGCTTTCAATTTTCAATGATCTTTTGTCTCTCTGACCAGATATATTATTTTTCTGGTTCTTGTTACTTAACTTTATGCCTTTTTATGAATTCTTCATAGTCTTTATTTCTTAAATCTCAATAATATCAGATAACATCATTTTATTAGAACTGGTTTAACCAATTCCTAATCAATGGATATGTACTTTATTTCCAATATTTTTTACTTCTTAAAAAAGAGTTCTAAATATATTTACATGTATGTGGTATATTTCATTATATTTTTAACTCCTTTTTTAGATAGCCAAGAGAAAGTATGGAAGATGGCAGAGAGAGGTAGAGAGACAGAGACAGAGATAGAGAGAAACAGAAAGAGATGGAGACAGAGGAACAGAGAGAGACAGAGAAACAGAGAGAGAGACAGATATTGGAACAGAGAGGAAGGAAGGAAGGCAGGAAGGCCGAAGGAAGGAAGGCAGGAAGGAAGGAAGGAAGAGAGAAAAAGAGAGAGAGAAGGAAGGATGGAGAAATATTTCCATGTTTCATACACTGTGCTAAATATACATTTGATATAAGATTTGTTTCAAAATATGTTTTCTCAAAAACCAATCTGAAGCATAAGTGCTTTCATTTAAACAAACAAACGCATTTATTATAATGATAGCAGTCATCATGAATGAGTGTTTTAGAATGCTTTCCTGATGCAATTGAATTCTCATACCATGGATTTTTTTTCTTTTTTTTACCTCAAAGAAGTAATTTTCAAAATCTTCAGCAATGTCTTTCTTTGAGCCACAAAGTCCTACAACAGATGTCATTGTTATTTCCTGATTAAGTGTAGAATTTATTCAAAATTCTCTAAAACCCCTTTATTAAAAAGTATTGTATAATAAGTGTGGTATAACAGGGTTAAGAAACATAGCATAAGACATTGTTTTAATGTCTACTTATGCTATTTATATTAATTCTATATATAGCATCATGATCCTGTGTGAAACCATTCCAGGAAATAAAGAATACTTCAGTGATAATACTTTGTTATGCACTGTTCAGAATTTAATACAGACTAAATGTACTCTATTGCTACTTTGTTAAATAAATACAATTTTAAAAATTGATGCTGGCTAGGAGAGGTAGAAGAATCTTCTATCTTTTAAAATTATATTTTATTTCTATAAACTAGAAAGAAATCACAAGACTTCTTTGAAAACATAAGTATATTATTACTTAATATAAAATAATTATATTATTTAAATGAAGAGAAGTCAAGAGGGGGATGTATTTATTTCTACTTTATGTTTATTTAATTTCCCTTTTTTATTCACAATTAAGGAACAACAATAGTTATATAAGGGCTAAAGGGTCATTTTTAAATATTTGCTTCAATGGAAACTAGTATTTGAAGTTCTATCTAATTCCTCTAACTTTTAGAAAGGAGATTATTAATCTTACATTGTTTCCATAATTTAAAACAGTTCCTTGAAGCTGTGCTGCATATTCTCTAAGCATGAGATTTGAGTGGTGTAAAGCTTTTGACTGTTTCACAAGTTACCTATGGTGGTGAATTATTCATGAAGGAAATTTGAGATGCACTGGCAGAACATTAGAAATGATCAATGAAATATTTAATATGTTTTTTTACTTATAGTTTATCATGTTTCACTTTTTGTATCAGAAATATGTAATCAAAGATAATTCATTTTTATCACATGTTTATATAAGGATTCTTTTAAAGTAACAAGAATTTAAATGTCTACCTACTGACAATTATACTTTTGAGTTCTTTCATATCCACAAAAGACTCAGCAACACTAAATTTGTAAGGAAAGTCAAGAAGTAAAGAAGTATGCTTGTTGAACAGATAATTATTTTGAATCTTTCTTTATATTACAAGATAGGTTGATTATAACCTTTCAACTCGTTTTTTTTTTCTGAAATCACCTTTCTCACAAAGAGAAACCATTTAATTTTTTCAATCATCTATTAATATATATCCCAAGAAAAACACATAATACCACCTATTATTAATCATTCAATAAGCATATGTTAAATGCCTATTGCATACCACATGCTCTGCTAGATGATGATTATAAAAAAATTTTAAAAATAAACATTTATTAAACAACAATGTACTAGGTAAACGCTAGGGACTCAGTTAAAAAATAAATATAGTCCATGCCATTAATGTGCTTACTACATTCTAATGCGTAGATATGAGATATGTGTGTGTGTCTGTGTGTGTTTGTGTGTGAACATAAAAAAACTAAAAAGAGAGTAGGTGGAAGACAAAAAACAGGGTTAAACTAGCAGGTTAGAGAAGGCAAACTGGAAGTCTTTGCACTCAAAAAATTAAATACTATAAAATTAGAAATATATTACCATAAGTATGTTCAAAGAATATGAAGTATAAATATTTAAAGGAAGACACTGGACATTTTTGGAATCAGAATAAGACCTACTAAAGTAAAGAGAAGGTTGAGCTCTATAGAAATTTGGTATATATCCTTATCCAAAACAGAGAGCTTTTCCCTCAAAAAAAAAAAAAGCCAAAATAATTCCCAATGAAATAGTCTAATAATTTTTTCCCTTATACTCAGAATAGCAATTTTAATCTAGGTGCCAATAAAATTTCTTCTTTTGGAGTAATATTGATGCTAAAGTTTGGGAGAATTTCAGAACAATATCAAAAAAGTTCAAAAGTAATATTAGTAACCAGCTTGTATTTGGGGGATGTTTGCTAGAATTATCCAAATACATGCAATAGCTCTCTCAAAAAAGGATTTAAACAACAATAAAAACGTGATTTCTCTTTAAAAATCAATATCCTATTTACTGAGTGCTATTTTAGAATTACTTGGTATGCTCTTTATCTTTGTGCCTATATTTGGTGGGTTGCCAAATAGGTCATATTATTTTTACATACAATAATTATCTAACAATTTGAAATATTATCTACTTGTTAATATCACTTCAAATATAATTTGAATAAAGACTAGGATGGGGAAAAATACATTATATCCTTGAGAAGACCTATAGAGTGGATATACTGGTAGTTACTTAGTGTTCGCATTTGAAGTAAAATATGATAGGATGTTGTACATAGAAAGTTGGCTTGTGAATTAGAAAAGATTATATTTATATTTTACCTTTGATTCATAGTGACTGTTTATCACTTACATTTTACTTCCCACAGACAAGTTTTTGATAGTCTATACGTTTCCGAGAAAGTGCTGATAGAGCAACACTTTCTCTCAAGGAATTCAATGAAATCATGAATCCACAAATTAAAAAAAAATTCAAAACTAAACCCACAATTCTGTACAGGCTGTTTGGTTGTCCTTCATACTTGAAGAGGACCAAAATTAGCATCACTATATTTGAGATCAAAGTTCAGTCAGCCTGACTATGGCTGATCAGACCAATATGAGTTCAGAAGACTCTCCCACAAGTTGTACACAAAATGTCCATGTGAACAATGTCTTTAACATTTCACATCTCACAATTCTTTTGAGCTCCTGCAATTCTGCTTTGCTCATTGAGCATAGGGCCTTTTCTGTTGTGGGCTCATCATTTTGGATGGTCCTGTGCCACTGTCTCTCATGTTTCACAACTGATACCAAAGTTCTTCAAAGTTTATAGAGGTTAGTGCATATATCTATGAACACGTACTTATGTAGTTTCATAGGTGCTGGGGGAATTAAGAAAAAAAAAAAGTAGACTTTGCTCTCATGGACTTTACATTCTGTCATTAAGCTGTGAATTTCTTAATCAGCATTTCCAGAAATGAATTTTCACCTTAGTATCAGATTCATGTGGCCTTAGCCTCTCCTTTTACATATGAGGAACCTAACTCTAAGAGACTTCCCTACAAGCAGTTCCACAAACAGTAACTGATAGATAGAGCTGGGATTTGTCCTCGTGTCATCAGACTCCAGATTTAGCACTCTTTTCACTGAGCCATGAGAGGCACTATAAAATGATGAATAGAGAACCAGCCTCAAAGCCAGAAGGAAATGGATTCAAACTTTGCCTCTGATATATACTTGTGTGAGCCCGAGCTCAGGATGTAACCTCTCAGGTCTCTTCTGGGAAAAGCTCTCAGCCTTTAAATTGCAGTCAAGATGTTGATCTACATGATACGAGAACTTCAATGTCTAGGTCTAGGAATGTCCAATTTTAATCAAATGACAACTTGATTCTCTTTCTCTATCTCTAAACTGTCTCATTGCTATCTTTTTTTCTTAGTCTAGAATTGCTGGTCTTTAACAAATGAGTTACTTTTTGTTCATACTTTATCCTTTGTAAATGAGTTAATAGAAGAGAAAGTTATTTATAAATTCAGCACTAAGGATATTTCTTTTTAGGAAGCAAGGGTCATATGAGTTACAAAAGTTTTAATGTGTTCTTTATATATATTGAACTGGTTAAGTAAAATCAAATTTGATTTATCTAACACAGTAGCACTTACAAAATCAAATATGTTTACTTTTTATGAGGTCATAATTGCTAATACAAAACTGAAACATGAACTACAGCAGATTTGCTGGGATTTTTTTTTTCTATTTTGTTACATTTAATATTAATATGTATTTATCATTGTCAAAATCACTATGGATAATATTTAAATATAAGTAAAGAAACTGGGCTATAAATGCAATCATAAATTATGTTGTAATATAGAATGGGGCATATATTCTCTCTTCTTGTCTGATGAATTAAAAAGGCCTTATGTTTTTAGAGTAGAAATTCTAGAAAATGAATTAAATGAGATGCAAATAGAACCAAAGAAAGAATATACAGTCATTACCAGAGTCAAATAAATTTTGTTTAAGATTAATTAATTAATGGAATATAATTTGAACAATTTTAGAAGGGAAATGATGAGTGATTTAGCTGGACTGAAAGTCATCTCAGTCAAGGTTGTTGTATTTCTATAATATAAATTATTTAAACCAATAGAAACTTTCTTCCCAAGCTTTAGATAGGAAAATAATGGGAGTTACCATTGTATATATACAATAACTTGTGGGAGAGCCTTCTGAACTCATATTGGTCTGATCAGTCATAGTCAGGCAGACTGAACTTTGACGTCAAATATAGTGATGCTAATTTTGGTCCTCTTCAAGTATTTGAAAACCTAACAATATCATTTTTAATCAAATATATTTATTTTCCTTGGAAATGTAATCTTTTATATTTCAAGTTTATGTCACTATCAACTTAGTTATTGGCCAAATGTAATGAGAAACGTTTTAGCGAAGATTAGAAAACTACAATTTGTGACAGATGATTTGAAATGCCTCTATGTTCACTTGCAAAGTTATTGACATTGTTAAGTTATTGATATTGGTTTTGTTAAGGAAGAGTCACTACTTTGCTGTCCTTAGACTGCTATCATTTTAAGCAACATATTTAAAGCATCTTGTTAAAGACCTATGAAAGGCCACCTCTTCATTAGTGTGACAGAAGGCTCAAATTATATATCTGATGCAAAGTCATGAACTGTGTTATATTTCTTTGCCTTTTTGTCAAATCAGAGAAATTTGAATCCAAAAATTCTTCCCCATAACAATAAAACTTTAAGCAAAATAGTCATATATGTTTAAGAGAAACTAGAACATGAAGCCATCAGAAGTAAAATTTGTTAAAAATGTTTTCAATCTGATTCTACCAATATGTGATATTTCTTATAGCAGCTGGGTATAATGAGATAGAACAATCTCTTTAGATCTCTTTCATATAAAGTAATTTTTTTTTAATCTTTCTAGTGCAAGACCTATGCCTGTGTACTGGAAAGTCATCTAATGGGACTAACTATTGACTTTAGTATGGGATTTGTCTGCTTTGATGCTGCAACAAAGGTAAAAAAAAATCATTACTGGCTCCAATAATCATGGTACAGCTATTTTGGCTTTGGAATTTAACTAAAATATCCTCAAATCATTTCTTGTATAATTTTATAGTCAGTTATCCTCTTTTAAATCCCTAGGCTATAGAATAATTCAAGGAGTTTGTTTTCTGGTTAAAATAGCATAAATTATGTTTTATAGAAAATTCAAAACAAAAACTTAGAAACCAAGTTCTTATGCTACTATAGTAGAAAATAAATGGTTATTATATTTATATTTATATTTATTCACATTTCAGTGAGCTATACCCTTACTCTAAGAAAAATATGCCTTGGTGATTATAAGACTTTCCTGAAATGTGCCTCCAGACTATTTCTCTTGCACTGTATAAAAATTGGTATTGCAAAAGTAATTTCATTTATGATGATGCCTTTCTGTGTTTTTACCTTTCTCATCAATATTTCAGAGACTTTTAGACTATTAGCTTTGGAAGAAATTTTAGAGACTATCAAGTGTAATCTTTATGTCTTTGTGTATTTCCCCTATTCAGTAGTACTTTGTACCATTCTATAGGCATCCAATGACTTTGATTATTTCAATTTGTCTATTTTTCAAAACGTGTTTTCAAGAAATTATCTGAAAGATTCATACCAAAGCTTTAATTACTGATCAAGTTTAATGGCATACTGCTTCCATATGTTTGAAACCAAAAAACATTGTTGTTTGAACTATTACTGTTACCATTATTAAAAAATAGATAAAACCTTAAAACAAAATAATTAATCTCTAAATTATGACCTCAAGATACAGATGAAAGTTTTAGAGCTGAGTTTTCTGATATTCTTGAAGTCACTCTCTCACACACATATATGCATGTGGTCACAGATACATATGCATCTTTATTCAGTCATTTTGCTTAAAAAGAATTTAAAGGCCTTAACCCATATAAGATTAAACTCTAAAGAAAAAAATGCATTTTTTAAAAATTGTATTTAAGTTTTTTTCCATGGTTATAGGATTCATGTACCTTTCCTCTCCTTTCCCCTTTCCCACTCCCAGAGCCAACAAGCAATTCCACTGGGTTATATATGTATTATCACTCAATACCTATTTCCATATTAATCATTTTTATAATAATCTTTTAAACAATACCCACATAAACAAGTGAAAAATCAAATGTTTTCCATCTATGTTTCTACTGCCAAAGTTCTCTCTCTAGATGTGGATAGCATTCTTTCTCATAAGTCCCTTAGGGTTGTCCTGGATCACTGCATTGCTATCAGTAGCAAAGTCAATTTTACATTAGATCATACCATAATGCTTCAGTCTCTGTGTATAATGTTCTCCTGGTTCTGCTCATTTCACTTCAAATCAGTTTGTGGAGGTCTTTCCATTCCATATGGAAATCAAGCAGTTTACCATCCTTATAACACAATAGTATTCCATCACCACCATATACCAAATTTTTTCAGCCATTTCCCAATCACTGAACACCCCCCTCATTTTCCAATTTTTTTTGCCACCACAAAGAGGGTGGCTATGAATATTTTTCTACAAATATTTTTTCCTTATTTTTCCTTTGGGATACAAACCTAGTAGTGGTGTTGCTGGATCAAAGGGTACGCATTCAAAAAGAAATGTTATATACAGTGTTGACACTATGAGTATTTCTTTTGGATGGTGATTTTTTTATGAGGGAAAAGAACTGAATTTTTGTTTCTAATGACATTTCTAAAAATGGTGTCAATGAGCCTCCCCCCAAAAAAATTACATTTAAAAAAATCATTCCCATTCCCCAACCATGCTGTGAACACTAGAGTTTAGCACATCTTTAAAAAATTGTCATAGATTTTATTTTCATTTTTTCCATTTATTTACTTTTTTTACCAATTAAATGTAATAGCAAATTTAAATATAAGTTTGCTAATGTTTTATAATCCAGATTGTCTCCCTTCCTCCTTTCCATTCCTTCCTGGTGCTTTCAAGCAATTCAATATGGGTATTATCATGCAAAACATATTTTCCTATTATTCATTTTTAAGTGAGTAATCATGTAAAACAAAAACAAAAACCCAAATAAACAAGTAAAAATTATATTCTTTCATCTGCATTCCTACTCCAACAGTTCTTTCTATAGATGTGGATAGCATTCTTTGTTTTAAGTCCCTCAGAATTGTCCTCCATCATTGTATACCTAAGAGAAGTTAACTCAAACACATATGATCACCCCACAATATTGATGTTACTGGGTACAATGTTTTCCTGGTTCTGCTAAGTTTATTCTGCATCAGTTCATGGAGGTCTTTCAATTCTTTCTGAAATCATTTTGCTCAATTCTTATATCACAATAGTATTATATCACCATTATATTACCAAAATTTGTTCAGCCATTCTCCTATTGATAGACATCCTTTTAACTTCTAATTCTTTGTCACCACAAAAAGAGAAGGTATAAATATTTTTGTACAAGTAGGTCCTTTCATATTTTTTAAATCTTTTTGGGATACAGACATAGTAGAGGTATTATTAGATTGAAGGGCATGCATTGTTTTATAGCCCTTTGGGCATAGTTCCAAATTGCCCTCCAGAATGGTTGGACTAATTCACAACTAGTAGTGTATTAGAGTCCCAAATTTGCCACACCCCCTCCAACATTTATCACTTTCCTTTGCTGTCATATTGGTCAATCTGATAAGTGTGATGTGGTACCTCAGAGTTGTTTTATTTGCATTTCTCTAATAAAGAGAGATTTAGAACATTTTTTCCATATAATTATTGATAGCTTTGATTTCTTCATCTGAAAACTCCTTATTCATATATTTGACCATTTGTCAATTAAGGAATGATTTGTCTTCTTCTTTTTTTTTTTAATAACCCTTACCTTCAGTCTTGGAGTCAATATTGTGTATTGGCTCCAAGGCAGAAGAGTGGTAAGGGCTAGGCAATGGGGGTCAAGTGACTTGCCCAGGTTCACACAGTTAGGAAGTGGCTGAGGCCACATTTGAACCTAGGACCTCCCGTCTCTAGGCCTGATTCTCAATCCACTGAGCTACCCAACTGCCCCCAGATTTGTCTTCTTTATAAACCCATCTAAGAATCAATAGTGTGTATGGTTCTAAGGCAGAAGAGTGGTAAGGACTAGGCAATGGGATTAAGTGACTTGTCCTGGGTCACACAGCTAGGATTTGAACCTAGGAACTTCCATCTCTAGGCCTGACTTTCAATCTACTGAACCACCCAACTTCCCCCATGACTTGTATTCTTATAAATTTGACTTTGTTCCTTATGTATTTGAGAAATAACACCTTCATCTGAGAAATTCCTTGTAATTTTTCCCAGTTTGTTGTTTACCTTCTAATATTGGTTATATTGGTTTTGTTTGTAAAATAAAAACAACAAAAAGCACCTTTTTAATTTAATATAGTCACAATTATTCATTTTACATCTTGTAACATTCTCTATCAATTGTTTGGTCATAAATTCTTCACTTTTCCATAGATATGACAGGTAGATTATTCTATCTTCCCCTAATTTACCTATAATATAATCCTTTATCTGTCAATGTCTAAATTATCTATTAGGTTGTGATGCTTAGTGACATCAGAAGCTTCATTATAACAATCAAAGTAAATTTGGGAAAAGGCTATTTAAAATCTTCCCATGCATTTTTGATGTCCTAAACCTTTATCTTCATGGCTGATCAAAGTCATTGATGCCTTGATTTTTCTCTTTTGTGACTTGTATTAGATGATGATATTCAGGATACACATGTCTCAAACAATGTATATCACTATCTATTTACTAATACCATAGATATGCTGGCAAATTTCCCAGAAAGAGCCAAGCAGCAGTTAGTGATTTAGTCTGGAAATACTAAACAAATTGTTGTATTTCCATCTAGGGGTCAAAAACACTTAGTGAGGAATGAAGTTTGAGTTCAGAGAAGTTTAACAAGGAGTTAGGCCAAGACCTAAAAGAAATTGTAATAATCACCACCATCAGTTATTATACTGTAACATGTTAAATATTCATATTTAAAGGCATCTCAGGGTTATATAGAATCTTAGCATTTGCTATGTCCATTAGGAAACTCCTTCATATAATAATAGATCTAGCACTGAAAGTGACTTTATTATGGTCATGTAGTCTAATCATACATTTTGGAGATAAAGATCAAAGGCCTAGAGAGGTTAAATGACTTCATTCATTCATACTTCCCACTGAGACATATCAATACCACTCTATTCCTTTGAGGTAAGTAGGTTCTTGTGGTTAAAAAAAATATATATATTTGCTGGTTGAAATTCAGATGTTTAAGGTATAGGAATTAAGCTTAACATTTCATTGATACTCCATGAGAAAACTCTCTCTACCAATGTGCAATATAATTGATATTAGCTATTATAATTATTGATAATTTTGTAACATATTCCTTGAAAGTTTCCTAGGGCACTGAGAGTTTTAGTGACTTTTCCAGCAGTTCACTGTCAGTTGTGTCAGAGTGTGTAATTAGAATCTCTTATCCTAAAAACTACAATTCCCAGCACCCTACTCACTTCCTGTTGTTAAATGCTGAGGTAGACGGGATACACATTCGGTGGAGTTTATATCTCCCTCTCTCTTTCCTTCTTGTCTCAGCTTTGGTGGAGCCGGGATTTTTGAGCAGGTAGAAAACTTAAGTGATGATATTTTGTTAGATAATAAACTTTATAAAATATAATACTTGAAGTATTAGACGTTAATTTTAAATCCTACAAGAGATAAAACTTGAGCACAAGTCCTTGGGTCTTCAAAATTAAGTTTTTACTTCTACACTCAGTTTCATCTTCTAATTGAGCTCTTTCTGTCTTTGGGCGATAGGATTAGCTTAATATTCAAAGAGATTCCTTCTTAGTAAAGCCTACCATGGAGAATGCTTTATGGCAAAACTTTTATGAACATAAGATGATGTCCAGCTTATCATATGACTTTATTAGGATATGACTCAAGAAATTATTATTTAATAACAGTTAATCATACTTCAAGAAGATCATGGCATTTTATAGGATGAATACATAAAGGCAAAACTAATCTAAAAATAAACAAATTTTGAAAGGGATCTCAAAAAATATCTAGTCCAGGAACAAGGGTGCATTCCATCGACAGCATTGTAACTCTGCATGGTACTCAAACATTTCTAATAAAAAGAAAATTGAAGGGAATAGAGATTGGCACTTATATTTTTTTCTTTCATTAAAATAAAAAAAATAATGTTCAAAGCAGTTCCCCCTAGGAAAGGGAATAAAAATATTCTCAAAGGTACAGATTGCATGCAATCATGCTTGAAAGGGTATGTAAATGTTGAAAAGTCAAAGTAGCCCTAGTTCTCCAACCTATTTTTTTAAGCCTTGCTTTTTCTCTGCTTTCCTCCAACTTATTTATATTTCCTACTGTTCCTACACAAACTCAATGAATTTTCTTCTCACATAAACTGCAGGCAAAGTCAGTTATTAACTATTTTCCCCTTCAAGCCAGACAGAGTGAGTGGATGGGAACACATTGAGCCCAAGAGGTATAACACTAAAGCGTTGTTACCATAGAAGCAATATAATTGGTATTCCAATTCTCCCCAAAGGAAATCTTTTTTCCCCCCTATAATTACAGCCATTGAAGCATCTGAATTTTCCATATACTAGCCTACAAAAAGAAAAAAAAATCACTTACCAAGAATGACTATTTGAAGCCCTATTATGTCCAATAATGTTATCATAGAGTTATAGTAATCTCACAATTGGCCAGGCAAGTTTTTTTTTTTTTAATTAATTCAACTTGGTGACAATTCCATTTACCTGTTGCTCTGCTCATCTATTCCCTCATCACAATTACCTGCCCTTCAGCACCATCTGGAAAGGACAGTAGAAGAAGTGAGTTAAAATTCACATCAATTAATTTCACTATTTATGTGAAGTAATTGAAATGGTTTGATTTGTACTTTGTTTTTACCCTTTTATTAATTCAAGTTCATTACACATTGAATAATCAATGTAATACTCCATATAAGCATGTCATATGATGATCTTTAAAATCTATGAAATTACAGTTTACTTCAATGGCATATACTATTGGATGATGACAAAAACAACATATAACTTCTATGCATATCAATATCTTTATCTGGCAGTTTTGGTCTTTGAATTTTAGCTGTCTAATCAAAGAATGGGGCACTAGAATAAGGAGAGAAAAGAACTCTTTGCATGTTCCAAAAGTTGGTTTTATCTACCGGAAACTAGAATTGAAATTAATGTTATGTTGAAAATTACAAATTATCTAGAATTCAGTATTGTCATTCTTAAAGTCACTAATGGCTAACAGAATTTGTTAGTTTAAGCTTTTAATGTAAAGGAATTAACACAACTATTATTACAAACTTTAATCTCTAAATGAAGAAATAAATTTAGAATTTCAGAATTAGAAGGGAAGACAGGTATATTTTTGATGAATAAGCATGAATCTTCCTTCCAACTTAATGGACAAGTGATTATTCAGTCTCCAATGAAGACCTTCTTTGATGGGCATCTCTCTACTTTGTGACAAAATCTATTCCACATTTAGACAGTTGTATTGTTGGAAAATTTTTCTTTATATGCATTCATTTATTTTACTGCCTAACCTTTCAAATATGAATCCTAGTTTACCATCTCTAACCAAGCAAAACAAGTCAAATTTCTCTTTTACCTGGCAGTTTGCTAAATACTTGAAGATATCCATCATGTTACTCCAAAATATTCTCTTCAAATTCATCTTCAATTTCTACAACTAATTCTCATATGGCATAATTTCTAATTATTTAAAGAGTTCATCTGGTTGTACTTCAGTTTGACAATTTCTAACCTAAAATGCATATGTGTTAATGAATATAATATTTTACATGTGTTCTGCCCAAGGAAAAGTATAGTAGAATTATCAGAAACCTTTTTTCTAATTTTTATGTCTTTGTGAATGTAGTAATTAATTGATGTTGCACTAATTTGGTCTTTTTTTATTCTTTTGGGGGCATTACATACTTTATTATTGAATCATATTAAACTTGATAAAATCTGCTAGAACCTCTATTAAAAAATAAGCCATGAATTTTTGTTTAGCCATGCTTTTATGTTCTATACTTGTATAGCTAATTTTTTAACTCATAGAATCCCTTTATCCCTGTCAAATTACATTGAATTAGATTGATCCAGATCTTCTCCCAAAACATTTTTTTTACATTCTGACTCTGTTTTTCTTCATGTTCATATCTCTCCGAGCTTTGTGACATCTTAAACCTCAACAAACATATCCCTTACACCATTCCCAACTCACTGAATTTTTAAAAATATAGAACAGAAAAGTAATGACAGAAAATTATAGGGACTTTCCACTAAACAGGTACCATCATATTAGTTGCTATTCTTTGATTCTAGTCTCTCAACTAATCCAAAATTGACTGACATGCTTTATAGAATTGCTTTTATCCCTCCATCTTTTTCATTTGTATAGCATGTCATTATCAATTTTTAAATGTAGATTTTTATAATTACTCTGTTTTTATATTATTTTGACCTGCCCAAAATATAAATTTTAAAATTTGAAATAACATGTTTTTCTTCCACATGGAGGATCTTGCCAATTCTTTCTTCCTTTTCTAAATCCTCATAAATTACCTCTTTAGTAATATGTTCTAGGATTTTGCTGGAAATTCACATCAAGGTCCTTTTTTGATAGTTATAAAAATCCATCTTCTTTGTTTCAAATAAAGAAATTTTTGCTTAGCTAAAGTCCTGCAACATTTTTCTTTCTCCCTATGAATATATTTATATATTAAAGAATATTATAAGATATTTATATATAATTACATATATGTACAATATAATACATATAACTATATGTTGTGATATATAATAATTATATATGCATGATATAATGATATACATTATTTTGTCTGTCTATCCCTAAAGCCTATCTGTAACCTAGGGAACTTATCATACCAAAAGTTGCAAAGAAGATATTGGCCTGTAGTGATAAGAGGAGTTTCTTTACCTAGGAGTTCACTATGAAAATCATATCACAGATTGAGACCCTATCTCTGTGTACATTAATGCTTAAATCCACCCACATATTAACCCAGAGAGCAAAAGAGAGAGAGATCACTGTGGTAATGAAATGAAAGTAAAATTAATGAAAATAAATATATATGCTATGATAGTTTTGTTCATATAAATCTTACATATTTTGAGATTTTAATTTATTCTCTAGCTTTGTTGACATAAATATGAAAGAAAACAGTTAGATAATAATGGTAACAAGCTATTAATGTGTTAAATAAAGCTTACAAATATATGAGTTGAGCTTGTCCAGATTAGTATTCCCAGTTCATTCCCTCTCTCCCAACTGATGCCACAAATATTTAGGGGATGTGCTGGAAGTTCCTGAAGGAAGGAATTGTGTAGCCGCTCTTCTTATTATGCTATCTTAATAAATAAACGTCTGCTTTTGGTTAATGCCTTCTTCTGGGTAACTATTAAAAGTATTGTGCAATACTAAATATCCCAAAAGAGCAACAACAAACCAGTCAGGACCTTGCCTTTCAAAGTGTGCAGAGGTAGGGCCTAACCATGTTAAAGAAACTCTGAATATCTCATGAAGATATTCTTGTTCTGTGATTTGTGAATTCCCATATTGTGCACTCCCCAATATCAGTTAACAAATAAACCTCTCCCGATACCAGCTAGTTATTTTTAAATAATCTTTCAGAGAGATATTTAATAATGAAGACTAATAAATACATAATACTTTAAGCTTGCCAAAGTACTTTATAAATTAGATCATTTTTAAACCTCAGAATAATCCTGGGAGGCAGATACTATTATTTTCCTTGTTTGATAAATGAGATCATTGGAGCACCCAGAAATTATATAACTTGCCCACAGTTGCAGAGCTAGTAAGTGTCTGAGGCTGGACTAAACTCAAGTCTTTCTAAATAAAGGTCTAGTGCTCTATCCACTGAGCTTTTTAGCTGCAACTAAAAAGGTATATCAAGGACTAAAGTACAAGATTATCTTCCCACCCCCCATATCCTCTGACTCTCCTCTCTAGAAAATCATTTGGTCCTGGAGAAAATGAACTCAAATTTAAATTGCTACAAAATTCCACCCCCAAACCTCTTTCTTGGTGTACTCCTCACCCACATGAAAACTTCACAGGTCTATTGGTAACATTTTTTTAATGAGTTTGACTAAGTAACTTAGGTAGTTCCCTTCAACCCTAAAAATTTTGTGATCTGTGAATAAGTAACTTGTATAAAATTATAGTTTTTAAAATAAAATGGACTGCGCATTCAAGGTATGGCTAACTCAGACTTTATAGAAATTAAAGTCCTTGGTAGAGATGAAAGGGAGAAGAGTGTTCAAATAAGGATTGAGTCAAAAAAGAAGTCAAAGAACCAGAGAAAAACAGAAGAGTAATGAAGGAAAATATCAATAGATATGTGACATCCTTTTGTTTTACAACTCTTTGGATTCTATCCTTAGGACAGAGCCACATGTTTACCATCTTCCCACCCCATGCATTATCTCCTTTTCTTCCTCTATACTTCCTGTCCCAAATTTCAATCACTCATAGCATAAAGAACTACAGTTTATCACTTTAATCTTTTAAGAATATTTGTTTTTTTTCCCATTTTACCCCTCAAAACTATTTTTATATTTGTTTTCTGACATTTTGCAATTCATATTATTTCCCTAACCTTCCCTCCTCTAACTTCCCAAAGAAGCCAGGTAATTCAATATACAGTTGTACATATATTATCCCATAATATGTATTTTTTCTCTAGATCAAGCAACAAATCTTTTTTCACAGTATGATGAAAATGGAAATATGTATGATTACTTCACTCTTGTTTGATGTCCTATCACTATGGCTAATTTAACTAGTAACGAAAGGGTTGCTCATAAAGATAAGTTACTACTCCTTGTCTCTGTCTATATTTTTTCCAGGGAGACAATCAGTACTAAATTAGGGGAAAATGCTTTGTGGTAAACAGTATAATACTCTGAGATACATGCAAGGAAGTACTGGTAAATATTTAATAACTGACTCTCCAGAAAGAAAGGAAAAAAAAATTTCCATCACACAATTTTAAGTTTGATCTTCAATATTAAGATTTTCTTCACTTTATTGTCTAGAAAATCAATAAATCAAAAACTCAAACTCTAATTTGTAAAGTTTATTGATGTCTGAGCTTTAAATTCTCACACTGAAAAAACTGACAACTTTCTCAGGCCCTTTTGTGTTGATCTCATCACTCATGGTAATGGATCTACCTACCTGTTATGGTTGTAGAAAGTTACATGTTTTCTTTATAATTATAAATTTCCCTATTACATAGAGTGTGGTTCAGTGGAACAAGTATTAAAATTTGGTATTAAAGGACCTTGATTTGATTACCAATACCATAATTTACTATTTGTGTAACTTTAAGTAAAAAAAAAAAGTTTGTGTAAACTCTGAAGTTTATGTAACTAAGTCATGTAACATTTTCTGTCTCAGTTTCCAAATGTATGAAACAAAAGTATTGAACCACCTAATATTTCAAGAAGCTTCTGGCTCTAAATCTATGACACTATTATCATGAAACATTAATGCATTCAAATATATCATATCAAATTTCCCTATGTAAAGATTATTAGTCAATGATTTTTACATTTATATTTTCATATTAGTCATTCATTAAAATGGGTACCCCTGCCATTTACCCTACTATCCTCTTCTCATACCTCTTCTACTCCAATTGATATTTGAAATGAAGAAAACAGAAATCATTTTTCTGGAGCTGATAAAAATGTATACTACTATTAAGATCCAGTTTTGTGGCAACCCTTTCAGAAATGTCTCGCCTACATTACCTGGCTTTTTTTTTCACTTTGTTATCCTAAAATTCCATCAAAGATTTCATTTTTGTCAGTGAACATCTTGATTTTAAAAACAACACTTCTCTTGGTTTCACAGTACATTAAAAATCTTAATCTTTGTCAGCCAATAAAAGAATGAACATGAGTTCCCAGGACTTGCTAGACACTAATTATAATCAATGATAAAAAAATACAAGGACAAAAATTAAACATTCATTTCCTTCAAGGACCACAGAGTCTATAAAAATAGCATGTATACATATAAGTATATACAAAATACATTAAAATAAATGCAAAGTAATATTTGGTGAGGAAGTAGGAGTAATCGAGAAAGGTCTCAAGAAAAAGTTATTTGGGCTGAGCATTATAGGAAGTTAGGAATTCTCAAAGGCAGAGAGTAAAAAGGAATTAAAGATTAAGGGCAACTAAATGGCATAGCAGAGAGAGAATGGGGCCTGAAGTGAGGAAGACGTCTTCTTGACTTCATATCTGGCATCAGACACATACTAATGTGATGACACTGGGCAAGTCACTTTAACCTATTTGCTTCAGTTCCTTATCTTCAAAATGATCTAGAGAAGGAAGTGGCAATCCACTCTAGGATACTTGCCTAGAGAACCCCACAAAGGGGTCATGGAAATTTGGACAAGACTGAAAAACAACTTGGCAACAACAAAAGGGAATTAATCCTAGGCAAGATAGACAGCCAGTGCACAAGGCATGGAAATAGCAGATGTCTTATCATGAGGAACAGCAAAAAGCTTGCTGTGACTAGAATATAGAGTATAAGAAACTTGTAATTGTTGAGGTATGTTGAAATGATTTTAAATGCCTAGTAAATTAGTTTGTCTTTCGTCCTATAGGTGATGAGGAGGTTGAGCAGGTGATAGCATGGACTGACATGTGATTTAAGAATACCACTTTGAGGGGGCAGCTGGGTAGCTCAGTGGATTGAGAGTCAGGCCCAGAGACAGGAGGTCCTAGGTTCAAATCTGGCCTCAGACACTTCCTGGCTGTGTGAACCTGGGCAAATCACTTAACCCTCATTGTCTAACCCTTTTTTGCCTTGTAGCCAATAGACAGTATTGAATCCAAGACAGAAGGTAAGGGTTAAAAAAAAAAAAGTACCACTTTGACTGTTGTGTGTAGAATGAATTGGAAAGGGAAGAGTCTAATACCAAAGAAATCAATAGGAAGTGACTATCATATTCTAGATAAAAAGTGGTGCAGGTCTGAACTAGAAAGCTGGCCATATGCCTGGGAAGAAGTAGAAGTATATGAGTGATGTAATGGTGGAATTGACAAGATTAGGCAGCTAACTGGACGATGAGGAGTGAGAGAACCATGGTGGGATGGGAAGAAGGTTGGTACCTTCGTTCAGAAGGTGAGTAGGTGTTTTTTAGGGGACAAATAATGAACGGTCCACTTTGATTAGGATGACTTTGGAATACCTATGCAATACTCATTTTGAAATATCTAATAGTATGATGGTGATATGGGTCTGGATCTATGAAGATTCATGGTAGATATATGGTTTTGAGAATCATCTCTTTAGAGACAATAATTAGAAGGAATAATTAAAACCACAGGAGTGATCATCACAAAAGAGAAAAATAATAAGACACAAGACAGAACCTTGAAATATATAATAGACACACTCCAGAGCAGAAGGAAATGGGGAAATGGGGGAGGAGATAAGGTATGGTAATCAATGCCTATAAGCATTAGAAAGAAATATCACAAGAATCCAAGGATGAGAGTAGCTAGGAGAGGAGCATATAAACTCTGCCGATTATTATTCTCTAATGTAATTCTCGTCATATTTATCAACTGTTCTCCAACTTTCTGCTTAGGTAATTATTCTATGTCCTTGGTTTGTCATTCAAAGCCCTTCACAAACCATAAGCAGCTCTGAAGGAGACTGGCACAAGCACAAAGACTGGAGTTAGGAAGACCTTGGTTCAAATCTGAATTCAAATATTTAGTAATTGCATGACCCTGGACAAATCACTTAACTGCCACATGCTCCAGTTTTCTCATCGAAAATGAGGAAAAAAAATTGCCTCACAAGGGTATTGTAAAACTCATATGAGATTATCTGTATAAAACATTCAGCCCAAAGCCTGCCACCTGTAATAGGTGCACAATAAATGCTTGTTCCCTTTCTGGGGAATTGACTTTTTTTTTTCCTCACCCACGACATTCAATGTTCTGTCTCTGAGTTTGTACAAGCATGAAGATACAAACCGGGTTTTTGGTGAGGAAGTGGAGGAAATCCAGAAAGGCCTTGATGGAGAAGTTGTTCCCTGAAATGATCACTGAAGAAAGGGATTCACAAAGGCAGAGTAAAAGGGAATTAAGAACAGCTAAGAGGCCCATTGGATAGAATGTAGGGCCTGAAAGGAAAAAGACTCACTTCCTGAATGAACCTCAGACACTTACTAAATCTAAAAGCAGATCAAGAAGAGGTTTTTACAAAACTAGATAAATGTTCTTTTTTGTTGAAATTCCTAGAAATATTCTCCTCACTTCTATCTTTTAAAATCCCTTGATTTGGGGATAGCTGTGTGACTCAGTGGATTGAGAGCCAGGCCTAGATATGGGAGGCACTGAGTTAAAATGTGACACTTTCTAGCTATGTGACCTGGGCGAGTCACACAATTGCCTAGCCCTTACAACTTTTCTACCTTGGAACCTATACCCAAAAATGATTCTAAGACAGAAGGTAAGGGTTTAAATTAAATAAATAATAAAAATAAAATCCCTTGTTTTCTTCAAAGTTCAGTTTAAATATCAGCTCCAACATAGAGCCTTTCCTTATCCTGCAGCTGCTGGTGTCTGCCTCAATTTGAATTACTCTGTTTCTTTTATCATAAATGTATGTGTACCTACTATCTTTCCCTGAAGAATGTCACTATGTCTTTGAGGAAAAAGAATGTTTATTATCACTCTTTTACATGATATATTATATTATATATATATATATATTTTTTTTTTTTTGGACATAGTAGATGTTCAATAAATGCTTGGTGACTACTGACTTATTAAAGCAGCGCTGTCTCCCTTCAAGGAGGTTACAAAGTAAAACCTCAGCTATTTTTCTCTGTTTTAAATATAGATTAGCACTCACATATATGGTTCTAGCAAATACATATGTAAAGTGCTTTGCAAACCTTAAAACCTTACATAAATACTAATTCTCATAATTTGCATTATGAATTGTTATGAATTTATGTAATTTACTGAAAGTGGTGGATTTGTAGTGAAAGAACTGAGTTCAAATCCAAAAGCAGGTACTGTGCACCAGTCCAGTAGGACCTTAAGCAAATCTCTTTACTTTTCTGGGCCACACTTTTATAATCTGTTAAATGGAAGAACCTCTATCCAAGTTCTCTAATTTATGTTTCCTGAACAAATTTCCAGAGTAAAGAAGCTGAAAGTTTCAAAAAATATAATCAGTCATTTTTTTAAAAAATGTACAAATAATAATTCGGTGTTCAGTCATTTCGATCATATCTGATTCTTTTTTTATCCCATTTTAAGTTTTCTTGCCAAAGAATGAGAAAACAGAGGCAAACAGGGGCAATTGATTTACCCAGGGTCTGAGGCTAGATTTGAACTCAGATTCTCATGACTCCAGTCACTCTATTCACTGTCACCTAATTATCCTACAAATAACAATAGACTATGATTAGCTACCCAAGGAAGGCTATTTCTTTAATGCATATCTTTTCTCTAAATTAATATTCTACTACTTATGATCAACAAAATGACTTGAGGAATATAAGAAGACAAATCAAAAGTGTGGCTATGTATAATTGGGCCTACAATAGCTATAAGATATTTGATGCTCCTAATGTATTCTTTTTATGTTAAGTGAGTTTGCTTCGAGCTGGGCCTTGAACATAATAGTTGACAATCTGCTTTAGTTTCTTGATGTGCAATTATTGTACCATTAAGGGGTCTTTTCTTGCATTATTCAGGAAACATCCTGTAATTTAGTCACACAATTCATATAATTGCTTCTTTTTGGAATCAACTCCTTATTACTACTTATTCCTACCTCTTTACTATTGCCAGGATAGTAGACAGTAACATTTCTAGAAGGCAAAAAGCAGATGTTTTTGTTTAGATAGCAAAATATGTCAATGAAGACATATCCTCACAAAGTATTATAATTTTTATTCACATAGAAGGCATAAAAATGTATGCACATACAAAGAAATTTAATTCACATTTAATTAAACTGGCTTTTAGATATCAAACATATGATCAAAATAAAAACATTTTGTCATTAAGTATAGTCTTCATGGGTTTTTTTTTTTTAATGTCTGTTGCTAGAGGTTGGTGAGGATTCATCCATAATACTTTAATACCTACATGATGCATAAAACCTTTTACTATGTTTTTATGTACTTAAAAGAGAAATGCTGGCATGGTTTATAAATATATAGACACAACTGACCTAGTTAATTAATATTTCATTCTACATCTGAGTCAGAGAAGTTATTTTAAAGTGTTAAAAGTATGGAATGCACTTTGAATTTAATAAAACATTTATCAAATTAATGTACCTTTCAAATAGAATATAATTGTTTTCTTCAGGTTCATATGTTGCCAATGGAGGGAAAAAACCCCAAAATTTCATGTAATTTTATTACTAGATAACCATGAGAAATAGTTAAAGATAAGATAGTCTAAATAAATAGATAGGTGAAGTTATTTCCAAGTCATACATTCATAAATGGGCTTGAAACCATTTCTTCTGATTCTAAGTCTAATGTCCTTAGCATGACATCATCTAACAAGGAATTTATATTAGTATTAGTTCTTGCTGATTCGAAGTTATGCTCAGAAATCTCATGTCCTAAAATTTAACTCCAGAAATAAATTCAATGCATCAATTATTTATTTCTCCCTATGAACATATCTAAAAGATCATTTCTACAATAAATTTTGTACTTCTAGAAACTGAGAACTTATCCTTCCTTCATCTGTAACAGGAAATGACACAGTCATGGCAGAGTCTCATGATCACTGACACCATCATTTCCAAAAATATAAGGAACGACTAAGAATCTCAGGTCAAGGTCATGTCCATGGCTTGCCTCATGTCAGAGACATCATCACCTGAACCCTTCTAAGTTTTCTGTCCCTACAAAAACAGCTTGGAGCATGGTTCAGAGAGTAAAACTTCCCTAAGCACATATACTACACAGGAAAACACAAACACTAGGGGAAAGCCACTTGAAGATACCAGCCCCCCCCCCCATTTGTATTATGCTGCATCAAAGAAAGGCCTTTATCCTTCCTTTTCTTTGAAAGCCAGTTCTATAAAGTATCAGTATAAAATAGTCAAGTCTCAACATCCGCCCAGAGACTGTCTTCATTGCCTTTGGGAAGCCAAAAGATTGGTGAGAAGCAGGTACAATGCCCATGAATTTTCCCCATGATTGTTGTTGACTGGTCACATAGCTCTACTGCCTACATGTGGCGACAATAAAAATGCTTTTTTTCTTTAAGAATTATATATTCAAAGCTAGGAGGTACTTTTGAGGTCATATTTTCCAACACTATTATTTTATGGATATGAAGTTGATGTTCATAGAGGTTAAAGATTACACAAATAGTAAGTGTCAGATCTTGGATTTACTCTCAATAATTTAATTCCAAATACTACATCTTTCCAATATACTGTGCTTCTATTTCATGCTTAAATAGGTTATCCTATTTCTTCATAAATAATCACAAAATTCTGTCCCCAAAGATGTTCTTCTGTAAAACTTCCATGATGTTATAATTTTTCAACTTGGAGGTAAGAGGAAAGATGATTGCAAATGAATCTCAAAATGTCAGAAAACAATTATTAAAAATTGTATTGACCTTTACAAATAAAATAAGTTTTTTCAACTCTGATATTAATTAAAGGGGACATTCTGAATTGCCTAACATTACTAAATATACATTTATGATATATAAATACAGACATGATGCAAAAACATGAGACTGGAAAATTTCTGTATTTAATTGGAAAGAGGTTGTAGCCATTTAAAAAAAAAATCATGACTGCAATAGTTGACCAAGTGAGCTAAGAATATCTGGTGTACTTAGAGCAAGATAAAAAATTAGAAAGGGGTGAAAATTGTCAACCTTTTTAAAATTTAATCCTGAAAAACTGGAAATTTGCAGTCCAGTAAAAATTTAGTAGAAAACATATTGATTCTTTTTGTTCATATATTTAGACCAAATCAAAGAGAAAATTGAACTAATGGAGAAGTATATCTATTAATGATACCAATTAATTTAGCTTTGAAGTATAGTTTGAAATTCTTAGAGGAATTAACCCCATTTTACCTTCTTTTATTCAACCATCTCCCAGGTACTAGGCTTTAGCAGCTCTTGCTGAATTCTTCAAATATAATATATTTGTGTTAGACTGTCACCATTTGTTTCTCTCAAGAGAGACATAATGCAAAGCCCTGCCCTTCTGTACAATTTCAGCCTTATCAATTATATGCAAGTGCATAGCTATTTTAAGCTATATGCAAATTCATTTTGATAAATTTACCTTGGGGGAGTAGTTGACTTGTAATCAGTTCTTCCACATTTCCTATAATGGTATGTGTTGCTTATGGTGACAATATTAGCATTACAAAGAGTTCTGAAGTTATTTAAAAAAAAAAAACTTCCAATTTCATGGATCTGTAGATACTAAGGGATAGTTATAGAAAAGAGAGAAAGTCACATTTAAAAACTTTTCAAAGAAGATATTCTCATTTACTTAGCTCCTAACATCCAATCCATCCCTTCCTTTAATATGCATACATACATACATATGTACACATACATATATATATATAAAACACATTTAGAAGGACAGACGGATAGATAGATACATAGATACATAGATAGATACATAGATACAAAGTCAAATACAAAGAAATTTTATTTAGGAACATTTGACTGAAAAAGAAAGGCATATAAAAATTCATTTCTACCAGTGGTTTAAAAAGGATATGCATTCATTACTTATAATTATAATTATAATTCATTACTTATAATATGAATTAGATGTAGGCAAGAAACTACAGAAAAAATGTGGAAATTGTTCAGAGAGAAAAAAAAGATGTCCAAAAACAGATTAAAACATTTATTTCAATATAAGAATATTAAAGCTAGCATTTATATAGCACCTTATATATTATTTCATTTGTTCCTCACAATAAATCTATGAGGTTGGTGCTATTAATGGGGCAACAAGAACATGTGGTGGATAGAGTGCTAACTTGGAGTCAGGAAGAATCATCTTCAAATCTAGCCTCAGAAACTTTCTCATTTTGTGACCATATGAAAGTCATTTAAACTCTCTTTGTCTCATTTTCCTCATCTGTAAGATAACCTGGAAAAGGAAATGGCAAATCAGTCCAGTATCGTTGCCAAGAAAACCCCAAATCAAATACCAAACAACAGTAAGGTGCTAGTATTGCCTCCATTTTATGCATAAGAAAACTGAGGCTAAAGGGGATGTAATTGGTTTGCCCAGAGTTCTTCAACCAATGAATATCCAAGACAAGAAGTAAACTGGTCTTCTGTCTCCATGCCCAGTGCTCTATGTGCTGCAGCACCTTTTTGCCTAAAAAAATCCTTTAGTTAAATACAGAATGTGAAAACTTGTAGCGGCCTTCTAGACTGCCATCTGATAATTGCTCTTTCATTTTAGAAATGGCGAAACAAAGCCCCTGTAGAGTATGAAGATTGTCTAAAGTCATACAAAGTGGCAGACCCTGGTCTAGAAAACACAATCTTTGGCCCTAAGGCCTTTTTCTCCAAGACACCTTGGGAGGCCCCTGATTGACAAAATCACAGGCTCTTTTTTTTTTTTAAACCCTTACCTTCCATCTTGGAGTCAATGCTGTGTATTGGCTCCAAGGCAGAAGGCAAGGGCTTGGCAATGGGGGTCAAGTGACTTGCCCAGGGTCACACAGCTGGGAAGTGGCTGAGGTCAGATTTGAACCTAGGACCTCCCATCTCTAGGCCTGGTTCTCAATCCACTGAGCTACCCAGCTGCCCCCTTGTTTTGTTTTTAAGGGAGAGAATCATTAGTAACTTTGCAGTATGGAAAGTTTAAAAATATCAGAGAGCACAAATAGTTTGACATAATAAGATACCTTTTTTACTAGTTTTCAACTAATCTTATGTCAGATCTTATGTAGGAAATAATCTTCCAACCTAGAATCTGATTCAGAAACCCATCATGGGAAATATATATGCATGTATGTACATATTGATGCACATGTATATGCATGCTTATGCATATATAATCCCATTTCTGTCATTGGTGTGTTGGAATCTGCATAAGGAATCTTGTTCTCCCAAATCCTTTTTGTCCAACATTTCAAACAAGTCTCCAATTATCTGCATTCAACTTATCAGAAAGATGGCATTGCTTTGCTCTTTCAGTACTAATAATTAGTTCTTTTGTTAATTACTTCCCCAAGCTCTTCCTTTCTTTTTTTCCAGGAATTTCTTTGTTCTATTTGGCCTGGCAAAGGACAGGAAAAAAGAATAGTAATAATTTTAATAGCACATATTATATCTACATATATACTTACATATGTATGTGTGTATATCTATCTATTTCCATCCATTCATCTATCCACCTCTCTCTGTGTCTATCTCCCTTCAATCTATCAGCAATCTATCTATCTGTCTATCTGTCTGTCTATCTATCTATCTATCTATCTATCATGTGTGTATCATCATGTGCCAGTCTCGGTGCTAAAGACTTTTACAATGATCATTTCAAATGATTCTTGCAATGATCTAAGGAGGTGAGTGCTGTTATTATCTCCCTTTTACAGATGGGGAAATTAAGGCAAACAGGTTCAGTGACTTGCCCAGTGTTAAACAGTCAGTAAGTGTGTGAGACCAAATTCAACTTAGATCATTCTGAATCCAGAGCCAGTGCTCTATCCATGGCACTTCCTCAGAAGCCACCTAGACTAACCCCTTCATCCACAGATGAAGAAACTAAGACCCAGGGAGGTTGTCAGTTGCCCAAAGTCACACAAGCAGTAAATGGCAAAGGGAGTGTTTGAATTATGATCATTCCATAAATATATGTATAAACATTCTGATTCCAGTCTGATGACCCATGGGAAAATTTTCCACATCAGGAAGTAATCGTTTCCTTTATTCCTTTTCATTTTAGGCATCTCTAGTAAATGATAAAACTGTTTGGAAGTGTACCTTCATTTATTCAACCAAAATTTAGAAAATGTCTAGTAATGTACATTTTGCTTATAGGGATGTCATGACTATCATTTTCAATGTAAATTATTATAATAGAATGTAAGTTCTCAAAAGGCTCTGCCTTGCATATAGTAGGTGCTTAATAAATGCTTGCTAATTAATTGATTACATAAGCAGTCTCTCCTTTCAAGTTTCTAGGACTTTTGATACATATATAAATAATCATGCATACAGTGATCACTATCACTTCTTTCCTGACTTTTGCACACCCTACAACTTTGCCACTCAGCCTTCAACAAAACTATGTCTAAAGGAAGTACTTTTCGCTATGGCATGTAAACTTTCAAGGACACTTTAAAGGTGAAACAACATTTTCAAGAGATTGAAATTGTGCTTTCATTGCATGAACACCTCAACAGGCAAAGAGATGGCAGAGTGGCCAGAGCACTGGACCTGAAGTCAGGAAGACCTGATTTCAAATACTCAGATACTTACCACTTCTGTGAACATGGCAAAGTCACTTAATCTCTGTCTCCCTGAGCCTCCTGATCTATAAAATAGATCTATAAAATATAAAATAAAAATAATAGTATCTCCCTCTGAGGGTTATTATGAGAGAAAAATGAGATGTTTGTAAAGTGCTTTGCAAACCTTAATGCACCATATAAGAGCTAACTATTATTATTTATTATCACAGCAAGTCTTCTGACATTTGAGCAATGTTTACCACACTTGAACTCCACTGTGATGGAAAGTGTACAATCACACAATTAACAGGTAGCTTCTATGTGTTAAAGGAGGTTGAAAGACAGTAACAAATGAAAGCCTCAGAAATCATTTAAGGAAACACAGAAGCCTACTTCCAAATAATATCACATAGCTGTAGGTTGCAAGGAAATAATAACCAGGACAGAGAAACCTGTCATGTAGCAATCAGAATTTCATCAGAGGTGTTTGGGTGAGCAATGGCTTCTAAAGAAAGAAATGTAGACAGACACAGATTCTCACTGGTAGGAGAAAAGCATTTGCAATCTTTACATGTAGCTGGTATAGAAACATTTCCTGGGCACATGTTCAGTTTTGTAGCTACAAGTACATACCTCTGGATATGAAGGCCAACCAGTGGTATAAGAGCAAATTCTTTGCACTCGATATATTTTACAAAAGTGTTCTCTTTTTTAGTTTTGTTCATTACTAATAGACATTATTTCGGGTTCCTATATAAAAATGTTTACATTCAGTGGTCATGGAATGACATCTGGAGGTATTTGGGTTCAATTCCTGCTTAGAACACTTGATCGCTGATAACTATATGAGTCTGGGCTAGTTACTAGATGTAGATAAATATACCACATATGTTACAAAGTGAGAAAAGAAGTTTTCAGACTTAAGAAAAGTCAAATGAGATAAAGCACATAGTAAATAGTAAATACATTCCTCTCCCATGATGCCCTTGAAACATAAAAAGGCTTAGCATTTATTTAGTGCCTTTACAGTTACAGAACCCTTGACCCATTGTCTCACATGATCCTCACTACACCTCTGTTAGATGTGGATTATCATTACCATTTTATAGATGAGGAATCTGAGAAAGAGAGGGTTAGGTAATGAGCTAACAAAGCTAGTGTCTGAGACAGATTTGTAACATATCTTCCTGACTCAATGTCTAACACTATCTATTGTACCACTCAGCTGTATATTATAGTGATGAGGGAAAAGACAGAGGGAGAAAAGGGGAGGGAAAAGCAAGATAGAAAATCAACACCAGTGATTAGGGAATCAATCATATAGAACATCTATGCTTTTTATTTTTCAGGTTCAGTCTCTCAAACAAAGTTAGGTGAATTACAACCTAAGAACTAAGATAATTCTTTGAAGCTCACAATGAAGGGATTAGAGTAGATAAACTTTTATTTTCTCAAAATCAATTGATAATTTACTCATCAACAGAACTTAGCAGCAAAATGGCTCTACAATTTTATGTTGTTTTTTTTAACCTTGTGTTTTTCTTTTGGAAATCTAGTTTCCATAGCTATTTCCCACTATCTGTTTATCAAAAGAAACTTCCTTTAAGTTTCCTCTTTCCATTTTATTATTATTATATAAATATATTTACCTAGACTGTTAAGGTTCCTTTGGGTCCCTAAATAAGAAGGATTTTTTTTATCTTGTTATATGGGCAGTGCAATATTTCATAGTAATGCACCACTCTTTGGGATGGGGGGGGGCAATGATTACTAAGGAAAAGCTCTGAAATTGAGATTTCATAAATATAGGAGACCCCAGGCAGAAGGAAAGAGTAGAATTTGTTTTATATTTTACAATTATATGGGGATGCCTGATGCATTGAGAAATTAATAGATTTTGTTTTGTATATGTCAGGTAAGACTTGGCTTTAAGCCTGGGTAATCATGTCTAATATTATGCTTTTTCTCATATATAAGACATTATATGGGGCAAAGCTGTTTTATCATTTGTACACCCATTTCTTTAATTGCCAGGATATCATATACATGTAAACTATTACAGACTAAATATATTGCAGTTTGTCTGTTCTTTACCCAAAAAAATGTTCCATTGTACAAGTTAATTTATAAATTGTTTCTTGGCATATAACTATTTTAGGCAAGAACAATACAAATGAAAAATTGAAACCTTGTGGCACAGTAGAAAGACAACATTAAGTACACATGGTGTGTGATCTGAGAGAGGAGACAGGAGACAGCCAATATCAAGAAGACCCATGTTTGAATCCTACCTAAGTCACATAGGGTTAGATTTAGAAAGTCACCTTACCCCTCTAGGCAACTTTCCTAGACTTCAATTTATAGAGAAGTTGTTGACCTACATTGGTAAATGTGTGTTTCCTATACTGATGAAGTAATTTAAACAGTTCATATCCCCATGGAGTAAAAAAACCAAACAAAACAGAAATACATGCATTATAGAGATTGAGTAAGAGTGGGGAAGCACATTAGGGATAAGAGGAGTCTACAGGGTTAGAATAAACTTAGGGGAATTGGTGAAGAGGATGTGAAGCCCTTTTCTGGGATGGAGTAAAGATAAGGAAGAAGATTTTACAGAAAGGTGAGGAGAGTATGGAAAAGAATAGGAATGAAAGGAAGAGCAATTGAATCTGGGGGAGGGAGCTGAAGGTCTGGAATGGATTCAAGAAGGAATTTAAGGGACTGAGTCCAAAATAACAGTTTAGTGTTTGGGGTTTCCAAGGACTGAAGACTTAGATCTGAGATAGGGGTGGAGATGGGGACATGTGGGCATGGAGAGAGGGAATCTGGAAGTATTTTGAGTCAAGGATCCAGGCCTGGGTTAGGATTTTAGGCTGATAGCCAAAATTCTACAATGGAGGTGGTTTGGAGAGGAGTCAAAATAGGGTCTACAACATGAGAGTGAGGGAGATGAGAAGTAGGAAGGGGATTCCAAGAAGGGGCTGGACAAGAGGGTCTTTAAAATGTTCTGCATTGCATTTCTCTTGCCTCACTAGTATGACAATTATCTCTGTGGTTGCTTTTGTGGAACTGGATCTGAATGAACCTGAATAGACTTGGAGAGATGTGGATAGACTTGGGAGAATTGTATCAAGGAGATGCCAAAGAATCCTCCCTTCAGCAGTCACTTCCTGCTTTAATTAATAATCCTTCCATCAGTTTTAAATCATGAGACCCTTTTAGTACTGCTTATCATGACTATCATGGATCAGCCACTCCTCCATTCTATGCTATGCTATATATATGATTATGAAGAATAAAATAGCAGCTTCAAGCCCATTTAATGCCCCGATTGTGTTAGTCACTATTTGACTACCTGTGCTTATATCATCCCAATCAGGTGTTGTGGGCAAGCCTGGTGTCTCCACCTGCTCATAGACATGTAAAACAGTTCCAAGAATGCTGCCACCATGTCCTTCTGCCAGTATGACTATTGAAATAGGAATAGTCTTAGTGCCAGGCTTCCTCAGCTCTGGCTAACTCTGCTATCCTCAGAATGATTTGTGGGTTGCTGCCCATCCACCAGTCTCTGCTCCAGACTAGCTGGACCTTTCCTTTCTCCCCAGAATACCTAGATCAATTTACCTCTGTGAGAGATGAGGGAAATATGGCAAGTTCATCCCTTACCTGGTCCCCTTACCCAAACATAGAGATCCTTCCATGGCCTCCTCCCAGGATCACCTTATCTGATATCAGGCACCAGAACTAATGGAATATCAATCCCTTCCCAATTTGCTTCTTTGACTTTTGTTTGAGTCCATATCTCCCTACTGCTGTAATAGTCCTAGAAATCCATCCCATTTTATCAGAGAATGGAAGAAGTCATCATTTCTGTCTAACTGATAGCCTTATGCCCTTGTCAGTGGTGTCAGAAGAATATGGCTGGAGCTTAAAGGGAGGATATGGGAAGAAGTTCTTGGATCCCCCAAATCTCTGCTCCTAGACTAGTTCATTTTTGTGATGATCATCTCACAACTCATTACATGTCTGCTCTTGGACCACATCCACCTTTCAAAATATCTGGCTGAAATTATTATGGGGCCTGACATCTGAAATGCTTATGAATCTACAGCAATACCAAATGTTCCCTTTCTGCATGGATAAATGTTGGGGGAGGACCAAATTAGGGTGGAATAGAAGCTGGATAGATGGCATATACATGAAAATTGGAAATGTATGATATTTTGCTACCTGTTCAGTTCTGCTGGGGAGTAGTGGTTATGGTAGAAGTAGTAAGAGTTTTGCTACTGGAAAGGGAGTTAGGGACATAGATAACCTGGACCAAGCAAGGAAATTGGTGCCCAGAAAGCCTCTAGTTTGAGTTGTATTTTCAGTTATCCTCTTGTGTCAGTTAATTCTTCCAGAAGAATGGAGAGATTTTGTCTAGAGAAAGTCAAGGCCTACCTACCTAAAGAATAAAACATTCAATAAGTGTTGGATGGAGAGTAGCTTTCCTTAATTTGTCTTGAGAAGAACCTTACAGAAAGAATCATGGAATATGACATCTAGCAGATTCCCTTTGAGATCATCTGGTTCAACCTCCTCATTTTACAGATGAGGAAAATGAGAACTAAAGAGGTGAAGTGAACTGTGGTTGTATATAACCCCAAAGGTTTCATGAAAACTCTGGATCCCTTTGTTACATCTCTGGTCACTTGTATTGTTTTGAGTCACATTCCAAAACACACACATTCAGTACACACACACACACACACACACACACACACCATATGACCAAAGAAAATACTTTGAGCAAAGACATTATGGTATATTACATTTATATTGGGCTAGGTAACATCTACAAATATAAACAAGTTGGTCTTCCTCCTAGAGAAAAAGAAAAACCTGGAAGAATTTGTTAACACTCTCTGATTTTCAGGGAGAATCAAGCATTTTTTGAAATAAATTTTTTCAGAAGGAAAGAATGAGAGGAAATAATGCTCATAAGGAGAAATTCAGATGAACTTATCAGGTTGAAAGGTGAAAGAATATGACAGAGAGAGAGAGAAAGAAAGAGAGAGAGAGAGAGAGAGAGAGAGAGAGAGAGAGAGAGAGAGAGAGAGAGAGAGAGAGAGAGAGAGAGAAGGAAGGAAAGAATAATCAAATTTTTATCCTTGCAAAAGATTGGAAACAATCTCCATAGTAAGTAAAGTTGAAGGGAAAGCAGCTAATGATGCTCTAACAAACAATAGTAGGTATCCAAAAGATATGCCAAAAGAGAAAATTTTTCATTCTGGTGACCAGAAAAAAAAAGTCAGTTCATCTCTCTGGTGTATCCCCAGGAAGGAATATGTAGACAGCCATATAGAGAAATAGTGTGAACAGTTGGGATGTTTAGTGTCTTCTTTCTGTATGTTTCCACAGAGAGCTTCTAGAGATTTGTTAAACCTGATTACCAAAATCTATTCCTGGAAATTTATGTGCAAACTAATGATACCAGTAGAAGAAATCTAGAAAAGATTCCTTAACAGAGTATTTAAGGACTTGCTGAGTATTTCATTATTGCTCCTGATTAAATACTGTGGAGGAAAAGGCAAATATTGTATGTGAACAACTAAAAGTGTTGAAGACTAGAATTTTTATCTGTGGACCAGAACATCAACTATACTAAGTTTAGCACCTAGGATTGAGTGTCGTCATTGAAGAGCAAGAAAAATGTATTTATTTGACACTTTGAAGATGAGATCAAAGAGCTTTAAATTGAAAATAGCATTGGGTAAGGAAAAATACTTATATGTAATCTCTAAGCACTGTAGCAAAGCAAATAGCAAGTATGGCAATATATAAAGGTTCTGTGCCTTTTGTCAGGCATCTATGATGTAATAGATATGCGCTATAGAGTTGCCTGAGGCACCAAATAGTTAAATGATTTTTTCTAGGTTCTGTAACTCTTAAAATTCATAAGTTTTAACACAAATCTTCACTCAAATCTCAAACTCCAATATGAAAAATTGCTTCCATAGGGAGTAGAATAAAAATGTGTGTGTGTGTGTGTGTGTGTGTGTGTGTGTGTGTGTGTGTGTGTGTTGGAGTGGAAGGAAAGGAATAGTCAAATTATTTTATATTTATTTATTATTATGTATAATATTTTATTATTTGTTTTATTTATATTTTATTAATTAATTGATTTTATATTTATAGATATAAGAGATATAACATATGTTATATATAAATTTGTAATTTGTTAAATAGTATATGCCAGGCACTGTGCTAAGAGCTAGAATAAACAAAGTACTACAAATAAAAGAAGGAAAAAAAGAAACAAACCCTTTCCTTCAAGTAGCTTACATTCTAATGAAATAACATGTAAAAAGAAATTAAAACAGGAAGTTACTGCACATGCATAAAGACCTTAAAAATGAAAAAGAGATAGGTCAGAGCTTTGTTCCAAAGTAAGAAAACTACTATATATAGCATAGCACCTAAGGCATATAACAGAGTAAGAAATCTTCTGGGAATGATGGAGAAAGAAGTGCAGAATCAGGAGCATGGAGGGAAAGAAATGAAGATGTTGTTAACATGGCCAACCTAGACCCTTCCTTAAGATGAAGGTTCCATGTGAAATTGAATAATCAGTGGAAGAGGCCACAAAGGTGGATGGATCTTCCAGAATGTGATGGTTGTAAAGGCAGAAGAATATCTCAATGAGAGGCCCAGTCAGTTATATGTTTGCATACATATACTCAGGAAATTTCTATCCAGAAATAGAAACTACCTCATCTTTTCTTGTGTAGAGGGGAGACCTATGATTTCATTGGTTTAGAGAATTACTTTGTAAGGAAACTCCCTTTACCAAAAAATCAATACTCCCTCTGCAATTTGTCATCTTAAAGAGTTGTCTAGAATTCTCCGAGGACCATTAATTTGCCCATAGTGACAGAAGCAGAATTTGAACTTCCTGGCTTTTAAGCCTTCTCCATTCACTGTGCCTCTTTGTCCCTAATTAATAAATATGCATGACCTCAGATATCTCATCTGAAATACACAGTACAAAATGGGTAATAAAATGAACCAGACATATTAACATGAAGACATAAACTCAGTCTCTTAAATATTATTGAGATCTTTGTGCGATATGATTTATTATTATAATTTAGCAATGTAAGGATATCTCTTATTCAAAAAGGACCAAATGCAATAAAAGCAATGAAAGAGTAGATGAAAAAAATATAACTGTGTGACAATTCCATGAAGGGAAGGGTAGGGAGAGGGCAAAAGGAGTGGGGAACAAGAAGGTGGGAGGTGTAAGAATATGGGGAAAATCAGAAACAATGTTTTGTTGGCAGGACCTTGCAGTTTCCCAAATGTAAATACCAAAAAATAAGTTTCAGAAGCAATGACTGGAGCAGAAACAAAATAGATCAGTGATGGGGAAGCTCACTTTCCTTACTAGTTGCTAAAGCTCTAATTAAAAAAAAACAAACAAACAGCTGAACCATTCACTACTTGCCTAACTGATATGGTAGAGAAAGGAACTGTATATATTATGATTTCTTGGTATAAGAAATTCCAAGATAAAGAGAACTTTCTCATTTTTTATTGCTGTTGTTGAGTTGTGTGTGACTTTTTGTGACTCCACCAACCATTGAACCCCACGACCTTCTGTCCTCCACTATGTCTTAAAGTCTGTCCAAATCTATGCTCATTGATCATCTACCTATCTTACCCCCTGCCATCCTCATTTCTTTCTTCCTTAAATTGTTTCTCATGTCAGGTTATTTTCCAATGAGTCCTGTTTTCCCATTATATTGACAGAGTATTTAAGCTTCAGTTTCAGTATTTGTCCTTCCAATGAATAGTCTGAATTTCTTTAAGTATTCCCTGATTTTATCTTCTTATTCTCTAAAGAAATATCAAGAATCATACCCAGAACCATGGTTTGAAAGTGTTGATGCTGTAGTGCTCAGCTTTCCTTATAGTCCAACTTTTATAGCCAAACATTACTACTGGAAAGGAAAAAAAAAACAACAACATAATTTGACTAGGCAGAAGTTGGTCAGTAAGATGATGTCTCTCCTTTGTAGAATGCTATCCAGTTTTGCCATAGCTTTCCTTCCATAGAGCAAATATCTTTTTTAATTCTTTATTTGGTTTTAAGTATTTTTTCCATAGTTACATGATTCATGTTCTTTCCCTCCCCACTTCCAGAGTTGACAAGCAACTCCTTTGGGTTATACATGTATACTCAATACCTATTTCCATATTATTCATTTTTGTAATATAGTAATCTTTTAAAAACCAAAAACCCAAATCTTATACCGATATAAGCAAGTGATAATCATATGTTTTCCTTCTGCGTTTCTACTCCCACAGTTCTTTCTTTTGATATGGATAGCATTCTTTCTCATAAGTCCCTTGGGGTTGTCTTGGATCATTGCATTGCTATTAGTAGCAAAGTCTATTACATATGATCATCCCACAGTGTTTCAGTTTCTGTGTACAATAGTCTCCTGGTTCTGCTTATTTTACTCTGCATCAGTTCATGGAGGTCTTTCCAGCTTTTTTGGAAATCAAGTTGCTTATCATTCCTTATAGCACAGTAGTATTCCATCACCATCATATACCACAATTTATTCAGCCATTCTCCAATCGAGGGACACTCCATCATTTTCCAATTATTTTGCCACCACACGTGTGGCTTTGGAATATTTTTTAACAAATATTTTTCATTATTATCTCTTTGGGATACAAAAATGGTATATATCATTTTTTCTTGTTTATACATAGTTTATTCTTTAATTTAATTAATTATATTAATGCTCAGTACAGGTAAGCTTCACTCATACATGAATGAGGAAATTGAGTCCAGGAAAAACAAGGCTTTCTTTTTACCTCCAAAGGACACAGTGGCACTCAAGCCTAGTGTTTAGACCTTTGGGCTCTCATTCAGTACTATGCATAGTATACAATTAGGCTAGGCCACCCAGAAAGAATCTTTTCCTGGGCCAGGAAAAGATGTCTAGGTAGATGTTGATGAAGATGGTGATGATGATGATGATGATAATGATATGGATGATGATGATGATGATGATGATGATGATGATGATGATAATGGTGATGATAATGATGTTGATGATTGAATTTGGAGTTAGAGGTTTACTTCCATTTGAATCTTTCTGACTTTCTCACTGTAATGATTAAAATTTTCTTGGATACTGTCTCCAACCTTTCACCCTTCCATTGTATTTCTCTTCTCTTACTATTCCCATGTGCTTATTTATAAAATATAAAATTACCCCATTCTATTGCTTTTCCCATTTTTCTCAGTACTATCTTCTTTTTACTCCTAGTTTATATATATATATATATATATATATATATATATATATTTGACATTTCATCCTATACAGTTTGTCACTATTTGCTCTAAGTATACTTTTTATAGTTACCCTGATGATAATAACAATTTTTAAGAGTTACCAGTATCATCTTTTCTTATAGAAATACAAATCATTTAAACTTATTGGGTCCCTTAAAAAGTTTTTTGTTTGCTTGTTTCTTTTTTCCCCTTTCTTAGTTACCTTTTGGTGATTCTCTTGAGATCTGTGTTTGGGCATCAGATTTTCTGTTTAAGTCAGGTATTTTGTTTAGGAATGCTTAGAAGTCTTCTATTTTATTAAATAACCATATTTTCACATATAAGAATATAGTCAGTTTTGCTGGGTAGTTGATTCTTGTTGTAGACCCATGTCCCTTGCTTTTCAGAATATCATATTTCATGCCTTGTTTTTCAGAGTGGATGCAGCAAGGTCCAGTGTTATCCTAACTGTGGTTCCATGATATCTGAATGGTTTCTTCTTAGCAGTTTGCAGTATCTTTGCATGGGTCTAATGGTTCTTGAATTTGGCTGTAACTTTCCTGGCTGTTACAAATTGGGGATTAAATGCAGAAGGTGATCTGTAGATTCTTTTACTCTCCACTTTTCCCTTTTGTTCAAAAATGTTGGAGCAGTTATCTTGGATAATTTCCTATACAATGATGTCCAGGCTTTTTCTTTTGTCTTGATTTTCCTATAGTCCAATAATTCTTAAATTGTCTCTTATGGATCTATTTTCCAGGTCTGTAGTTTTATGAATGAGGTGTTTCATATTTTCTTCAATTTTATCATTCTTTTGCTTTTGTTTTATAGATTCTTTCTGACTTGAAGTCATTTGCTTCTGGTTGTTGGTTTCTAATTTTTAAAGATGAATTTCATTCCTTACTTTTTGATCATCCTCCTTCTGGTCTAATTTTCTTTGTAAGTTATCTTTCACTTTCTTTGCCTCATTTTCAAGTTGGTCAATTCTGGTTTTCAAGACACTATTTTCTTGTTTTAGTTCATGTGCCTCTGCTTCCAGATGATTTATTTTGTTTTTTAAATTCTTTTCCCAATTGTCTTCAGCCTCTCTTAATTCTTTTTTGAATTGTTTTTTGAGTTCTTCCAAAGCTTTTGCTTGGTGTTCCTTGGTCCTCCTCTGTTCCATTTGCTCTTTGTTCATTAACTGGATAGAAGCTGTCGATTGTAATTTATTTTTTCTTTCTCTAGTGTTTCTCATATTTTTTCCTTCTTTCCCCTCTCCCTGTCATTGGCTATAAACTTATTCCTCTGCTTATTTGCTAGATCTGTGGGTTTGGTCTATTCTGTCCTGAAGGGGCTTCTTCTCTGCTGTGCTGATTGACTAGATTAGGCTGATGGAGTATTCATGAGCCCTGAAGTCAGATCTTCCTCAGCTGGCAGCAGAAGCTAAAGGTGTAGGTGAAAGTGTGGAGACTGAAGGAAGCTCTGTTTCCTGCCCTGTTATCAAAGCATTCTGTTGGTGTTTTAGCCTTCAATCTGGGATATGAATCAGCAAGATTCTTACCATGGCTCTCAGTGTAGTTGGTGGGAGAAAAGTGTGATGGATATTTGTAGGCATTCTTTTAAAACCCATTGGGCATAATTCCAAATTGCCTTCCAAAATTGTTTGATCAATTCAGAACTCCACCAGCAATGCATTAATGTCCTAATTTTGTCACATCCCTTACAACATTTATTATTTTCCTTTATTGTCATATTGACCAAGCTACCATGTGAGATGGTACCTCAGAGATTTTTTTATTTGTATTTCTCTAATCAAGAGGAACTTAGAACACTTTTTCATGTGATTTTTGATAGTTTTTCTTTCTTCATCTGAAAACAGCCTATTCATATTCCTTGACCATTTGTCAATTGGAGAATGGCTTGATTTTTTGTAAATTTGACTTAGTTCCTTATATATTTGCAAAATTAGGAGCAAATATTTTTTAAATGCATGGCTATAGTCATTATTGGCAGTGATATTTGAATCCAAGAATATAAAATTTGATCTCCTTCTATTTCCCAAGATATGATGGGACCAGAAAGCATGATCTTAGTATATTTAATATTAATCCAAATTTTATACTCTCCTTTTTCTCACCAAGAGGCTTCCTATTTCTTCTTCACTTTCTATCATCAGAGTGATAGGCTCTGCATATCTGAGATTGTTGATATTTTCCTGGATATCTTAATTCCAGATTTTGATTCATTCAGCCTGGCATTTTGCAAGATGTACTTTGAATATAAGTTAAGTAAATTAAGGGATAATACACAGCCTTTTTATGTACTTTTTCTAATCTTAAATCAATGATTTGTTCCATGTTGTGTTCCAACTATTGCTTCTTTACCCTCATGCAATTTCTTCAGGAGACATTTAGGATAATATGGTATTCCAATATCTTTAAGGACTTGCAACATTGTGTTATAATCCACACAGTCAAAGGTTTTGGTGTAGTCCATGAAATAGAACTCTTGTTTTCTGTATTAGAATCAATACTGTCTATAGGTTCCATGGCAGAAGAGTAGAGGTTAAATAACTTGTTCAGGTCACATAACTAAAAAGTGCTTGAGGTCACATTTGAACCCAGGACCTCTAGTCTCTAAGCTTGCATCTTAACCTATTGAGCCACTAGCTCTCTTTTGGAAGCTTTGTTATTTTTTTTCTAGATCTTCCTTGCTATATTCATAGTGGATTTTTGTCCCAAAAGCTGGGATCTTTGGGTTTATCATATATTGTCTTGCTGAGGTCACTTGCCCCAAGTCTATTCCACTGATTCTCCTTTCTGTCTCTTAGCCAGTACCAAATTGTTTTGATGACTTCTGCTTTGTAATATAGTTTGAGATCTGGGACTGCAAGGCCCCCTTCCTTTGTATTTTTTTTTTCATTATTTCCCTGGATATCCTTGATCCTTTGTTATTCCGAATGAACTTTGTTATGGTTTTTTCTAAATCAGTAAAGTAAAATTCATAGTTGTGCTCTTTGTAGTTGCCAAAAATTGGAAAATGAGGGCATGCCCTTCAATTGGGGAATGGCTGAACAAATTGTGGTATATGTTGGTGATGGAATACTATTATGCTAAAAGGAATAATAAAGTGGAGGAATTCCATGGAGACTGGAACAACCTCCAGGAAGTGATGCAGAGCGAAAGGAGCAGAACCAGGAAAACATTGTACACAGAGACTGATACATTATGGTACAATCAAAAGTAATGCACTCCTCCACTAGGGACAATGCAATGTCTCTGAACAATCTGCAGGGATCTAAAAAACACTATCCACAAGCAGAGGATAAACTGTGGGAGTAAAAACACTGATGAAAAGCAACTGCTTGACTACAGGGGCTGAGAGGAAATGACTGAGGAGAGACTCTAAATGAACACTCTAGTGCAAATACCAACAACATGGAAATGGGTTTGAACCAAGAACACATGTGAAACCCAGTAGAATCACGCATCAGCTATGGGAGAAGTGGTGGGAGGGGGGCGTGGGGAGGACAAGATAATAATCATTGTTTCCAATGAATAATGTTTGTAAATAACCAAATAAAATAATGTTTAAAAAGTAAAAAAAAGAAAAAAGAAAGAAAAGAAAATGTTCTCTAAGTTATATAAGTGATTACAAACTCAATATGAGTCAACAGAGGAACATGGCAGGGAAAAAAAAAAAACACAAAACTCTGATGTTAGTATTCATTAACAGAAGCACATAATCTAGAACAAGGGAGACAATATTTCTTTTATATTATACTCTGGTCAGACCACATAAAAAAGAATTATATTCATTTCTGGGTGCCATATAGTAAAGATCAGCATTGATAAGGTAACATATACCTGGTCAGAAGAGTGAAGACATTTGTAACCATGGCCTATTAAGAACAACTGAAGAAAATAGAGATAATTAGTTTTAAAAAAATGTAAATGAAGAATGAGATCAGTCCTAAAGTATTTAAAACATTGTCATATGTAAAATACATCATGTTTCTTTTGCTGCCCCTAAAGAGCAGTATTAGAAATAATGATGAGATCTACTGAAAAGAAAAAAAAATTAACTGGATAAGGGAAAGAAATGGATCACTAAGAAATCAGGCTGGTCAAAAATGGAAAGGGCTGCTTCTTAAAGCAATGAGTTCTGCCTCATTAGAAATCTTCAAGATCAACCTTAGTGATTGCTCAAAGGTTATAAAGGAGGTTCCTTCTCGATTATGGATAAAATGAGTTTATTTCCTCAATGTGTTACAACTCCAAGATATTGGGATTTAAAAAAAAAACTTTAAAGCAAATAGAATTTTTATAAAAATTAATTATTTAATTTCATTAAGGCCCCAAAGATGCTATTCAACTGTTTTCACAAACTAAATTATAAAGTATTTCTAGAAAATCCAAGAATAACATGGTACTGACTTAAATGTTTCAGTGCCATAATGTGTGAAAATAGAAATAACTTTAAAGACAACAGACCTTATAGAATAATTTACCTTTGATATCTTCAAAACTGTAGAAGGCATCAATGCTTAAACATTTCCAGAACATGGTAGGAGCCCAATTTCTTTGTGGAAATGTTTATGGTTTATTTTGCTAAAAGAAATGGATCAATGATATTTTAACTTCCTATCAGATATATCTATATATAAGCATGTGTATATGAATTTACGTGTATATGTATATATGAGTGTATGGGTGTACATATCTCTCTCTTGCCCCAGAGCATCTTAACAGTATAATATTAAGTTTATTAAAGCTTGAACTGCCTTATGACTTTGGGCATTACCATTTATTTGTATTCCAAAAAATTTTTAATGATACTTAATTTTTTCTGAATCCTTCAGTGACTTCTTTCATTATTTTGATGAATAAACATATTGAGTATATTCTTAGAAAATAGTCATATGAAAAAATGTTATTGATAATGTACTTCTTTTGTATGGGAAATAAATTAGACAAAGTATTCATATAAGAAAAGAGTAAATAATATTCTCAATCCTAAAAAATAAATGCCTGATCAGAGGCCCAGAGGAGACTTCCTAAATATTGTGACCTTTTTGATTTCCGAATTACTTTTCTTAGCAATACTGTCTCTTGGAAGTTAATTGAGGGCAGGAGTGGGGGATGAGAAAAAAGAGACTATTATCTGGCTACATTATTACATTCTGTTTATGCTATTTGACAAAGGAAAAGGATAAACAACAGAGAAAAGTTGTCCTATTTGAGGGTAAGACTGCTTAACAAGGAGGATGATTAACCAAAATTGTAAGAAAAGCTATGATTTAGACTGTAGTTATCACTGGTGGTGGTCTTACTAAACAACAAATGACATTTGATTGGTGTCTTAGGGATATTTAAAACAGGGCTAAATTTATTACTGAATCCCAAACAGAATCCTATAAAAATTAACAAGAGAAACTTTCAAAGTTAAAGGTAACTTAAAGCACATTTTCTTATCAAGGAGCTAGTGAGAAAGATTTTTTTGCTGATAAAAAGAATAACTCATATGATTTAGAAATTGATTGGTAAAATGATTTTAGAATATAAAATTAGAAAGATATAGCAAATTCAAAACCTTAATTTAATAATACCTAATGTATTAGTACACTTTAAAGAAAAAAAAATTTAACCTGAATAAGGATAATAATTTCTCTAGTTGTGGAAGTTATAGATTAAGATCATGTTCGGTGAAAGATAAAGGCAATAGTTGGTTTAGTTTTTTTTGGTTTTGCTTACTTTAAACTTAAAAATATAAATTCTGGCAATGGTAATATAACTTCAGTTTCCCATCATGGGACATAGCTAATTCTACAAAAATATCCTAAAAGTAGCCTTTTATATATAAAGCACATTGGTAAGGACTAGAGTTCTAAAGAGAAATTTTAAAAATGTCAGCATTCTTGACCTTAAGAAGCTTACAGTTTACTAAAGGGAAAAAATATACAAACGCATATGATAAAATTATTAAATGCAACCAACATTTTATTAAATATCCTTTCCAGTGTGTGCAATATGTTATTCTTGGATCTGGAAGTATTAACCTTGGACAAATCAATTAATCTCTTTGTTCCTCATTTCCTCAATTGTAAAATAAGGTATCTAAACTAGATAATATGTGAAGTATCTTCAATATCTAAATCCTTTGATGTTATGTGGGTAATAAGAAGAAAATAGGTTACAGAAAATAACCTAGGGAAATCTGAGAAGGGAGAAACTACTTTCATTTTCATGAACATGTAAAGAGTTCTTGGAAGACTTGACAACTGAGCAAGACCTTGAAGAAAAAAATGAGAATTAAATAGATGCATATGAGGACTCAGATTTTAGAGGAAAGTGTTCTACCAGGGAAATACCAACAATGGAGGCTGCTTCATACCAACATTATAATTGATGAGAAAAGAAGGTAGGTAAATCTAGCCAATAAATTTATTTAATCTCTATAATTCAGGACCATCCATGTATGGCAAGAATAATTAAATCTTTCTGACTTTCCCTATATTCTCATCCCTCTATAGCCCAACTTCATTATCTAATCATTCCCTCTGATATTGGCTCATACTTTTCATATTGTCTGGCATGTAATTAATGCATAATTAATGGTAATTGATTGATAATATTCTCCTGAACACCTTTTTGAAGTAGAGAGAATGACTGAGAGTCAGACAGACAGAGATGCTATTCTACCCATAACTGTTTTTTTTGTTTGTTTGTTTGTTTTTCCCCAGTAGCACAGTTTGAATGCTACCATGGAAATTTAGGTCATCTTTTATAAACTTCATCTTCTCAACTGAAAAAAAAAACACACCCATTCTATCCTGTACTCCAGGGTGAAATGATGTATTTACTTCTTTGTCAAGGCTAATGTTTCCATACTATGCCTTTGATCCCGTTCTATGCCAGTTAGGTAAATCAGTGAATAAAGTACTAGACTGCTAGTCCTGGGCTCAGAAAAAACTTGAATTCAAATTCAGCTCCAGATATTTACTACCTATGTGAGTCTGGTTAAGTCACTTAAACACTATCTACCTCAGTTTCCTCAAGTAAAAATAAGAATAAGAATAATAGTTATCTACCTCTCAAGTTTGTTGTGAGGAGCAAATGACATTTTAAAGCACTTAGCATAGTATCTAGTGTTTAGTAGATGCTATATAAATTCATGTTTCCTGCCCTTTCCCATCCTATCTCTTTCAAAACTTTTTCTTTAGCCTTAAATTTCATTTTATCTACTTTTTTCTTCTCTGTAAAGGTAAAAGCAAAAACAACTACAATAACATATTTGACCCTTAAAACATCTGTTCTAAATCTCTTCTAAACTCTTAACAGAAGTATTCCATATCTGTGTCTACCTTTCTATCTCTTTCTCTTTCTCTCCATCTCTTCATATAAATGTAGATATATGTATATATCCATTTAAAACACTGAATGTAGCCAAAAGGGATTGTGTTTTTATTATATTATTTTACTATAATTTTTTTTGGTATGAGTATAGGAAGAAATGAACGTGTGATTTCAATGATACTGAGACTTTCTCCTTCCCCAAGTGAGGAACTATCTTTTTACTCAAGCTCATGTAGCCTGGCACCTTTTCAGATGCGCTTAAAGTTTCCAAAACCTTTAAGAAGTTAAGTGACTTCCTTAGGGTCAGATAGTCAGTTTACATCAACTGGTGGAATTGGAACAAAGTTCCCAACAAGCTTTGTTGTACAAATCTTTGTTTTGGGTACAACAACAAAGTTGTACCCAAGCCATCTACCTATTCACTATGCCAAGCTGTATCTACCTTATTTCATAGTTGAGGAAAACAGTAAATGAATATAGGTGATCATTTTCTTCCTTTTTATATGCCATCCTTTAATTCATGGGCATTATTGAACATGAATAATGGATGCCAAGTCTGACAATTTACCCTTCACAGGAAAGACAATGCTGCCTGACATTTCAACATTTCCTCATCAAACAAATATAGCTCACAAAGATCCCTTATTAATTGTAACTAATTTACCTGGATTATCAGTGTGATTGAATGTGTTGACCTTAAGTCTTAAAGCCTACAGGTTATGGAAATCAAAACACTCTTCTTGGCCTTTGCATACAGTTTTTATAATTAAAGTAAATATGAATTTTCCTATTCACTATTTACCATCTATGATAGAATGTGATCTTAGCAACCCAGATATAAAAGTTGTTTGACTTTCTATAATTCTGTCTCCATTTGAATCTTCAGTGTAAATCAATTAAAAAAAATTCTAGGGAAATATTTGGTAATTAGCTTACATTATAGAAAGTTTCAGTTTCTAAAATATAGAATAATATTTTTCTGATAAAATATTTGATTGTGTATCAAGTAAAATTTCATTTGTCATCTTACTACCAATACTAGCAAAGTATTATAGCAAAGCTGGATTTGGAGTCAGAAAATCCCGAGTTTGAATTTTGCCTTGCATATTTAATAGCTAGGTTACCCTTAATCTGGCAGGTTATTTAACGTTTTTATGCATCAATATCCTCAGCCATAAAATGGGTATAATGATAGCAATGACCTCACAAGGTTGTCATGAGGGTTAAAAAATAATATTTGTAAAGTACTTTGTAATCCTTAAAATAATATATAAATGCTGAACATTGCTATGTTTTTATTAGCTAACGATATTAGGCAAGACATTTAATCTCACTTGAGTTTCTTCATTGTGATAAATGGGCATTCAGCAGCAGCTACAGCAGAGTTATGAAGATCAAGTTAATAATATATTGAAATTGCAAATTGAAATGCAAACCTCCAAATGTCACATATATTTAAGCCACATAAAGTACTAGATATCTTTATTAGAAATCCCAGTTCATTTAGTGCATTAGGTTAAAGTGCAGCCAGTATTAGACTGGAGTCTAATGTCCCCCTCTTACCTAAGTTCTGATAAAGACTCACTCTTCAGTTATCCCTGTGCAAAGAGTTTAACCTCATTGAGTCTCAGGTTTCAAGTCAATACACAGATGGAAATTACTTCCCCATAATTCAATTCAACAAATATGTGTTGATACCTACTGTATACAAAGAAGAAATGTGAAACACAGTCTACACACTAATGGTATACTGAATATCTCTGGAAATTTGTTTTCAATGGTTGAACATTGATAGAAAACAACAAATGAATAGGGAAAAGTTGATAAAAATAAAATAAAGGTCTTTATTGTTCTATTATCTATTCAAATTGGGTCTTATGAGATATAAGGATAATGTTGGCAGCCTATATCACTTTAAAGACAAAATCATTATCAAGTTTGTTGTGTTGGTATTTTTTTACATCAAGCTTAAATTTTCCTTTTTGAAATTCAGAACCGACTCTTATTTTTGCCATCCAAGACCAAATAAACCAATGTTATTCTCATTTCTATAAGATACTCTTTCAGGTAGTAGAAGAAACTTATCTTGTTTGCCCTGAGTGTTCTTCTGAGCTAAACATGTTCGTTCCTTCAACTAAGATTTATATGGTACAGTCTCCATGTCTCTCACCATCTTGACAGCCTTGCTTTGGACATTTGCAGTTTGAACAATTTCTTTCTTAAAATATTGCACCCAAAAGTCAAGACAGTTGTAATCTAACAGAAGATGGTCTATCAGAAGTAGTCTAGCAGAAAAACAAAACAAAACAAAACAAACAAAACAAAACAAACCTGTGAGGTTTCTCTAGTCTAGGATGCTGAGGATCTATGAATATGCTCAGATAAGAGCAGTTTTGACTATTGGATTATTCTGATAATGTATATTGAGCTTTCAGAACATTATTTGTTCAATAACTAGTTTAACAGAGTTACAATTTTGATGATTTAATGAAAGTCCTTTATGAATTCCCTAATAATAGTGTTTGCTACTAATTTGGGGCTTTATTTTTCTTAAGAACATGAATTCTTAATTTTTTTTTTGTCATGGAGTGATTGAACAGTTCTTTGAAGCCTAGTCTCCTCATAATGATTTAATTAAATACAAAGGATTCAAAAGAAGCCAATAATATTGAAAAAAATAGTCCCCACCTTTCTTTTTTTTTTAAATCATGGCTGCCAAACTAAGGACATTTGCTCTAAATTTATCACAACTATTGAATCTTATTTGTTTCTGACTTCCTATGACATTGTTAAAATATTTAAAATAAAATTTCAAAAGTTCATAATAGGAGATATAAGGAGATTATTTCTGTGCCATTGTCAGACATTGATTTGCAGAAACATAGTTATGCTACTATTCCACCATTCATGTTAGTACACTAGTACACCATCCATCTGTCACTAATTATCACAGAGTTACAAGCATTGATATTTGAATATGTGACAATACAGAATAAGTACCTGCAGCTGAATAAAAGAGTAAGAGATAGGACCAGGTATAAGACAGTAAATGGGGCAGAAGGGAATGAGGAAAATTATCCGGTAACTTCAAATTTAATACACTCTACTCCAAAAAGGATTTATTAAATGTCTACTGTCTGCATAGCAATGTAATAGATAATGAATATTAAGGACAAAAAATGGCCTTTTCCCTGAAGCAGCTTACATTCTCATGGGAAAAGCAAATATGTACACAAGTTGTTATGTAGACAGTTATTTGAGAAAGGACAGAACACTGACAGCACTGTGAAAAGGAGAGAGAAAGAAAGTTAGGAAACTATTGCAAACGTCTAGACAAAAACTAATGAAGATCCAAATCCAAGTGTTAGCCTTGTGAATAGAAAGGGACTAGATGAAGTTTGCTATGGAAGTAGAAACAATAAGACTTGGCTATTAATTGTATGGGGTGGGGGAGTAAAGGAGAAAGACAAGTTGATAATGCTGCCAAAATGAAGACTGGTGGAGCCCTTATGCTAACCAGTCAAGTTGATTAGCTTTTATTAAGCATTTACTATATGCCAGGCATTGGGCACATGCACACACATATACATACGGATACATGCTTACATATATAAAATAAACTGGGATTAGTCCCAGAGATAAGGCACGAAGACTAAGGAGGACAGGAAAAAGGCATCTTGCATATGATGGGACTTCAAGACTTGAAAATAGTATGTTCATTTTAGAGAAGTGTAAACACATGGCAACACAGTTACTACTGGGAAGATGGCTGAAGTATATCAGGTATAAAGTATAACATACCTGAGTCGTGCCTGAAGTAATGGACCAGTAATCTAGATAATTAACACCTCATAGAGAAAGTTCAAGAGATGGAGGGATTAAAGCATATATATATATATATATATATGTATATATATATGTATATTAATTTCTTTTCATTATATATATGCATATATATAATGAAAAGAAATTAATTACTATTAGTAATATCAGAGGAAAAACATTAACAGGAACCAGGAAAAACTTCATACAGGAGGTAATATTTTAATTGGAAATTTATGGAAGCCAGGGAAAGGTAGGATGGGACTATATTGAGGAAGAACATTCAGGAATGGAGGATTTCCAGTGAAAATGGACAAAGACAGAGTAGGAACTTCTTGAACTCTGAATGACAAAGTGGTCAGTGTCACTGATTAGTAAATATTCATGTAAGGAAGGAAATTGAATGAAGATAAGAAAAGGAAATATATATTAAGTGCCTTGCAAGTGCCAGGTATTGTTCATTGATCCTTGTTAACAACCCTCTGATGTAAGTAGGTGCTATTATTATCTGTATTTTATAGTTGAGGAAACGGAGACAGACAGAGGTTAAGTCCTTGGCTTAAGGTCACACAGCAAGTAAGTTTCTAAATCCATATCAGAACTCGTCTTCCTGATTCTAATCCCATGTTTTGTCCACTGTATCATTCACCTAGCTACCTCTAAAGCCTAGAAAGGTGGGAGGAAGTCAGATTAGAATGAGCTTTCAAAGCCAAAAACAAGTATTTTATATTTAATCTTGAATGGAATTGGGTGCCATTGTAGTTTGTTGAATAGGGGGATGATATGATCAGACATGAGTCAGGAAGCTCACTTTCATAGCTGAGTGGAAGAAGGCCTGAAGCATAAAGCAAAAGCAATAAGTGTGCTATTGCAATCTAAGCAAGAGGTGAATGAAGCCCTGTACCAGGGTGATGACAATGGGAAAGAAGAGAAGGGAACATAGATCAAAGATGTTTTGAAATTAGAACTGGAATAACTTTGCAAGGTATTACATATGAAGGATGAGAAAGACTTAGGAGTTGAAGATGATATCTAGATTTAATATTAGAATGACTGGGAGGATGTGGAAAGTTTGGAGGAAAGGAAGACTTGCAAGAATATATTGAGTTTAAGGTGTCTATGATATATTCAGTTCAACAAAACAAAATGATAGGAATGAACATGCATTATTAATTTAAGTATCTTTAGGATTTGAGATGGTGGTTGGTCTCCTCTTCTTCCTCTATCCCTCTCTCTCCACTCTCCCTGTCCATTATGTATTGATTATGGTTAGTGCTCTTCACAGCATGCATGGCAAAGAAGAGAACCCTCTAGTGAGCTCTGCAGATGGTAGAAGGAAGAGTTTGAGGGAATCAAAGGAAAATAGTGTCTTCATCAAGACCTCCTGGATCAAATTGGATCCTTTATACCTTCACAAATCTCTCTCTCTCTTTTTTTTTTAAACCCTTACCTTCCTTCTTGGAGTCAATACTGTGTATTGACTCCAAGGCAGAAGAGTGGTAAGGGGGCAATGGGGGTCAAGTGACTTGCCCAGGGTCACACAGTTAGGAAGTGGCTGAGGCCAGATTTGAACCTAGGACCTCCTGTCTCTATGTCTGGTTCTCAATCCACTGAGCTACCCAGCTGCCCCCTACAATATCTCTTGAATATGTCTCTTTTCCAGACATACAGGTGCCATGTTGGTATGGGCCATCATCACTACAAACCTGAACTATTACTGTGAGCTGCTGGTTTGCTTCCATTTCTCCTTTCTCCCCACTTCAGTCAATCTCCATTCTACAGCCTACTTCTTGGGATATGATGAAAAGACACTTTCACTGTCTCGAATCAAATAAATATCAAGGAATTTGAATAGAAAGATATTGATTCATTCAGTGGTCTCTGATATGTCACAATAGAAGTATCTTCCTTTCATTAATTAAAGACAACCATCATTGCACAATTTCATCACCTGAGGGTAAAATAATTTCCGAATTATATTTATCAGCATAAATGGCAAAAATGATTTTCATAAAACACTGGTATACTCATTCGATCCTTTTACTATTTTATTAGCTCCTAATTATGTCCAGGATCAAATACAAAATTATCTATTTCACATTAAAAACCCTTTACAATGTGGTCTTCCCATGCCTTTTTCATATTATATTTTACTCTTTCCCAAATATAATATGATTTAACTATGAAGATATATTTGCTATTTTTTACACATAACATTCCATTTTCCAAATCTATACCTTTTCATTGACTTTTCCCCATGAAATATTTCCCCTCCTCCATTCCTACAAGGGCTTTCTTCATGATAGTGCAAATCCCATATTCCAGAAAAAAAGGCATTTCCTGGTTTTCTCTATTGCTAGTTTCTCTTAAGATCACCTTTCATTTACACTCCATTTATCTTAAATTTGCATAGTCATTTTCATAACTACACAATTATTTACATAATTTTACACATTTCACAATTATATAAATTTCATAATTTACACAATTATTTTTATGTTATCTCCTCTATTAGAATGTGTGATATCCTTTGACAGAAGGGCCTGGTTTTTGTTTTTCTTTCTTAGCATACCTAGTCCTTAGCATAGTACCTTGCACTTAGTAATTGTTCACAGGTTTTCTAACTGAAAATCTGCTTTTCACATAATATTACTAGAAGAGAATTTGCCATTCTAAACATATAATTTCATAGATGAAAATACTGAGATACAGAGAAGCTACTCTATGCCCATAGAGTTAATAAATGACAGACAGGGTGCAGCCAGGTGGCACAGAGGAAAGAGATATCAGCCTAGAGTCTTTTTGAGTTCAAATATGACCTTAGACATTTAGTAGTTGTTTGACCCTGGACAAGCCTCTTAACCCTGTTTATCTCAGTTTCCTCATATGTAAAATAAATCTAGAGAGGGAAATGGCAAAATACTCTAGGAACTTTGCCAAGAAACCTCCAAATGGGGTCAAGGACATGACTAAAAACCACTGAACAACAACAAAGTAAATGTCAAAAGCCTTTTGTGCTCTGAGGCCAATGTCTTATGATTCAAAGGGCAGTGTTCTTCCCAAGACTCCATTGTAGGTTTGCATAAATCCTTCAGAAACTGTGTTCTGTAGAAGCTGTTATGGCTTTTTATTAGTATGTAATTACTTGCAGTTTACATGCTGCATTAATTTAGCTTGCAATTAATTCTGAGTAGTTTAGCAGCAAAAATGGCCTATCTGATGGAAGACTTGCTGATTCCTGGCCTGTTTTTCCTACTGTTCAGAATATATTTGTGGAGATGCAAAGAAGATACTGGTAAAACCTTTCAAAAGTCACCAGAGTCTATCAACTATGGGCTATGGGGGAATATTTTAGTCTGATATCTGCCAGCCTACTTCCTAGGATATCCTAGGATAGAAAACCTTCATTCTCTTTAGAAGCAAACCAACATTCAGGGACTTGAACAGTGTTGACTATTTTAGAGGACCACACATTGCTGTTTTATCTCAATAGAAGTTTTCCTTTCTTCAATTAAGGTCATTGAACAATTTCATCACCTAATGTTAACAATCATTTCAGCCTTGGATTCCCCAGAATAAAACAGCTGTTCAGAATGTCAAATACCTATTGATCTCTGAATCTTTGCCCTATGATATCTCTGACCCTCATTTCTTATTGATGATATAGTATTTAATAATTGGAGCTTTAAACAAATGTCCAGATGGCACAGAGAATTCATTTTTTCTGTCAAAATTATATACAAAATAAACAAATCTTTTGTTTTTATCAGGGGAAGGAAAATGGTCACACCTTTGCTCAAATCTATCTGCCTTTAAACCGCAATTCTTCTGATGACACAGCATTACACGGAATATATTTGACGACACAACAATAAAGTGACACATGACATCTCAATCTCCTTGTTAGGAGTAGCACCTCCTCATCTATTTTTGTTGTTGTTGTTGTTTTCTGTCAGCTTCACCACATAAGCTTGGCAGGTAGTTCAGACCTTTAACCATCCTGTCTTGGGACAACTTCAGCAAAGCATGGCAGTATCTTCAGTATAATCATAGGATTTTAGAGACGCTGTAACCCTCATAATATACCAGTTGGGCACCATCTTACAGGTGTTTTGCTATGTGGGCATCTTTCTTGGCTACCATCTCCTTCCTTAAAAAGGGAGTTTGTCGATAGCAATTTTTTTTTCTTGAACATTAATATCTCTGCAACAACTATTATTGTCGATATAGACATAGAAAAAAGTTGTTTTCTACTCTCAGGAATGATAGAAAAGTACTGTATATATATATATATATGCATATATATATATATATATATATATATATATATAAAGTCCTCTACATTACATTGTTATTCTCATTCATTTGTTTCAGTTGTGCATGACTCTTTGTGACCCCTTTTGCGGTTTCCTGGGCAAAGATACTAAAGTGGTTTGTCATTTCTTTTGCTGGTTCATTTAACTGATGATGAACTGAGGTAAACAATAAATTGACTTGCCCAGGGTCACATAGCTTGTAAATATAAAGCCAGATTTGAACTCAGGAAGATGAGTCTTCCTGACTTTAGGTTTGCACTCTATCGACTGTGGAGCCTTGATGCCTCTCCTCTATTAAAAAACGCTGTAGGAATTTATTTAGTTGTGGAATAATTGAAATTCTTGATAGGAAATATTTCTTAATTTTAAGATAATTTATTAATTGGTTGGTCGAGACATCCTAATATGGTCAAAGAATTCTCTTGATTAATCCAAGACCCATCAGCACTCATCAGACAGATCTATAAATAGAGTTTTAGGAGCTGAGTATTCAGCTTCTCTACTGAACATTCCAAGACATCTCTAATGGATAAATAGCCAAATACTCAATGTTCCATCAAACTCGGCCCTTCCCTGTCCCACAGATAGGTGATGGTTTGCGATGTATGCAGGAAAAGAATCATTGTAAAACCTTCCTGTCAGTTGGAATTTGTGAAAGGAGCATAATCCTTTGGGTTTCTAAGAACAAAGAAAAAGCAAAAAACCTCTAGACTGTATAGTGTTTTGAGGTTCAAGACTGTGACACAGAAATCCTCTCTGAAATATAGGAATTGTCTGGGGCCTTTCCATGTCAGGATCAAAAATCAGGAGAGGATTTGAGTTGGCTACTGAGGTAGCAGAAGAAAGTACTGCAGTCTTCTAGACTGAACTCAGGGTTAAAATAGATTAGATTGCTTAGATAGTTAGAGGCATTAGGACCATTTAGTTTAGGTGACTCCATATTGGAGATCTGTCTTTATCATTGTAATATCAAGCATTATAAAAATTGCAATTATTACATCAACCTAGAGTATTAATAATATTTGGTTCAGTGTTCTTGACTGTATTTTTGTCTATGAATTTGAAAAGGAGAAACTTATTCCTGATGCCTTATGTCATCAAAAGTTGTTTTGTGTGTGTGTGTGTGTGTGTGTTTTGATAAAAAAAAATTCTCTCATCCACCTCTTCAAGCTCAGCAAATTGCTTATTAGCTCCATGGTTTCCCAATTTGGTTCATATCTTCATTTGTATTTTGAAGTGTTAACTGAAAAAGAAACTGAAGTCAAGTTGTTTTTCACAAATAGGCATCATGAGTTATTTACCTGTAAACACTGTCTTTTTAGGAGAATGTTATATTAGGGAGGCAATATAGTATAGTGAAAAGAAAACTGGACTATAAGCCTAGAAGCCTTGGTTCCAATTTGAGCTCTGCTGCTAACAAATTTTATAACCTTGGGAAAGTATCTTCTCTGATCTCATCTCCTTCATATTTGAAATTATGCATTTAGAGCAGGCAATGCATAAGATTTCTTCCAATTCTAACTATATTTGATTCTGTTTCAAAAGATATCATACTCTTGACCATGTTATATATTTATATATATAGTAGCTGGAACGTTATCCCATTAAAGAAAACATTTTTGGCATTCTGGAATATTGTATGCTATTTAAAAAAAATTTACATAGTTATTGTCTCTTTCCCTTCTTCCTTCCTGCCTTCTGGGGCTGACAAGAAATTACACTGGGTTATTCATATATTATCACTCAAATTCTATTCCTATATTATTCATTTTTGTAATAGAGTAATCTTCTTAAGCCAAAGCCCCAAATCATATATCCATATGAACAAGTGATAAATCATGTTTTCTTCTGGATTTCTACTCCCACAATTATGTCTCTAGATATGGATAGCATTCTTTCTCATAAGTACCTCAGAGTTGTCATGGATCATTGCATAGGTTTTAGTAGCAAAGTGAGTAACATTCCCAAAATATTTCAGTTATTGTGTACAATGTTCTCCTAGTTCTGCTTTTTTCATTCCACATCAGTTCATGTAGTTCTTTCTAGTTCTTATAGAAATCAAACAATTCTTCATTCCTTATAGCACATTAGTATTCCATAACCATCATATACAACAATTTGTTCATCCATTCCCCAATCAAGGGACATCCCCTCTTTTTCTAATTTTTTTTTTGCCACAACATAAAGCACAGCTACAAATATTTTTGTACAAATAGAACCTTTCCCATTTTTTATGTCTTTGCAATACATACCCAGTTGTGGTATTGCTGAATTAATGGACATGCATTCTTTTAAAATCCTTTGGGCAAAATTCCAAATTGCCTTCCAAAATAGTTGGATCAAGTCACAACTCCACCAGCAATGCATTAGTACCTTGGTTTTGCCACATCCCCTCCAATATTTATTATTCTGATTTACTGTCATTTTGACCACTCTGCAAGGCATATGGTGGAACCTCAGAGTTGTTTTGATATCCATTTTTCTTATCAGGAGGGATTTAGAACATTTTTCATATGATTATTGATTGTTTTTATTTCTTTATCTGAAAACTGCCTATTCACATCCATTGACCATTTGTCAATTGAGGAATGATTTTGTTTCATATAAATTTTGCTTAGTTCTTTGTATAAAAGAGAAGTTATATCTTTGACAGAGAATTTTGTTATATATTTTTTCTAGTTTGTGGCTTCCTTCTAATTTTGGTTGCATTGGTTTTGTTTGTACAAAACCTTTTTAATGTAATATAATTAAACTTATTCATTTTACATCTTGTAATGCTCTCTATCTCTTGTTTGGTCCTAAATTCTTTCCTTCCCCATAGATTTGACAGGAGTACTATTCCATATTCAACTAATTTAAATCACATACTCATTTTAAACCTATCTTCATATTGGTTATAAGATATTGATCTAAACATAATTTTTTACTATACTATTTTCCTAGAAATTTTGGTCAAATAATGGGTTCTAAGCCCCAAAACTGGGATATTTGGGTTTGTTGAACGTAAGATTGCTGAGGTTATTTACCTCTAGTCTATTCCATTGATCAACCCTTCTGTCACTTAGCTAGTACCAGATTATTTTAATAATCAATGCTTTATAGTACAGTTTAAGATATGGTACTGCTAGACACCATCCTTTACATTTTTTTAATTAGTTCACTTGATGTTCTTGCTCTTTTTGTCTCCCAGATGAATGTTATTTTTTTCCTAATTCTCTAAAATAATTTTTGATACTTTGTTAGATATGACACTAAATAAGTAAATTAATTTAGGTAGGGTTTTCATTTTTATTATATTAGTTCATCCTACCCATGAGCAATTAGTTTTTTTTCCATTTGTTTAGATCTAGTTTTATTGTGTGGAAAGTGTTTTGTAATTGTGTTCATATAATTCCTGTGTTTGTCTGAGCAGATAGATTCCAAAACATTTTCTGTTGTCTAGAGTAATTTTAAATGGCATTTCTCTTTCTAACTCTTGCTGCTAATTATTGTTGGAAATATGTAGAAATGCTGATGATTTATGTAGGTTAATTATATATCCTGAAACTTTGCTAATGTTGTTATTTCCACTAGTTTTTAATTGGTTTTCTGATATTCTCTAAGTGTACTATCATATCATCTCCAAAGAGTGATAGTTTAGTTTCCTTATTGCCTACTTTAATTCCTTCTCTTTCTTTTTCTTGTCTAAATGCTACTGCTAGCATTTCTAGTCCATGGAATATTGAACACTATTGAAAAGATTGTAAAGAGGGGTAGCTCAGTAACAGTGGATAGAATACCAAGCCTGGAGTCAAGAAGACCTGGGTTCAAACCTTTCCTCAGAGATTTCCTAGTCATAGATTTCCTATGTCACTCTGAGCAAATCACTTCACTCCAGTCAGTAGCCCTTGCCATTTTTCTTTCCTTGAACTAATACTAAGGATTTCCGGGCTAAGATGGCGACAGAGTAGTAGCAAGGGGCTCTTTCCTCTCACCACCGAACAATATAAAGAGCCTCAAAAGGGCAAAAAGCAAAATAAGATGAATGAAGGGACTCTACTGTAGGGCACAGACTTGAAGGAAGGTAGGTAGGGTTTGGGCACTTCCACACTATAAGGGGGTAAAATTACTCACACCAAAGCACAGGCTAATCATCTGTCCCCCACTAAACCTACCATGCCAGAGTCAGAGACAGAGAATGGAGAAATCACTCAGTTCTCAGTGGTACTGACTGAGGACACCACAAACTTACCCCTGAGAGCATCAAGCCTTTTGATCCCAGGAGGCTGAGGAATACAGAGCTTGGCTGCAGAGATAGGGCAGAGGGGGCTGCCCACAGCAAAAACAGAGGAGACTGAAAAGTAACCTCAGAGCAAAAACTGCTCCATATCATGATACACATGACACACACTGCTTTCCTCACTCAAATATCTGGTTGGGAAGAGAAGAAAAAACTAACATAGCAATGGCCACCAACACCCAAGAACTACAATCTATACCTACCAAAAAAAAATAAGAAAAAGCCTTTGACTCTGGATAATTTCTACCTAGAGAAACATCAGACTACAGAGAAGACAGCAAAGAATTACAAACAAGTAAACACATCCAAAGTTTCCAAAACAAAATGGAAATTGGTCACAAGCTCTCTAAGAAATTAGGCTGGAATTTGAGCACAAAGTTAAAAAGATAGGAGAAACTTGGCAAGAAAAGAGGAAAATAGTTCAAAAAGAAAATTAAAAGACAGAATCTCCCACTTGGAAAAAGAAGCCCAGAAATCAAATGAAATGATGAATCAGTTGAAGACCAGAAATTACCAGCTGGAAGCCATGAAAAGCAGGATAGATCAAACTGAAAAGGAAAATCAAAAGATCATAGCTGAAAAACAGTCTTTAAAGACTAGAATTGGGCAAATAAAAGCTAATGATCTCACAAGACAGCAAGAATTAATAAAGCAAAGTCAAAAGAAGGACAAAATAGAAGGAAACATGAAATATCTCATTGAGAAAACAAATGACTTGGAAAACAGGTTGAGAAGAGACAACTTGAGAATCATAGGTCTACCTGAAAACCCAGAAATAAACAGAAACCTAGACACTCTACTACAAGAAATTATTCAAGAAAACTACCCCAAAGTTCTTGAACAAGAAGGCAAAATAGAAATTGAAAAAGTCCATAGATCACCATCTACATTAAATCCTCAAAAGACAACCCCTGGGAATATAATCTCCAAATTCAAGAGCTTCCAAGTTAAGGAGATAATATTGTGAGATGCCAAAAATAGAAAATTCAGATATCAAGAAGCACCGATTAGGATTACACAGAATCTGGCAGCCTCCACACTAAAGAACTGCACAGCTTAGAATATGATATTCAGAAAGACAAGATAATTGGGTCTACAACCAAGGATCACCTACCCATCAAAACTGACTATATAATTCCAGGGGAAAGTATGAGTATTTAACAAAATAGAAGATTTCCAAGCATTAATAAAGAAAAGCCCTGACCTAAATAGAAAATTTGATGTCCAAAAACAAAATTCAAGAGAAACATGAAAAGATAAACAAGAGAGAGAGAAAAATGTTAAGGGCTTCAGTAAGGTCTAATTATTTATATTCTTATATGGAAAAATGATATTTATAACTCTCAAAAATTGTATTCACTATCATAGTAGTTAGGAGAAGTATTCATAGGTAGAGGTTGGGATACTAAGAGGTTTAAAATGATAACGGAAAAAAAAAGAACATGGCAGCAAGAGAAACTTGAAGAAATAAGAAAAATAGGATAAATTATATCACATGAGTTGCATGGGAAGGGGAGGGGAAGAATACTATTATAAGAAGAAGAGGAAGAGATTTCAAATAAGTAATACTTAAACCTTACTTTCAGTGGAATAAATTCTGAAAGGGAAGAGCATTAGATCCAATGGGGTATCTAATTCTAGCTTACCCTTCAGGGAAGTTGAGAGGGAAAAAAACAAGGGAGGGAGTGGGATGGAGAGTACCCAAAAGCAGGGAATAGAGAGGGGAGGGAATTTAATAGACTCTAAAGGAAAATAAGAGGGTAATAAGAAAGTAGGGGGTAGGAAGGGAATTAAAATAAGGGTGGGGATTAAGGGGACTGATTAAGCGCAAAAAACTGATATGGAAGGAAATAGTGAAATAAGAAAGGCCAGGACCAGGAGAGGAAATCTAAAATGATGGGGAATACACAGGTGGTAGTCATAACTCTGAATGTGAATGGGATGAACTCACCCATAAAACAGAAGCAAATAGAAGAGTGGATCAGAAACCAAAATCCTACTGTATCTTGTCTACAAGAAACACACATGAGGCAGGTAGACCCAGAGGGTAAATTTAAAAGACTGGAACAAAATATATTGGGCATCAACTAAGAAAAAGAAGGCAAGAATCTCAAATATGATATCTGACAAAGACAAAGTAAAAATAGATCTGATTAAAAATATAGGGAAGGTAAGTACATCCTGATAAAAGGCAGTATAGACAATGAGGAAATACTAATATTCAACATATATGTACCAAATGGTGTAGCACTCAAATTTTTAAAGGAGAAACTATTAGAACTTAAGGAGGAAATAGATACTAAAACTATGATCTGATACTTCCTCTATCAGATCTAGATGAATCAAACCAAAAAATAAATAAGAAAGAGATAAGAGATATGAATGGTATCTTAGAAAAATTAGAGTTAATAGATATATGAAGAAAAATAAATAGCGACAAAAAGGATTGCACATTCTTTTGAGGAGCACATGGCACATTCACAAAGATTGATCATGTAATAGGGCATAAAAACATGGCAAACAAATGCAAAAAAGCAGAAATAAGAAATTCAACTTTTTCAGATCATAATGCAATAAAAATAATAATTAGTAAGGGTACATGGAGAGCCAAATCAAAAATTAATTGTAAATTAAATAATATGATTCTCCAAAAGTGGTTGGTTAAAGAACAAATTATAGAAACAATTAATACTTTCACTGAAGGGAATGACAATTAAGAGACATCATATAAAAATCTGTGGGATGCAGCCCAAGCAGTACTCAGGGGAAAATTTATATCTCTGAGTGTATATACTACAAACCAGAGATGGATAAGTTCAATGAATTGGATATGCAAATTAAAAACTAGAAAGAGAACAAATTAAAAATCCACAGTTAAAAACTAAATTAATTATCCTAAAAAGTAAAGGATAAATTAATAAAATTGAAAGTAAAAGAACTATTGAATTAAAAAATAAGGCTAGAAGTTGGTAATTTGAAAAAAAAAGCTAATAAAATACATAAAGTACTGGTTAATCTAATGAAAAAAGAAAAGAAGAAAACCAAATTATCAGTATCAAAGATGAAAAGGGAGCCCTCACCTCTAATGAAGAGGAAATTAAGGTAATTATTAAGAACTACTTTGTCCAATTATATGGCTATTAATTCAGCAATCTAGGTGATATGGATGAATATTTACAAAAATATAAAATGTAGAGATTAATAGAAGATGAAATAGAATACTTAAATAATCCCATATCAGAAAAAGAAATTGAATGAGCCATAAAAGAACTCCCTAAAATAATTCCCAGGGCCTGATGGATTCACAAGTGAATTCTATCAAACATTTAAAGAATAACTAATCCCAATATTATATAAACTAGTTTAAATAATAAGCAAAGAAGAATTTCTACTAAATTAATTTTATGACACAAATAAGGTACCAATTCCAAAGCCATGAATATCAAAACCATAGAGAAACATAGACAAATATCCTTAATGAAAATAGATGAAAAAATCTTAAATAGAATATAATCAAAAAGACTCCAGCAAGTGATCATGAGGGTTATTCACTATGATCTGGTGGGATTCATACAATGAATGCAAAGATGTTTTGATATTAGGAAATCCATCCACATAATTGACCATATAAACAAGCAAACCAACAAAAATTACATTATTATCTCAATAGATGCAGAAAAATCCTTTGACAAAATACAACACTCATACCTATTGAAAACACTATAAAGTATAAGAATAGAAGTGTCGTTCCTAAAAATAATAAACAGTATATATCTAAAACCATCAGCTAATATCATCTGCAATGGAGATAAACTAGATTCATTCCCAATAAGATCTGGAGTGAAACAAGGATGCCCATTATCACCTCTATTATTTGACATTGTACTAGAAACACTAGCAGTAGCAATTAGAGAAGAGAAAGAAATTGAAGGTATTAATATAGGGAATGAAGAGACTAAATTATCACTCTTTGCAGATGATATGATGGTCTACTTAAAGAATCCTAGAGAATCAACTAAAAAGCTAATGGAAATAATCAACAACTTTAGCAAAGTTGCAGGATACAAAAATAAACTCACATAAATCATCAGCATTTTTATATTTCCTACATACACATCTTAGCAGCAAGAGTTAGAAAGACAAATTCCATTTGGAATCACCCTAGAAAATATAAAATATTTAGTAATCTATTTACCAAGACAAACACAGTAATTATATGAACACACAAAACTACAAAATACTCTCTTCACAATTAAAACTAAATCTAAACAATTGGAAAACATTAATTGCTCATGTGTAGGACGAGCTAACATAATAAAAATGACAATCCTATCCAAATTACTTTATTTATTCAGTGCCATACCTATCAAACTACCAAGAAACTTTTTTACTCAATAAAAAAATTATGACAAAGTTCATTCAGAAGTTCAAAAGATAAAAATATCAGGGGAAATAATGAAAAAATAAGTGAAGGAAGGAAGTTGGCCTAACAGTACCAAGACAATTCTGAAAGACTTATGAAAAAGAATGCTATCTACATCCAGAGAAAGAACTGTTGGCATAGAAACACAAAAAAAAAAAAAACAACTGCTTGATCACATGGTTTGATGGGGATATGATTGGGGATATAGACCCTAAACAATCACCTTAGGGCAAATATTAATAATATAGAAATAGGTCTGTAATGACTCATGTAAAACCCAGTGGAATTGCTCTTTGACTATGGGATGGGGGTGGCAGGAGGGGAGGGAAAGAACTCATGTAACCATGGAAACGTTTTCTAAATTAATTAATTAAATAAATAACTTTTAGAAAGAACTGATACTAAGAGAGAGGGACACTTAACTGTGTATTTAAATGTAATAAAGAAATAAATATTTTTTAGTAATATAAAAGAAAGCTTTGGGTTGCAGTGGAGGTAGGGAATTCCTTACCTTTTCATTATTACAGTCTCCTAAGGTTTTTTGCTTGTTTAAATAAATGTAATCTAGTTATATAAACTAATCTACATTAAGATGTTAAATGGATTTTAATCTGCTAATGTGTTAGTATTCCTAAGTAACATAATTATATTTTTAAAGGAGCTTTATAAACATTCATTTCACCCCTACTCCCTCCTCCTGTCCCCCTAAATTTGATACCAAGATAGAAGGTAAAGGTTAAAATAAAAATAAGAAAATATTGTAAAAGACTAGAGTACCTTGTCAGGCTATATAGCTTAACCTAACAAAGGTCCTGGCTTTTCTACAAGGAATTAATTAAAAAGCCATTGTCAAGATTCTATATAATGCTATACTGTAGTGCCATTTTTAAAGAGAAAACTACTAGATTGTGTAAAACAGCCACCTCACAATTACAAAGTTTCATTACTGATCTCTGCTGAATAAATTATAATTGTCTTAACATTTCTAAATATTTGTTTCCTGAAAAACATTATAAATAATATCAGAAAATTTTTTAATCCCATGAAGAGTTGAACTTGACTAAAAACACTGAACTACAACAGTTAATGGAAGAAGTGAATTAAAGTCAGATTAGGTTTTGTGAAGAGGGTGGCAACTCTTCATGACTCTATTTTGGATTTTCTTTGCCAAGATATTTGACTGATTTGCCATTTCCTTTTGCAGCTCATTTTATAGATGAAGAAACTCAGGCAAACAGAGTTAAATTACTTACCCATGGTCATACAGAGAGGCCATATTTGAAATGAGGTCTTCCTGACTGCAATCCCAGTGCTTAACTGTCCCACTTTCATTTTTTACATTCCATTATTTTCTGTTTGCATATCATTTTGCTCCAGTAGAAGATAATGTTTTTGAGGCCAGGAGTATTTTTCTACCTTTGAATCTCCAGTGGCCAGACATTGTTCTGAATTTAGTAAGTACTGAGTGATTTCTTGTTTCAGTTATTCTTTTATTTATTTTTAAAGCTAACAACAGTATATAGAAAGAAGCCAGATAATGTGGGTAACACAAGGTAAAAGAATGTTAGGGCAATAACAAGGAAAGGTCGAGTGGTCAAGTGTATTGATGGTAGGAGAAAAAAGCATAATTAAATTGATTCATCAAAGAAACTTAAATGTACCAGGTATTTAAATTGTGAAATAGTTTTAAAGTATTCTTATTAATATGGTAATTAGAAACTAAATTAAGTGTTTGTTTGTTTTGTTTTGTTTTGTTCTACCACTAAGTATAGTCATTCTGTTGTGCCAAGAAAAATAGGTCATTGCTCCAGCTTTTAATTTTGTTTCCCCAAAATAAAATACTTTTCATCCTAACCTCCAAGTGCACTCTAGCTATAAAATAGAATTGATTTTATTCCTCATTGAGCTTTTTGTGCAACCAACACAGAAAATGAATTTAAAATGCTTGTGTTTCTCATCAGAAAAATAATGACAGATTCTTTAATATATTGGTTCCATATTTCAGTAAGATGGAATTGCTTTGGATTGTGGAGGTTCTATTTTTTAAAGCAATGAAAAATATTAATAAATGTTCAATGATATTGTTTAATTAAATTTTTCTTAAGTATGAACTGAATTGCTAGATAGTATCACCTAAGGATTAAGTTGCCATGAAAGTCTGAATAGAGAAAATTCTTTCAAATAAGCTTGCACTCTAATGAGAGATGTATGTGATTGCATAAAGAGATATACAAAAATATGGAATAAATATAAAGAGAAAAATTACAGAGAATTTAAATATCAGCTAATTCAATGGGAAGAATATAAGCAGTTGTCAGTGAATATACTCAGGAATAGCTTTTATAAACTTATATAAAATAACTCTTTGTTATATCATACATAGGGAATCACTTAAAAATTAGTTCCAAAAAAAGCGGAGTTTTGTTGATAACTTTAAACATGCATTATTTCTTCTCCAATTCCAAATACAAAATTGAAATTAAACATAAATTTTAGGATAATCACTTTGGCTATATTTTCTTCAAAGACTTATTTTTCAAGAACAATTAGGCATGTGGGAAAAATAAATTCAAAGTATATAAAAAATTCAGCTGCTATAGGTCAGTACTGACAATAAGATGCCACTTATGTATCTTTGCTGAAGGCTGCCTCCTAGCTCTCTTGTTGTTCAGTTGAATAATTATACTATTAGCATGAATCCTTAGGGTATTTTAAAAGAAGTATCTGTTTGGCAAAGCTTTAAGGACAGACATTTTATCCCATCATGAAACTTTTATTAGTGATAAAGTCTTCCTTATCATCCAAAAGTGTTGTGTATACATGTTTATTCAAAGGGTCTTCATTACCTCATATGGAAGGTTTCCCTTCCTACTTCATCCCTATAGGAGTTGTTTTTACATAATTTCTTGGACTTTGAGCTAGATTCAACTTTAAATGCTCTTTAGTCAAACTTTCACGTTTTAATGATGAGAGACTTACAGTCTGGAAAAACAAATGGCTTACCCAGTTGCACACAGGGAATAAGAGGAATTCTATAACTATTACACAAACATAGTATAAAATGCATAAAATGATAGGATATAACAGAATGATAATAATTAGACTTTCAATTGACCTCTTTTGATTCCAAGTTATTTTCCACTGAAGCACACTGAGCTCAAGCAAACTCTAAATATCAATTCCCAAATTACCCTCTTCCATAGGATTCTCTTATTATTCAATAATGATTTTCAACTGACCTCACCCATATTAGAACATAGAACTTGTGAACATTTCTACAATGAGGACCTTAGTAGTCATAATATTAATGTCAAATATTAATTGCAAAACTTCTTCTGCTAATTAATTTACATGTGGAGTAAGAGGCAAGATCTATGCCTCTCAGTTTTTTAAAGGTAACATGATGTATAGTATTGAGGATGGAATCAAGGAGACCCAGGTTCAAATCCCACTTCAGACGCATCCAAGGTTTGTAACATTGGGCACCTTACATTCTTACTCTTGCTTCAGTTTCTTCATCTGTAAAAGTGGACAAACAAAGCAATTAATTTACAGTGTTGCTACATAATGTTCAAATGAGATGTCTATTTATGAAATACTTTGCAAGACTAAAAGCAACACTTAAAATTCACCTGTCATCATAAACATTTATTTCCCTGAGGTTATATGATATGAAGCCATATATCTGGGCTTTCTGGCTTCGATACTATTTCCCTATCTACTATGTCATATTGCCTCTTTTTTATGGAGGTTTAAGCTGATTTTATCAAGAATGAACTGCCAATAATCAGACTTATCTGAGAGGTATCAATTTTTAGGTGTTCTGGAATGCTTTATCATAATTTTGGTCATTTGGTCAAGAAAAAAGCAGGCTGAGCAACAGATAATGGAGCCCATGTAACTATAATTCTGAAGTAAAATTTCTTTTTGAACCTCAGGGAATCTCAGTTTGCTTAATGATCCTAGTAGGCCAGATCAATATTTGTTGTATAATTTTTATATGATGCTTTTTTTTGTTTTCCTTATGCAAGTATAACACATAATTTGACTAGCCTAGGGTACCATTGTAGGTAGGGGATTTTGTGTGTTTGTTTTGCTTTGCTTAGGTGGAAGTACAGATCTGTGAGAAAGTTGGAGAAGCTATTAGTAATTGGTCAATATGAATATTACCTAACAGACAGATATGATTTCGAACATTAGTGTGTTCTAGAATTCAAGGGGTATAAAAGATCTCAGAAATCACCAGATTTGTTTGAAAATGTGTGAATTTAAATTATCCTTGATAGCTGATCACAAAAGCAATTCATGAGCACGTCTAACAATAGGGACCTCACAACCTAAAAGAAAAGGTAATTCCAGGTTTTAGACAACTTTAATTGTTTATAAAAGCTTTCTCATATTGAGAAATAGTAGAACAAACATCAGTTTACTCCTGACTTTTAAAAATTGGCACATTCATTTTACATGCATGTTATTACACATTTAATTTGCAAAATTAATGCAGGATGGTCATTATTCTTTTATTTGATTATCCTTAGGGATTTAAAAAATGTGAATATCCACAGATCCCTATCTACCACCACCCTATCAAGTATATAACAATTAAATAATTCAACTTTTTTTTTAGTGTATATGGGGGCAGATGTTTTGCTTTTTCTCTAACCATTTTAAATGGGAAAAAAGTATGTTTATTTGATTGGAACATTTGCTGTAAATAAAGAAATGAACATTGTGATTTAAGTGCCCAAAATATTAAATTGGTTTCTGATGTCTCTAATTATTTCAAGAAGGAAACAGAATTACAGAATTTCAGAGAAAGACAGAAACACAGTGGGCATCCAGAGTAATCTTTAATTGAAGAAGGATTTGCCTGCACAGAAAATGGAACAAGTGATCATCTTGTCTTTGCATCATTGACAATGAAGGGGGTTCCACTACTTCTCAAAGAAGTCTGTCCCTCTTTGAGATCATTCAAGTGGATCAGAAGGTTTTCTTAGTATACATATTAATGAAAATTTAAAATCTGATTCTCTGATATAATAAAACATAGAGAAGCACCTCACATTCTTATTAGTTTAATGTTCATTGAATGACATATCTGAGTATATTTTTCTTCATCTAAAATTGTCATCCTTCTAATATAACAGTAGTGGACATTTCTTTGCTTTACCTTATATGAACCAGAATTTCACTAGAAGATAGAGTCATGAGAAAAAAATGACTTAAAATATGCTTATATATTTTTTATATATGCTTTTTAAAATTTTGTGTTCCAAATTTTCTTTCCTCAATCTCTTTCCCTTCATGCATCGAGAATGCAAGCAATATATTATTCATTATATATATAAAATTATGCAGAATATATTTACATATTAGCCACATTGCAAAAAGATGAAGAAAAAGAAAGTGACAAAAATATGTTTCAATCTGCTCTCAGAGTTCATTGTTCTCTCTATAGAGATCAATATAATTTTTCATCTCAATTCCTTTGAAATCATCATGGATCTTTGTATTGATCAAATTACCAAAGCCTTTCACAGTTGTTCATTGTTAACAGTATTGTTGTTACTGTGTAGTATTCTTTTGGTTCTGCTCACTTCCCTTTGTATTAAATCGTATAAGGATTTCTAGTTTGTTTGTTTTTTTCTGAAATTATATCCTTTGTCATTTCTTACAGTACAACAATATTCCATCACAATCCTAGCTCATAGCTTGCTTAGTCATTCAACAATTAATAAACATTCCCTATATCCAGTTCCTTGTCACAACAACAACATAGCAAGTATAGTACTATAATTATTTTGTACATATGTATTCTTTTCCTTTTTTTTTTAAATCTCTAGACCTAGTAGTGGTATTGCTGGTTTTTAGATCAGTTCATAGATCTGTAAACAGTATAAGCTATATATATTTTTCCACATCCTCCTCCAGAATTTGACATTTTCTTTTTCTGTCATGTTAGACAATCTGACAGGTGTTAGATGGTGGATCAGAGTTGTTTTAATTTGCATTTCCATGAGTGGAACATTATATAAAGTATTCATAGATTCTTATATTCGTATCTATAGAAGGAACTTCCAAGGCAAGTCCCAATTCTAGAACCCTTTTTGTTACAGTGAAAAATATTGAGGCCCAGGTTCTAGGAATTTTGAGAGGTAAAACCAAGATCCTTTGACTCTAGATCTAGCGAACTTTGTAATACACTGTATTGTCTTTGAACTCATTAGAAAATTTCTTCCATATGAGAATGGAATATTTGTCCATATATGTGTGTATAATCTATATGTATACATAATCTGCCTTTATATCTATTTACTAAAGCAATAATGCTGTAGCATTTACACATCTAAGATCCACAACTGTCCTGAAATTTATAGTCCTATTATAATGCCTAGGGAACTGAGAAGTTAAGTAACTTTCCCACTGTCTCACAGTCAATCTGAATCTGAAATAGTCAGAATTATGACATAAACCCAGATATCATGACTTGAAAACCAGAAATATATTTTCACTAAGCCATACTGTCTTCCTGTTGAATCATAGTGGGTACTTTAAAATGCCTATTAAATGAAATGAAAAACAGGTCTTTTTAAAGAATTAGTAGAGTATAACTACAAAAATTAGTTTTTATTTTAACCAAATCATTAGTTAGAAATACTCCTTTTATTTTAGGTCTACATGTTGCCCAAACTATATAACTTGGACAGTTTTACAAACCAGGCAAATAGATCTTTTGATGCCTGGAATAAAAAGTAGATAATTTAATTTTTCACTTAAAAAACATTGTGGTTTGGGTGCCCTCTAGAAACTACAGGCCTTTGCACACTATTAGCAACAATTCTTTTTTTTCCCCATTTGAATAAGTTTAGTAATAATTCTTGTTGAAGGATTATTAATCAAATGACTTGATATCCTTATAGACAGACAGTGACTATATTAAGACATTTGTTTCCTGAACTCGAAGTGTTCTACATTAGCCCATCTTTAGGCCTTATTTGGAATCCAGGACTGGGAAAGGGTCATAAGGTACCATGAACATTTATGGATTCTAAAATGTTGGTGCTGAAAGAGGGAGGGAAAAAATTATTTTAACCAGAAAATAATGATGCTATGATGGTATATCAAGCACCTTGGATTCTTTGTATAAATCTATATATCTAGCAGTAAACTTGTATGTCTCCAGCATCAGAGAATCACAGAATATGAAAGATGGAAGAGCCCATAAAAACTGTCTATTCCAACTGGTACATTAAAAAGATTCTTCATTAAAGAGACCTCACAAGTGGTCAAACTTATCTGCTCACTAGTAAATCTTCTTAGCATAGAAAATAGGAGATTATTAGATGGCTTCCCCTTGCCCTCAAAATCACTGTTCTTCCCTTCATAACAGGCATCATCATGCTTCCAGGCACCCGGTTTCACAGTCACATCCTTTCCTCATTCCTTATTTTCTCTCTCTCATTGCCTTTCTGTTTCTCTATGGTTCTATGTCTCTCTGCCTCTGTCTGTCTATCCCCCTCCAATCAATTGTTTAATTTTGTCATTTATATCTCTAAAACATCTTTTGCAATGAGCTCTTTCTTGATACTTCACAGCCATTGTTTCTTTATTTCAAGCTGTCCTAATCTTTTGCATGAGTGGTTACAGACCTCATAATAGGCATCACTATCTCAGTTCTTTCCTGTCTCCTATTTATATTTATACACACATAATAAAATACTATTGATAAAGTACTGGTGAAGCATATGTCTCCTTTACTAAATAAACTCCAGTAGCTCCATACTGATTCTAGAATCAAGTATGTGTCAAAGAATGAACTTGAATTCAGGTTGATCAAACTCTGAGTTCAGAACTTTATCAAAGATCATTAATCAATAAACTCCTATTTACACTATAAGCTAGTCATTGTATTAGACTTACATGCTCACATGATGTTACCCCTTCCTGCATGTATCATGGGAAATAATTAGTAATAACAAGTTAGGATTTAAAAAAAAATCTCATTGCCATCAACAGCTGATGAATTTTCTCTGAAATGTAATGGAAGTTTACTCCTTTTGCCTTTGGGCATGAGAAGAAAGAGAGAGGAAAAATGTCTTTAATACTTCCCATAGAACTCTCTATTGGTCAACCATCAAATTATTGCTTTGTTCACCTTCAGAAAACACAGTTGGTAGCAATTCATATTTTACCTAAGACTAGCTATTACATTTTTCATAACTTTTAAATGAGTACTTAATGGACCATATGCTATATAATGTGCTTTTGAGAGTCAGGCCAAGCAGCATGCCCTCATTCAAAGACCAAAAGCATTGAGGTACAGTATTAAACAGTACCAATAAGGACAAATTATTATGGTACAGACTCAGTATATTTACTTTTTTTAAATGACAAAATGCTACCCCCTCACATTAAATTTGGGAGATTTTATTGTTTTTACTGAGGATGAAGAAGTTTTTCTGTTCTCCCTTTCTGTCTGCTCTCACTCTGTAATATAACACAATATGAAAAATATGCCTCCTGATTTCTGTTTTAGAGGGGAAGAAAAACAAGTGGAGATCTGTTTGTGCTGGAATAAATTGGCTCTGTTGTTAGCTTTCAAAGTAATTTTGTACCTTGTGATTACAGAATGTAATTGAAAGTTGCTAGAACCTTTGAGAGATTAGTTGAATTTAAGGTCACAAAGAATCACAGGAGGATTAATGCTTTTGATAATTTATTGTATATTTTAAGCTCTTCAAATAGAACAGTGATCTCAAAAATGTAGATTTTTCTCCAAAATGCTGATTGAGAACCATTCTGTGTTAATTTTGCCTGTGCCACCTTAAGTTATGTGTAGTTAAAGATGAAAAAGATTTTAAAGATCATCCATTTAAACACCCTCTGCCCATTTTATGTTACAGAAAGGGAAATTAACATACTCAGATTCACACAGATAGCAACAATCTGAACGTTGAACTCATGGTTTTCTGACCTCAAGTCTAGAGTTCTACCCATCATTGAACACTGTCTCTGTCCTTAATGACCTGAGGAAAAAGAACTGAGGAAAAGGAAAAAAAAAACTTCTGGTTTTTCAATAATAATAATAATGATGATGATGACAACAATAATAGCTAGCAGTTATGTACCGTTTTAGAGTTTACAAATAACTTTAAAAAAATTTTCTTATTTTATCCTCATAACTCTGGGAGGTAGTTGCTATTATTGTATCTGTTTTACAAAAGGGAAAACTCAGGCCGACTGAGGTTATATGACTTGCCGAAGGTCACACATTTAGTAAATGTCTACGGCTAGATTTGTCTTCCTGACAACATTTTAGTTGTCTGGTCAACCTGGAGACCTCATTCTTCAGTGCGTGTGTGTGTGTGTGTGTGTGTGTGTGTGTGTGTGTGCGCGTGCATGCGCATGTGTTTTTCTTGGACAGGTATTGCAAATAGAAAATGACTTAGAACTAGAGCAGTTCATTCAAGAAGTAGAAAACAGATCATTTGACTGTGGAAAATCTGTAATATATCTAAACCACTCCTTGAAATGAATTATCTTCTTTTTAATTTCAATATTGTACAAAGATGTTTAAATATCCGTGAGACATGAAATACCTCTAGTCTCAAAGAAAATGAGTAGTCATAGGAGGACAATGGGAAGGTTTATCATTCACAGACTAAAATATGATTGACTGCAACTCATAACAAATTAAAGATTATAGAGAAATTAAGTAAAATATGTTAGGAAAGATATTGTACTATTTTAAGGTACATTTAATTATTTTCAAGAATGTAATTCTATGGGTTTCTAACATATATTACATTGCAAAGAAAACTGCTATAAGGTAAAATCTGACTGAGGGCTATATCCAGAATATATATATACCTGCTTTACTTTGGATATAAGGTAAAATTCAAATGAGTTGGTAAAGAAAAGTGACAGAAAATGAAATAAATGTCTATGCAACTTATGCTCCATTCAAAGCTGGACCTGTCTAGAGGCTATAGTTGGTTGGGTCCATGCTGTTGTTTGTACTTCTCACCCCCATTTTTTTTTATATCTAGTTAAATTCAGCCAGACCTATTCCCCAATGTCAACTGAAGTGGCTGTAACTGAAGGATCAAAGAGTCACCCAAGTTATTCTCTATATTGGTGATTGAGTCCAAAGGCAGAGAGAATGAATAAAGAATGAGTGGTGAAAATGGGCTTTGTCCTTCTCGGTATCTCTGTCTTTCCTTCTATATGTACATTTCATCCCTAATTTCCAATACATCACTAAAACTTTAGGCATGTTGTTTTAATTATATGAACTTTTCAGTCTCTGGGCATCCTGAAGTACCAAGGATTCTAGCCAGCCATTCTAAAGCTGGAGGATGTAATGACTGATAGATTAAGCAGGGAACACTATTCCTCAGAAGAACAGGTTAATTTTCTCTGATTAGTCATTTACAGCTGCCTTTGACATTTTAAAAGCTAACAACTTACCTTCAGGCATCTTTAGCCCAGTTGCATAGCACTTAACACTTCACAGACTAATCATAGCTAGGGATCCCACTTTTAAAGAATTTACTTGATGATCAATAAATGTTACTATGCAACTCTTCCTGCCAATGTAATTTATGCTTTATTTGCCCCCCCAAAAAAAACCCTGTATCTACTTCAGACAAAGCCCTAAATTATATTTAAAAATTTATTAGGAAGTTATAGTATTACCAAAGGAAAATGGTCACATAGGTGTTGAGTAACAAAGTAATAAGTAATTTGTTTCTTTTTTTTCCTTACTTATCATCATTTCTCATAGAACTATTTAGTGTTTTAAGTCATATGTATCAGATTGCATTTTTCAATGACACCTAATTAAAGTGATATTTATTTCTTAAAAATAATGCATTGTTGGGGGCATCTGGGTAGCTCAGTGGATTGAGAACCAGGCCTAGAGACTGGAGGTCCTAGGTTCAAATCTCACCTCAGACACTTCCCAGCTGTGTGACCCTGGGCAAGTCACTTGACCCCCATTGCCTAACCCTTACCACTCTTCTGCCTTGGAACCAATACACAGTATAGATTCCAATACGGAAAGTAAGAGTTTTTTTTTTTTTTAAATGCATTGTGATCTGACCTATTATAGTTTTGTTTTAAGGTATTTGTAAACCAGGGGGTATGCTCAGTCCAATAAATGCAAAGGTAATGAAATCAATAGATATTATGACAAGTACTTGCATTTTTGTGTATGGGCTATCATGAAATGTGTTACTTGAAAATTAAGATGATATTATTTACTTTTCCTTCACATTGTATAATGTCATTTTTTAAAAGAGAAAATATTAGTTTTGTCTACAGTTGATATTATTTTTATTGACCTATACCTATTTGAATTTTTGTTTGTTTTATTCTTTAGGCTGTACTTTGGAGATACAAGTTTTCTCAGCTTAAAGGTTCTTCAGATGATGGCAAAAGCAAAATCAAATTTTTGTTTCAGAATCCAGATACTAAGCAGATTGAAGCAAAGGTAAAAGCAAGACATCTATCCTTTTATCCAAGTATGATTATATTAATAGAAATAGGAAGGAGGGAAAATGAGTGAATTGATGAGGTCAAATGCACATTGGTGTTCCAATCCCTTATAAATGTACATAATGTCCCAAGTATGGATTAATTCCAGGATTCTCTAGGGGTTTTGTTTTGTAAGATCAAAAGCAAAAGAAAAAATAAGAAAAGGAAATGAAACCAGCAGTGAGAAAAGTTCATGCATGCATTCATTGTCTAGTTTTATAAGATCTATGCAGATTAGACTCAACAATTTGTTATAATGTAAACTGTTCCATCAGTCATTTTTATCATTGGCAATGAAATACTCCTCCTTGGAGTCAGAAAGTAAAATTCCACTGGGCAAATAACAGAACTGTAAAAACAAAATCATTAAAATTATAATTTCATACTTTGCATGTTTAGGCTTATTGAAGGCATGGTCTTAATTTAATTTATTTATTACTCTATGCAATCTTATTAATAATAGTCAACATCCATAGTAAGACTTAAAGATAAGCAAGAATATAATTTTGATGCTATTTTTTCCACACTTACTTTTCCCCATTATTTTTATTATAATAAATGTAATAAGTCCCTTGCTAGGAACTCATGGGCTCCTGACATTACCATTGAGGTCGCGGTATTCTAAAAAAACATGTTACAAAATATTACACAATTTCCAGGACTCACATTGATATCACCATGTTGTACAACCCTGAAAGCATTTTTCCCACAATAATTTGAAAAAAGGCAAACCATTAGAAGGATTCAGCAACAGCACAAATAGAGGAAACAAATTCTTCTTTTAACCAGAGCAACTGCTGAGGTTGAGTCACTTTGGTATTTGTACATCTAAGACATAGTCACTTTCAAAAATGGTTGTCTTCATGAGGGTTAAAAGATTATGTTAGCTAAAGGAATTTAACATTATATATAACAGAGCTTTTATTCCTTGTGGTTTCTATTAGGAACTGGTTTCTTTTAAGTTCATATAGCTTCATGTGTCAGGGACATTTTTAGAATGGATAGAGTAGTTTTATGGCAATAAAGGACTGTGCCCCTCATCGTTTTTTATTTATTTGAAGTAAAGTACAAACAAAATACAATTCCACAGTAGAGATATGTTCTTAAAAGCTTGCTATATAGAAATATATTGGAAAATATGTCAGAAAGATAAGAAGGCACTGATTTAAACATTATTACTAAGTAATAAAAGTGTAAATGGTGCCACATTTAATGAAATTTCTAATTTTCTTTTCTTTTTGTTGTGTGGGGGTCTAGTACTTATAGTAGTCTAAGATAAAGGAAATCAAGCTATATTAGTTTGATTTTATTGATTTAATATTGAATAATTTGCATTTTTAGTAGGCTGAGTGGTTCTTTTATTCTGACCATAATAAAAATGGTTATTTAGTATGAAATAAATGATTGTCAAGGAATTAATTAGTAATGTTTATAAAAAAATCCACCAATTAATAAGTATTGTGATTTAGTTTCCTTTAACCTATTTTTCTAATTTTCTTCAATTTCTTTTTCTCATTATATTGCATTATATATGCAATACATGCTGTATATATGTAATATATATATACAAAAATAAGTTATATATGCATTATATATGTGTATATATATTGCATAATCTCTAGCATATGTGTATATATATATATATATATGAGATATGGATGTCTTTTCTTCCAACAGTGTTATTGGAAAAACCTGAAATTTTTACTTCTTTATAAATATTAGTTCTTTGTTTTAATCAGATATTTTGGTAGAGTAGACATATTATGAGGTAGAACACTAGACAATGGTTTTAATTGAGACAAAATTTTTCCATACTAAGTTGCCATGACCATTTAGCCCATTTTTGCATCTTTAATAGAAATATTCTATAGCTATTATTATCTAATACATTATTTTATTATGAAAATAATTTATTATATCTAATGGATTATAAGTTCATTGAAGGAGAGTACTAGTTGATGTTTTTCTTTCTATCCCCTGCTCTTAGCACCAGGACTGGCACATTTAATTAACACTTGAGAAATGCTTATTAATTGATTTGTAATTTTCCTAATGTTGACCCTTCATTAGATTCAGGTTATGAACCCAATCTCTTTGCAGTGAATAATTTGGTGAAAACATTTTATTCAATAAAATCGTATTCCATATATTATATGAATAACTGTTGATAATTTCATATAATATCCCTTTTCTCTTCTCTTTGTGATTTGGATAATATTTTCTCTCCCATGGAGGCAGTTAGTTTGCAACATTTTTTCTACATTTTTCTGAAAGCATTGTGAGGGATGAAACTTGTTTTTTCCTTAAAATTTTGATAGAATTCACTTTAAAACATTTCCTCCATGGCCATTTATTTGTGTTTCATTTAATTTGTTTATTTGGTGATATAGTTCAGATTATTTATTTCCTTTTTTGCTTTTTGTACTTTTTGTAGCTATAAATCCATTTCATTGAAATTTTAAGTTTTGAATGTATATAATTGATAACAGGATGATAATTTTCTACATTTCCTCTCATTCATTGTGAATTCTCTTATTTTTGATATGTGATGTGGCTTTCTATGATATTAGGTAATAAATATTGGTAATTTCTAAAAGAATTCACATTTATTCATTAATTTTTCTCCTTTTCCACAATCTCCAATTTCTCCTTCATTAGAAATTATTACTTGGTAGATTTTATAATTTTTTTAAAATTAGATTTCACTTCATTTGTCATTGTTTTCTTTAAATCATAAAAGATATTGTATTGATATAATTTTCTTTTGAGTAATGACAGCAATATTCTACAAACTTAAATATATTGACTCATTTTTATGATTTAATTTGATATGAATATTAATTGGACTAAAACACAGGTCTTTCAACATACCTAAGATAATAATATTTAATCTATAATAAGTCAATAATCTTTGTATTTTCCTTATTTGTCACACTTAAAAATCTTATAGGGTTTTTGAAAAGATATTTTATATTTTCCAATATTTATTAATGAGTTCATCATGTACTAACATGATTAATTTTCTAGAAATGAATTTGCACTAAAGAAATGTATGCTCATTAATATTCCTCATGATTTCCAAAAGTTTGATATATATTTTTTTCTTACATACAGAGTTCAGATATTTAATTTTCTTCTATCAAACCTTTATCCATATCTGAAAGACATATATAGAAGTCACCAACAGTTATTTCTTTCTAATTATTCTGTTAAATTTTTTTAAGTGCCATCCCATTCAGACCCTCCTCTCTAAATCATATATGCTGCCTGAAGAACAATATTATTTCTCTGTCTTTCTCCCTCAGCTAATATATTTTGTAGAATTTTTTCAGATATTGTAATTAATGATCCTCACACACTCTCATCAAATGAATCACAATACATTCTATTCAAACTCTTAACTCATTCTGTTTGAAGCTTTTGGTTAAACTATATACTAAACATTTTTTAAGGTTAGCTTATTAAGCTTTTCTACCAACTTCATTCATTTTCTGAGTAAATTAATGCCATTCATATTCATAGTAATGATCATCCAAGATATTATGTAATAATATTTTACACATTTGAAATATATACTAGATATTAGCTGTTAATATTTCTTGGAATGCTCCAATCCCATCTGTTCCATTCCCACTTTTCTCTTAATTTAAACAGAGATTGCTATTCTTGTAATCTTTCTTTATAAAAAAATCATTGATATAAACACCAATTCTTATTTTATTTATTTATTTATTTATTTTTGAAGATTTTTCCATGGTTACATGATTCATGTTTTTTCCCTCCCTTCCTCCCTTCCCCCTCCCCTAGCAAGCAAGCAGTTCCACTGAGTTTAAGATGTATCATTGATCAAGACCTATTTCCATATTATTAATATTTGTAATAGAGTGATCTTTTAGAATCCAAATCACCAGTCATGTCCCCATCAAACCATGTGATCAAGAAAACTATTTTCCTTCTGCATTTCTGCTCCCATAGTTCTTTCTCTGGATATGGATAGCTTTTCTCATAAGTCCTTCAGAATTGTCCTGGATCATTGCATTGCTGCTAGTAGAGAAGTCCATTTCATTTGATTGTGCCACAGTGTATCCTTCTCTATCAACAGTATTCTCCTGGTTCTGCTCCTTTTGCTCTGCATCAATTCCTGGAAGTCACTCAAGTTCACATGGAATTCTTCCAGTTCATTATTCCTTTTAGCACAATAGTATTTCATCACTAACAGATAACTCTTTGTTCAGCCATTCCCTAATCAATGGACACCCACTCATTTTCCAATTTTTTGCCACCATAAAGAGCATGGCTATCAATATTTTTGTACAAATCTTTTTCCTTATGACCTCTGTGAGATATATACTCAGCAGTGGTATGAATGAATCAAAGCACAGGTAGTCTTTTAAAACCCTTTGGGCATAGTTTCAAATTGCCTTCCCAAATGTTTGGATCAATTCACAACTCCACCAGCAATGCATTAATATCCCTATTTTGCCACATCCCCTCCAAATTTTATTACTTTTCTTTGCTGTCATGATAGCCAATCTGCTAGGTGTGAATTGATACCTCAGAGTTGTTTTGATGTGCATTTCTCTAATAATAAGAAATATAGAATGCTTTTTCATGTGCTTATTGATAGTTTTGATGTCTTTATCTGAAAACTACCTATTCATGACCCTTGACCATTTGGCAATTGGGGAATGGCTTTTTTTTTTTTTTTGGTACAATTGATTTAGGTCCTTATTAATTTGAGAAATTAGACTTTTTGTCAGAGGTTTTGGCTACAAAGATTTTTTTCCCAATTTGTTTCTTGCCTCCTAATTTGTATTGTATTGGTTGTATTTGTAAAAAATCTTTTTAATTTAATTCATAATTTAATTTAATTTTAATTTAATGTAATCAAAAATTCATTTTATAATTTTGCAATATTTTTTATCTATTGCTTGGTCTTAAATTCTTTCCTTTCCCATAGACCTGATAAATATACTATTCTATGTTTACCTGATTTATTGAAGTTTCCTTCTTCATATTTAAGTCATTTACCCATTCTGAATTCATCTTGATGTAGGGTGTGAGGTGTTGATGTAAAGCTAATCTTTCTCATACTCTTTTCCAATTTTTCCAGCAGTTTTTGTCAAATAGTGGGGTTTTGTTCCTAAAACTGGAATCTGGGTTTATGGTACACTTACCCCGGGTCTATTCCATTGAACCTCCCTTCTGTCGCTTAGCCAGTACCATATTGTTTTGATAACTACTGCCTTATACTACAGTTTAATATCTGGTACTGCTAGGTTCCCCTCCTTCACATATTTAAAAATCACTTTCTTTGATATTCTTGATCTTTTGTTCTTCCAAATGAACTTTGTTAAAAAATTTTCTGATTCAGTAAAAAAAACTTTCCTGGTAGTTTGATATGTATGGCACTAAATAAGTAATTTAATTTGGATAGGATTGTCATTTTTATTATATTAGTTCTTCCTACCCATGAGCAATTAATATTTTTCCAATTATTTAGATCTAGTTTTAATTGTGTGGAATGTGTTTTATACTTGTGTTCATATAATTCCTGTGTTTGTCTTGGCAGATAGATTCCTAATTATTTTATATTGTCTAGGGTGATTTTAAATGGGATTTCCCTTTCTAATTCTTGCTGCTCACTTGTTTTGGAAATATGTAGAAATGCTGATGACTTATGTGGTTTTATTTTGTATCCTGGAACTTTGCTAAAGTTGTTGATTGTTTCTACTAGCTTTTTAGTTGATTCTCTAGGATTCTTTAAGTAGACCATCATATCATCTGCAGGGAATGATAGTTTAGTTTCCTCATAGCCTACTTTCATCTCTTCCATTCCTTTTTCTTCTCTAATTGCTATGGCTTGGGTTTCTAGTACAATGTTAAATAATATATGTGGTAATGGGCATCCTTGTTTCATTCCTGAACTTATTGGGAAGTCTTCTAATTTATCCCCGTTACAGATGATGCTTGTTGATGGTTTTAAATATATTCTGTTTATTATTTTTAGGAAAAGTCCTTCTATTCCTTTACTTTCTAGTGTTTTCAATAGGAATGAGTGTTGTATTTTGTCAAAGGCTTTTTCTGCATCTATTGAGATAATCATGTGATTTCTGTTGGTTTGGTTGTTGATATAGTCAATTATATGCATAGTTTTCCTAATATTAAACCAGCCTTGCATTCCTGTTATAAATCCCACCTGATCATAGTGAATAATCCTTGTGATAATTTCCTGAAGTCATTTTGCTTGTATTCTATTTATTTGTATTCTATCTTGTATTCCATTCTATTTGCTTGTATTCTATTTCTATTTAAGATTTTTTCATCTATGTTCATTAAGGAGATTGGTCTTTAGTTTTCTTTTTCTGCTTTTGAACTGCCTGGCTTTGGAATAAGTATCATATTTGTGTCATAAAAGGAATTTGATAAAACTTCTTCTTTGCTTATTTTGTCAAACAGTTTATATAGTATTGGTATTAGTTGTTCTTTAAATGTTTTATACAATTCTCTTGTGAATCCATCTTGCCCTGGTAATTTTTTCTTAGGGAGTTCCTTGATGGTTTATTTGATTTCTTTTTCTCAGATGGGATTATTTAAGTGTGCTATTTCCTCTTTAGTTAATCTAGGCAATCTATATTTCATTTCACCTAAATTGTCATATTTATTGCCATATAGTTGGGCAAAATAGTTCTTAATAATTACCTTCATTTCCTCTTCATTAGAGGGGAGGTCACCATTTTCATTTTTGATACTGTAATTTTATTTTCTTCTTTCTTTTTTTAAATCAGATTAACCAGTACTTTATTTTATTTGTTTTTCCAAGAATTTCTTGTTTTGTTTTCACAGGCTTCCTTCTAGAGAGTCTCTATATGTTTTATTGTGTCTCTATATGTGTGATTATTTCAGATCATTCCAATTCTAGCTCTTCACTTGTCTTTGTAATTATTTCATTTTAAGGCCTAGGACAAGAATTGAGCCCAGGTGTATCTTAAACTATCTATGACCAATTATCCTTAATGTGGTATTTGTGTTCCATAAGTTTCTAGGGAAGGTGAGTTAACATTTTATCAAAGAGATCTAGCAATGCAAAAAAGGAAAGTCCCATCACATTTGTTTTAACCCTCATTTAATAGAGTTAACATTGATGAAATTTACTTTTTAAATAATTTTTCACCTTATTAAAAGAAGCAAGAGATACCCAAGAAGATTTAGACCAGCTCTTCTTAGGTATACTCTTTTTACTAGTGATATCAAACTAAAATATAAGTAGGGATATTTTAATTTTATTAAATATTTCCAAATCATGTTTTAATCTGGTTAGGTTAGACTTGAGAGTGTCCATAGTATGTTGGCTACCTGTGCTTTACAGAATCATTTGATATGACTCGTTCTCTCATTGGAATCAAATATGACTTTTTAATCTTATACATTTTCATCAAACAAAATGTTTTGATGGCCTTTGTGAGTGAATTTCAATATGAATAATCTTCCACTCACCCTCTTCTTTTTGATGTGCATTAAGTTATGTGGCAAATATTTTATTTGGATAAAGATGAATACACTATACAGATGATTTTTCTAAATGAGAGGGAGAGGTGAGGTAGAATTAGTCTTTGACAAAAATCCTTTCTGCAGATCCTTTTAAGCTCACTAACAAGTAATAGAATTGTAAAGTTACAGATAACTCTAAAATATCAAATCATATTAAAATATAATTATTTTCTATAGCTCTTCAAGTAATAAAGAGGAAGAAAACTTCAAAGGATTAATGTTCACTACTATGTTGCCTATTTTTTACTTATTCTAATTCCTTCCATCTACCCAAATGTTTCCTTCCAACATAAAACAAACTTAATTCAATTTAATTTGCTAGCTACAGAACCCCAGGGGCTGTTAAGTGTTGAATTTGAGAAAGTGCTTGGCCTGAATTAAGAAAGTGAGCAATTAATAAATATTTGTTGTAGGGGCAGTTAGTTGACTGAGTGTATCAAAAACCAGGACTAGAGAGGGGAGGCCCTAGGTTCAAATTCTGTCAAAAAAAACTTCCTAGCTATGTCACTGTGGGCAAGCACTTAATCTCTATTGCCTAGCCACAACCATTCTTCTATCTTGCAACTAATACATTGAATTGATTCTAAGATGGAAGTAAAGGATTTAAAAATACATTTTAAAGAAATCTTTGTTCTGTCCTCTTTTGAAGTCTGCTTTGGATATCCTATATGAAAGTGATAGAAAATTTTAGCTCACAAGAAAGCCTTTCTTACTCCTTTTCATGCTTCATTAGATATAAATTATCAAAATAATTAAACTATTACTTTTGTTAGATCTATTAAGGAGATTTGCATGCTTTTTGACATATTTGTATTCTTTGTTACTTTTTGTTCTTGTTACAATAAGGTCTAAGTTATTTTCCAATTTTAGTGAAGACTTGTAGACACTTAGAGACTAATCCTTCGATTTCCTAAAAATTGTGTTTTCTTCAGCACAGATCTCATCAAAGAATACTTGGGTTATCAGCCCAATGGTAAATTCTCCTCAGCTTTCTTTTCTTTATTATATTTCAGTTTCCTCTTGTAGTACATTGAATAAATGAATGAAAAAATATTATTAAGTACTTTCTGCAAAGTATTGTGTGAAATTTTGAAAATACAAATAGAAAGGTAGAATGAGTCACTGTTTTAAAGGAGCTCACTACTAGAAAACACATAAAAAAGGAAGGAAGTTAAATGGAAAAGTCACTTATAACATTGGGTATAGGGGCAAAGCAGATAGAAAAGTATCTCCTTTAATATCATTTTAATAAATGAAACTATAAGCAATTCCTGACATCAAATCATTTCACAGTGCCAAGGATTTTAGCAGGAAAAAGATTCTTGTTTGAGTTTTCAGTAGCAGTGACTATTAAGAAGTAGAGTCTGTGGCCCTCTTGGTAGCTATTGATCAGTAGTTGGAGGTAGTGATCAGCCAAGAGGATGGTAGTCATTTGACTTTTCTACCATAAATATCTATCTGTTATAGCTAGGCTCAATGTGGAAACTATAATGTTACAGTTCAAATGGGGAAAAATGTTTGTTACAGAAATTTTTACAGATTTTTTTTAAACATTTTGTTCCCTTCCCAGGTTACCCTTAAATGTACAAGGGACAATTCTGTTTTGATTGATCTATGACTAAGATGTATATAAATTTGTTTTTTCTCTACTACTCAATATTGTACTCTACTTAAGATTCAATAAAATGAATTTATATTTCTAAGTATTGACTTCAGTTACATCTTTACACTTACTTAAGGAGATCAAATATAATCTAAGACTTTCATTATTTTCCCACAAAAAACTATTAGTAATGAAAATAAAATGAAGTTTGATAGAAAGCAATGTTTTCTTCTTCCCAAATCTCATTTCCTTTAGGACTTAAATGTATAAACATTTCCAATTTGGATGCACTGAGTAATGTCAGGGGCATATGCACCCCTTTTGCAAGGGAATTATAGAAATCTCATGATGCAATTTCATCACTGATGCATGTTTGGTGACCCATGCATCAATCAAAACAGTGAGAATATGGAACGAGTCAAAAGGAAGAATTTATAATATGGAGAAATTTAATTTGACAGTTTTTTAAAATAAATAGTGAGTTTTCCTTATATAGTAACAAACTTGGCAGATGCTTTTTCCCCACCTTGAGGAGACAATTTGAAAAGTAGTAGAAAAAATAAGTTAGAAGTTTTCCCAATATAAAATCCACTTTTTTCATTATTTTAAGTTTTAATGAGTGATATGACATTGTTATGTATTTAATACATGAGTGACTTACACTGGATAATAGAACCCAATTAGATGAAAATTTTGAAAAGGATTAAAAAACCATTGAGGCTTAGTTGTACAATGTTTTCTCTTAATTTTTGGTGAAATATTTTATTCTACTTTTCTAAATCCATTAATAAAAAATATTTGACCCCATACAAGTCTAAAACACTACTTATCTGTCCAAAATCAACCACCGTCAAGGTGTCCCAAAAGTGTTAGTGCAGATTTAAGCTTTTAAAGTTTTATTCCAGATGATAGAAAGTATACAGATTTCTGACACTTCCTGGCTCTGTGACCACTGACAGATCACATACTCACAAAGAACATCAGGTTTTTCATCTCCAAAGTGGGGACAATATTTGTACTATTTATCTTATCACATTGTTAGAAGCATAGTACTTTTTAAGCATGAAAACACTATATAAATGAGAACTAGTAAACAATGAATGAACTCCCATGGTCAAGTCAATATTAATGAATAGTCAATAAACATTTGGTAAATGCCTACTATGTGCCAGTCACTAGAAGCACTGTTAAGCCTGTTGTAATTATTATATTACATTATTTGAACTCAAGTTCAAGCTTTTACCAAATTAGTAGTGTGTGTGTGTGTGTGTGTGTGTGTGTGTGTGTGTGTGTATGTGGTAAGCTTTCCAATTCTTATAGGATCATTAAAACAGAGTAAAAGGTGCCTTAGAGGTCCTTGAGTCTTATCCCTTAAATTTTTCAGATGAGGAAACTTAGTCCCAGGGAGGTAAAGTTAAGTAGCCAAGGTTATTCAAATAACTACTTATTATGAAGAATCTAGACCTCTTGACAGTCAATCTCGGGTTCTGTGCTGGTTCCACAATTAGGCAAGTGTATTACACTCTGTCTTACAAGACACCAAAGGTCTAGTACTTAGAAAAACTAATCACCTATATTCTCTAAGGTCTGATCATCAAGGAAAATCTAAGTGAGTGAGCCAAGCTAGAGAGAGAAGAGAAAAAGGAGCTTGTGATTGTATAAAAGGAGGTGTACTCCTGCTCTACTTGGATCTTGTGTAAGCACATTATGATTGTTTGTGAAATCTCTGAGGCAAAGATTTCATGCACCTACCCCCCATGAGGAAAAGACAACAGAAGGAACAGTAAAAAGCAACCTTCAAGATAATAAATATATTTAATGTTACTAGAATGTTTATATAAACTGCTCTCTCTTCAGAGATTCATAATTATTGCTAGTGATAGCTGTAGTCCTAGTGGAATAAATTGGGAAGAAGCAGGAAAAAGAGTAAAAACATTTATTTCTGCTATAAAAAGGGCATGGGAGGAGGTTAGAAGAGGCTTTTGTTTAATGCTACTTATTACAAAGGATGTCAGATATTGGATCGTCATCACATAAACTACTTATAGCACAAGTTGCCAAAAGCATGCTGGTTAATATTCCTGAATGTAAGGTTAGATTTACAGTCTTTATTGACAAAGCTTAGATGATTCACTGGCAAAGGTCATACTATAGAAATGGTTCAGAAGTAATTGTTGAGTGTAATTCGGCCATGTGGAAGTTGAGAATTCTGAGAAATGTACAGAGGGATTTTTGTTTCTTTTTCTGTTTTCTTTTTTTAAACTCTCATAATGACTTTCAAAGGTCCCTGGGTAGAATTAGAATATATGATGTTGCACATCAAAGCAATGAGAACTAGTGCTTTTATTTGCAATTTCATAGTTGCTCCTTTTAGTATTCTTCAGAATATTTTTTTAATGGCTACAGTTAAAGACTATTAAAGTGAAAGGCACCTTGGTCTATCTAGTTCAAACAATAATTTTCAAGATGGTAGCAGATGAAGACCAGGGATGTAAAAAGACTTGCCCAAGGCTACATATTGTGTTCCTATAGAAGCTAGAGTTTCCAGATTTCCCAAGATATGTTCTGTGATGCTATAATGCAATCATAAGCTTAATAGACATAGATAATCATTTACATATGGTAAAATGAATGAAGTAAAAAACCTGGAGTCAGGAAGCTAAAAGTCAGTTTACATACTACATATGTGACTCTGGGCAAGTCATATAACTGCTGTTTACCTTAGTTTCCTCTTCAAAATGGCAATAATAGTACCTATCTCATTGGATATTGTGAGCATCAAATGAGATCAAATTGAGATGTCTGATACATAGTAAATGCTTTATAATTATTATTTTTATTATCTTGTTTTATAGAAAACTGTGTCATTTTCCTCTTTCTGAAATACAAGGGTTTACAAAGGTCTACAGATTCATTTTGTACAAAGACGTCAATTTATAAATGAGTTATATTTCAAGTTATTTTATGATTTGCATTCTTCTAATTCTGACATTGGTAGATAGAGTTTTAGTCTATTTCATGAAAGCCTATCTTGTTCATAACAGGCATCTGAGTAGTGAAGTAGTTACTTTGGGAAGCTGAATTTCAATCCTGCCTTAGTCACTTACCTGTGTGAACATGTCAATTAATCCCTTTAATTCTAATTTTCTTTTTCTATAAGGTGGGGATAGTACCAGTCTCACAAAGCTGTTGAAAGGATCAAATGAAATAACATTTAAAATGTGCTTAAAGTACTATATAAATGCTATATTAATATTATTATATATCATGTATAATATATTAATATCTATTATTATTATCATAACTTAAATGTATTTTTAATAGTTCCAGGTTGAATATGGCAGTACTTGGCAGTAGGGAGCCAGTGTGGGAGAGGAAGGAGAATAGGGAGAAAGAAATTAATTTTTGTCCTATTATCTAAATGCCTGGCCAAAATAAGTCAAGAACTATTTATTAAGTTCTTACTTTGTGCCAGGCACAGTGCTAATTGCTTTTTTGCAAACAAAAAGATAGTCCCTGCTATCAAGAAATTTACATTCTCCCAGGGTAGGACAACACATAAAAGGGAGCTGAAAAGGAGGACTGGGAGGATCCCCATGGGTACACCCTGGGAAGTCCAGAGAGTCAGAAGCAGAGCCAGGACAGGAATCAATAATTGGCTGGACTGGATAAGAGATTCCAAGGGGAACCCACCTCTAGGAAACAGGGTAAAAGAGGATGAGAGATGTTCCAGGGGGAAAGAATAGGAGAAGAACAGTAGTAGCAAAGGAAGGAGAATCAGAAACATAGCCAGAAAAGTAATGAAGAATAAAAAAAGAAGAGGAATAATAGTAACTAAAGTTTGTCCTTAATATGTTCCTCCTTCTTTCTATATCTCTTTTCCATTTTCCAGTTTCCTGTAACAATATAGATTTAATCTAATCCACCCCTTTTTTAATGTTCAACTCTAGTGCTCCAATGTTACAATAATATTGGGAACAGAATAATAATAGATTCCACTTATGTAGTCAATAAATAATTCAATTCAGTAATTCATTAAACATTTATTAAGCACTTGTTTTGTGCCAGGCATTGTGCTATTATACCTATATTGCACTTTAATTTCAATATCTACTTTTTTCCTTCAATTTTCTGCAAATTATAAAGATAGTAATTTTATATTCTTACATATTTTAACATATTTTATATATTAGGAAATTTGGCCTTCAAAAACATAAAAGTGACTTGCACAGTCAGCTGGTAACAGATATAAACAGGATTCAAAGACAAATATTCTAAAGTGCTTTTAACAATGAAAATTACTCTCCTGATATCTCCTTCCCCCAATTAAAATACACATTTCCCCAATGCAGATTAGAATTGGAAAAAAGAAAGTGATTCTAAGAATTTTCACTCAATGAATTATTTATAAAATGTGTATTTTAATAGAAGAATAATTTAGCCAAATTCATGTTAATTATTGGAATTTAATATAGGACAAAAAATAGGTAAAAAATGAGATGGTTCTTGCAACATTCTGAAGAAGGATCATCATAGGAAGTAGAACTGGAAAAGATCTTTAAAAGCCTTCTTGAACAAAACCTTTCACAGAGCAACTAAGATTGAAAGAAGTTACATAATTTGCCTGAGGTAACAGAGATAATAAGCACAAACTTTAGTGTTCTAACCCAAGATTTCTAACTCTAGAGCTAGTTATCTTTCTGCTATGTCAGCAAATTCTCTTTGATTAAAAATAAGCTTCAGTGGTCAGCTTCCCATTTTCACAATATACTTCCTTCTTCCATTTATGGTGTCAAAGGTTCTTTAAATTATCTATTTCTTGCCCTCCTCAATGCACAATATTTGCCAGTTTAAAAAAACAAACAAAAACCTCTTCAGTAGCTTTAGGAGAGGGACCATTGATGCCTGCGGGTCACTTCTTACAGAATATTTATCTTTCCCTTTAAACAAACTATTTAAAATAGCTGCAAAACACAAAAGTAAAGTAAATTGTATATTTCTATCTTATAGTATGTACCTGTGCCACTAAATTTGAAGTTTATTTGCCTGATGAAGTGTGGAAGTTTTTTTTAGTAGTATATGCAAGCAGATAGAAGCATTTCCCTGGGAAAAAAAGTTCTCATTTACCAGAAGTTATAAGAATTTCACATTTGTTTTTTATTTCTATAATAATTATTTTCCCTGATACATATAATCTAATGGAGCTTTTTATTCTTTCCATAAGAAAACTGGTTTTTATTTTTGCTTATTACTATTCAACATTATAAAAGAGATTGAATGAACATTCTTAGCTGAAAATAGGAGGCTCTAACTCTACGTTTCCAATTATGAGAAAAATAGAACACACACACTAAATATATATATATATATATATACACATATATATTCTCATTATACAAATCATTTGATTTTTTGGAATGAATACAGTTAAGTATTTTTATTATGGTAAAATATGGTAAAAATTTAGCAAGATGAGTAGTGGTTATCCAAAAGTTTATTGATGAGACTACAAGATTTGGGGTTAAGTTCTACCTTGCATTTATTGATTGTATGATCTTGGTCAAATTTGTCATTCAACTATTATATATTTCAAACTCTCTAACACCGAGTACCCTAAATTCTGTGCTGTGGCATCTCTAGGTGCTGCCATAAACTCAACAATAGTACCTTGGGATACTTTTCATTTTCAAGGGAAACAGCAATATTTAACATCTGATATGTTCACAAAAGTTTGAGATTTACTATTGTTATTATTTTTACTTCAAACTACACACATAACTTCTTAAATTTTGTCTTTGTCCATGGAATCTGATACAAATGGATTTGAATCTTGCCTCGGATATTGTTTGACTGTGACTGTCACCTTATTAAGACTAATTGTCTCACTTCTAAAATGAAGACAATAATATCTGTGGAACCTCCAGTACCTGAAAAAGTTGAGGCTCAAATAGGATAATATATATATATATATGTATATATATATATATATATATATATATATATATATATATATATATATATATAAATCATTTTGGAACCCTTAAAGGATCATATAAATTTCAGCTTTTAGTAAGTGAAGGGTGACCTCAGAATTCCTACATAAAGAATCTAAAGGATAATATAGGTATAGTAATCAAATACCAATAATAAATAAGGGAGAGGGAGAAGAGAATTGAGACAACTCAAGAAAGAATAGTAGAAGTCGAATTTAATCTACTTGAGAGAAGAGGCTACATTTTCTTCTTTGTTCCATCCTGCCCAACACAGTAGTTTTCATAGTTTGCAAACTCAAGTAAACTTTAATTTTCCAACTACAAATACAGTGAAATGAATGAAGGCAGATATGTTTAAGTATCTTATGCCTCTTTCTTATCCTTCTATTCCAAAATACTACCAAAACTTTGAGGGAATTAAAAAAATAAACAAACAGATATAGAATCAACGTTATTTAGTATCTTGTAGCACTGCATCATCCTTCTTTTATTCACCTTTTCAAATAGCACATTACAGGACCCAGTACAAAAATATAGATAATTAATATTCCCAAACCAGAAATTAGACTTCTCTACATATTAGAATCTTTTAAAAAATTGAATGAAAATAAATGAACTTGATTCTGGCTAATCTTGGATTTCAGAAGATATAAAACATGATTTTTGGAAGGGAAAAATAAAACATAAATATATTTGTTAGAAAGAGCCAAGAAACATAGCTTAGGCACATTAGGCAAATGAGTGTCTATGGGAATGCTAGATATAACATTTTCTTTTTCACTTAAAAACAATAAACAGGATAAATTAACTAATAAGAACAATAGGCATCCATGTTTTTATTTGGTACCTGTGACCAGAGATGCTAAGGCATCACATTTCCTTTTTGAACAGCTCTAATTACCAGGAAAGTACTTCATTTTATGATCCCTAAATCTTCCTCCCTTCAGTTACCACTTTCTAAAGTTACAGAAAATAAATTTAATTAGTTTTCCACATTTTTATTTATTGCTTTTCAAAGAGTTTAAGCCTGTTATCATACCCCAATTTAGTATGTTTTTTTCAGTTGAAATAGCCCCATTGCCTTCAATATCTCCTCATATGACTTAGTTTTTAGATCCATGACCAACTTTATCATCTTTCTCTGGTTAAGCTCCAGCAAAATTTTAGATGGATATTGACTAATTAAAGCCTGTTATTAAAAGGATGAATATCAGAAAAGTGCCATGTAATGGTTTAATTTCCTATGCTTATAACTGCTGGCAGTAATATATATTTTTTTAAGTTTATTGATTTTTCAATTAGTTTTTTTTTAAACCCTTACCTTCCATCTTGTAGTCAATACTGTGAATTGGCTCCAAGGCAGAAGAGTGGTAAGGGCTAGGCAATGGGGATTAAGTGACTTGCCCAGAGTCACACAGCTGGGAAGTGTCTGAGACCAGATTTGAACCCAGGACCTCCCTCTCTAGGCCTGACTCTCAATCCACTGAGCCACCCAGCTGCCCCCTCAATTAGTTTTGAATGGACATTTCATTCATTTCCAAGGTTTTTTTTTGGGGGGGGAAGGGCATGATTTTCCTATCTATAGATACATTTATTTTCAAATGAACTGGATTCTGAGAGGTAAATTATATTGGATAAAATACTTTTTTTTTCTAAAAAATCAATAAGTATTTACTTGTATGAAATGTCTACTCTGGGCTAAGTTATGAGCATGCCAAATTTAAAAACAAATAATGAAGCAATCCCTTCTCTCAAAGAGCTTACATTCTTTCTGGGTAGATAAGCACATGCAAGATCTATATCTATATATATATGTACATATATGTGTATACATTTATGTGCACAAATATATAAATATACTTGCATATATTGTTGTACATTCATGTATATATACATATATGCATGTATATATGTGTTCAGGGGAACATGAGATAAAGCCCTAAGTTTGGAATCAGAAAGGCTCATCTTTGTGATTTCCAATCCGGCCTCAGACTAATGATCTATATAACCCTGAGAAAGTCACTTATCCCTGTTTCCTTCAGTTCCTCATCTATAAAATGAGCTGGAGAAGGAAATGGCAAATTACTCCAGTATCTTTGCCAAGAAAACAGCAAAGACAGGTTATTTATGACTGAAATGACTAAACAGCAACAACAGTATAGAATAAATATAAAGATAAAAATGAATTAAAAAATATAGGATAGTTAAGTATAGAGTATTTAAGGATGGAAGTCATTTACTGGAAGCTTAGGAAAGGCTTCATATAGAAGACAAATCATAAATCTTGATGATATTGATTCTACAAGGAGAAGGCTCCAATAAGGGAAGGTGGTCCATGAAAAATCCCAAATTTGTTATGCATAAGAAACAGAAAAGAACATTTTAGCTTGATCATCCTATTGTAATAGGTAGCCAGTGGATTTTATTCAGTAGGAGAGCAACATCCTAGGATCTGTACTTAAGAAAATTTACCTTGTCAGCTCTGTGGAGAATGGACTGGAATGGAGAGAAATTCCATGCAGGGAAACCAATTAAGGGGTCATTGCAATAATCTGAGTGAGAAGTAATAAGCACATGAACCAAGGCAGTGGCTCCGTGAGATTGACTGAATATATGGATCTGCATAGAGATAATAATTAAAGCCATATGAGATGATGAGGTCCCCAAGAGGGAGTGTAAAGATGATAGTACAGAATAGAGTCTTGTAGAACACTTATAAATGAAGTTTGGTGTCATAGCATGGCTGACAAGCTATCAGAGACTAAGAAATTATACCAGTGGAAAAAGACTGCATCAACAAAAACTGCAGAAGGAGTATTTAGGTCTGAGAGAGTGATCACTAATGCTTAAGGTAGCAGAGAGATCAAGAGAGATGACATCTGAGAAAGGACTCTCCAATTCTGAAATTGAAATCATTGTTAAATTTGGAGAGAGGTGCTTTAGTCAAGTAATGAGGTTGGAAGCCAAGTTTTAAAGGGTTGCAAATAAATGATGGGGAAAGGAGGTGAAGGCAATCTGTGTGAACTGCATACTGAATCCGGTGTGACCCCTGACATGTTCCCGAGCTTATGTAAAATTTAGCATACAACGCTGTCCCTTGGTGCTAAAAGGACACATCCCAAGCTGGGGGAATGTGGTAAGTGGATAGAAGGAGTGAAGTCACCATTGTAAACTGTGTATCTCTTTTCCCAATAAATTGTGGTACTTTGGAAATCAGGTAACTAGATGGCAGAGAAGAGTCCATGCCTAGAGCCAGGAAGGCTCATCTTTATGAGTTCATATCTTATTCAAGATACTTACTTATTAACTCACTTAACCATGTTTGCTTCTGTTCCTTCATCTGTAAATGAAGAAGGAAATGGCAAATCACTCCAGCATTGTTCCCAAGAAAACCATAAATGGGTTCATAAAGACTGAACTGACACAACTGAAATGACTGAACTCTAGAAATCAATGACATGTATGATGCTATTTGAGTCCTTTGTAGTTTTATACAACATTCAGTACTGTAAGAGGTAAGAGGCCATGGTGCCTGCCTTGAGAAGAAAAAGATCTGGTTTCAGGGTCTGTTACCTACATGCACTAGCAATGTGATTCTAAGTCATTTAACTTCTCAGTGGGCCAGACAATTAACAGTATACATTATAGATGAATAATTGATCCTTAATATTAGAAGACACCCCTGCTAGAATTGTCATACACTATTGAAATCACAGTCTCATAAAACAACAATCATGAGAAAAGGTAATAGTCATAACGATTGCACCAAAAATGTGATTGATTTACTGAAAGTTGGATAGGGAAAAGTCTTAATGAAATGTACATTTGATAGAAAAGAAGAAGCCCTGGGGAGGGTACTCAAAAGACCTGGTTCTGAGTCTTAGAATCTCTCATGTGACCTTGGACAAGTCATTTATTTGCTCTGAGTATCATTTCTGAAGTTAGGGGCTTTGAATATATGTTCTGTAAGATCTTTTTCAGTTCTAAGGTTCCATGAAATCTAAGAATCATAGGATTTGAAGGCGAACAAAACCTAAGAAATCATCTAGTCCAATCTCAAATTTTCTTGAAGACATATCTGTTGATGATATATGTTTGTCAGGCATCAATCATCACTTTAGATCTTTAGACTATTATTATTAATTTATTATAATAATATATATTATCATATATATATAATTAATAGCTACCATCTATGTAGAGCTTTGAGGCTTACAAAGCTGGGTGCATGTTCCATTTCATTTGATTCATAAAAAAATTCTACCCCATCTTATAGGTGTAAATCTTTCAAAAGAATTCCATTTAATTTAACATTACCATTAATTTAATATCTAAGCATGTCTAGCCTAGAGATAAAGGTGTCCAAATTGGCATAGTCTCTCCATTCTTTAAGATATGACTTTTTACCTCATGACCACCTTCAGTAACATTGACAAGAATTTTGAACAAGGAAACTATCACAAAATGTTAAGTAAAATTTGAGGTCAAATTTTAAAAAAATAGACACTATTTCTTTCCTTCCCTGCCCTTATCTTAAGGAAGAATCTTAAATTCTTCCTCAGGAGAAAAATCATGTTAGGAGATGGAAAAAGCAGACTTGGTCATTAGATGACTGGGTCAATGGTCCAACCACTTCCAGAGTGAATAAGGCAATGATTTAAATGCAGTGAGAGTAACTCTGTTCAAAATTATGGTTATAGTTTAATTAATTTGTCAAAGAAAGCCCTTTCGTCCTCAACAATTCACCTTCAAACTTCAAGACTAGAAAGGCCTTTGTAGACCAGAAAAATATTATTGAATATTTATAGAGAAACTAAAAATCTCATTTTACTATGCCTCCACAATCCTTACAACAGTCCTATTAAATAAATGCTATTGTTACTTCTATTTTACAATGTGATAAAATTGAGGAAAAATTATGTGACCTACTGAAAATCATGTTGCCTAAGTCACACAATAAGTGTTTGAAGGAGAATTTGAAACAAGATCTTCCTGACTCCAAGACCAGTATTCATTAACCATACCATAATATTTCTCACTGAAACTGCCTCAGAAATGGGAAACTTGCCTAGAAGTGAAATGGAAAAGTCTTTACCAGAGACACACACAACAAAAAGTATTATGATATTGGCAAGCTGAAAAAGGTACCATACCCCTGGGGCTATGTTTCTCAGCTTTGAAGAGAAGTTGCCTAATTTGCTTATTCTTTCCAGCAAACACTGCTTTCACCATTTCAGTGAAAAAAAAATCTAACCTAATAATAATTTCATTGGTTCAGGGTCTCACTATAGGAAGCCTCAGAATGGCAAAGATATTTGTGCTCTCAGTAGGGCTATTGGCTACCTTCTCGTCCTATAGATCAATCACTTTCCCTCTGATTATGAAACCTATTCACCCTAAAATAGACTTCACTTTAGTAAAATTATAATTTAGCAATATATTGCTACACATTGCTCATTAATAGAAAAGTGACTCATGAAATAGTACCTATAGGTTGATTTTTTTTTCTTCCACTAGTCCAAATAAATTTACAGAAAGTGAAATATAAAATTAACTTTTATTTCAGACCAACAAAATGTATATAGCTTCTGTATGTCAAATATAACTGATCCTAATTCCAGGCAGGATATCCAAATATATTCACTGAGATTTTGAATTTTATCAAGGAGTTGGTGGCTGGAATATTTTCATGTAACCCAGTCTTTGCTTTTCCTTTCAGGAGCTGGAGTTTTCCAATCTGTTTGCTGTTCTCCACTGTATCCATTCCTTCTTTGCTGCCAAAGTGGCTTGTTTGGACCCTCTATATTTAGGCAATCAGGCCTCTGCCTCTGCTTCTACTTCTGCCTCATCTGCTGCTACTGGCAAAGTAAAATATACAACCTGACACCCCACACTTCATACTGCCACAAATACATAAACTGTGCGTATAAATATTCATCGCTACTAGTCCCTGGAAAAACCACAAATTCACCAATTCAAGAGACAAGTCTATATTGCAATTTCAGCAGAAAGAAATGCCACAATGGATCATGAACTCCTCTCAGTTCTGCAAGACATCTGTAAATAATCCTAGCTGAAAACCAACTATAGGATGGATATGCTTTTACTATGATTTGTACCAACATACTGCTTCAAGCAAAAAGTAGAGACAAAAGATTAATGATATGAAGAAACACAAATATCCAATAAAATTTTCAACTGCCCATAAGAAACTACAAATGGAATGGTCATTTTCTTCTTTCCAGGTTATTTTCTATGATAATGTGCTAGGCCCTGAGCCTGAACTAATACCACAACTATGTATTATAAGTGACATAAAGCAAGCAAGAGACAGACCCCTGTGGCCATCAGGAGACTAGCATGAAAGACATCTGTCTAAGTACCTCCTCAAGGAAGAAAGCACTTTAATACACATGATAATTTTTTACCTGTGCTCCCTCTCCATAGTGTATGTATCACTGTCATTCTGCTCTCATTGCATTTTATCTTTAGTCATCTGTAATCCAACTGTAAAGGGATAACCATGCTGGCTCATCCTAGACAAAATGTGAAAATGGCCTCCTTTCATCTGGGATCACTGCTTTACTAACTTTCCAGGCATAGGCCTTAATTGCCAATTAAAAATGAAAACCACCTGTTATTTAATTATGACTGATGCAATTGAGTTTGGTAGCTCTTTTATTTCTATCTTCATTGTGTTTTAAGTGTGTTTTAAATCTAATGTGCTTTATTGACCTAACAGAAACACTCCTATTGTCTGTGTCCTAACAAATTTTTCATTAGGAAATATGCTAGAAGACATGAGAGAGAATAAATGAAGGAAGTATCTGTTACTCAGTGTCTATTATTAGCCAATCAGGTATTCAAATTCCCTTAGAAAGTCAAGGTCAAGGATTTGTTAGCTCAATGGCATTGGTACTTTAAAATACCACTGTTAAAGGAAAATGACATTGCAGTCTCTGGAGATTGCACCTTGCTCATAGTGCACGAATTTATTGTGTCTTCTTGATGTTTTGACTCATGATGAATGTAAAATGGAGAAGCTATAAATTTGGAATCGTCCATGCCTCTTCCACTGGTTAGACTCCAAAGATACACTACTTGAATACCCTGGGCCGTGGTCTTGGCCCTAAGATAAGGCTTTAATGGGAGCTTCATATATATATTCAAGCCCCACTCCCATTTTTTCACATTAATTTTGCACTAACACAAATTTTTGAATGTGACCAAATATTTGGTATTCACTTTGTGTGTGACCTAATATTTAAAAAAAAGATGAAAAGTCTTTTCTTTAAAGCAAGAGTTGATCCCTTAAAAGAGAACTATTATTTATAAAGAGAGCACATAGAAGTTATGTTCACATTCTATTGTTTCCATAGATTTTATGAATGAGTAACCAGACAAATTTTTTACTCCTTAATTGTCATTAAATGTGTTGAAGGGAAAACATTTCTAAAGATCAAGAAGAACCACATAAGAAAGTGATATTTTTCCAGTTTTAAAGCATTTGCTTGTAACTCATTTATTGTAGGATGCTATTAAATCTAACAGCCAGTCGTTACTTACTAGGTAGGGGAGAGCTTTGCTTCTGGTTTTTTAATATAGTTTATAACCACTCTGCCTTAGCTCTTTGAAGGTTTGAGTCTAATAACATTATTCTGAGTGTGTTTGGAATGTATGTTGTAATTAATGTGTGGTCAAAATGTTCTGAGTCTTGAAGAACTTATTTTATGAAAATATTTGCCAAATGTGTGGTTATTGTGTCTCATACACATGTAAGATGTGCAAATTTAACTTTCCCATGTATTCATGAGAAAGCATACATTCCAAAGGTTCTAAATGTGAAATTATTTAGCTTAAGGAAATTTTAGTTGGAAACATCTTTTTAGTTACTAAAAATAACTAACACTATTTAACAATCCAATTTTAACTTATCAGGATTTCTTTTATTTATATTAGCACCTGTATTTCTAGGATTAATTCTGATTGACCATAACATTTAAATTATATAACAAATGTTCATACTGTCAGGTGGATGTTGAGGGGCAAAATATGCATAGTATAACCATTTGGGAATTATGTTAGTTAATTAAATTTCATCAGGTAGCTAGCTGAGTAATGATTTGCTTATTTGATCTTATCAACTAAAATATTTAATTATAGATATCTTTATCTTATTTTTTTGGTATTAGGATATAAAATCAGTTTACAATTCAAAATCCATTTGAATTATGGGTGGCCAGCTTGGAAAATTTTGTGAACTTGGCCTTAGGAAGAAGTGATGATTTCAGGTTGAAAAGATGATATAGAAATATGGCTATATTTATTAAAATATTTTTCCATCTGCAAACTCAGAATGATATGTTGTAACTCAAATATAGTGGTACTATTTGATACAGAACATTTAAAAGTCTTAAATACCAATATTAATATTAAATATTTTTTCAAATTATTTAAAACTATGGTCTAGAAAAGTTACTTTTTTCTTCCAAGAGAATAAGTAATTAAAATTAAAATTCTATAGTAGGAAAAATAATTTTGTAAGGTATTATTCATCCCCTACTCTAATGTAAAAAAAAATTAAGTACTTAATTGTCATTAGGGCTATTGTTTTTTTTTTGTTTGTTTGTTTGTTTTTGGAGGGGATGGGTCATTTGTTTTGAGTGTGGTAGTACACTGACAAGTTTTTTTTTTTTTTTTACTAATTATGTTGGGATCCAACTTGAAAAACAAAACCAAATTGAATATGTTAGTATTCATATAAATAGGGTCAGACTCTTCATTTGCATAATTCAGTAGAATGTTTTCTCTAAATCTAGGAGCTATAAGATGTGGGGTTTTTGAATTCCCAGATAATTTTCATCATGGAGAGTATTGGAATCCCTACAAAATATCAAGAACCATTCATATTTTTTTAGTGTGAGTATATATATATATATATATACATATATATATATATGTCAGAAATTGCTAAATTTTAAAAATCAGTTTGATTTACTATTTTATTGATTAAAAATCAATGGAGATATTAATAATTCAGATTAAATTTCAGTGCTCTTTGTACTTTATTTTTTTTGATACATTGTAGTCAAACATTTACCAACAAACCAGTGTAATGAAATTCTTATTAATAGAAGCTTTAGGATGTCGGTGTATGACAAGTAGAGAAGGGACTATTTTATGTTTCAATTGGTCATATGAGTTAGCTCATAACCACTATTGATGGGCAATCTGGATCCCAGTCACTGGGATCTAGTATACTTCACTAAAAGCTCTCTAACCCCTTTGCAACTGATAGTACTGTTATCTCCATGTTCCTGCTGTTTGCTTCCTCTAACAAGCCAATTTTATATAAACATGAATGAAGTCTACATAGACATAATTTTTAGAGGCCCAATTACGGACAACTAGGTGGTATGAGAATGTGTTTTGGAGTAGAGTAGAAGTCCAACATTGACTTTTAGACAGTGATTCTGCTCTATTCCCACTACTTCTAACCATTGTGGAATTCTCCAAGTATATCCACCATTAAACAGAATGAAAGGTCTACTATGAGGAATAAAGAATTATTCCTAAAAGGAGTAAAATAAAATCCATTGTAATGCTAAATACAATTCCCATATAATACACTAATAATTTGAAAACGAATTTGGAATATCAATATTAACCTTTTAAAATTGTAACTAAAGAGAAAGAAATGAATGGACAATTCATTTTGAAACTTGCTAGATCCTGGCTTTTTTCCTAGTCTTTTACTAAGATAAAGAAATTTGTTTGTCTCCCATAATATATAAAATGGTGATTAAACAAGAAAAATATTACCTATAAATTCTAAGCTATTAATATACATGTATATCATGGGCATAAATACTTTCTAAATTTAGACTATGTTCTAGTTTAAGTTAAAATTCATGTCATTATCAATAGTTATACTAATGCTTTAATAAGAATGATGAAGCTCAATTAATATTTTACATGATTACCTTAGCAACATGCTAATTAAAATATATTTTAATTCTATTCATCAATTAATAGCTTTATTTTGTTTTTGCTATATAACTAATAAATACTGTTTATTATTGTTCAAATTATATGAATGAGAATTCTTAGAAATGGTGAAATAGTGGTCAAGTAAACTATATTCCCATATGATTTAGGTTAAGCTGCATGAAATTTATTCATCACAATCCCTAGAAACATCTATAGTTGTATATAAAAATACAACACTTGAATGGCAAAATCTTCAGGCACCTAATCACACATTATAAATGTTAACCCCTTCAGTGCCTTGGTGTTGTTGGTTTTTTTTTTTTTCATTATAAAAATCCTTTTAGTCCTGTTCCCTGTACAATAATGTACATACTGCAGAGTAAAAAAGGATATTTTACAGCATTATCTAGCATAGAAGGGGTTAAAGTATTGCTTAATACTTTTATTTATATTTGTAAAATGTTTGATTTACTCTTCACGATGACACTTCCATTTTATTTTTGACATGTCTTTGGTTGTAGGATATTTTTTTAAAATGTCATTTAATTTGCTATGTTATCAGACAGTATTTAGTTTTTTTGGGAAAGTTAATAGCTAAGAGAAAACAAGAAAATACAAACTAGGTATTACCATCAAAGTGTCTTGTCAAATCTTTTATTAGGGAAAAATAAAACTTTTCCTACTCAGTTTCATGTTTTCTAAATTTACTTATGATATGTTAAAACTCCCAATTAATTCCCTCCTTCCTTCCTTCCCTTCCCTCATTAGAGAAGGCATTGATTGACAAAAAATATTGAAAATTATGCCTTGTTTTATTTATCAGTTCTTTCTCTGGAGGGGGACAAACACAAGACACTCTTCAGAGAACATTTCTGTTACTGTATATAATGTTTTGTTGCTTCTGCTCATTTCACTTTTCATAGTTTCAAGTAGGTCTCTCCATGTTTTTTTTTTCAAAATTAACCTGTTTGTCATTTCTTACCACACAGTAATATTCCATCACAATTATGTGCCACAACTTTTTTAGCCATTTCACAATTGATGGACATCCCTTCAATTTCCAGTTCTTTGCTACCACAAAGAGAATAATTTAAAAAATTTTGAATATGTGGTTTCTTTTCCTTTTTTTCTGAGCATTTTAGGAAATAAACCTAATAGCTCTATTGCTAAGTCAAAAGTTATACATAGTTTTATAACTCTTTGAACATAATTCCAAATTGCTGTGCAAGATGGTTGAGTCAGTTCACCATTCTGCTAACAGTAGATTACTGTCCCCGTTTTCCCACATCCCCTCCAACATTTGTCATTTTTATCTTTTATCATTTTAACTAATCTGCTCACATTTCAGAGATATTCCTAACTTTGAATTTGAAAATGTTTGCCCACTGGATTTTCATTCAGCAACAACTTGAAAATCTGCATTGATTCCTTGCTAGCAATGTCAGGAGAGAGGTATACTATAGTGTTTTTAGTTCTTATACAAACCTTCCTTTACTATGCTATAACATAAAGATCAAATACTAACATTTCAAAGAATCCCACACTTCACTGGCCTTGAGAAAAGTCATGATCATGAATGAATTGGGTCTACTATTAGAAAACAGAAGGCTGAAGAAGCTTAAAAAGCACAAGGGGAGTCTTGTGTTTCTTTAAGGTAAGTATAAATATGTCCATAGTTAAGAACCACTGCCCCTAATTTCCTATGAACATCACTGTACTTAATAGACCTTCTTAAAGGAATTGCTATTTCATATCTCCAAAATCTTGGCTTTTTGATTTCTTTTTATTCTTGAAAAAAATTTCAAACATACTATCATTTATTTGCACATTAAATTTGTTTTTGAGAATAAATTTTAAAAGTGTTCTATATTTTATAAATATGAAAAATTGCAATGATTATAGAAAGTTAAACTATAAAAATATTTATTTCATTTTTAATTGTTTTGGTGGATGTTTGTAAAATGTAAATTAATATTTGTGACAGTCACTTAGATGTTTAAGTTCATTAATGTACTACTAATTAACTGTACTTTTGTAATGGAGCATACTGAAAAATAGAAAATAAATAATTTTTACTAGATCTGCATATTTTATTCCTATGAGATGGGCACAGAAATTGATGCATTTGCTTAAATTGACTAAAGAGGAAATGGTGCAGGGAGGGTATAGAGGGACAGACACTTTTTTTTTTACCTTTTTAAGGAATGCTACCTAATAATAATTTGAAGACTTTTAGTAGTAAAGGAGCAAACCTAACCAGTCAATGCTATAATAATCACCGTAGTTGAAGGAGAAGATGATAAAAGAGTTTCTTCTTTCAGAAATATGAACTATCCCTCTGGTGTGGTATGTGAAACGATGCCATTTAAATTTAAATTTCTATGACTATATATATCTACTCTATAATACTTTCAGAGGTTATAAAAATATCAACAGTCCTTAAAAATATTTTGTGAAGGTTCATCCATCAGATTGATTTCCGTCAGAGAATAACTGAGGACAAAGAAATGTGATTAGGAAATGGGGGAAGGGGCTTTTCTATGAATTTTGATGAATGACTGACAAATTGTGTCTGAAGTCCATTTTTGTCTATGGGTGATATGTCCAAAATTCTCATCAACTACACTCGACTTGAAAACTAACAATTAATATCAAAACCTTAATAATGCTCCTAGAAATAAGCAAAATATGGAGGCAACAAAGTATTTAATCAACTTCATTTCTCATGGCATGGCCTGTATCACCCAAAAAGGTTTAGTAATTTTGACTCTTCTATATTCCAAGCAAAGGAGGTTTATGTGCCTATAGATAATTTTAGCAACTGGTGTTATTTCCAAGGACCATGAATTTTTTTCTTCAGATGAAGCCAAATACATTTACTAAGGTGCTTAGTACTTAGAGAGAAATTCCCTAGACTACATTCCTTTGAAAATAATATTCTGAATACAAATTGGTGACATCTGATTAGCAAGGACTTGGGATGGTGGGGAATAACTCAGCTAAGCAGGAATTTTAAAATAATAAGGTCGCTTTATTTGTGAGATGGTATTGTCAATAAATTTAAAGAATGATAGAAGAGGCTGAGATAAAATGGGAGAAAGCAGAGACAAAAGAAATCCTGATGGCCCCAAGCTAAGAGGTTTCAGCAAATTCTGGTCTACAGACAAAGAGTTAGCATTTACCCCTGCTGGCAACTGAGATGTACTGAAAGGTGAATGGGAGAGTTATTGTCTCATTACATGGTAAGGTTATAAGTTGTACTGAGTTGTGGTGGATTTCCAAACCCTGAACACCTGGATTCATGTCCTACCTCTGATATATTCTAACTGTGTGAGCCAGGAAAACTGACTTAAAACTTGCACTGTTATGTTGCTCTTCAATTCTTTCAGTTGTTTCTCACTCTACCTGCCCCATTTGGGATTTCCTTGGCAATGATTTTGCCATATCCTTCTCCAGCTCATTTTATAGATTTAAAAAAATGGAAGCAAATAGACTTGTCAAGAGTAAGGTAGCTTGTATTTGAGGCCAGATTTGAACTCAGGAAGATGAGACTTTCTGACTCCAGACCCAGGACTCTATCCATTACATCACTAAGCTTCCACCTTAAAATAAGATTGTAAGTTGCAGAGAACAGGCAGACCTGTATGAGTAGGAGGGATTTTCTCACCTGGGATTTAGGTATATCAATAAAAGTACAAGTCAAATTTCTGCCAAGATGAGAGGGAATTTTCCCAGTAGGTTTTTTCTGAGAGATTTCTATTTTCATGAGGTGGGAAGGGGAGGAACTCATATCTTCCTCTATATAGAACACAATTTCCCTTTATCTTTATTTCTTATTAGTTATATTATTTTCCCCTTACACTAATCTCCCCTTTTTTGTACAGTATGTGTATGAGGTAGTATTTAGTTAGGTCTGGCATAACACAAAAAATATCCTTAGTCTGCATAATTTGCTGATACCCTTAAATGACCTATCCTAAAACCCTCCCAACTCTTTCATGTCATGCTTCAAAACACATATAATTACTTCATTCCCATTCTCAGAGTTGGCTTAGTATAAGGAATTCTTTATGAAATTATCATTAGCTAGTTGGCAGTATTTTCTAACATCACTCTCAAAGAGTCATCCTATGTACCCATTACAACATTTAACCAATCACAAGGAAAAAAAATCACAAACTGATTAATTTGACCACTTGATCTCTAATCAATAAACATTCACATTCATAAACAATGATTAATTGATGTGGGTCAATACCAGTAGATGTTAAATAAGAGAAAAAATTTGAAAACTTAAATATTAGGATTAAAAAAAATAACTTCCAAATAGAAAAGACCAGGAAGTCTCCTTTCCTTTATTGAAGCCCTCTTTTCTTGCCTCCAAAAAGGACTTAACATAACAGTAATGCTAGGACAACTGGTGATGCAGATTCCTTTTGTCCTTTATTCTCTCCTTTGTAGGAACATACTTTGTCCTCCCCTTTATAACAAAACATTTTTGCAGTAAAAAGATGCTTATTGTTATATAGTGATAAAATCCATTATAAAAGTACAGATAATTAATGAACAAGATTTTCTTTTAAAGCAGAAAACTCCTGACTATAGTAAGCTATATTGGTAACACTGAAAATGGGGAAGCAGGAAGAGGTAGAATTGATACCTTCATCAGGTCCCATAGAATGGTGTGTCAGGCATATTTAGTCAAACAGCAAATTCTGCCTGAGGTGGATTCCTGCTTAAATCATTCAATGAGCCTGATAAGTCTGCAGCTGTTCATATGTTCAATTCCAGGTTAGCAGTACCTTTCACTTGCTATTAGCTCATCACTGGTACACATTCACTCCTGAATCTCTTTCCTTCTTGTATTGATTAGAATGTGTACCCCAAACTACATTTCCCACAATACCCATTTCCTTTTCCTGTAAATGCATCATTGGTTAATTTGGTATTCAGTTTCAGCTTCCTCCATGCTGCCCCCCTCTCTTAACCCTCCCCCCAAGCTCTTTCTCTGGCTTGGACAGGCATGGAGGAAGGGAGTGAGTTTTTTTTTTCCTGGCTTTTACTTCCCTTTTGATCTAAGGTGATTTTAATAAATAGTATTAAAATAATACTTGGAGTATAAGAAATTAATTTTAATCTTTACATTCTTCAAGATAGCAAAAGTCCCATGCCTTTCTCAATATGAGACTCACCTTGTTGTTCCCAGTGAAAAACTAGCCTTCCTTTCAGTTCCTCACTGCTACTAATTTGCCACACTTTCATATCTTGATTGCATGATTTTCATATTTATGTTTCTCTCTCAAAGCCTGTTTTCCCTAGATAAGAATTCTGGTTGTAACTTGAAAATTTTATTATTTTAACTAACCATTGTTCCTAGCAAACTACAATTCCTCTAGAATCATGAGGAATCTATGCTACATATGTATTATACAGTCAGGTCAAAACTATTTTTAAATAAGGCACTATTTACTCAAAGTTGTTTCTGACTTTTTAAAAACTACTCAAATGATCAAGAACACATGTGACACCCAGTGGAATCACGCGTTGGCTATGGGGGGGGTAGGGGGAGGAAAAGAAAATTATCTTTGTCTTTAATGAATAATGCTTGGAAATGATCAAATAAAATATTATTAAAAAAAAAACTACTCAAATGATCCCCAAAGTTCAAAATTAATATTAAATCATGTAACAGAGCACAGTAGCATTTTATAGTAAAAAAAATAATCATTGGTTTTAGAGTCAGAGAATATGGGTTTGATTTCCATCTCTGCCATTTAAAACTCATAATCATGTCTCTGAGCCTCAGTTTCCTCATATGTAAACTGAAGTGAATGGACTTTCTGGTCCCTCATGATCCTCCTTTGTTTTAAATCTATGATTTTTTTTGACTAAGATTTTACTATTTAGGAACACAAAAGATCTCAAGTATTTTCATATGCTTTTATCAGTGTTAGTACCTCTGGCCTACTTATATTCTCAAACAAGTTTATAACCATTTTTATTCATTAATCTTCAAAAAGAATGTTCTTTATGGTCATTTATAGTATAAAGAAGAATATGGTAAACATACATTTTTAGGAAATATCTTCAAGTCACAATGTTTTCTCCTTTTGAAATAATAACCATTCACATATATGTAGCACTTTAAGATATACACAATCAGACTTGTCAGACTCCCTAAAAGGCCAAGTTCTTCAGGTGATGTGGACTTGAATCCAAAAAGCTAGGATGAATATTTTGTTTCAGTCATTAAAATTATCCAGTTGTTAGGACTAGGCCCTGAACTAGATAAAATAACTTGTCACTTGGACCACTCCTAACCTTTTATTGGCCACTGAGGCTGTACTGAAAAAATCTATTCACCTAAAACATCCTTTAGTCAGAGATTGACCAAACATTTTTAAAGAACTAAGCAACTGTAGAGAACTCTTCTAGGCACTTAAAAGGGATACTAAAACAGTCTTACAAAATCACCGTTCATGTGGAAACATTCTTCAAAATATTTGAAACAACTATTAATAAATGTCCTGGCAATATTATATAATTATGGAAGTGTAGGACTTATTAAAAGCCTCAGAAAGTTGCAAGGTAGAGGCATTTTTCTGATGGGGAATGAAATAAAATTAGATAAAACTTTTTCAGGACATAGCATTTGAGTTGGACTTTAAAAGTATTCAACACCTGGAAGATAAGGAAAAGCAATATCAGAAATGTGGGGTGTAAACAAAAGGTCTGAATAATACTAGAGAGTTGGCTAGAGAGTTCAATAAAAAGTGGAATATGTATAAATGTAGATTTTGAAACTTAGACTTCACTCCCCAGAAGTCTTTGGTATTTCCCAGAATTCCCTATAATCTCTTCTGTGTCTCCACATTGGCGAGATCACGTTACTATAATTTCCTGTAAATCTGAATATAACACACCTCTCCTGCCCGTTAAAAAACCAAAATTGGGGCCCGACGGCAAGTACCTCTATAGATTTGTACAGGATTTGAGGGCTGTGAACAATGACATTATAGACACTCCGTAGTGTCCAACATAAATACTATTATTTCCTCTATTCCTAGCACAGCTACATACTTTACAGTAGTGGGCTTGTGCTCAGCCTTTTTTTCCATACCCATACATGAGGATTCAAGGCATATCTTTGTTTTCACCTGGAAGGCGCTCATTTACATGGAATCGTCTGCCCCAGAGTTTCATAGAAAGCCCAAGTTTGTTCGCACAAATTTTGAGCAAAGACAAAGATAATATAAAATTTAAAAATAGCAAATTAATCAAATCCATAGATGATCTGTTCTTGGTTTCAATAGATGCAGAAGCATGTCAGGAAGATAGTAAACATCTTCTTTTGGAACTGCAAAAAAGAGGGCATAAGATCTCAAAGGATAAGATTCAGTGGTGTATCCCCAAAGTAGAATATTTGGAATTCATTCTGACTGCTGGTTCCCATTCTATTTCTCTAAGCAAAGTGAAAATATTCAAAAATTAAGTGCTCCTACAACTAAGAAACAGTTAAGAGCAATTTTAGGAGCGACAATGGAGTAAACAATGGATTCCTTGCTATGGGAAAATTAATAAGCCCCTTATAGTACTAACAAGGGATTCAGTCCCTGAGCCACTTAAATTAGAACCAAACACCTGTCAGCTCTGTAAGATTTAAAACAGGCTATTCTGTCTGCCCTTGCTCTAGGCATTCCAGATTACAACCAGCCATTTACTTTGTATATACATGAGTGGAGAGGGGTACCTTCAGGTTTTTTAACTTAAATTTTGGAACCTTCTCAGTACTCAGTTGCTTATTATTCAGCCCAGCTGGGCCCAGTAGCTTCAGGAGCACCACCAAGTCTAAGAGGCATAGCTGCCACAGCTTTACTAGTGACAAAAACTGTTGATCTAGTTTTAGGATTTCCATTAGCATTTATGCACCCACATTAGGTAGAAGCATTGTTGCCAAGGCATAGAACATAGGAATTTTATGATCAGTGAATTACCAGGTATGAAAAAAACCCTATTAAACAATGAAAATATCACTTTAAAATGCTATACAACCCTTAATCCAGCCACCTTGCTTCCAGATTTACCAAGTTCAGGAGAACCATTTCACAGTTGTAAAACACTAGTGTCCATGGCAGAAAAGTCTTGAGATAATCTCTTGGAGATCAGACAACCCAGATCTAGTCTTATTTAGAAATGGTTCTTCTTTTATGAGGGATGGCATACTCTACACTGGAGCTGCTGTAGTCACAGAATTTGCCACTGAGTGGTCAGGTTCACTGCCCTATATTAGTGCTCAAGGTGCAGAACTTATGAAACAAGCCTGTATAATTGCCAAGGATAAAAAGGCAATGATTTATACAGATTCTAGATATGCTTTTGGCATTTGTCACTCAGTCAGGATGCTATGGCTCCAGAGAGGATTTTTAACCTTAGCTGGAAAATCCATAGCTAATGCAGAAATTATTAATGAAGTTCTTTCTGCTCTCAAACTGCCCAAAGCTTCAGCTGTAATTCATTGCTCTGTCCATACAGGTGCCACTGATCCTGTCTCTAGGGTAAATGAATGGGCAGATACCCCTGCTCCCTAGAAGTTTCTATCACCAAATTTGCCAATCTGTTTTATAAGAATGGCCACTTTTGTACCCAGGGCATTGTGACTCTGTTAAGAGAGTAATGATAGCCCCTGATATAACTACTATAGCCTCTAAAGTGTATACAGCCTGCTCTACCTGCCAAGCATATAACCAACATGTCTTTTGTGGCAAATCTTTTGGTGGGTGTCCTCTGGCTTACACACCTTTTGAGCACCTGCAGATAGATTTTCATAATAATACCAAAGGCTGGACATTATAAATTTTGTCTAGTCATAGTAGATCAACTGACCAGATGGCCAGAAACATTTCCTACTGCCCAAGCCACAGAGGCTTTTGTTGCTAAGGTGCTTTTAAAAGAAATTATTCCTCTCTTTGGCCTGCCAGCACATATTGATTCATATAGGTGAAGTCATTTTACCAATTCTGTTCTAACTCTGATATATTCTTGTTTGGGGTTCGAGGTTGAGGCTATTTAACATGTGTTAAAGGCAAGTCTTCCTTGTCCCACATTCTACCAAGTATCTCAAATTTGGCTCTTACCTGGCTCCTATAATCTAGTCCCTTTTATGTTTTTCATGGTGTGGCAAACTTTCTATAGTCCTGGCTACTGGTTGGGTAGATGCATAATTGCTTAAATCACTTTAATTGGGCCTTGATTCATGACATGTTATAGATTTGTTTTTGCTTTACTTAGAATATATTCACATAAGACTTTAATAGTCTAGATTTTATTCAGAATGAATTTTTTTAATTTGGAATTTTTATATTTTTTATTTTTCTTGCCAATTGATTCATACACCTCATAACTCAGCCATGCATCCCTAAGTGATCCCTGTGTTTTTAAACACCCCCTTCAGGGGGGTAATGTATTATTATTATTATTTTAAACTGCAAAGTTTAAATTCTTTTTGAGAATAATTTTAGGTTAAGAAACATGCTACTTCTCTGAATTCAGAAAGTGATCTGTTTGGAGAAGGCACCATTAAGATGCCTCTACAGACAACACACTGCACCAGAAAATCCAGAGTGAACTTTGGAATATGCTAATTTGAACTGTGGGGTTTAAATGCATTTGTTTTGCATGAATACTCTTATGACAAAGAGGACTGCTCCCTAACTGGCTTTTTGTCAATGTGTCTAGAAATCATTGGTTTTGTTCTCTTTTCCACTTATCCTCAAATTATTGTAATTTCATAGCTGGTATTTTTATAAGACCCACTGGAGAGACTAGTATTCTGTGGGTCTCAGGGTGAATGTATAAATGGAGATTTTGAACCTTAGACTTCATTCCCCAGAAGTCCTTGGTATTTCCCAGAATTCCCTATAATCTCTCCTGCCTCTCCACATTGGCAAGATCACCTTCTTGGTATTTAACTGGCAGTAACACCTCCCACGTGCTCTCTTCCTTTGCAATGATGCAGCATGTATGGTAGTAAGGTGGGGATGGCTGAAATGGCTAACCAGCCATGGGCACATGGTTTTTATTTTGTATCCTCTTTATTCCCTGTTCTCTAATTATCCTTAAAAAACCTAATAAATATAATATTTTTTATTATTAGAGATAAAAATTTAATTTTTACAAATATAAAAAGAGAGATGATGGCAAGAATAAATGGTACAAAAGGAGGGAGAACCTGGAAAGCCCAGAAAAGGACTTTAAATTTTATTTAAGGGGCCACAGGGATTTTTGAGTAAAGGAATGATATAAGTCTATAAGAAAGTCTATTCTATATCATAAAGTTTGGGTTGGGAAATAATATCCACAGTAGCTAAAAAGGCAGGTTGGGACCAACGTCTATAGGGTTTTAAAAGCTATGTATATACAGATAGATGGTTGGAAGGTATGAAGATTAGCTTTAACTCCCTCCTGATTATGAAAATGAAACTAATTAACCCTCCCCTGATTGTGAAGATTAAATTGTAACCCTTGCCCGTTTTTAGATTTAAAGTGTAAAAGTTTACACCCAAAGTGTAAACACCCTACTTAGTAGTGGAGAGATCTGTCCATTTTTAGGTCTAATCACCAAAAGTGTAAACACCCCATTTACACTTGAGTGGGGGAGGTTTTGACCCACGTGTGCAATAGTGGGTGATGAATTAGAATCAACTGACTGCCTTCTGGACAGTCCTAAGCAAGGCTTTAGACTATGATTCATCCATGTAAAATTAGGTTAAGGCACAGGAATTGATGCAAAATAGTGTCTTTAACAGGGAGTTATAATTTCCTGAGTGCAATTCTACTGGGAGTTCTACTTGGAGTGGAGGCTGAAGAAGAATCTGTTGCCTGTACCTGAGATCCTGTTCTTGGTGAGACTGTCCTTATATCTCTTCCTTTGGACTGACATGTGGTGAGTGAAAAGCTGACTCTTAACTACCGGATTTTTCTGAAGAAACTAACCTCAGGAGAGACTGACCTCTTGAGAGAGTTTTCCCTAGGCCCTTGGCTTTGCTGAGCCAAGCTAAAACTAACTCCTCCCTGCCTGGATTGAGCCAGGGGTCAGGAGTAAATTACTTACTGATTAGGCTAGATATCTTACTCTATCTTATTTCTGATTTTCTAACTTCACTCTTTCTATATTTTTGTAAATAAATCTCTTTGGGATAAATTAAATTCCTAGTGACCCTATTTTAAATATAATCCAATTCAAACTTTTTATATAAAATTAAAATTGATAGACAGACAGACACACAGATAGATAGATAGATAGATAGACAGACTGACTAACTTACAGACAGACACACAGATACAGAGAGAGAGAGAGAGAGAGAGAGAGATAGAAAGAAAAGGTGTATATATAAATGTGTACACATTTTTTTTTCAAATAGATGATATATCTTTATATATAGATGTAGATACAAGTATAGATATAGGTACAGATCTTTTCGGAGGCAATAGGATGTAACTGGAGTTAGCTGAAAAGGGGAATCACATGTTCAGAGCTGTGCTTTATTTTAACAGCAGTATGTAAATTGAACTAGAGTGGTAAGAGGCTCGAGGCCAGGGGACCATTCAGAAGGCTATTGAAATAATATCAGTAAGGGGTGGTCAGAGCCTGAGGGAAGATAGTAACCACATGAATGGGAAGAAAGGATCAGTTCTGAGAGATATTGTGAAGGTAGAAATGTCCCAATATGGCAACTGAGTGGATATGGGAGGATCAAGACTGAAAAATGGGGAATAATGACAAGATAATACACTTGAGCCTATGGAAGCATGGTGCTACTTCTTACAAATGAGAAAATTTAGAAAAGAAGAAACTTTAGGGAGAAATATAATGAATTCAGTATTCAAAGTTTGAATTTAAGATGCCTCTGAGAACATTTGATACAAAATGTCCATTAAGCAATGAATGAATCACTATGTAAGGCAAGGGGAGAGGGTATTTTTGGTAGAGATTCAATAGCTGACAAAACAACAGGGAGGATATCAATTTCATTCTTTTGCCACATAATTTTGATTTCTTCAGTTAAGTCCCTATACTTTGAGAGATTTTTATTCTCATATATTGAGAGCATAATTACTTGGAATGGCTATTATTATTATTATTATTAATATTAATTATAATGTGAAGTAGCTAGATGGTACCATAGGTAGAACACTGAACTTCAAATCAGGAAAAACTGAGCTAAACTCAGAACTTAGGCAAGCACTAGATGTATGATCCTGAATCAGTAACTTAACATCTCTTTGCCTCAGTTTCCTCATCCTTAAAATGGTAATAATAGCACCTATCTTCCAGGCTTGTTGTGAGGATCAAATAAGATAATATTTATTAAAAGAAAAATTGGGTCATTCAAGAATGACTTTCCAAGATACCTGATTCAATGAGGTTAAATTTATATGCTTGTAAATATTATGTGTATAAAATTATGATATATATATAACCTATTCTATTACATATGAAATATATAGTTCATATATCATATATACATATTTATATGCATATATATGTATGTGTGTATATGTGTGTATGTGTATGTCTCTCCACTCATACAGTTATATATACCCATATCGTGACAAAATGGATTAGAAAATTTGGCCCCAGAATCAAGAAGAAATAGGTTCAATTCCATCTTCTGACCTTGTACAAACCAATTACCTTCCAGTGCCTCAGGAAACTCCCTAAAACAATAAGTTGCCCAATATGCTGGGAGTTTTCTTCTTAGGAGTTCCCTAAGTGAGATTACCTGTTTAGTTTGAATATAAGCATATACATCATTATATAGGCAAAAGGCCATGAGGATAAGGATATGAATGGAGAAAAAAATCCTCTAGGTAATGATTTGTAGTTTTGTTTCATCTGTTCACTGTGAGAAATTGCTTGTTAAGTCACCCTGAATAGCTAGGGCAAGTATGGAAGGAAAATACTACTACTACTACTACTACTACTACTACTACTACTACTACTACTACTACTACTACTACTACTACTACTACTACTATTACTACTTATCATCCCAAATATGGAGGAGGAGGAAATATATATTTATTAAAAACCGATAACATAATGATTTTTAAAAATCCAATGAGAAACAACTTTAAGTGATTTCTTACATTCCAGAATTGCACAAAACCCCAATTTGGGATTTCAGATGTTGAATTTGAGTATATCAAAGAAAACACTGAAAAGTATAAAAATAATTACCAATCCAAAGATCCCCCAAAGAGAATGATTGACCAACTCTTTGATAATTCCAAACAGAATTAAAGAAAAGGGGGATTTTCCATAAGGAATCCTTGAAAACCTGGAAAATTAATATTAAAAAATGAAATTGAGACAGGGAGAAAAAATTAAAGAATAAATGTCTTAGAGGTAAAAGTGATAAACCTTATGCAAGACATAAAATCTCTGAAAACTAATGTAAATTCAATAGAAATGAGTCATGATTCATTCAAAATGGATATTGGCACACAATCAAGATAAAAAAACTAGAAGATAATATATGGCATCTTAAATCATAAACAATTGACTCTGATGGCAGCTCAAGTTGATATAATTTTAAAAAAGCCTCTATTTCATTAAAATGATTTTTAACAAAGCTTAGACATTGCATTTCAAGAAATAACAAATGAAAACTGTCCAGATTATTTGAACCAGAGGCCAGACAGACAGAAATAATTCACCAGGCATACCAAGGAAGATGGGAGGGTATGGGAAACAATATACCCAAGATTCTCCTATAATCATTCTTAAAAAATAAAAGACCAGGAAATGAACTGGAATTGAGTAGTGATTGAAAAATCAAAGGAGAAATCCTCGTGAGTCTTTTTTCAGTTCAATATCATGCATTTTGCCCAAATGCAAGTGATCAGAGTTGGAATGTCAGAATAGGAAAAGATTTTCAGTCCTGATTCACAAACTATAGAGAAAAAGAAAGAATTTAGCCTTCATACCTTCAAGCTAGCTAAATTTCTCTGGGTCAAGCAATTTGGTTAATGGACATCCATCCAGGGGTTAGTGTGTAGTTGTCTTAAGTAGACCAGAACAGAAGTCTGGAACTTTGAAACCTTAGTCAAAGTGGATAGCCTTAGATCAGAATGCCTAAAGTTGACAAGTATATAGTTGCTTAGGCTAATATGTCCTTGTAATTCTTATATAATACAGAACTAAATAGCCTTAGAAAATAGCAACAGGATATTGAGAATAGAAGAGAACGGAAATTATCACCAAATAAGGCTTTGAGAGTCCTTCCAGAAATATGTATACTAACTTTAATATAAAATCTAAATCCAAGAAATAAAGCTTGTAGAAAAAATAAATAAAAGAAGACTCCCACACTAATTATTATGGAGACAGAAATGCCTAATGTATAAATTCAGAAGTAGAGAATAATATCAAAATACTAACAAACAAATCCTTTAAGAGAAATGCAACTGAACCACAAGATCAATTATAATTTCTAGATTAAGTGATGCAAGATGTTTTAATGAGTTAAAAAAGATAAGTGAAAAGTGAGGAAAGAACCAAAAAAGAAATATAGATAAAAAACTATTCAGGAGAGAATTAATATTTTAACAGAAGAGGCACAAAAGTAATACAATCTAGAATGAACTAAGAAAGAAGTTAATGATTCCATGAGAAAATGATACATATTAAAAGTGTAAAAGGGATTTTCTTAATCTCCTTCTGTCTCTTTAAGAGCAGAAGGATTTCTAAGTAAGAGCTACAGAGCTGAGAAAAGTTCTGACAGGCTTCTGAGAGTGAGAGAGAGCTGAAGTTTCTGTTACCTAAGAGACAAGATATATAAGAAAGAGACAGTTGAGAGTTGAAGACTTTTGCCTCTGGATTTCCTAGAGAGCAGGAGGTCTATTTTGCTCTCTCAGTCAAGAGATTGACAGGCAGTTCTACTACTGACAGTTGGGAAAAAAGAAATGGATTTAATGAGGTTGTAGTTGATTGATGTTTATTGATTAGCTTAGGTAAATAGGTAGTGAATATATTTCTAGGTAGGAGTAGTGTAGAAAAGTTAGGCCTGGTCTGCCAGGAAGAAGAACCTGTCTTCAAAGACAGAGTAGTTTTTGTTTTGTTTTTTTAATAAATTTTAGATAGGATTAGGATTTTAGGTATAGTCATAAGGTATATTAGAGTAATAATCTCACTTTTCTATTTTCTGGTTTCTAGCTGAACTTCTAAATTAAACTCAGTTTTTTTTATCAAACTGCTCTCCTCACTTTTGTCAAACTCCTACCAAAATTAAGCCATAACAAAAGAAAGTCAATGATTTTTTAAAAAAGAATATAATCTTAGGAAAAGAGATTTAAGTCTAATTGGACTACCTGAAAGCTATGAAAATGAATCTTAATATCATATTTTATGAAATCACATAAAACTGCCAAAACCAATTAGAAAAAGAGGACAAAATGAAAATAGAATTTAGCAGTTACTTTTTAAAAAAGAAAATTCCAAGGAATGACATAGCTAAAATTGAGAATACAAATTACAAAACGAAACAAACAAACCTGCAAACAGCTAGAAATAAAGAGAAAGTACCAAGTAACCATATTTGACCCATCAGATTTAACAAAATAATTGAGTAGTATAAGGATGATATTAGAAAATAAGTCTTGTTATATTAGTTTAGAGATAAGAAGTGAAGAACCTGGCTTGAGAAAGAATTAGAGTTTGAAGCAAAGCTGACAGTGTCAGTTTCAAATGCTGACAGTGTGTGTGGGAGGGACAATGTTTTTTCTGTGGCAATTGGTCTCTGGAAGTGGCAGTTACATTCTCTTGGAGTTCTAGGAGCAGGTGACATCTTCTTTTCTCTCTCTCCTCATTGTATGAGGTAAAAAGAAAGAAGGGAAAAACTTGAAGGAGCTAAGTGATTTTCCTTTTCCAACTTGGGAAACACTAGTGATTGTCTATTGCTATTACATAAATTGCTTTTATATCCTAGAAGACCAAAGAAAGACCTGGTCTTTGGTTTGGACTCTGAGTCTGTTAAGGCTCAGAGTCTTAACTTGGTTCTTTCTGAGGCTCAGCCAGCTAACCTTTGCTATTTTTTAACTTGGAGATAAAGTTAAGAATTATATATCTCATATAATGATAATAGTGTTTAGTTTATTATAGACATAGGGAAAATTTGGGTTAGTCAGATCCAAAAGGATCTGTGTAGCCTGTGGAAACAGGAGCAACAGTTCCTTGTGGAATCAGGGAGTTTTATTTTAGTGGAGTTATAATCCCTTAGAGTTAGAAATCTGTTTTTTTTTTTAATTCTTATATTCTCAATAAATAGTTTATTTTTATATAACAAGAGTTTCCTTAGTGTCCTTGCACCTGGCCCTGAAGAGAAGTTCACTTATGAGCTTCACTTCACTGAAATAAACTGAAGATACTTTGTAAGCACTGCAAGGAGAATATTTAATCAGTTTATAATCAATAATCAATTCATTGCTGCTTATTTTTAGAGTTTCTGCATATTACTTTTACAGTTTAGAGCAAAGAAATACAATATTCTGAGAGCCAAAAGATATTGGCTTAAAAACAATAGTAACTTACCTGTGTTATGATTATATTTGATCTTGATATTGATTATGGCCAGTTGATTGTCAGTTGATATTGACTAGGTAGTATAGATTTTGCTAAAGCTGTTAGGGTCTAGCTAGTTCTGGTGGTAGATGAAACTGGCTGGAGACAGATTACTACAAAATCCATTTATTAATAACTATGAGAAGTATCAGGGATAGGATAAGGAAATAGATATTGATTAGGAGCTACAATAACCTAAAACCAAGATTTCTACCTGAACCTCTGAAACCCTCTGTCTCTTGTAGGACTTCTTTGTGCCTGATGAAAATCAGGCCTAACTTGACTCCCTTACTATCTAATAAATATAATATTTAACATAATAAGATAATCTACTTATAAATCTTAAACTTCTTCACTTATGTATTAGATATGTATTATGTAATAATTTATATATATATTTTAAATATTTTATTTTTATTTTCTAGTTATATATTTTATTATATATTATATTTTATATACTTTTAATAATATAATAAAATAATGAATATAATAATTCACAGATTGAAGGTAATTCTGTCTGCCCAGCTTCAGAGATTCAACTCTTGAAAGGTTTCACATACCCTGTTCTCTGCTGCCTCCTGTGGTGTTCCAGGGAACAACCTCAGCCACTCACTATTTCAATTGAATTACTCTCAAAATCTTCTCAGATATAAAGATGTTTTCCACAGCTATCTACCACCAAGATCTTCAAAGACTGATAAGGGCCAACTCCCTAGACACCTACTCCCAGCAAGGAACCTCCAGAGAGTGATCTGTTTTCCAATGGTCCTTTCCTGGGGGTTTCTGGGAATCTGTATTAAGGAACCCCCTGAACATTCTTCTCTCTCTTAAGGTAAACATTAAACTCTTTTCCTATTCTGTAAACCCTCTTTCTTCTAAGCAGAACCTATTATTCAATTAATCTTATTAACTAATTAATAAATAATTTATTCTTACAATTGGATAAGGAAGACTCATCTTTGTAAATTAAAATCTGGCCTCAATAACATACTATTTGTGTGGTTTGGGGCAAGTTACTTAACATTGATTGCCTCAGTTCCTTATCTATAATATAAATAGGAATGTCGAAATATCAACACAGAGATCGTGAGAATCCTAGAAAGGTAACTTATTTGAGCAATTGAAAGGGGCTATATGATAATGTGCTACCGGAAAAGGAATTTAAAAAAAAAATGTTTCCTTGGAACTTCAAAGTCTTCATGGGGTATTAAGGGAGTTTTAAAAGATAGGCAGAGAAACATGAAGCTATATATAAACTCTTCTCCAAGTCTGAAGCAAAGAAAGTAATTAGACTAAATATAATATACTAGTAATGAATAGAATAATGAGGAGATGGAAGTTGCTATTTTTTTCATGATAATTCCTGAAAAGTATATTCTAATTTGAGGAAAGGATGGTCCAAATTGAATATCTGTTGACCCTCATTCTTATCCAAAAGAGAAAAAAGAAGGTTGAAAATTCATACACCCACACATGGGCACACATAAATAGTTTGGAGCAGAAATAAATGAAATACAGCAGGAAAACCAGTGAGAAAAGGGAAGGGAAGTGTAATAGAGAAGATAATGCTAGAGATTTCCTCAACTGTAAAATGGGGATAATAGCTACTATCTCCCAAAGTTGTCATAAGGATGAAATGAAATATTTATAAAGTGTTTAGCACAGTGCTTGGCACAAAGTAGGAACCATATAAATGCTAGCTATTGATATTATTATTATTAATCACAAAATGAACTTCCTGATCTTGGAGGAATTGAAAAGAGGGAGGGGGAGGAGAAAAAGATACTTGCATCTAAGAAACACCTTTAGATTGTCTTTTAGACAATGGGGAGATGTGGTGACTGAGCAAATTATGGCAGATGATATATGCAATATTGTTGTGCTTTAAGAAATGATGAAAGAAAGTTTGAGAGTATCTTTTACAATATAATCTGAAGCAAAGTGAAGGGAGGATAACTAGGAGAACAATTTTTAAAAAGAAATACATGCAATGAAAAAGCAATTTCTAGAGATTTAAAATCCTAATTTATCCAGTGACTAATTATGTATCCAGAAGACACATAATTAAACATATTAAATTCCTCTTTACTTTTATAGAGATGTGATGGACAACAAATACAAAAAGACCTATATTTTGGGGCATGGACATCTTTTATGGATTAATTTTGCTTGACAATGTTTAGTTTTTTATTTATTTTTCTATTCCCTAGCTTTCGAGAAGGTTGGAAGGATTAAAAATTGGAATGGATACAAAAAAAAAATCATTATAATATTTTATATTTTATTTTATTTAGAATTTTTTCATGGTTACAGGTTTCATGATTCCCCACCTTACTCCTCCCCCTTGGAGAGTTAAAACCTATTTCTAAATTATTCATATTTGCAATAGAGTGATCTCTTAACATTAAAAACCATATCATATCCCCATTGAACTATGTGATTGATAATTTTTTTTTTTCCTGTGATTCTGTTTCCACATTTCTTTCTCTGGATATGGATGGCGTACTTTCTCATAAGTTCCTCTGGATTGCCCTGTGTCATTTCATTGCTACTAGTAGAAAAGTTTATTACATTGGATTGTGCCTTAATGTATTAGTCTTTGTACAGTGTTCTCCTGGTTCTGCTCCTTTCATCAATTTCATCTGCTCCTGTATCAATTCCTGGAGGTCTTTCCAGTTTACATGGAATTCCTCCAGTTCATTATTCCTTTTAGCACAATAATATTCCTTCACCATCAGATACCACAACTTGTTCAGCCATTCCTCAATCAATGGACACCAACTCATTTTCCAATGTTTTGCCACCAAAAAGAGCACAACTATAAATATTTTTGAACAATTATTTTTCCTTATCATCTCTTTGGGATACAATCCCAGCAGTGGTATGGCTGTGTCAAAGGGCAGGCATTATTTTAAAGCCCTTTGTGCATAGTTCCAAATTATTCTCCAGAATGGTTGTACTCCAGCAGTGTATTAGTGTCCCAATTTGGCCACATCACCTCCAATATTCATCACTTTCCTTTGATGCCATATTGACCAGTCTGTTAAGGTGTAAGGTGGTACCTCAGAGTTGTTTTAATTTTAATTTCTCTAATCAGGAGGAATTTAGAATCCTTTTTCATGAGCTTAGTGATAGTTTTGATTTCATCATGTGAAAACCACTTCTTCATGTTCCTTAGCCATTTGTCATTTGGAGAATGGTTTGATTTTTTTGAAAATTTGACTTAGTTCCTTATATATTTGGGAAATTGTACCTTTGTCAGAGAGTTTTCTTACGAAAATGTTCTCCCAGTTTGTTGCTTTCCTTCTAATTTTGGTTACATTGCTTTTGTCTTTATAATTTTTTTAAATTTGATATATTTAAAAATAATTTTACATTTTGCAATGTTCTCTGTCTCTTTCTTGGTCTTAAATTCCATCCTTTACCACAGATTTGACAGGGATACTATTCTATGTTCACCTAATTTACTTATGATTTTACTCTTTATATATAAATCATTAACTCATTTTGAATTTATGTTAGTGTAGGGTGTAAGATGTTGTCTTAATGTAGTTTCTCCCTTACTGTTTTCTAGTTATTCCAGCAGTTTTTGTCAAATTTTGAGTTCTTGTTACAAAACCTGGAGTCTTTGGCTTTATTGAACACTAGCTTGCTGAAGTTATTTATCCCTAGTACATTCTATCCTTCTGTCTCTTAGCTAGTACCATATTGTTTTGATGACCAATGCTTTATAGTGCAGTTTAAAATCTGATACCACTAGGCCCCCATCAGTCACAGTGTTTTTTTTCATTATTTCCCTTGATATTCTTAATCTCTCATACTTCCAAATGAACTTTGTTATATTTTTTTCTAATTAAAAAAAAAACTTTTTTGGATTTTGAAGAGGTGGAGTCCAGATGGTGGTATAGAGGCAACAAATCTTTAGACCTTTGAAAACCCTTTCTTACCTATTTCAAACTAATTGCTCCCAGGGGACTGAAAAATCAAACCTAAAAACAAGACAGACCAAAGGAACCCTCCTGCTGGATTCAACTTAAAAGGTATTCACCCCCAAAGCCAGAATTCAAGAACACTCTGGTTTAGGGGGAAGAAAGAAGTGTAAAGATTAAAATTTAGGGGGATACTGATAGAGGTTGAAATTAGTTTCTCTCTGCAAGGAGTATTATTTTTATGAGGTTTATTAAAGGTCAAGGGTTAAAGAAAATACAAGCAAGAGAAGCACATGCTAGGTGGGCCTCATGGCCCACCCAAATTTCACTCACATCATGAGATGCTTCTGTTTGCCAGTGGAGCCAGGAAGAGCAGAGAGCCTGCCGTGGGTGGAGACCCTTTAAATAATGATTTTGCTCTTGGCCCAGGTGAGAATTCAGTGAGATTACAAAGAATTCTGGGGAAGTGGAGCAAGGACTTCTGGGGATTGAAGTCCTGGATTCAAGTCTATTTTTACATTTGTCCGCCATTTGATCATCTTGGGAAGAAGGAGTTCCCCAAAGGATAATAAAAACATAATCAATTTAAAGATTACAACAATTTGAGGATAAGAGGGGAAAAAAAAACAATAATTGCTAGACGCATTGACAAAAATCCAGTTAGGGGGCAGTCCCCTTTGTCATGAAAGTATATATACAAATAAATGTTCAATCAACCACACCCAAAGTTCAATTTTGTGCAACTTGTGGTCTGGAGGCATCTTTATGGTGGCTTCTCCAACAGTTCAGTTTCTGGATTCAGAGAGGTATCATCTTTCTTTACCTAAAATTCTTCTCAAAAGGAATTTAAACTTTGCAATTGAAATAATGATATTTTTTTACATTCCCCCATTAAGAGGGTGATTGAAAAAACACAGGAGCACTTGGGGATATATGATTGAGGTATGAGGTATGTGAATCAATTGGCAAGAGAAATCAAAAAGATATCAGAAAAATCCAAATAAAAAAGAAAAATTTCTGGATGAAAATATAGATGATCAAAGTCTTATATGTAAAAATTCTAAGTAAAAAGAAATCTATAACAGGTCCTTGAATCAGGGCCCAATTAAAATGATCTAATCAATGATGCATTTACCCAGTCAGTAGCCAGGACTATAGAAAGGTACCACACTATGAAAGGCAGAAAAGGAAGGGACCAGATTATAGAAGCCAAGTAGGAGCCAAGTTTGGGGATACTTGTCTGTGAGTATTTTCAGAGTGAGCGTGGACACAAGGAAAGCCTATGTCATAATATGTTAAACACAGTAACCTTGAGTCTTCACACTAGGTTCAAGATATTTGTATTGGCCTAGAAGTGCATCAATCCATCCTGGATTGGCTGTTCTTGACTCTGTGCAATGGCTCTTGTGTGTATATCTTGTCCTGGAATCAGACAGAATCATTAAACAAAGTCCCATAATTTTCTTAAACAATTAGTGGCATCATTTTTTATAGTCACAAGCTTTTGGGGTATGCATTAGCAAATGTATCTTAAACTTATATTACTGAAAAGTCAAAAAGTTAAAGAAAATCTTAATGCTGGTGACATGTGCTTCAAATATAAAAAGGAGAGAAAAAAACTGAAATAGTATATTGCACATGCAAGAAAATATAATAATAAAAGTCTTTAAAAAAGTCAAAAATATAATTTATAATCATTGACACACTGTGTCGGCTAAGGAAATATAGAATACAAGGCTTTCTCACCAAAAATGAGCTCCATTTCCTCTTCATTTCTGGCTATGCTCCACTGTGAGTAGAAGGCAAAGGAATTAAACAAGGTAACCTTTTTCATTTTTAAAGAAGAGTATTACAAATATGTAGATATCAAAATCCCCAAAATTCTCAATAGCCCAATTAATTACAATAGCAAACAAACACACTATCATATTTTATATAAGTTGCTGTATGGCATTTTTAAAAACCTATAAATTGATGGATATTTGTCATAAGTTTTTACAAACATAGCAATCTTTCAACCTTGGTAATAAACATATTTTTAAACAAAGTAAAACTCATTTTGGGTTTAGAATATAATCAAGAAATCTCATTCTGGTGGAAGTTAAGTAGTGAGCTGAAGAGTAAAAATAAAGGGATACTCCTTTTTTGGGGAGGCTTTTTTAGGGATACATGCCCTGAGATTAACTGCCCCAACTTCCATTCACATATTTAGAAATGTGGGAAGGTTGGGGGTTATAATTATATTTCACTTCAGCTATGGGCCTTACCTCATGGTAGGGGCAGGCAAAAATGACCAGAGAATGTTAAAAAAATTCCAAAAATCATATTTAAAAAATCCTTAAAATCAGTTGAGATATTTTGCACATTAAATTTTCCAAAGGTTGCTATAGCAATTGTAACCAGTTCTTATGAAGTTCATCTATCCTCTATGTGACAATTTACAAAGGCAAAAATAGAAAGGCTGTTTTTTCATATATGGGATTAATTACAATGATCTCAATATGGTTATAGGGAAAAGCAACAGAATTTTAAAACTCAGTACATTAAATGAACAGTATAACAGAATAATATTGAATCCAGTAATATATGAATTTAAAACCACAAAGTTAAACCTTAAACCAAGCAAATAGCAAAATGAAATAGAAATAGAGATTTTTTTATAAACCATTGGAGTCTGAAATGCCTTAAAATATATAACCTCCAGTCTTTAAAGTTCCTTAGGTGTGTTTTTTTAATTATTAATTATCTATTTAAATATCTATTGTCCGAAGGCAAATTGATAAGGGGTAAGCAATGAGGTCCAAGCGATCTGCTCAGGGCCACATGGCCATGAAGTGTCTCAGGCCAGATTTTAACTGAGAATCTCCCATCTCTAGGCCTGGTTCTCAGTTCACTGAGCCACAGAGTTTTTTCCCCATAGTTAGCTAAATGGTTGTAGGGAGCTAAATATTTTCCCTGACACGCAGGTGAAGTCAATAAAAGTATCAATGCAATTAGAAGATATCCTTGTAAAATAGCCATGATTTTAAGTTCCTGGTTGAAAAAAAACTTTCTTCTTTCCCTCTTGTCTCTCCCCTCCTATGCCGTGACCCACCCACGTGGAGCCAATACACCCCTTTGTTACCAGCTGGTAGAAATGAGTATTGAGAGATGAGTGATCTACTCCAAGGCTAGAGTTTGTTGGGCAGGCAGGTCACCAGGTGATTGCAATCTAGGTTGAATCAGGTGGGCCAGGTGAGTGAGAGAGAACACCGGGGTGGGCAGGACCAGGACAGCAGCAGGGCCGGGAGCTGGAGCAGGCAGCCAGGGTGGGCAGGTGAGCTGCAATCTGCAAACAGGTCTGGAGTGGGAGGCTGCAGACAAGGAGGCACACAGGCAGAGAGAAGTGGCCGTCCAAAGTGGATGGTGGTGGCAGGCAGGCAGGCAAGCAAGCAAGCAGGCAGGCAGGGAGCTATCTAATGGCTGGAACAAGCAGCAGCTTTGCGAGGGTAAAAAAAACCTTGACCAGAGACACGTGCTTAAAAAAAAAATTCTAGGCAGTAGCTATTAAAGGCTGAGCTAAAGATCAGTAAAGAAAAGAATCAGAAGATTGAGAGTATTTCGTTTCCTGTTAGGTCACCAACTGTAAAGATTAAAATTTAGGGGGATACTGATAGAGGTAGAAATTAATTTCTCTCTGCAAGTAGTATTATTTTTATGAGTTTTATTAAAGGTCAAGGGTTAAAGAAAATACAAGCAAGAGAAGCACATGCTAGGTGGGCAATGATGCCCTCCCAAATTTCACTCACATCATGAGATGTGTCTGTTTGCCAGTGGAGCCAGGAAGAGCAGAGAACCTTCCATGGGTAGAGACCCTTTAAATAATGATTTTGCTCTTGACCCAGGTGAAAATTCAGTGAGATTACAAAGCATTCTGGGGAAGTGGAGCAAGGACTTCTGGGGATTGAAGTCCTGGATTCAAGTCTATTTTTACAGAAGGAAGATCCTGGGACCCCTCCCGCACCTTGAGCACTAAGCTTCCAGCAGCAGCTAGAAGCTCTGGGCGGGCAAAGGCTCTGGTCTGGAGGAAGTACCTCATGGGCAACGCTGTGCCAGACACAGAGCATCCAACATAGGAAGTGGGGAAACAGAAAAGAAACCCAGAGCACAGAGTGGGCAGCAGTTACAACATGCTTCTCATGCCTCTTAATGTTATATAATTTAATACATTCTATCTCTCCCTTCCCTTTTCTCTTAGTGCAACTCTCTCTTTCTGCCCTTGATTGATTTTTTATGTTGATTTTTGAGTTCTTCAAGAATCTGTGATCAATCAAATTTTTTCTTTTGGACTTTGCATGTGTTTCCTTTGCTTTCACTGATCCTTCTTTGTCTGTACCTTGCTCTTTGTCTCCATAACAATTCTTTAGACTCAGGTACTTTTTATTGTTTGCTCATTTTTCCTATATAATTATAGGTAGGCTTGGGAGAATGATGTGATGATCTAAGAACTTTGAGAACCCCTTCCCCATGCTGATTCAATTAACCCTTGTGATACTTAGAACTTAAAGACTTGCCTCAGGCCTAGATGTAAGCTTTTGATCTTACTCTGATCTTGATCAGGTCAGGGACTGATCAAATTCTAGCCCAGGCTTAGTCTCAAGTTTTCGGTCTTACTATGTACTTGATCCAATCAGAAACACCCTTGATTGTCCTGTCCTGGAGCTCCAACCTGAGCTTTATGAATAATGATCAGGACTTTACTTAGTACTGTCTTCCACCCAAAAGTGTGAATTAAGTCCATGTTTCAAGCCCAACTAGAATTTCCCCTGGCTGGGGCTCCAGATTTCTCCACAGGATTGAAATTTCAAGGGCTATGGGTTAGCGTCAGTCAGGGTCACAATATTGGCTCTGGCATAGGTTCCCAAACCTTGGACAGCAGATATGGGGTGAGGGATATGTGGTTTGCTCTTCCCTCCTTGCTACAGCTTCTTATTAGGTCTGCTCTTCTTTCACCCTAATGCCTCAGATATTTTGGGTTTTTCTTTTCTTAATAGTTGTTTCATTCTGTTTCCTTGTTGGTTTTTTCACTCCTGTATTTGTTTTGTGGTGATATTTTAATCTTTGTCAGAGAGGATTCTCATGCTGGCACAGAGCTGCTGAGGATTATTTTGACATCTTGGCTCCATCCCTGGAAGTCATCATAATATTTTTAAATGCATAGAACAGAACAACATAAGAACTTCAAAATGAAGCCTAGATAAGGACATTTTGGAAAACAACATATAGGAGAGGGAAAGGGGAAAGGGAGGGAGAGAACAATAATTGTAAAATATCAAAAAAATATTATTAACAATTATGTCCATATGCAAAAAATATTTTCATTTAAAAATGAAAATTTTGTGGAAATTATATTAATCTGTGTTCTAATAAAATCTTATTTTAGTGCCTTTCTATGAGCATGGAAATGTTCTTTTTTGCTAATTAAATTCATAACATGGAAAAAGAGAGACATGAACAAATAGATCCCCTGGCATCATTTTGTGGTTTTAATAGGGAGGTGGTAGGGTGGGACTCTAAGGATAATTTTAGGGTTGTGACTTAATCTAAATTAATTTTGGTCACCAGGCAATATCCCAAATAAAAATAACCAAGTCAGCTGGAAATTCATGGTGATTTTAATTAATATAGAGGAAGGAAATTAAAGAGAAGGGAGAGGGAAAAGGTGGAGGATTTCTACTGCCTGGCCTGTGCCAAGGGGAAGATTAGAGGCTTTCTCCAAGAGGATAGTGTTTGGAAGGTAAAGGAGAAAGTATCAGCCTAAACTCCAAGAGAGCTTATCTAAGATTCCTGAACCTGAACTAGCTACTCAGCTTTTCCCAGTATATTATCAAGGAAAACCCACCACCAAACCAGACAATAGCTGCCGAAATAGATGCTGAAATGCTCAGCATGCTGCCAGTCAGAGACCTCTCTGCCACCAAAGAGGCCAGAGAGAGGAAATGAAGCAAAATATATAGATGGTTTTACATCACTTTCCTGCATCTCACATGTACCAATGATATCTTAGGTTTGACTTAGGATAGCCCAGGTTATTTCTGATTTGTCATTTGCTAGCACATGCCTGTCATAGGCAACACTCCTAAATAATTAATCCTTAAGTATAGGTGTAGACATTACTGATTTTGTTAGACTAAGTAGGGTGGAGTAATCTAAACTTCACAGGAATAACCATTTATTTTTATTGCTATATTGAATAGTAACTTTTCTCTATAGAACTTCTGTCACTTTATATGTTATCACAGTACTTAGAACTATATGATGATATATTTGAATCTGGCTGATGAATAAATCATACAGTCTAAGCCTCTTCTTATTTTTTCAAGTCCTTTCTGTCTTAATATCAACTCTAAGACAGAAGGGCAAGGAATAGGCAATTGGGGTTGTCACTTGCCCAAAGTCACAGAGGCCTAATTTAGGCCCAACTTGAACATAGGTCCTCCTGACTCTAGCCTCTAACCCTGGGCCACCTAGCTATCCCCTATCCATGTTTCATATGAGGAACCAAATTCAAAGAAAGGGATGAGTTCTAAAATCTCAAGGCTAATTAATTGCCAAATTGATATCCTGACATCTAATATGTAATACTTTCATCATTAAGTATGAGTAACCATTCCATCACAACTCTTGACTACCAATTCAGAAATAAGACACCTCAGAGAGATGTTATATGGATCACACAAGAAGGATTTTCACCACTTGCAATTCACTTTCCAATACCATTTCTGACATGGTATAAGGAGACAATATGGTTGACATATATACACACAAGTGTGTAATTCATGAGAGGTGAGGGATTCAGAATCATAACAATTCAGATATTCCCTCTGTCAAGATACAGCCAACATCAAAGGGATATCTTGGGACTAAAGGGAGAGGAATATGGTGTCCAGAATTAAACCTACATTTTTATTTGAAGTATTCCACAAATATGAATACAAGTCTGTATTACCAAAAATTAATTGTCTATACTTAGAAATAAGTGTATAACATGTAGAAAAAACAGTTTCATGTATTCAGTTGTTCTTCTAAATACAAATGTGTAATACTGAAATCAGTGACTTGAAGGAAAGATATTTATACTAAAAGAGAAAGAATAGAATGGAACTAAAGTCTTTAAGGAGTTGCCTGGGAACAATGAGAGCTGGAATAACTTGCCTAGCCACTTGGTGTCAGAGGCATGACTTGAAGTCTAATGTTACTAAGGTTGAGGTGTTTTTTTCTGAACCTCCTCATCTACTTAAAAGGCCCAGTACTTGGACATTATCAGAATGTTCCTTTCTTTCATTTCCCTCCACTAATAAGTTTCCACTAGTTCTATTACTTAAGTATTTTTAATGGCTAGAAGAATCCTCTCACAAAAGATTAATTTGTCCATAAAATGTTTACTTTTATTTATTTGGCCTTTTTTTTTGTAGAGATAAACCTAACTCCTAGCCACTATATATAGACCAGAAAGTTTGCTGCAAACCCAAAAATCTAAAGAAAAAAATCTGTTAACACACATTCATGCAAGTAGATGCATATTATAGTAAAATAATTGGTAATCCTCTTCAAGTTTTTACTTAAATAATTTGACTCTAAAGGTGTTAATCTTGACTTGCCTTCTCATATTTTCAAAGCTTCTCTTCAGTAATGTTCGCAGTGTATGTTATTAGATTCCTAAAATTCTAAGAGCATAAACTAATAATAAGTACTTCATATCTCAAAGGAATAACTGAATTGAATGTAAAATACATTTTCTAAAGCAAGAGTAAGGAACATAAAATTAAATGTAATACATTAAACTTTGGGAAATAGTTTATAGGTATATAGATATACAGTAGAAAGCTCAATTTACTACCCAATGAAATTTACAGAAGAAAAATATTTTAATGCTGCTGGAGTAGAGGAAAAATCTGCACAATCTAGAAGACAAAAGCTTTCTTTTATGACAGAAAGAAATACTTCAACTATTCTCTTTCTGAATTAGTTATCCTAGCTATCAAAGAGGTAAATGAGGTCCTTGAATCAGAAGTGACCCTGAATGATATATATTTTTTTAAACCCTTACCTTCCATTTTGGAGTCGATACTGTGTATTGGATCCAGGGCAGAAGAGTGGTAAGGGCTAGGCAATGGGGGTCAAGTGACTTGCCCAGGGTCACACAGCTGGGAAGTGTCTGAGGCCAGATTTGAACCTAGGACCTCCCATCTCTTACATGATATTTCTAATAGATTTTGAATTTAAAAAAAGGGAGAAATATTCAAAGTTTCCCCAAATTCTTTTTTTTTTTTTTGGTTCACTACAATTTTGAATTACCAACAGTATCAGTATGGACATATCCTCATTATTCAAGTCAATCAATTAACATTTATTAAGTATGCACTCTGTATTACATTCTATATTAAGCTTGAACTGAGATATAAATATGAAAAACTAAAAAGTCTTTGTCCTCAAGGAACTTACCATATGATGGGGAATGGCAATATTAGAAGATGTGGAGAATGAGTAAGAGGCTAAGGTTGGTATCTAATCAATCAATAAACCTTTATTAAACATCTATTATGTGTCGGCCACTGTGTTAAGTGCTAGATGGCTCAGTACAATGGAGTCTAAAAGAGTACAGCTGTCTGGGAAATAAAGTGATGGCTGGGGGTCCTCTTTAAATGCAGCCATTGGAAAGAGATCTTTTTATCCTCCCTCTAGCCCTCCAAAGAGAGGAGCAGAGGGAACCAGAGGTACTAATAAGATGTGAGTACTAAGACTGATGAAAATCTCACTGGGTGGTGAGTTTTCTATTAATGTGGGTCCTAGGGGAATGATGAAGACCAAAGGAGGTCACCTGGGTGGGAAATAATCAAGGCTCATCCCCTAAGCCTTCAGGATATGCTTCTGTTGTTTCCAAAATTATGAATTTCAATGTCAGTTGTTTGGGATTCTGAAATCTTTTCTCCAGAGGAATGGAATAAGAAATGAAGACAGAGTTCCCAAACTAACTAAGAAATCCCTAATGTATCTGGATTAGAGTACTGGGGATTGCAAATGATTTTGTAAAAGAACATTGGAAAATTAATAGGAAAAAAATGTCTGAAGCTTTCCTGGCCAACCTGTCAACAAACTTTGAAATTGGTGGTAAACCTTTCATAGACTCATAGGTTTAGTAGTAGAAGTGATCTTAGTGGTTATTTATCCTAACTCTTTTATTATAGGGATGAGGATACTGACCTTGCCAATGATTAAGTGACACTCAATAGATAATTGTTTGAGGTGGTATTTGAACCTCGATAATTCTAAAATTAAATCTACCACCATATTAATCATACCATTCTCTGTATTTGAAAGTGTTTAGCCTCTGCCCAATATTTTCCAAATCCTTAGGGCCCTCACTTTAAGTTTGTAATGTTGTCTCATACCCTCTTAAGCTCCCAAAAACCCATTGGAACATACTATGAAGATCTCCCCTCCCTCACAAAAGTTCTTTGTGACCCAAAGACCTTCCCTTCAGTCAGAATATTTTTTCCCATTGGCATATACCATATTTCAGCTAGATGTTAGGAGAAAGGAATCTGAAAGCAGTAGTTTACTTTTTTTGTGCTATTGGAGAATTTGGTAAATTGCCTTCAGGAAACTGCCAACACCCTAAAAACCAAAACTTCCCTGGAAAATGGAGTTTTAAAAAAATGTATTTGCTTTGTAAGGAGAAATCAAATATCATAGTTTTCAATAACTGAAAATTGAATATCACCCAAAAAGCATGGTGAGAAAGAACAATATATATCATATATGTATATATGAATATGCATATCTATTTATTGCTCTATCCTTATATGCATCACTTAACATAATGTAGCCTTCAAGAAGCAAAGTAAATAAAAGCATCATAACAGATCTTCACAATGGGAAGAAGAGGTAAGTCAGTAATGAGGAAGAGGAGGCTATGGTACACAAGATCAAAGGCTAGCCATATTCTTCTAATGTCAAGAGAGAAGAAAGGAGTACTCCAGGCTATTGGAGGGATAATCTTTGGCAAATTTATTGGAGGTCATGAGAAAGAGTACCAAAGAATAAATAGGTATAGATGAGTTGTTATTTCATTTTGAGAATATCCAAATCAGTTATTTGAGCATTTGGATTATTGAGTATCTAAATGAATAACAAGCCATTTAAAACTCATTAAACTTTAAAATAAATTCTGTCATTGCTACCTATGTGACTTTGGGCAAGGCACTTAAGATCTTTGGGTTTCATTTTCCTCATTTGTAAAATGAGAGAAGGCTAGGTGGTACAACAGATAGAGAACTGAGCTTGGAATCAGGAACACTTACTTTCATGAGTTCAAATCCTAGCCTCAGATACTTAGTAGATATATGATTCTTGGCAAGTCACTTAACCTGGTTTGCCTCAGTTTATCATCTGTAAAATGAACTGGAGAAGGAAATGGCAAATAACTCCAGTATTTAAATTGCAAATAGAGTCATGAAGATTTATATACAGCTGAAATGATTGACCAATAATATCTATAAAATAATTGGACTAGATGATTCTTAAAAAATCCCTTTTCCATGCAATGGTCCTAGTCATTCTCTTCAGTGGCAAATATGAACAGAAGTCCTCAGATAATGGATGTAAAGAGTATATTTTGGGAGAGGGACTAACACAAGGAAAATGAACAAGGTTGCCTGCTCCTCTAACTCCTCCGTTATAGTAGAATGTACCTGGAATTTAGTTTTAGGTTTGCATGTTGTTGCTCATGTGATTTTGGACAAGCTACTTTACTTCCTTATCCCTAATTTTTCTCATATATAAAATAAAATCTCAAAAAGGTCTTTCAGTTCAGTATCTATAATCTGACGCAGATAAATCTGCCTCATCTGAGTGCTTATCCACACTTTCACTCTTTTAGTTCCCCTGTACCTGCTTTCCATAGACTATTATCTTCCTTTGTTTGAAAACCAAAGATGCTAAAACCCTCAGAATCTTTCTTAATGGCTCCCATGGAAGCAATGAACCAGAACCCAGGGTCAAGAATCTGGATAAGGGATAGCCTTTATTGGTAAACTAGGTTGTTTACAAGGCAGATGATGGAAACTGTGGACCAAAGAATCTGTCTGGAGCAAATGCATTCAAGGTTTAAACATTAGCCTGGATTCTGATGGATGGAACACAAAAAGAAAAGAAAATAGGTAAAAGATTCAGTTTTTTAACTGGATTTTTCTTAGGCCTGTCTTGATTTCAGAGTGTGAAAAAATAGCATATATATTTGCTGACATTTTTTTAACCCTTACCTTCCATCTCAAAGTCAATACTATGTATTGGTTTCATAGCAGAAGAGCAGCAAGGCCTGGAGTTAAATGACTTTCCCAAGGTTCCACTGCTAGGAAGTGCCTGAGGCCAGATTTGAATCTATGACCCCTAGTCTCTAGTCCTGGCTCTCAATACACTGATTCTCCTAGGTGCCCTCAGATATCTTTTTTCAAGTCAGATTTTTGCTCCAAGGGGCTACCACAGGACCATTAATAATAGTATTAATAGAATATTTTTAGATAATCCTTTCTATTTACAAAATTTTATTAGAACAGCAGTCTTTGACTAGTAGAATTATTTGCCCATTTTAGAAATAAGAAAGCTAAGGTGTACATTAATTGTCTATAGAATCAAAAGAAGTATCAAACTCAAAGACTAAAAGGGCAAGTCTTCTGATTCCAAGTCACATGATCTTGACAACACATCCAGATGTCTTTTCTTTGTCAGTTGCTTATTAATTTCAAATTTGTCTCTCAAAGTGACAGAAAATGAGGAGCAAAAAAAGGAACATTCTTTGCATGCTTCATTAAATCATCTTCAATCTCCTTAGCTCCTGGGATTTATAGTTTGAAAATGGTATTATGAAGTAGACATGCTACTTACTAGTTTCCTAAGATGTCGCTTAAATTTCTAGAAGTGTAACAATTGGTAATTGTCAAAAAAAACTGTGCATGGAAAGGGACAAAGAATATTCTTACTTTTGGTACATTCTAGAAATTTGAAGAACAAAATCATAAGATGTAATTATGAATGAGTTATTTCTATAGGTGTGGGAATCATGGCATTAGTATTTATGCAATATAATTTATAGTCTGCAGGATTTGCTTTTAAATCCTCCTTTCCATTCCTCCTTCATTTTTTCCTTCTTTATTTCCTTCCTCAATTCCTTGCTTCCTTTTTCTCTCTTCCTCTCTTTCTTTCTTGAAAGAATCCTAATAATGAAACATGAATCTAAGAAGTCTTATAGAATAAAGGCAAATTATCTTTTCCTAAGATGAGCAGTAAAAGAAATGAAATACATTCCTACTTGTGAAATTAATGAAAATTGAGAAACCATTCCTAATATTTATTATAGGGCTATGTAATATTAAATATGCTCTGGTATGATATATCTGATTTAGCATGTTGTTGGACTGATGTATCAGTGATTTAGTCTGACATAGAATATACTGTTTTAATCATCAATTTTTATGTAAAGGTAATATATATCAAGTATAATTTTATTTGAAATTCAATAGCAACCCAGAAGTATTTATTTTATATGTTTATTCCATTAGCAGTCCTTTCGTGACAACACCAAAAACAGGTTCTTTATTACCTTGCTTTGCCATTTTCCAATCACTTTCTCCAAAAGCAGGCAGGTAGAGAGTACAAGTATTATTACCCACTTTTTCTACTTTAATATTTAATGGATCAGTGATCTTATCTAAGTCTGTACTTCCTCCAATGGCACAGAAAATCACTGAAAATATTATTAACCCAAAATTGGTGATTAAAAGAACATCAGCAATTACTGGCCCATGTGACTGTTTTCTATAATGTCTATAAAGTCTTTATGAGAATGAGCTACATATGTATAGAAGCTTACCTTGGTGAATATATGAAAGATTAAAAGGCAGGCTTTCATAACATATCCTGCAGCAGATGATATTGTCCTATTCACATTTTTCCTCCTAAGAGATATAAAGAATATAGGATCTTGCTCATTTTACTTGGTCAATCAAATTTTAGTCCTATAGGCTTTCCACTAACTAGGTATATCCATGGCATATATTAAGATTAAAAATAATTTCTTAATAGATGTAACCACAGACATATCTTTCTTTGAAATCTCTTTGTCAGTATTAAATATGTGATAATTAGCAAAGGCACTCATCAGCGTTAAAAAACCCCATAGGAATCTAAATGGAAGATGGGTTGATTCTTTATGAATGGTGAGGTCCTTCAGATGTTCCAATTTATGGATGACATTTTGCTGATTCTGCCAAATGCCTGACTATTATAGTTAAATTCACATTCACTGGATGTATACTAAAATGTACAGAAGAAAAGAGAATTAGCCATAGCCAACTGTGAGAACAGAGGTTAGAAAGAGGTCACTTCTAGCACTAACTCCTCATAGAATGGAAACTCAAAATCTTGGGGAAAGAGCTACCTGGAATTAAAAAATCTGGACTCAATACCAGTTCTTCATTTTATTACATGTAATCTTGGACAAACCAAAAGAGAAAGGCCTAAAATTTTAGCTAGGAAAAGTTCATCAAAACAAGTCTTTTGTCCAGTAACAATTTGTTGTTATGGTTATTGTTAGTCAATTGTTTCAATCGTGTCCAACTTTTTGCAATCTCACTTGGGGTTTTCTTGTCAAAGATACTAGAGTGGTTTGCAATTTCCTTCTCCAGGTCACTTTACAGGTGAAGAGTCAAATAGGGTTAAGTGACTTGCCCAGGGTCAGACAACTAGTACATATATAAGGTGAGATTTGAACTCAGAAAGAGGAGTCTTCCTGACTTCAGGTCTATCATTCTATCCACTGCACAATTTACCAATAATAAAACCTTGCATTTTTTATAGCACCTGCTATATACCAAGCACTTTAAAAATATTTTCTCATTTGATCCTCACAAATCTGTGAATTAGATTCATGCTATTATTCTCTCCATTTTATAGTTGAGGACACTGAGGCAAGCAGAAATTAAATGATTTATCCAGGGTCACCCTGTATATATCACCTAGTATATATCTGTAACTAAATTTGAATTCTGTTTTTCCTGACTCCCAGCCCAATTTTATCTGCTGTGCCACTTACTGACCCTATTGGGGCAATATGGAAATAATACAGAAACAAAAAAGGAAACAATATGAATATGATTTCTGTTTATGTGGGTAATACATTGAATTAATACTCAAGTACATGTATTTCAACTGCTGCCACTGAAAAAGTGTGAAGGAATCAGATTGGAATTCTCATGTTACAAACGGTCATACTAAAATGTATAAAATAAAAGTGAATTGACCAAGGCAATGAAGAGAGTGAGTATTAGAACAGAAGCTAGAAAGAGGTCACTACTTTGAGCTCTATCTAGTTATAGAATGTAAACTCAAAATACTGGGAAAAGAGCTACCTGAATTCAGAAGGGCTGAGCTCAATCCCAGCCCTACATTTTACTACTTGTAATCTTGGACATATCATTTAATCTCTCATCAATTTTCTCAATTTCTCTCTCACAAAGTTCTCAGTAAAGAAAAGTCTGCAAAATCTTTTATAAAGTCATATGCATTTGTTTATCTATTTTTCTATATATTTAGATATATGTCCACTTATAAAGATGGAAACATATATATATATATATATATCCATCTTCTTATTGGATATTCATTCATAAATATAGAAGTGTATCTTTTTCTATTTTATTACACAGATATATGTTAATTTAAAATATAGAAATACATTTCTATATCTATTTTTATCTTAATAGATATGTGTTAATTTAAAAATATAGATAACTACAGTTTCTGATTATGTTTATTTATGTATAAATATAACTATGTCTGTATCTTTTATCTGGGCTATATATTCTTCTTACTTATCCCTATTATGAAAAATAACAAAAAGCACCCCACCTTTATCCTTTATACACTAATGTATTTTTTAAACTTCATTTTCTAATGAAATCTCAAGGAAAGAAGAAAGCTATTTCCAAATCTACTCCTAATTCTTCTATTTTATTTAACTCCCTCATTATTCTTTGAGACAATTAACATTCCCAAGGTACATAAAGTACATTTGTTTCTTTTCTCCCGAATAAATGTTAATGACAAATTATCATATAGTTACTTACAAATACATTAATAAATTTACCTTTATAGAATTCTCTGAACTTTTGAATTTGTATTTCAAAATTTATATTTGGCTTTGGTCTTTATATCCAAATTATCCTCTAGGCAATTAAAAGTCTTATTTCCCTCTGTGGGATTATTGTCATCCTAGCATGTTATTACTTCTGGTTGTAAGACTATAACTTTTGACATGTTGCATTCCACTATCTCCTCTCCTTTATTGTAGAAGACTTCAGGTCTTGTGCAAGTAATCTTTACTGAGGCTCTATCTTATAGTTTTCATCTAATTGAGATAAATTTTCATGAGAAATTATTTATACTATAATGTACATGCAAGATTATATTTTGTAGGTCATTTCATGAGGTGAATATAGTTCATAATTCATAGTTCATAGTTCATAAGGAATTCCATTATTCTTAAAGTAACTATATTTGTCTTATTTTTCAGGTCACTTGTTTTTCCATATCAATTGTTTTTGGTAGGATTAGTTTTTCTATTTTTTTATTCCTTTAATTCTGTTCTAATATTACTTTGATTTTTATGGATTTTACCCTCCCATGTTGGCAAACCTATCACACATGTGCTAGAGCATGCTGATGGGGCTCCTTTCCTCTCCCTCTACATGCACATGTGAGGACATTTCTTACAAGACCTGCCCCTCTCTCCAGCAGTCCAATAGGAGTGATAACTCCCTCACTAATCTGGAGTATGGAGGCAGGGGAGGCTCACACGCAGTGTGAGAATTGCATTTTTGGCACTGTAATAATGAAGGACCTAGAGAGGATTGAAGAGGTACTGGGGATAAGGAAGGGTTGGTAACAGGGAATGGAGAAGGTGAAAGAACAGAGAGACTCTGGAGGGCTATAGAGGTAAAATGGAGGAATACCCTCTGTGACTGAGAGACTGTCTTTGAAATTTCCTCACCCTCTGCCCACCAGAAAGGGTTCATATCACCACATTTGGATGGATAAGGTTGGGTTAATGATGACAGGGCCAGTGTCCTTGAGACAACTTCTAGAGACTAGTGGAGATTACTTAGCAAGGCTTGACTAGTAGTTGAACCCCAGAAGTTTCCCTTGTCTGGCAAACAGACTGTTACTGTTGGCTCTCATCTTGCCTAGGCTAATGACCAGTTTAGTCACTGGCCTCTCATTCCTTGTTCTCCTTTCACTATTAATCTGACTGCAATTTTCTATTCCTCAAGTAGTTTAATAATTATAGTAAATCAAGAAAAGGAATAGTTTTGAGAGAAGAGGACATCCTACTGGGTTTCTTGTTTTTCTTCAGCTGAGCCAAGATGACAGCTTCAATTTATCTATGTTCTTCTTAACTAATCAATGTCTCTATCCTATCTTTACAGGTGGCAAGTGTCCTTCTTAGGAAGGTCAAGGGCTGTAAAGGATCTTCAGGGTGACCCCCTGAAGTTAAGGGATCAGCCCCTTCTTGGCAGCTGTTGTTGTTTGTTCCTTCTCTAATGGATGCTCTCAAACATACAGGAACCTTCTTTTTCTTCTGGGTAAGGGAAATGTAGGCAAGGTTTTTCCTCAGGTTGGGATCTAGAGCTCCAGGTCTTTTTTCCACACTCCACAGAGTTTAGAGGGCAAAAGGCCCTTCAGTTAGCAGTTTTTAACACAATCCTCTTCTCTCACTCCAACTGTCACTCCCCTCACATCAAATTCCAACTGCTGTCTGCTCTACATCAGAGGGCAGAAATGTAAAAGCTTAATTCACAGTTTTCCTTTCCACAGCACTCAGTCTCTAATATTTTATCCATTACTAGGCTCCAGTATTTCCGTTTATAGTTTATTGACCAGTCTTTTAAAAACATAGTTCATAATTCATAGTTCATAAGGAATTCCATTATTCTTAAAGTAACTATATTTGTCTTATTTTCCAGGTCATCTGTTTTCCATATCAATTGTTTTTGGCAGGATTATTTTTCTATTTTTTTATTCCTTTAATTCTGTTCTAATATTACTTTATTTTTTGTGGATTTTAAAATTTGCTTCATCTACTTTAATGTTGAAAAAATCTGTAATTTAGATAATAGGTGCTATTTTCTTTCCTAGGCTATTTATTTCTTCTAATTCTTCCCTCCAGGAAATAATTTATTTCAAGAGAAGAGCTGTCAGATATATGTGAATAGGTAAAGGGAAAAAAAGTTATACTAAGAGATTGAAATAAGGGGATTTTGGGGAAAGGAAGGTTTTAAAGAAAGGGTCACACAATTGTATAAAACAGTTTTATTAACAAAGGGCAAGGGAATGAAAGGGAATGAGGAACCAAATTACTATTACTCACCCAGATATTAACTTACTAAGATTTCTAATCTAACTTAATCTGACTAATAAAGGGATAATTAAATAGGAGAGGGATTTGGTAAGAGAAAACCAATCCAGGGCCCTAAGGGAGTCTCACAACAAGAGTCCTCCTTTGCTGCAGAGAAAGATGTTAGCACTTCCAGAAGAAATTAAGGTTCTCTTTGTAGTATGATCATCAGGAAGCAGGCAGGTACTTCAAGACAGTCACAGAGAGGGAACTGAAAGGTTTTTACTTTTAGGGACCTTACTTTGAAGTAAGGTCCACCCAAGGAATACCAAAAACAACTACCCTCTCAATATCTTGAGAGCAGAAAGCAAGACACAGTTTCTGTCAACTCAGGAGTCCAGTACCAACTGTAACTGCTTTTTTCAGTTATTCTCTCTTCCTGTCTATTCCCAGGTCCTTGGTGTTCCAAATGTAATGTTTGGTCTTGCATCTTCTTCTTGCATTTTCCAAACTCCTTTCTACAAGATGGAAAAATAGCTTTCAGCCAAATTTACCCTTAATGTACTTACCACAAAGATTAATAATGTGAAATTAATCTTAAGTTCCTTGCTATCTTCTGTGTGTTAAATTTTAAAAAGTCCTTAAGTGAGAGGTTCAAAATTTTGTCCTATGAGCAATAAAAAGCCACTAAGTATTTTGAAGCACTGGAAAAGTGACACTAGTAGGAGAAACAAGAGCATAGATTTAATTTTGTTGATGGATGGACTTTTAAAATCATCTGTGAAGGCCACACATTTTACAGGGGAGGAAACTGAACCCCAGAGATATTAGGTAATTTGTCTAATATCAAAGAAATAATTGGTAGTGTTGTCAAAATCCATATATTATACAATGGATGCAAAAAATTATTTGGGAGGTCAAGCAGCAAATTCTTGAACTAGGATAATGACAGTGTGAGTGGTGAGGTTATGAATGAGAGAGATGCTTTGGAGGTAGAATTAATAGAATTTGGGAAGTGACTGACTACAGAAGTGCTTAAAGCAGAACTCCAAATTACGCCACAAATTATTGTTTATATGATTTGAAGATGGTATTATCCTTTAGATCTTCACAAATATAGGAAAATTAACAAGAAAACAGATTTCTTGTTGAACATGATTAATGAGTTTTAGAAGCATCAAGTTAAAGGCTAGATTGAACTAATCCAGTGGTAGTCTAGGCAATAGTAGATGTAGGACTGAAGGCCAATGTAGAGAATTATCAGTAACTATTTCCTAGTCATTTATTTTTTTACCAGAATTCTGACTTATCTGCCCTAATGGAGAATTTCTCAAAAGATGAGGACAGAGGGAAGAAGATATCAATAATTATTATATAAATTTAAATAGTCTTAAAGATAGAATAACAAATATGAGCAGTTTCATATTAGTTCCATTTTGTTCTGAAGTATTTATAGGTAAATAAGGCTTTTGTTTCCAGGTAAACTGTGTCTTGCTTGGAGAATTTTCTGTTTAACTTTGTTTAACTTAATTCTCCTTTCCAGTTTGATGATTTTGTTCTTCTTTAATTACCCCATTTTGCCAAATCCACAGACACCTCTCACTCTCAGCATATTGTTTCTTCTAGAGTTTGGGTCTCCTGTTGGTTTTCTTATTAACCTTTAAACATATAGCTAACTTTCAACTCTTGAGGATGAAGTTGAAGCAATATAAATAATAATCAACAGTCTCCACAGGTGAGCTTTCCACTAAATGATGAAATTTGCATGGCATGTTTAATAACTAGGAATGTATGTACTTAGAGAGAAGATGTATTTAAGGAAACACTTATCTATAAGAAGCAAGAATATATGAATATGGGGCAGCTGGGTAGCTCAGTGAATTGAGAGCCAAGCCTAGAGACAGGAGGCCCTATGTTCAAATGTGGCCTCAGATACTTCCTAGCTGTGTGACCCTGGGCAAGTCCCTTAACCTCCATTGCCTAGCCCTTACCTCTCTTCTGCCTTAGAACCAATACCTAGTATTGATTCTAAGATGGAAGGTAAGGGTTTAAAAATAAGAATATACTAATGTATATTGTATAATGTATAATGTATAATTTTATGTAAGTTTCTTCCACATTGCTTATCTCTATGAATCTAGGTAAGGAAGTAAAAAAATTCTAGGTATTGAGAGAGTGATTATGTGTAGGTTTATCTTTTCCTTCACATCTTGTTAAAATAAAAACAATAATGATCCTTGTCCTGAAAAGTTTAAATTAGTGAAGTATCATTGAAAAGAGTTTTCTTTCTAGTGTATACTGTATTAGAGTGGGAGTCAAGATGACCTTTGACTTATGTCTCAGACATGACACACAGACAGCTGTGTGTTCCTGGGAAAATCACCTAACTTCTCTGTTCCTTAGTTTTCACTTTTATGAAATTAGGAATAATAATGCTACCTATCTTTCAGGGTTTACTTGAAGATGAAACATCATCATGTATGTAAATTATCTTGTGTAATTTTTAGCACCTCAAAACTATGAAGTATTATTACTACTTATTTTAATTGTATTAATAACTTTGAAAAATTCTACAAAAATAATATCAATAATCAGATATGAAAAGTTTAAAAGTAAAAAGAGGAGAGGACTAGTCTTTGGAAGCTACTTTAGAACTCTCACTCGGAAGCTTAGGATTCATTTCACAAGTTTCTAAGGGATATAATAGTTTGAATATCAGTTTCTCAGCTCTTTTTCTCCTTCCACTCTCCATTAAGGATGGGAGAACCCCTGACCACTGTTGGGTTTTTCATCAGATAGTTCATTTCCTCAAAATTCTATTAGAATAAAGGCCTTATTTCAGGTCTACTAGCTTTATAGCTACTATTATCAACATTAAAAAGAAATAATAAACTATGGATATATGTATTATGTGTGTTGTAAAAATAAATTTGGCGAGTTATAAAAATAAATGGAAAAAAAACTGTTCCAATATAGGCTCAAAACTGTTTGGATACTTTTTGGATACTTTTGGAAGATGTAATCAAAAATATCCTCAGTGATGAAGTGAAGCTCAAATGTGAACTTCCCTTCAGGGCCAAGTGCAAGGATGCTAAAGAGACTCATAAAAATAAATGTTTATTGAAATATGTAAGGATAAATAAAGGATTCCTAATTCTTTTTTTTAAACCCTTACCTTCCATCTTGAGGTCAATACTGTGTATTGGCTCCAGGGCAGAAGAGTGGTAAGGGCTAGGCAATGGAGGTCAAGTGACTTGCCCAGGGTCACACAGCTGGGAAGTATCTGAGGCCAAATTTGAACCTAGGACCTCCCGTCTCTAGTCTGGCTCTCAATCCACTACCCAGCTGCCTCCAGGATTCCTAATTCTAAGGGATTCTAAATCCACCCAAATAAACTCCCAGGTTCCACAAGGAATCGCTTCTCCTGTGTTTCACAGGCTACACTAATCCTCCCTGATCTGACTAACCCAAATTTATATTCCCTAAATAAAACTACCACTATTATCTTTATAAATCTTAATTGTGGCTTCAAATTATAAAATAGCAAAGGCCACCTGGTTGAGTCTCAACAAGAATCAAGTTAGGACTCTGAGTCTTAACAAAGAACAGGTTTTTCTTTCTTTTTCTCAGAGTTAAACAACCTATAAAACCACAATAGATATTCAATAGTGTCTCCCAAGTTGGGAAAGGAAAATACTGAACTCCTTCAGATCTTTCCCTTAGAGAGAGAGAGAGAGGAAAAGATGTTACCTCCTCCAGCCCTGAGAGTCTCTGAGAGTGTGTCTGCCAACTGCTAGAGAGTAACTCCCAACTGCCAGAGAGAGAGTAATTGACAAAGAAAAATTGTTATAACTGCCACATCTGGAATTAACACGCTCTCAGCTCTGTTTCAAACTCCAGTTCTTTTTCCAAGCCAGCCACTTTACTTCTTATCCCTAAACTAATAAAACAATACTTATTTTCTAATATCATCCTTACAGTGTACATATGCATACATACATACATATACACAAGCATGTGGTGAGATGGAGAATATATATGTATATATATATATATATATATATATATATTTCTTTTTCCCTAGTGTCAGTCATTAATTTATAGCAAGTTAAATATTTTTTGAGAACATACTGGTTAGCATCAAGAAACAGTGGTAAATATTTCCTTAATTATTGCACTGTGTAACAGGATTACCCTAAATAATCACCTAGTAGACAAAATTAGTAAATATGACTTGAATATTAGGGTTTTTTTTCTATCAGGGACTTAATAAAGTTCAGGAAAAGTCAAGGTCATTCTCTAAGATGTTAAATGTCTTTGGAAAATTACATTTCTTTAGACTACAAAGAATTGATTCAGTAAATTATTGTTTCAGTTGAAAAAATCTAGTAGTCAATAAAGGTTCGTATAAATTCTAAAGGTGGCTTAACCAATGTCTTTATCTTAAGTCTTATCTCTGCAATATTTCTTATATTTATCTCTCCATCTTTACATAGCCACTAATCTAGATCAGTCACTCCTGCTGTATTGCCCAGACTAGAGAAGTAACATCCATTTTTTTTCCTCACTTCACACCACTCCAAGCCATCTTCTATATAATTGCCTAATTAAATTTCTTAAGTCATAAGCCTTAACACATTACCTTTCCTGCTAAAGAAACAAATGGCTTCACCTCTTTGCCCATCAGATAAAATATAAACTTTTTAATTTGCTATTTAAAACTTCAGAACCTGATGGTCCCTTTCCATTTTTTCAATTTTCTTATATGTTACTCTTATAAGGTTCAGGTATTCTGCCATCCTGATCAAGCTGATGGACTTTCCACACTACCTTAAATCTAATTTTTTATGCCTTTTTTACCAGCTATTTCTCTTGCCTAAAATATATTTTCTCCTACCACCAACTTTTGTAATCACAGCTTTCCTCCAAAATTTCAGCTCTTGTCACCTTTTATAACTTTTCCAGATCCCCTAGGCTAGTGATGGTGAAATTTTTGGAACTTTTTAGGTACCCCATGCCATTCACTGCCACAGCCTCCAACACTGAGTACCCATGCACCTTCCCCTACTGTGTGCCCCATCCACCACTGCATTTAGCAGTGGGGCCAGGGGTGGGCATGGGATGCCCAGGGCTAAGCTCCTTGGGGAGGCTCCAGTGCCCCCTTAAGTTCAGGTGACTGGGTCAGGGTACTAGTGACCCTAGTCTGGCTGGTGTCCCATCTACAGCATAATGCAGCCCTACACAATCCCCACTCCTATGTTCAGAAGAGGGGCTAGATTAGCTGGCTGACAAAACCAGGGCCCAGCTCTTCCTGGAGAGAGGCTCCAGTGCCCCACTGCATTTGGGGTCAGGGCCAGGCTCCCAAGTGGCCAAGCCTGGGGCCTGGGCATGCCCATGGAGAGGTCTCTGTGTGCCATCTTTGGCATGTGTGCCACCAACATGGCCCTAGGCTACTAGTGCTTTTACTTATTTAACCACTTTGTTTCCATTTGTATATATTTTGCATATGCTTATTTCTATACATGTTTTCTTCTTCATTAGACTGCAAACTTCTTGAATGCAGAAATTATTTCACTATTATCTTTATCTCCTCAGTGCTTAACACCATGCCTGGTAAAAAGTAATTGCTTAGTAAGTACTTGCTTGCTTGATTAACCATCGAGTGATTCTAGTCCATGTTCTTGTGTTAGCACTGTGTTACATGCATATTTATAAAATGGAAAACTGAGACCATATTCAGGTTATTTAATTTTGTCCTCAGTTTCCAGATAGGTAAAATGAGAGGGCTGTTCTAGATAGCCTCTGAGATTCTATCCAGCTTTCTGTCTATGACCTATGATACTAGGAGCTTTTGATCTCACTTGATTGGGTTAGAATACCACTTATGCATGTTTCCGGAAAAATGTATATATACATACAAGACTTGTAACTTACTAACAAAATAGTTTATTAAATTAAATTATTTAATAGGAATTGTTCATATAGGTATTTTTAAAAATATACTTGGAAAATTAAATTTTATGTAGTGAATACCATAAAGACTACTCAGTAATTATTTTAATAAGAGCCTGAGCCAAGATTCAGGAAAAAAAAATGATGACATTTCTACAACACATGTATGTTTTGAAGCATCTTAAAATCATAAAGGAAAATTTGTTCAAGAATAAATGACATGAGCAAATGCAGTTGGATAAACATTTCTCCAATATAGTCAGCATTGACTCATTGAAATGACAGTGGAGGAGAGGCTTGGAGGACAGCTGAATCAGTAAAAGCAGTGCTTCTGTAAGCATAAAAGCATTCCCTTTACCAAAAACCAGGTGTCTTAAATGAACTTGAAAGGCTCAGCACACATGAAATACAAATATCTATGGATGTCTTTGCCAAAAGCCTTTTTCCCAAATTAATGAGGTTTTGTTCCAGTTTATTTATGATATTCCCCACTGCATAATTATGTAGACTAACAAAAGAGAAAAAAAAAACACCCTAGCATCAAGTCAGGCAATTAAGCTCAACTGATTGTTACAGAATAAGATATAAATAATTTCATAAGATCATGAGCTCTACTAAATGATGCCTCAGATAAAAATCATTGAGCTGAATGAAAGCTAAAATAGAAAGAAATGCATTTCTCTGTTAAATATATGTGTTTATCTAGACTACAACCTTTTCCCCCTTTGATACCGAACTAGATTACTTTTCTTTTTTTTTTTTAAATCTCCCTACCTTCTGTTTAGCATCAATAGGTCCAAGGAAGGAGGATAAAGGGCAAACGGGGGAGTAGGTGACTTGCCTAGTCAAATAGCTAAGAAGTGTCTGAGACCAGATTTAATCTCAGGAACTTGGGTCTCCAGGCCTGACTCAACCACTGAGCCATCTAGCTGCCCTCAGATATTACTTTTATGGAAACATTTATTCCTGTCGTTTTTACCTGTGTGAAAGGGTAGGGAGAAGGATGTCTTTTAATTGTATTCATAACCTTGGAAATGAATGGCAGAATCTGAAAGTAGCCCAGTGGAAGGCTAGGAAAATTGAGGTTATGTGAGCTCTGTCCATGGTTTGGCTGAATTAGTAGATAGGATGGCATTACCCCTTTCAAAGCATACAGGCATTAGCTCAACATAAACATCTTTTTTCTGTTTCTCTTCAAAAATAAATAGGTGAAATCAGAAGGTGGTAAACACAAGTTAAATGGTCAGATATTAATTTCAAACAATTTTGTGACATTGAAAATCCATAGATTTCCTTACATATTTTTCAGATTCCAAATGGCATTTCTCCACTCAAAATATCTTAGACTGGTATGACAAATGAGGCATAGAGGTGGAAAAAGACTGAGAATTTCTTTATAAATATTTAGGAGGAGTTGAAGTTGTCTCATTAGCTGTTGGATAAAATTTAAAAAAAGAAGAGAGTTATAACCAGAAACATAAGAAAAGAATCCCTCTCCCCATGAGAAGATAAATAGAATGAAATAAGGAGAGGAAAAAATAAGTATAGATAGGGATAGAAAATGGAGCTGTGATTTCAGTAGCATAGTAATCTTCCAGTGAAATAAATTCCCCTCTCCTACTGCATGATGGCAATCTTCCTTGCAACAGTGCTAGAGAGATTCCTGGAACACTAAGAAGTTAACTGATTTATCCAGGTCACAAAGTCAGTAAGTGTCAAAAGCAAGACTTAAATCCAGGTCATCCCAACTCTGAGGTCAGTTTTTTTATCCAATATAGCACATTGCCTCTGAAAAAAAAATAACCTAAATATGAACATCCAAATTATGAATGCCCATTTCTGCCACTCTGTACTAGAAACAGAAAAAAATTAAACTGGTACAATTCTGCTATGTGGTGTTCAGATGAGAGCTGACCTCTTAGTTTCATTTTTATCTGCTTCTCATACTGATACACATTTTTGTAGGTTAGGGTTGGGTGGTGGGTGGGGAACCACTATTGTAGCATGTCACTTGTTCAGATCAACATAAATGTTCACATATAAAATTCCCATCCCCTCCTTAACACACACACACACACACACACACACACACACACACACACACACACAACTGTTACAACATGAGGAGGACACCCAAGATTAAATTGGTCAATAAGTGATGAACAGTAACTTGCCTATCACAATACTGAGTCCACAATCTATATAAATGCTCTGTCACAATCATGGAATATCTCTGGTTCTGTATCGATTTCTATCACTCAATGATATCTGATTTGTTCTTCCTCCAAACATATTTGATCTTCAACCCTTTATTTTTCATGATTAAATACCACTGATGGAAATCATCACTTTGTTAACCACTAGACCTTTAGGAAAATCTCTTTCCATCTTTGGATTAAAAATAAGGAGGCTTGGATAATATGGCTTCTAAGATCTCTTCCACATATTTATTAATAAAAGAGTTGGAATATTTATGTAAATGGAATGTAAGTGTTCCCTGAAAAAGAAACAAAATACCCCCCCCCAATTATTTCTGTTGAGATGGCAATGCAAGTATTTAAAATCACATTTACTTTTGCTAATCATCAATGAGCCTCTAAAACTAATATCCTGAAAAATTCCTAATGCACACTATTCTGCACATTTTCAGTATTAACCTCCATGAAATTACTAATTCAGAAATACTTGAGCCAAAACAATTATTTCCAGAGATCAATCAACTCAAGAAGTAGAAATAGTAAGGTAAAGAAACTTGTAGGCAGGTTCAGATAAGTTCAATAGACTAACATAGTAAATATGTTTTGGCCTGTCCCTGACACAGAGAGATATGTTTCACCTAGGTGAGAGTTAGATAAGCCTGGGACCTTCCTGGGGTAGTTTCTGACCTTAGATTCCTAAACTCTCTTTTTTTTGGAACTGGTTTATTGGATTTGGTTTGATTACTTCAGTCCCTACTGAAGTAAGTCCATAGATAATAGGGCCAAAATTGGAAAAATATGATCTGATGTTTGAGATATTGAGGGTAGATGCATTGGGGGAAAAAAAAAAACTCTCACTAAATCCTACTCTCTCTTTCATTATTTTCTCCACTGTAAGAACATCAAGATTCTATGCCTCCCTCATCAGTAATTCCTGACTAGAACTAAATGTCAGCTTTAAGAAGTGTCAGCTAGACACTCCCTCATCCTTCCAGAGTACAGGTTCACACTCCTTCATTTATCTGTTTCTTAATAACTTGTGTCCACCCTTTATATTGTTGCCTCTGAAAGTTACATTAATCAATATGCCCCAGTGTTAAATACTATTAGATTTCCAGACATATTCTAATTAATAGAAACCCATAATTCTATATAGATGTTAGATATTATTTCATGAGAATAATACTAAGACAGTATTGCAAAAATATCTAAGACCACAGTATATTGCAAGCCATATATAGCTGTTCTTAGCACTTCAGACTTGGTTCTATAAGCTATTTAGGCATGTCTATGTCTGTCCACTTTAGCTAAATTCATAAAACATTACTATGCTCTCAATTGAATCATCTTCTCAATTAACTTGATGACTGTCTCTTCCTCAACATCCCCATGTCCAATCAGTGCTCAAATTCGATCTACTTTACCTCTATCATCTTTGATATCAACTCTTGCCATTCAACTGAGATTGCTACCATCTAGTTTGGGCCTCTACTGTATATCCTATCATCTGTACTATTGTAATAGGCCATTAGTAACTGATCTTCCTGACTGTAGTCTCCTACATCTCAAGTCCATACTTTATATACCTGTCAAAATGATCTTATACCCACATAGTTCTAACCATATGATTTCTCCATTATAAGAACTTAATGGTTCCTCATTGCTCCCTACATTTTAAAAAATGATTTGACACTCAAGAAATTCTATACTCTTGTCCCAAGAGTATAGAGTCACCTCCTGCATTAAGCTTTCATACACATACACACACACACACACACATAGGATTCAAATTCAAAAAATTCATATATATTCTATATAGTTCTATCTATTGATCAGTCCCTATGTATATGACCTTATGGTCAACCATGCTTGTCAGCTAAATGCATACTTTGACTTCATAACCTCTTCAGGGAAAGCCTCAATCAAGTGTTTAGAAAGAGGATCTCATGGAATTGCATTTGTTTATAATCAGTCAATCACAGCTAGGTGGCATAGAGGATAGTGTACTAGGCTTAGAGTTAGGAAGGCCTGAGTTCAAATCCAATCTCAGACACTTACTAGTTGTGTCACTCTGGGCAACTTACTTAAATATTGTTTGTCAAACTTTCCTCATCTCTAAAATGGGGGTAATAATAGCATTTATCCACTAGGGTCCTTATAAAGATCAAATGAGAACATCACAAATGAACAGGTATCACAGTGCCTGGCACATATTAAGTACTAAAAAATGACAGCCATAATTAATGTTATTATTAGTCAATAATCATTTATTAGGTACTAACTACATGCTAGGCTCTGTGATACAAAAATGAAAATTTCATACAATTGATATAGGATTTTCTTTCTATGCAAATGGATATGGAACATCAAAATTGCAAGCAGACCAAGAAGCTTTATTTTGTGAAGTAGATCATCAGATTTAGAAAGGAAAGAAATCTTCACATTCATCTTGTCTAACTCCTGATTCTAAGATGAAAAATTTGGAGTCCAGATATAAAGTAAAAACATTCACAAAGCTGGGGAAGTAGCAGGATTTGAAGTTAGCTGCCATCACTCCAAATCTATTATTCTTTCCTCTTCATGTGGTCATCTTTTAAACAAAGCAACAAATTCTACTCAACATAAATTCCATACATTTGGTCTCTTTTGTAATGGAAAACCCTAAATGCAGAGACTATTTCATTTTTGGCTTTTTATGCCTATCACAAAACACAGAGTAGAAGCTTAATAAGTGTTTATTGAGTTGAATTGATTCATTTCAGACCTGTTTTAAGATGTGATAATTTCCATGAGTGACCTTAATAGAATTAAAAAATTTCATATTTAGAAGAGGCTTTGGTGAACATACAATCCAATCCATATCAGAGTAAGAATCCACATTATATCTTACCTGAGGAGTAGCCATAAGTCTTAAAGATCTCAACTGAAGACACATCTACTACCTGCTGGGTCTTTTTGCATAGATCTAGTTATTGGGAAGTTTTTCCTTATATCATTTAATTTTTAGATTTTTTTTCTTCACAGTTTTTATCCTTTGCTCTAAATTTATTCTGGAACCAAGCTGAAGAAGTTTAATATCTTTTCCATTTTATAGTCCTGTAAATATGTTAAGCTAGTACCCTATATTCCATATACATATAGTTTTTTTTTCTTTTCTAGGCTAAATATTCCTAGTTCTTTAAATTCTCCTCCTAGATCATAAATTTGTGACCTCTTTCTACTCTGTTTTTTTTTCCTTTGATCATTCTCAATTTTTCTCAAGTCCATCCTAAAATATAAAACCCCAGGTATTAATGTTAATACCAAAATATGGGCCAGGGAGAATGTTTCTCTTTAACAAGTTCTTTCTCTTGGGTTCTGCATCCATGTTTCAATAGGGAACAAAACCTCAGACTAGACCTTTATGAACTTGATCTTAAATTGCTTCTATACTATGGAATCTTGACTTGGATGGAAGACAATTCTAGTTCAGCTCTAGCCTTAATTTTCTGTGTGACTTTTAAGTCTAGTCCTCATTTCACATTATAAACATATATAGATAATATAAATAGTATATAACAAAATACATAAAATAATATTTGATAAAATAAAGGTGATGAATTTAATGATCTTTAGTTTCCTTCACCTTTATTATTCTCTGAGTGGAAGTCTATTGGTAGAGAAGTAGCAATATCACAGGCTGACTATGGACAATACAGAGACATCTAGAGTTTAATCAAAAGAATGACATCTAGACTCTGGTTATCCTCAATTAAACTTCCTATATTAATGGTCATTTGTGAGATACCCTTTAATCGGCCCATCAATAACCATTCATTAAGTGCCTATTATGCACAATATATTATCCTAGGCAATAGAAACAAAATAATGAGCCTGAAATTCTCTCAGCTTTCAAGGAGTTTACATCCCACCAGGAGAGACAGCATGTACCAAAATAAATATAAGATTTTGATGAGGTGGAGGAATTAGAAATTTTGGAAAGATTTCATGTAGATAATGGTACTTGAATAGAGTATTGAAAGAAAGAATTTTAAGGGGGTGGAGAAGTAAAGTGAAAAATCAATCCAAGCTTGAAGGACAGTCAAGGAAATGGCATAAAGACAGAACATGGAGTTTCGTTGGTGCTGGGTTTTTTTTTAGTAGTGGCAATCCAGCTGTAATTAATTCTACTTATGCATATATTAAGTAGTATTTATTTCATTGTGCTCTCTTGCTTCCATTGGTCTTTATATTGATAAACATCCTACCTCTGACAATTTTGCACTGCATTACCCTGGTCAAGCTACTTAAATTCTCTGAGTCTCAGGTTTTCATTTGTAAAATGAATCTATTATATAACAATTCATCAGAGATTTGTGACTCTCAAATGAGATAATCTTTTTAAACCACTATGCAAAACCTAAAATACAATATAAATGTCTGTTACTATTATGGAAATATCCAATACTATTTACAAATAGTTGGTATTTAATTCACAGACAAATATTAAGTTGAATAAGTGACTACATTTTTAGTTGAACAAAAATATTATCATTTCATTGTTATAGAGAAAACCAGGGTCTAGTCAAAGATTAAAAAAAGTAATAGGTCACTTTCATAATAATTGGCAGCATGCAAAGTACTTTTATTACAATTGTTCTTTGAAATAGATGCCATCATCATTTTAAAGATAAGGAATCAAAGGATATTAATGGCAATTATCAGATGAAGAAATCTAAAATATTTATAAACATATGAAAAAATGCTTCAAATAACTACTGTTTAGAGAAATGCAAATTAAACCAATTCTGAGATATCACTTCATACCTATCAGAATGGCTAATATTACCAACAAAAAAAAAGGAATATAAATATGCTGGATGGGATTGAGAAAATTAGAACACAAATACACTTGGCAGAACTATGAACTGATAAGTGATTTGGAGCTATGCTCAAAGGGCTATAAAGCTTTGCATACCCTTTGACCTAGTAATACCAATACTAGGTCTATATATTCCAAAGAGCTTGTAGAGAAGGAGAAAGGATATGTGTATGTAAAAATATTTAAAACAGCTATCTGGGGTGACAAAAATTTGGAAACTGAAGGGATGTCCATTGATTGGAATATAACTAAATAAAGTGTGGTATATGTAATGCAGTATGAATGTTATAAGAAAAAAAAAAACAAACAGCACGAGGCCAGATGAAAATCACAGATCTCAAAGCTCAATGAAATCTTTATAGGCATGTTTTAGTCAAGGAAACAGTCTCAGAAGGGCTCTATACTTAGCCCATGATCACACATAACTCTTTGTTACAGAATCAGGACTACAAGAGAAGATTTATTATTATATCCATTTTATAAATGAAAATAACTGAATCCTATATTGATTAAGTGACTTTTCAAAAATCTTGCAACTAATAAGGGTTAGCAAGAAATCTAAGAGAAAAGTCTCTTGCCTTATGATTACTGTATTCTTCCCTCATTATACCATATAATTTTTAGAATATTTCAAAATATGTATTTCCAAAATAAAAGATAATTTAAAAAATAAAGGTGAGGAAACTAGTGCTTAAAAATCAGTAATATATCATTTAGGGTCAGAGAGCTAGAAAGAATCAGAAATGGGATGCAAACTCAAGTCTTCTGACTATAAGTCTGGTGCACATTATGTAGTAGTAGTCTCTCGGTGACCGAGAATGACTATTGTCTTTGTGCATTATCATCTATTGATGTACCCTCATGTGGCTTTGGAGCCCAAAGGCCGAGGTGCACAGTTTGTGGCACATGGGGCCTGGGACGCCAGTTGTTACGGGAGGTGCAGTTGTGGCCTGGTGTTGGCGTTCACATGCAGTGGCAAGACGTTGACGTCGCTCATCTTCAAAGGTGGTGGCGGCATGGTGAATGTGGGTTCTCCAGCTGCTTCTGACAGAGGCAGCGAGTTCTAGTTGCTTTGGTGTAATGCCAGCCCACTTCAAGTTGGACTTTAGCTGATCCTTGTATCTTTTCTTTGGTTGGCCTTGTTTCCTGAGTCCAGCTGACAGTTCACCATAGAATACCTGTCTTGGTATTCGCTGTGGGTCCATGCGGATGACGTGTCCAGACCATCGTAGCTGGGTTTGGAGGACCAGGACTTTGATGCTGGTGGAGTTGGCTCTGTAAAGGACTTCCTGGTTGGTGATTCGGTCCTGCCATCGGATCCTCATGATTGACCAGAGAGAACGTTGGTGGAATTGCTCCAACTGTTTCATGTGCTTCCGGTACAGTGTCCATGTTTCACAACTGTACAGGAGCGAGCCAAGGACCACTGCTTTGTACACTTGGAGCTTCGTCGCAGTGCTTACACTTCTGTGTTGGAGGACTTTGGAGCACAGCTGCCTGAGTGCCTGGCTGGCCTTTTAGATCCTGGCATTGATCTCTTGGTCTAGGGACCCATCGTTGGCGATGGTGCTGCCCAGGTACTTGAAAGTGTTGACGTTAGGAAGCTGCGTGCCATCGATTGTAATGCACGGCTGGTTCATTGGCCTCCCTGGTGCAGGTTGGAACAGCACCTCTGTGTTGCTGAGGCTGATAGTCAGGCCAAACAGTTTTGTTGCAGTAGAGAACCTGTCCACAATGGTTTGGAGATGATTTTCTTGGTGGGCCATGAGAGCACAGTCATGTGCAAAGAGAGCTTCCAGGATGAGTCTCTCTGTTGTCTTTGTTTTTGCAGTCAGGCAGCGAAGGTCGAATAGTGAACCATCCAGTCGGTATTTGATGTAGACGCCCAGGTCTGGATCCATCACAGCATGACGTAATACTTGGGTGAAGCATCGGTTGAATAGTACCTGAGCTAGGACACAGCCTTGTTTCATGCCATTGGAGATGTTGAAGCGATTGGAAGTCTTTCCACCAGATAGGACTTCCCCTGTCATGTCGACATGAAAGAGCTGGATCAGTTTGATGAATTTTGCTGGGCAACCGAGCTTGCTGAGGATCACCCACAATGCATCCCTGTTCACTGTGTCGAACGCCTTTGTCAGGTCTATGAAGACAATGTAGAGACTCAGGTTCTGCTCAAGGCATTTTACCTGCATTTGCCTCACCATGAAGACCATGTCGATGGTGCTGCGATCTGGTTGGAAGCCACATTGTGATTCAGGCAGGTTCTGCTCCGAAACAAATGACAGGAGTCTGTTGAGTATAACACGGGCAAGGATCTTTCCAGCAGTGGAGAATAGTGAGATGCCTCTGTAGTTGTCACAGGCTGCTCATGAGCCTTTGTTCTTGTACAGGGCTACGATGGAGGCATCTCTGACTTCTGGGGGCATGTCTTCCTCTTCCCATATGCTGGTCAGCACTATGTGGAATGTCTGGAGCACCTTTCCATTTAAGGCCTTGTACACCTTGGTTGGAAGCACCTCAATGCTCATTAACTATAACACAACCAATGCATACATATATTTCCAAGTTTTCACCTAGATATGGTGCTTTCCTTTTACCATAGCATGGTCCAGTGACATTCTTCATCTTAAGGCATGGGGTAAAGACTATTCCACTCAGTACAAGGAATTCAATTATCCTATTAACCTGAAGAAATGAATCACTTTTGTGTTTCAGAGAACTCTGGTGCTATGAAAAAGCCTACCCAAATTTTCTGAACATTCCTGGAACTGTTTAAAGTCCAAGATAACTTTACATGCTCATATATTTTAATTTGTACCTTAAATCCTATTTATTTAAAATACTCAGAATAAAGCATATTATCCATTGAAATTTCATATCCATTTAAATTCCAAGACAGAGACTTGATCTGTGATTTCATAAGGATAAGAAACTCCCTAATGAACAACCAGTATGTGTCAAAGGCTGAACATTAACCCAGGTCTTCCTGGCTCCAAATATAGCTCTACCCACTATGAAATAGTGTAGCCACATATTGAAAACTTAGATATGTATGTTTATACAAGTCCAATTATGTTTCCCCAACAAGAAGTAAGTAGTCTGTAGACCTAGGTGCATTTGACCTAGAGTTTAAAAGACTTCAGGTCATTTCTGGTCTTAGATATTTACTACTTATGTTATTCTGGGCAAGTGATTTAATATGTTTACCTCAGTTTTTTTTCAAATGTAAAATGTGGATAATAACAGCACTTACCTCCTTGTGTTGTTGTGAGAATCAAATGAGACTTCAATTAAAAAGAACTTATCACAGTACCTGACACATAAAAGGCAATATGTAAAAATATTATTCTATATGTAGAAAGTAAATCAAACTTTCATCTATTAATCAGCAACTTTTAAATTACTCAATCAAAAACTTAAGCACTCCTACTTAATACTAAGCAAGAGAATTCACAAGTCACTCATTAGAGTAAGCTCAAACCCCCAAAGGTTGCTGCCAACCCCCATGGGCAGTGCTAAGCAAATTGAAAAACTGTAATTGGTTCCTGTAAAGTGGAGGAAGGGACAGGAAGTGATGTGGAAAAAAGACTACAAAAGAGTCCTGAACTTCCTGTCCAGGGAACTTCAGATTTTGGATCTTCTCCTTTGGGAATTCTCCTTGTGGACTTTGGCTGTGGGCTTTTGGACCTTGCCTTTGGATTTCTCCTTTGAACTTCTTCTCCTTTGAAATTTGTATTTGGAGACTCTGAATTGGTGAGCTAGACTAAAGGAGGAGACTCTTTCTTTGGATCCTATGTTAGCTTGCTAGGTGAGTAGATGGCATTCTTTTCCTGGCTTCTGTAGAGATTGGTTCCAGAGAGACCTTTTTGTCCTGGAGGAGGCTGCTTTGGCGGAACCCATGCTGAAGACACCACCAAGACTCCTGGCTTAAGAGACTACCACAAATCCACATGGGGAAGACCCTGTGAGACAGAGCCTCAATTCACTGGAGAAGGACTGATAGTCTTGTTAAAATGTTTCTTTAGCTACATTTTTTCACATTCACTCTTTCTACCTTTTTTGTAAATAAAGCTGCTAAAAATCATTTTGACTTAAGCTATAATATTTTTAAATTGGCAACCACAATATTACTTTAGAACTTTTATATATTATCATAAACCCCTAAATTTTTATATTCTTACATATAGCCTTTGTTTACAGAGAAAAATGGCTATAGTTATCATAATGAAAAAGATTGTAACCATAAAATTTAAGAAGAAAGTCCTATATTTGAATCTTTGGCCTTCATAAATTTATACTTTATTTTTTTCTGGTGGTATTTTTTTTATAATCATAGGTAGTTTCACTATTAGCTTCTGAATTTAAAACATCATCTTCTACTCTTATAGAAATGAGGTTTCAGAATATCCACCATATATAAAAACATTATGTTTTTATATGTGTCAGTAACTGACATACACTGGATATACAAAGAATAATTGTGCTGTCTGTTTTTAAGACATCTATTATTTAGGGCAACTATATAGAGCACTGGTCCTGTAGTCAGAAGAGTCTGGGTTCAAACATGGTCTCAGACACTTCCTAGCTGTGTGATCCTGCGAAAATCACTTAACTATATCTTCCTAGTCTTTGTCCTTCTGTCTTAGTGTCATTACTAAGATGGAAAGTAAGGTTCAAAAAAGGGTATCTATGATTTATTTTGAGGGATAAAACATGCATAAAATTTTAAAAAAGGAATATGCAATAAATGCTATGCAAAGTTAAAGGGAATGCATTATAGACAAGGTAGTTATGGAAGACTTTATAGAAGAGGCAGATGAGGTATGCATTAAAAAGATAGCAGATTTAATATGTGTATCAATAGAAAGATGGGTATGAGCAAGTTATAAATATCTACAAGACAGTTAAGTAGGTTGGTTGCTGGAATGAAAGTTCTTATTAGGAAGTTGTTCAAATATAAGTTTTTGGAGATAGGTAGAATCTAGATTTTAGGAAGTCAACTTCCAATCTAAGGAGTTTAGAACATATTCAGTAGGCACACTAGGGTTACCAAGACTACAATTGCATTGTTGTTCCATTGGAAATATTTGACTTAATGGAAAAGAAAAATTCTAAAATTTCATTAAAGAGTTTGATAACTTTATAAGAATAATTGTTGGAATCTCTTACTGTTAAGGACTTTGAAGAATTAAAGTAACCTGGTCAATAATGCCAATGGAATTCTTAAACAGGTATTTCTATTGAATTCATGAAAAGGACATAAATAAAATATTTGTAGAATATGTCTATATTTTTGGACCTCTTGGTCTTCTATCTTTAATAAGACAGTCATGTCTCTTTTTTTGTATTTGCAGCATAGCATAATTCATGGTACATAGTAGGTGCTTAATAAATGCTTGTTCCCTTCATTTCTTCTCCTCTTAATATTGGAAATATTTAGTATTTGCTATTTGATGTATAATGTGAGAGAAGACAAGGTGGCTTAGACTTTTAACTAGGGAGAATGGCAGCACTTTTCAGTAATTGATAAATAAAATAGAAATATAACTCTAAGCAAACACGATGAATAATTATGTTGATGGTCACATGTATACAAAATATTTTCAAAGCATTTTCTTTAAAATAACTATATCATAGAAAATTTAGACACCATGTCTTAGATATATTGTCATATATATATCTATGTAAAGAGAGAAATAATAATCATTGATCTTAGTGTTTTGAACTTATATCTTCTAATACTAAGATCAACACTTTTTGCCTATAATTTCCCCAAATATGTAATTGAAGACCTCTTTTTAAAAAAGTCTCTTTTAGAGCAATTGTATGATATTGGTAGCTTATGCCTAAGAACTTTTGAGGCTTCTGAAGGCATTTAGCAAGAGGATATTTATAGTTAAGTATTTGTTCAATGGCACCATTCCTTGCCTCTAAAGCATCATCTCCCATGCTCAAAAAAAAAAAAAGGCCTAAAGTCAAATGTAGCTACATAGCTTCAAAGATAGTGACTTTGGTTTCTTCATTCAGGAAGGTTAAAATGGCACCACAAAATGTGCCAAAGAATCAGAGCTAGCTCCGTGAACTCAGACTGAAAAGTCCATAGAGTTTTATGCTATCCTGCTTTGTTCATTAAAAAACAAATCTAGGAATAAAGCAACCAAAAAAAAAATCAATAAACTAGCGAACAATGGAATATATTCCAGTGAATGCCAGTATTTCCATAAAGCTAGTGGGAAGAGCAGGGAGCAGGTGGCTCCCATATCTACAATTACCTTTTCATATACTTGGCACTGATCAATTGCTATATACTACCCACTGAGCAAAGTTCGGTTCCCTTATTATTGTGCCTGGTGACACCAATATTCTGCATGAGTGCCTCTCAGTCTAAATCTTCTTTTATCTGAGAAAGCATTACTGCATTCTCTTCTATTTTTCTCTCAAAATACAGATTTCCCTGAATCTTCAGACCTAGTCCTAGAATACCTTCTATATTATTTTAATAGCACTGGCTATCCCCAGATCCCACCAAGCTCAGTCCTTTTGACATCCATCATTCTTATTTTATTGCTTGGCTCACCCCAGATTCAACTCTATATGTGTGTGTGTGTGTCTGTATGTGTATGTATGTCTGTGTGTGTGTGTGTGGATTTGTTACTACACTGGTGATTGCATTGAGTCTGAGCTTTACAGAAGACAGCTGCTATCCATCAACACACTGATCTCCTCTTTCCTCACATGGGTTGCTATAGGTAGAACAGGAAAATAAGATTTTACTGTAATTTTGCTAAATATTTACATACATCTAATCACTATCATATCTTAGTAAATTGGCATGTAGGAAACAAGGTAATATAATTATGTAAATAATAAATATTTTCAGTTCTTTACTGTCCCAATTCAATCTAACCAATCAAATTTCATTAAGCATCTACCAAATACCAAGGGCTATGCTAAGTACCAAGGATTCAAAGAAGTTCATAATCTAATGGGAAGAGACAATGCACAAAAGGAGACAGGAAAGTGGTGGGAGGGGAGTAAGGACTAGAATCAGACACAATGCTTTCCTTTGTCGATTTGATTATATATATATATATGTGTGTGTGTGTGTGTGTGTGTGTGTGTGTGTGTGTGTGTGTGTGTGTGTGTGTGTGTATTATGGCTTCTGAGGTTTATTTCAAACATTGATTTAGGCTTCAAAGAAAATGTCTATGTTGAAAAGGGAATTTAAAGCTGGAAAGAACTTTAGGACTGTAGTTCAGAGCCCTGCTTTTACAGATGACAAGACAGAGTGTCAGGAAGGTTTAGTAACTGCTCAAAAGTCACTCAGATAGTGAGCTGCACAGAAAGAATTTAAACCAGTCCTTCACTCTCCATGTCTTATGCTCTTGCCAGTACACCATATTGCTAAGATGAATCCTCTTTCTGCTATGCATAGAATTGAGAAGAATAGCCATGGTGAATTATTATTGACCTATCAGATCTTCTAGTCATACCTAAATTCTCATGAATTACTGACTTTCACCTATTGTAAAGTAGCATTATTGGGCAAAACTCTGCATAATTCACAACAAAGGACACTTTCTACCGAAGTATTTTTGCAATTTTGGTATCATGAACTATAAACAACCAACTGATTTCTCAATTAAGCAATTCATCAAATAATACTTAAAGGCAGCCTGGTTTTCGCTCAGGGCACATAATGATGCTGTGGTGGAATCCACATTAATGAACACATAATACTCATTGAATTTAAAGAGGTTGCAATCTACTGGGGAGGAAAAGGAAGACCATTAAAATAGTTAAAAAATAATGCTGACTTATTTGATCCTGAACCCATATGCAAAAGTTCAGAAAAGAAGATATGGGGTGGTAGAAGGAATGAAATACTTGGAAGTTGATTGCAGGAAGCTCAATCTGAGGGGAATATTTAGATAATATCATGTGTAACTTTTGAACAAGAAATAAAGGTAGAGTGGATAACCTGACTGTAATGTTTCACATACAAAACACTCAATCTTCTGTATCTAGGTCTGTACCCTGGCTCTCCTCAGTGCCTGGAATGCTCTCACTCTTCACTGCATCCTCCAATATTCCATAACTTCTTTCAAGGATCAGCTCAAATGCTACCCTCTTCAGAAGATCTTTCTAATCTTTGCAACTGATAACACTTTTCCCTCTAAAGTTACTTTCCATCTACCTTCTGTGTATTTATTGAGCAATTATCTTACCTATTAGAATGTGAGCTTAACTATGTTAGCTTTTTTTTTTTTGTATCCCCCAGGGCTTTAGTGTAGTTCTTGGCACCATAAATGCTTGTTGATTTGTAAATGTGTGTTGATTCACAAATATTTACTTGAAAATTAAATGCCTATCAGATGATCTTGAATAACATTCTAACTGTTGGAAAGGATGAAAGCAAAGCTAAGGAGGTGATGATAAGCAGTGTGTGTGTGTGTGTATGTGTGTTGGGGGTACAATAAACATAATGAACTATTTGATGTTTAAATTGGAGGATAAGTACAGTATTTTGAAGAGTTGAGTAATGAAGCTATATAGATATAGGTTAATCAACAAAACGCCTTGACAAGCAGGTAAGGAAATGTTGGCTTCCTGAGTGCCTAGCAGGCACAATAGGAAATTGTATTTTTTGAGCAGGAAATTAAAGACTGGGTTGACCTTTTAAGGCTAATTATTGACATTTTGGGGTGAAAATTGTACAATGTCTGAACACAACTTCTTTGGGACTGAGCATTACATTTTGCACACAGTAGGCACTCAATAAAAGCTTTTTGAATGATTGATTAGCTTTACAAAAGAATAAAATCATATACCATGACAATGAAATGAGTAGAAGCAAAGAGGCCCAAAACAATGCTGTTCCTATAATCCAAATGTAAGGTATTGAGAGCTTTAACAGAAGTGCCAGCTGAAGAAATGATGATAAAGAGAAGCCTACAGGAAATATTTTGAAGGAAAGAACGGGGGTGGGGGGGTGGGGGAAGAAGATAAGTTGGAGGAGTAACTAGGACAGCAGCACCATTGCACCATTAAAATCCTCTCTGACCATGAGTAAAATATTGCCACAAAATGAATACAGGAGTGAAAGAATCAACAAAGAGACAGAGTGAAACAACATTAAAAAAGAAAAAGAAAGACCCAAAAGATAGGCAGAGACCATCTGGGGAACTGAGGTGAGAGGGGAACAGAGCTAGCAGGAGGCATAGCAGGGAGTGAAGAGCAAGCCAAAAGCAAACCACAACTCCCCCCCTCCCTATCCGCACCCCACATATGCTCTCAAGCTAAGTCAGACCCTGAGATCCTTCCAGGGAAATAGTGGCCCACGCCAACTCACACCCCTTGAAATTTCAAACCTTTGAGGAAGTCCATAAACACAGCCCAGGGCAATCTGGGCTGAAGGGGGGTGATCCCCGTGAACCCAGAGCAAAGCCAAGAATCATAGTCAGGGTTTGGGATGAGGGCATAATCCATGGTTTGGGATGAAGACAGTTCTCAGAGGGAGAATCTCCTGCCCCCCCCCATCTTTTTTTCCAAAAGTAAGAGTGGAGCTCCAGGACAGGGTAATCAAGGGTGTCCCTGATTGAATCAAGAAGACCTTGAGACCAAAAACTTGAGCCTAAATTTGGGGCTAGGATTTGATCAGTACCTGATCTAATCAAGTTTAGATGGAAATAAAAAGCTTACACTGGAGCCTGAGGAAAGTCTTTAAGCTAGCAAGGTCTCAAAGATTAATTGAATCTGGAGGGGAAGGGATTCTCAGAGCTCTCAGCCCTCCCACCATCTGGTAAACTAGTAACAACCCAGAAAATAACCAGAAAAATAGCATAAAGGAAGGACTGAAGTTTAAAAGGGTACTTCAACTTCCCAGAAAACAGAGTCCACCTATAATTAGATATGAAAAATGAGTAAACAGCAAAAAAAAAAAGCACCTAAGTCTAAAGAATTTTCATGAAAACAAAGAGCAAGATGCAGTCATGGAAGGGGACAGTGAAAGCAAGGGAAACACATGCAAAGTCTAAAAGAAAAATATGGATTAGACACAGAGTCTGGAAGAGCTCAAAAAAGACTTCAAAAACCAATCAGAGGTAGAGGAAAAGTGGGGAAGAGAAATTAAAGTGATGCAAGAAGAAAGGAAAAGAAAGCATGAAGGAAAGAACAGCATGATTTCAAAAGATATTAGATGTAGGGGATAAAGTAGAAGACAAAGGTTTTTGCCAAGATTTGTAGCTTGAGAGAATAAAACTTTAGCAAAATTTGTTTAATTGATAAGATATGGGGATTGTGCAAGGACATGGATACAGTAGGAGACAAGTTCAGTTTGAGATTTGAGATATGAGAAGGAAGTATAAGTGGAGATGACTTAGAGGAATTGGAAATTTAGAACAAATCTATAGCAAAAAGGGAACCATATTTGAGTAGAAAGAGTTGAAGATATATGATCTCACTTTTCTATGGAGAACTTTCATTTCATGTTTACTCATTTATCTTGCCCATGCATTTGGTATTTTAAGTATTTTCACCCTATGTAGGCTATCTTTTATTGTTAGAGTTTATTCTTTTTGACGTACCCACTCACCTAAGCTACAAAATTTATATAAGTAATAATACCCTAAGGACATAAGTAAAGAGATATGAAACCAAATACTCCACAAAAAATAACTTCAAATACAAAAATAACAAAAAGAAATGATGCTTTGTCATTCCAAGTCCATTTTTTTTTACAATTCTGAGTCTGTTTAGTGCCTGCACTGCATACAATTCATCAACCTTTATCAAGGAAAGCAAATATTTAATGAAATTGTAGCACCTCAAGCAAATGTGTACGCTTTCTGAGATAACCATGATTGAATGAAGCATTCAAATTAAATTTCGAACTCATGCTAATAACATTCTCATCAGCTCAGGCACTCTAGAGAATAGATAAAAACAAATGACATTAACAACTATTGTTAAATACCTTGTTTTTTCTTTATGTTTTTTTCTTACAAAGGACTGAAAGCTTGATCAAGAAATAAAGTGGCCTGATTGTGTACTTGAACAGTGGGTTTGCTTTGGTTTATTAATTTTACAGACATCTAGTTGTTTCCACAGATAAAAATAGCTAAGTGAAGTCTATCTACATCCAGCTTCCAGCCACGGTCAACTGGGTTTAGGAGTTGGTCCCTGATGATATCCTCAGTCTGCATGTGTGAATTTTGGCAACTTCTAGACATTTTTTTCTCCAAGGAGAGGAAAAACCATGGAGAGTATTTGCTTTGATTAAACACTTATGCTTGGGTTTTAAAAGATATGCTCTCTTGTGGGTATTTCCTTTTGCCAATTGTTCAATTAATTGGGCACACAGCTGCACTTGCATAGACATTAACATTTTCAGCAGGTGTCATATTTAAGTCTAAATTCTCTCACATTCCCAAAATGATCATAGAAAAAATATTAATGGACAGAACTTTGAGTGTGACCTTCAATTTCTCTGTGCATTAAAGTCTCAATATATGCAATAATATGAGCACATGAAAACATACTTATTTGGCTCCTTTTAAAACAAGCTAGCTTTTTTATTCTTTTTGAGATGAGTTTACTTTAAATCTAATTTCACCACATTTCATACAAGTAAAATAGATTAGGAAATGATGATGTTGGAAATCTTAGCATTCCCTAGAAGCTCTTTGTTCCATCTGACCTAGCTAAAGGCATCACAAACTCCTGCTGTCCTGCATTCTGGCCAAAGGAGGAGTACCATTTGGGACTTTTATTTGGCAGTTAGAAGTAGGACTGACCTTTTGCATTCCATTATATGTATGTTCATTTTGGCATGACACTGAGCAAAGCTGAATTACTCATCCTTGAGAGTTTATCAACTTCATTCACTTTTTTAGGAAACCTTTTTCCTCCCTTGGCTTTATGGAATTATTTGAATTGGTAAACCCAAATGTTTTATATTTTACTTTTAAAGTGTAACTATTGAGATATATGTGTGTGTATATTTATGTATATATTGCTTCTCAGTGTAAATTTTGATTATTTTTCAGACAATTAAAAGTGCTACGATTTTTATTCAGAACTTTCCTATAACTTCTCAAAGGTGTTCAGAATGCATATGTCTACATTTTTACATAACTCAATTGTATTTCTTCCCTTTTTTCACTTATATTATATTTTATGGATCTATTATTTCATCAGAGTAGGCTTGCCTTCCACTGAAACCAATTAATACTGCCCAGTAATTTCTCACCCTATGTCATTGTGGTCTGGTTTGCCACAAATATACCATAGACAATCTACAAAATGAGTCTAATTAATGTACCCTAACTCAGGCCCTTGTCACTAGTTTAATTCACACCAATATATAGTATCCCAGCTACAGACATTCAAAGGGAACCTTTACTGCTGCATGGTGAAGGTAACGAATTCTTGTATGAAATAATGCCACATTGCAGTGACCATAACTCTTCATATCAACAGTGAGAAGTGAAAAGAAAATATTGCAACAGGAAATACAAAAAGTAAAGGAAAATGTCTTGAGCTATAGGAAAACTTATATTGGAAAACAATATATATCCAAACATGAAAATGGCAACAAAACCAAATACACTCACTCATTCTTCTATAGAAAACAGTGAGCATGCTATAAAATTCAAATTCAGTTGGTTATATAACAATGACAAGAATCCAATAAATATGCAAAAATTCTACAAACAGCTATAAAAACAATTAGTACATACTATCTAGTGAAATGTGAGCTGTGTAAAAATAAAATGTCAAGTGCAAAAACTTATACAGGAATGGATTGGTTATTGATTATAAACTGATTTAGATATTCTGCTTGCTCTGCTAACAAAGTATCTTCAGTTTATATCAGTGAAGTGAAACTCATAAGTGAACTTCTCTTTAGGGCCAGGCCCAAGGATGTTAAAGTGACTCTTGTTAAAAATATATATAATATTTATTGAAATATATGGATAAAAAAAGATTTTTAACTGTAAGGGATTCTAACTCCACCCAAACAAATCTACCTGGTTCCACAAGGAACCACTTCTCCTGTATCCACAGGCTACACTAATCCTTCCTAATCTGACTAACCCAAATTCTCCCTATTCTACAATAAACTAACACTCTTATCCTTATAATTCTTTTTTTAAAAAATATATTTTATTTGATCATTTCCAAGCATTATTCGTTAAAGACATAGATCATTTTCTTTTCCTCCCCCCCTACCCCCATAGCCGACGCATAAATCCACTGGGCATTAGATGTTTTCTTGATTTGAGCCCATTGCTTTGTTGATAATATTTTCATTAGAGTGTTCATTTAGAGTCTCTCCTCTGTCATGTCCCCTCAACCACTGTATTCAGGCAATTGCTTTTCCTCGGTGTTTCCACTCCCATAGTTTATCCTTTGCTTATGAATAGTGTTTTTTTCTCCTGGATCCCTGCAAATTGTTCAGGGACATTACACCGCCATTAATGGAGAAGTCCATTACGTTCGATTATACCACAGTGTATTAGTCTCTGTGTACAATGTTCTCCTGGTTCTGCTCCTCTCGCTCTGCATCACTTCCTGGAGGTTGTTCCAGTCTCCATGGAACTCCTCCACTTTATTATTCCTTTTAGTACGATAGTATTCCATCACCAACATATACCACAATTTGCTCAGCCATTCCCCAATTGATGGGCATCCCCTCGTTTTCCAGTTTTGGGCCACCACAAAGAGCGCAGCTATGAATATTTTTGTACAAGTCTTTTTGTCCATTATCTCTTTGGGGTACAGAACCAGCAGTGCTATGGCTGGGTCAAAGGGTAGATATTCTTTTGTCGCCCTTTGGGCATAGTTCCAAATTGCCCTCAAGAATGGTTGGATCAATTCACAACCCCACCAGCAATGAATTAATGTCCCTACTTTGCCACATCCCCTCCAGCATTCAATACTTTCCTTTGCTATCATGTTAGCCAATCTGCTAGGTATGAGGTGATACCTCAGAGATGTTTTGATTTGCACTTCTCTTATTATAAGAGATTTAAAACATTTTTTTTTCATGTGCTTATTAAGAGTTTGGATGTCTTAATGTGAAAATTGCCTATTCATGTCCCTTGCCCATTTATCAATTGGAGAATGGCTTGATTTTTTGTACAATTGATTTAGCTCTTTATAAATATGAGTAATTAAACCTTTGTCAGAGGTTTCTATGAAGATTTTTTCCCAATTTGTTGTTTCCCTTCTGATTTTAGTTACATTGGTTTTGTTTGTACAAAAGCTTTTTAGTTTGATGTAGTCAAAATTATTTATTTTACATTTTGTGATTCTTTCTATGTCTTGCTTGGTTTTAAAGCCTTTCCCCTCCCAAAGGTCTGACATGTATACTATTCTGTGTTTACCCAATTTACTTATGGTTTCCTTCTTTATGTTTAAGTCACTCACCCATTTTGAATTTATCTTGGTGTAGGGTGTGAGGTGTTGATCTATTCCTAGTCTCTCCCACACTGTCTTCCAATTTTCCCAGCAGTTTTTATCGAATAGTGGATTTTTGTCCCAAAAGCTGGGATCTTTGGGTTTATCGTATACTGTCTTGCTGAGGTCGCTTTCCCCCAGTCTATTCCACTGATCTTCCTTTCTGTTTCTTAGCCAGTACCAAATTGTTTTGATGACTGCTGCTTTGTAATATAGTTTAAGGTCAGGGACTGCAAGGCCCCCATCATATGTGTTTTTTTTTCATTATTTCCCTGGATATCCTTGATCTTTTGTTCTTCCAAATGAACTTTGTTATGGTTTTTTCTAAATCAGTGAAGAAGTATTTTGGTAGTTCAATGGGTATGGCACTAAATAAGTTTGGGTAGGATGGTCATTTTTATTATATTGGCTCGTACTATCCATGAGCAGTTAATGTTTTTCCATTTGCTCAAGTCTAGTTTTAGTTGTGTGGCAAGTGTTTTGTAGTTGAGTTCATATAGTTCCTGTGTTTGTCTTGGGAGGTAGATTCCTAGGTTTTTTATTTTGTCTAAGGTGATTTTGAATGGGATTTCTCTTTCTAGTTCTTGCTGCTGAGCTGTGTTGGAGATATATAGAAAAGCTGATGATTTATGTGGGTTTATTTTGTATCCTGCAACTTTGCTAAAGTTGTTGATTATTTCAATTAGCTTTTTGGTTGAATCTCTAGGATTCTTTAAGTAGACCATCATGTCATCCGCAAAGAGTGATAACTTGGTCTCCTCCTTGCCTATTTTGATGCCTTCAATTCCTTTATCTTCTCTAATTGCTACTGCTAGTGTTTCTAGTACAATGTCAAATAGTAGAGGTGATAATGGGCATCCTTGTTTCACTCCTGATCTTATTGGGAATGCATCTAGTTTATCCCCATTGCAGATGACATTAGCTGATGGTTTTAGATATATACTGTTTATTATTTTTAGGAATGACCCTTCTATTCCTATGCTTTCTAGTGTTTTTAATAGTAATGGGTGTTGTATTTTATCAAATGCTTTTTCTGCATCTATTGAGTTAATCATGTGGTTCTTGCTAGTTTGCTTGTTGATGTGGTCAATTATTATCCTTATAATTCTTAACTTCACCTCCAAATTATAAAAGTAACCAAGGCCAGCTGATTGAGTCTCAACAAGAATCAAGTCATGACTGAGAGAGAGAGAGTAACTTCTTACTACCTCCCAGAGAGTAACTCCTAACTCCCTCTGAGTAACTGCCACACCCAGAGAGAGTAACTGTCACAGGAAAACCATTAAACTGGCAACATTTGAAATTGACACTCTGTCTTATATCTGCTTCAAACTCCAATTCTTTTTCAAGCCTGCGTCTCTACTTCTTATCTCTAAACTAATATAATAATACCCAATTTCTAATATTATCTTTATAGTTGATAGTTAGATTCTAATATTAGAAACATGCCCTCTGTCATTGAGTAAGAGAAGACAAATTTTGATAATATAAATGTATATTTCAAAATACTCCAAAGATCTCAACCAATAAACAATATTGTAATCAGATTATTATCCATAGTTAACAGACATAAAATTGATTCATACAAATGCAGATTAACATTAAAAAACCAAATGATACAACATTAAATTAATTTTCCTCATGTCTAACCTAACCTATATGAGCAAAAAAAATTTAAAATATTGAGATTTAGAAGAAATGATTAATTTTCACATAGAAATAAGATATGATGTATGTTACTCTTATTGTCCTACCTGGTACTGGAGCTACACCAATGCTGATTTCTGTGTCCTTATAATGCAAGAGCTTGCATCCAAACACTTTTATTCTACTACAAAAGGCCTCAAGAAAAAGAAAATAAAAGGCTGCATAGATACTAAATCTGCAGATAGAAATAATAAAGTTAAAAGAAGTATCAGGTTTAGGGAAATGGTTTATAAGCTAAGTTTTGAACATGTGGAGTCAAATGTGGTAGGTCATATCCAGTAATAGGCTATACTTGTGGATTTGTAACTCAAAATAGACTCTGGGATTTGAAATGCAAATGTAGGAATGATCTACATGGACTTTCCTCATAACAGTGTTGGAGGGAAAATCATTATAATAAAGTATGTAAGTTTTGCAGAGCACTTTACATATATTATGTCATTTGATCCTCATAGCAATCCTACCTCAGGACTATAAAGATTATTTCCTTTATTTTAGAAGTGAGAAGAAAAGAATCAGAAAGTTTAAAAAGCTTGCCCATAGTCACAAATTAAATGTTGGAGACAAGATTTAAACCCAAAATGTTCTTCTCTTCAAGTCTAGGCCTTGTTCCTCTATATCTCTTTTATAGATGAATAAACTGAAGTTTTGAAAAGTTAAGAAATCTATTAATAGTCACTCAACTAGAAGAGTTCTTAGCTCATTGTTCTTGACATCCTATCAAAGAGTCAAATACTCTTCTCAATTTTGGTTCTGAGTAGACACTTTAATTAAACAGAACTGAAGAACATGAAATGTGTAGGATTAATTCATAGCAGAGAAGGCTGCATATTGTAAACCTTAAAATTTCTTAGACTTATGAATGTTGGAAATTTCACCAATGGAAAATTTAATACTTGGAAAAAATTTCCTACTGATAGTAAGAACTCTATTGGAATGTGAACCCCCTTGGCATGGGAGGATCCTTCTCCTCCCTACCTAAGACTACTTTAGGACAGAAACCTTTTGCTAAACAATGGAAAGTGCTTTGACCTATGCTTAAGCATAGAACAGGAAGTTCTTTGAGTCATGATTGATTTTAGAATTGATACAATAGAGATACTTGGAATGACAGAACCAGGTCTTGAAACTATAATCTCCACCCTACTCAGAGTAAAAGGATTTAGGAAGGGCTGCAGCAAGGATCAAGATTTAATTATTTGAGAATATGACCTTCAACAGAAATGTGCAAAGGGGCAGACCTCTGGGCGGTCCTGGGTTAAGCTAGAGCCACCATTGGCACAGGGAAGACATGGACAGTGATTGGTAGATGTGAGAACTGAGGGGAGGGAACTTAGATGGTTTCCTTAAAGATAGTAGGGTCTGAAGACTGGGAGGGGCCAGAGGAAGTTTTGCTCTGGGCGAGGTGGCTCTGAAGGAGGACTGAGGAGGTTGCTCTGTGGGAGGACCAGGAGAGAAGGCTGGCTCTGAAGGAGGAGAATCCTCTGGAAACATTTCTTGAATGGAGGCTCTCTTGAAGGTGGAGCCTGAGGTTGGCATGAGAAAACTTACCTAGAGAGATCTTGGGTGAGTGATAAAACCAACTGACTGATTTATTCATTCTTATTCCTTTCTTCCTTTCTCTCTTTTTCTATTGATTAATCAGTGTATTATAAATTAAATTTCTCTATAAAACCCAGTTGGGTTGGGCATATTCATAAATTGGGAATATATTCCCTGGCGACCATCTTATATTTATATAAAACCAAGACACAGTAGAAAACATATTTCAGCGGTCATAATTGATATATATATTTCCCTTGCTCCCAAACATTTTAATTATCACAATATTCACCCTAGGCACTTGATTTTGATAAATGCAGATTGTGCCAAGGCATATGTCAGATATTATATATCTAAAATTTGATAGTAATGTGTTGATATTTTTTAAAAGAACATTTTAGTCTCCAGAGAAGGATTCAGCTGCTGAAATAAAATTTAATGTTAGGCTTGAAAGATAAAAATAAATGATGGATCATGGGAATTTGTACTACTCCTTAACATATCAACCCATATTAAAATTGGGGCAGGGAAAATTTGGAACCCTGACATGAGGACTGAGACAGAACCAGGGGCAGTTGGAGAGCAAAGGCTTCTGGGATGGAAAAAAATGGACCTGGGAGAATTCTGAGGAGCCACTGTACTTCTAGTCTGGGACCTGGACCTGAGAGGACCAGTTTGGGAGACTGAGGAATCACTGAACCCACCTGAGAGGATCCTGTTTCTACATTCAAGTCTAAAATTGATCTTTCTTCAAACAAACATCTCTAACCTCCCTCAATCTGAGGAAAAGATATCTCAGACCCCTAAGAGGGAGTCAGGGGATGGGGAGGGAGCTGTGGACTCTCAGAAAGGAGAGCATAGCTCCCTTGATCTTTCCTGCCTTCCTGGATCTATAGTATAGTAGTAGTCTCTTGGTAACCAAGGATGACGATTGTCTCTGTGCGTTTTCATCTATGATAGATGAGTGTACACAAAGACACTTGTGCGTGAAGGAGATTTAAGTGGAAAAGTCAAAGCACAGAGACAGTCCCACTCTCTCGGCTTTGGAAGTCTGGGTCCAGTGGCATGAAAAGTCATTACACCTGGCGACTTCCTCAGCTGCATTGGATGGCCATGTTGTCTTTTGTGCTCCAAGGAGCCCTAAGCACTCCACAGTGCTTTGCTGCATCGCCCTCTCAGCCATTGAACCTTCTTGTTGGTTTCTTCCGTCTGTTCAGCCGAAGCAGTCTTCACATGCTGGGTGAGCAAAGCCCTGGTTCACCAGGGGTCTAAAACCCGATGGCTACCCTCACAAGGTTTAGCCGGCCTGTTGAAGCCGTTGCCTGGGGTGTGGCCGCTGCCGCATGCTAGCAGCTACTGGGAGCCACAAGTGAGAGCTGGGTGTCAGGTGGGGGTCAGAGGCTGGAGAGCTGCCCTAGGAGGGCACGACAAGCCCTCCATACCAGAGATACTACCCCTCCCTGAACACCCCATACACCCCACCCTACTTCCTGGATCTATTTCTATGTCTATTAAACAAATAGCTAAATAAGCTTATAGAGGGATCATTTTAGCTAGGATAGGATGGAGAAATCTGATTGAGCAATATCATATGCCTTTCAGATCAAAGACCATATAGGAAATAATAAGGCAACGTATTTCCTCTCACCCTCACCCATTTACCTGAGACTCTATATTAAACCCTTCTTAAAGTAGTCAGATATTTGTCAAGCCTCTCAATATAAGGTGAAAGGGTTTACAATATAGAACCAGAGACAAACACCTCAATGAGTGCTTGAGGGCAACTCATCAGAGGTAAGTCCCCTTTGCTGGAGTCTACCTCTAGATCCTCTCCAAGGGAGAGGCACTGAAGTCAACTATAAGAGTAGCTGATAGGGGAGATTGCCTTCAGATTCCCTTCAACCATTTCTTCAAGGGACACAGAGTGATAACTGATAACTTCGTATTACAAGAAAGAGAGAGGGAGATAACAGCATACCTACATTAGCTTAACTCCTTCTCCCTCACACTGTTCTGAAGCCCTTTCCTCCCCTCACTGATATAACTTCATTATTATCTTCCCCTTCTCCCAAATAAACTGAAGTGTTTTCCTGTCATCACTAGGATTAAATATGAAGTCCTTTGTCTGACTGTTATAGCTCTTTACAGCCTTACCTGTCCCTTTCCTCTAGGTACACTATAATCTTATTTCTTACCCAAAATATTCCACCTCTCTACTTTCCAGACCTCTCATCTCCATACTCTCTATTCAGTTCTGCATAGTTGGAATTTTGTACCCCAGGCATACGTTCCTCAGAATTCCTTTAGTATTTCTCAGAATACCTTTTTCTTTCATCCCTTTCATCATGTTGCATCATTATGTTTTGTATATAAGTTTCCTGTAACCCCAGCTCTTACTCTTTTTCCTGAGCTCTCCTCCTGGCTCTCGCTTTCTGCTTTTGGGGGACCACACAATTCTTTCTTTGCTGAGGTTATCATTTTCCTTTATCTTCAAAATATTATTTATAAATTCTTATAAAAATTATAATACTTGAAGTATTTGGATATTAATTTATAATCCTACAGTTCCTTTCCAATTCTAAATCTATATTAACTCTTCCAACTTTAAAATTTTATTATTTTAGACATTGGGATACTTTGATTATAAAATTCACAAATGATTGACTAAATATAAATAATGAAATGTTATATACATAAATGTAAACACAAAATATAAATTTTATTTTTTTAAATCAGACTCGTGATTTCACTGGAATAGGTAACTTCCAATGAGGAAACTCTATTTATACTAGAATAGCTAATTAGAGCATTGGGAGGCTGACTGTTCCAGAATAACCCAGCTAACATATTACAGAGGTAGAATTAGAACCCAGATCTTCTAGATTGACTACCAGATCTCTATACATTACATCATGTTTTCTCAAATTAAAATTCTAAATTCTAAATGGCAAACAAGTTACTATAGAGGGTTGTTAATTTTCCTCCAGTAATATATGCTATTTATAAGAAGATTAAGGACCATAAACCAGATGATTGGGATTTGTAAGAAAGTTCAATCTAGGGGGCAGCTGAGTAGCTCAGTGGATTAAGAGTCAGCCCTAGAGACGGGAGGTCCTAGGTTCAAATCTGGCCTCAGCCACTTCCTAGCTGTGTGACCCTGGGCAAGTCACTTGACCCCCATTGCCTAGCCCTTACCACTCTTCTGCCTTGGAGCCAATACACAGTATTGACTCCAAGACGGAAGGTAAGGGTTTAAAAAAAAAAAAGAAAGTTCAATCTATTACGTAAAATGAGGCTTTTATGTATATTGGTAGGCAAAAGATAAATGTTTTAAAATTATTTCTAATTATTATAATTATTATCATATTTACATTTACATAGGACTTTAAAAATTGTAAAGCTCTTTATAAATGTTATTTCTTTTTATCCTCATAACAACTCAGTGAGATGGGGACTATTATTATCCCCCTACTACAGTTGTGAAAACAGAAGAAGAGAGAAGTTAAGTGATCTGTCCAGAGTTGCCTAGCCAAAAGTGTTGGAGAACAGATTTGCACTCAAATCTTCTTGACTCCAAGTTCAGCACTTTATCTACTAAGTCATATTTTCCTCATATCTGGAAATTAATATGTACAATAAAATACAGCCTATTTTCTATTTATCTGCTGCTACCCTGATTATGTTAAATGACCAGGCTTTAAATTTGTACATAAAAATAAAGAAATGAGATATTAGAAAACATCTACTGAACCCCTGCTAGGAAAATTTGAAAGATGATATAAATAAGTTACTGAAGTTGTCTGACAAAGTTCTGGGGTGGCAGTTACTCAGTTCTGAATCTGACAAGTTTTTGAATTCTTGAATGAATGAATGACAACACAATATGTTTCTGTCAATTAAGTATATATAGAAACAGACACATTTTAGGGTAGCAAGCAGGGAAATACAGATACCATAACTATTCAAAGTTTATAGGGCAAATATGGTTTACTTGACCATAGATAGAATATTCAAATTTGATTATTGATCAAAAGTTAAGGTTGGAGTTATTCACAGAGAGGACCCAGAATCTGAAGCCAGGATAATAACAGTGGTGAAAGGACAGATTTGAGACTCTATCAACTATGCCTGAAGTTGAAAATCATGAATACTGTAGTTTCTGTAGAAGAATAAGATGAACTGAGAAGGTACAGATGGAAGCATAGAATCAGAAATTACTCCACAGATCAAATAGTTTGATTGAGAGCTATGCCCAGTTAGCTGATAGTCAGTTATAGTGTGGATCATTTCAGTTTAGTAGTGAAATAAACTGTTCAACACTTGTTATTTTTATAATGGAATTTTTGTGGCCAATTCCTGAGATGGAAAGAGGACTGCTTAAACTTTTACTGTTTAAGCATTATGAATTATCATGAGTATACTGGTGCTCCATACTAATATTCTTTTTAGAAGTTTTCTTTAATTGTATACTGTTTCCCAACTGAGGGCTTTGGTTGAAAACAATGTGAACCAGGTTTATGTGTAGACAGTCATATATTTCCTAAATTTTCTTTAATATGTAAATGCTGATGATGATACTCTCTTTTTTATTATTAAGTGAATGATTGGGTTTAAGACTAAAATGTCTCATCATTATTAGTGACTTGGTTTATGTAAATGGAAGTGCCTGGTGGGATTCCTCACAACAAAGTTACCTCTATGATCTTCAGAGAGTTTGAGTATAGCCTTATTGAGTGGGTCCTTCTCTGGAAAACTTGTTTTGTCAGTGAAAGAACAGATGGTCACCCCATGTACACATTCTAGAATCACACTTTTATTACGTGAAGAAACATTCAAATTTACCTAGTGCAACCCATTCATTGAACAAATAAAAAAATTGGACCTCACAGAGGTTAAATGACTTACCCAAAATTAAACAGATAGTAAATGGTTTAGGTATTTCAATTTAGAGCCCAAGAAAGTAAGCTCAATATTTCAACCTTGATATTCATTATACTGTACCACTCTAAAGTGAGATAATTAAAAAAAAACTTTCAAAATTATTTTTCCAATGCCAAAAATAAGTAGAGTAAGAAGGGTGGTCACTTTTCATTTTGTGAGATTTATGCTTACTTATGTATTTAATTGTATTCATGAAGGTAGAGGAATTTAATAATTTAGTATATTTATTTTTGTCTAGCAAGAAACCAGAGCATATGGAACTAATTTTGTATGTTATCACAATAACACTAAAAGCTAAACCTACTGACATTACTTTATTTTATCTTGCTATAAACTGAACTAACCATTTTTATAAAAAACTTCATTGTCTGATTTTATTACAAGCATGGAATCTCTAGCTTTTAAGTTGATAAGTCATAAACTGTCCTCTGCAAGCTTGGTAACACCAAAAAGAAAACAGTGGCAATGATCATAACATTTATTATGATTTGAGACTAATATAAATTTGCATTGGTTAAGCAATGTTTGGCTCTATTTTTCATACCTGAAAGAGTTATGCTCCTCTCTACCATTTGGTCATTATTTTCTAGGGAATTAGTGTGAGGTGGATGGGAATAATCTCCTGGAAAAGCACAATTACATCCCTCTGAATCAGCAGAATAACTTAATGAACCTGGACTACCATTTCATGTCTGAGGTCCTATAAAGGGAGCCAGAATTGATGATTCTGGGGATGAACTAGGATTTTTCATACATTTTTTTCTGAAAGGTTTCTCTTTACATGGTAAGGAGATCTTTTTTTTCCCCAACACAATATAGAAACAAGAAAAAAGAATTCATTTCAATTCAGTTTGTGCCAACTCTGTGCTAGATGTTTGAAATACAAAGACAAAAATGAAACAGTTTCATGCCTTTAATAAGGAGCTTAAATTCCATTGGAAGAAAACAACACATCCATCCACCAACTTCTCACACCCCCCCACATATATATAAAGAGATTTAGTCCCCACCTGTTATTTCATGGGTGGAAGAAATTTCAAAGAAACTCCCTCTATTATCTTTCAACTCCAAGAGTTGTCTTATGGTTAAGTCACTTGTCTGGAGCCATGAAGACAATGGTGGCAGGCTCTGTGGAGTGTTTAGAGCTTGGTTAAAAATTGAAAAGTCCAAGACCATCCACTAAGCCAAGCCATTTCCATATTCTTGACTTTTCTCTTGCCACTGGACTTTAGCAAATGAAAGAAAGAGTGAAGCCAGTATCTTTGTGAAACTCTGTCTCACTTAAATCCAATTCACATGCCAGTCAAGACATTTCCCATATCATTTTACCATTTATAATTTTACTCTTTCATTGTTTAATCCAATTTCAAAGTTCTATGGAAAAGGGTAAGTGATAAAGTGGCAGTTATAGATAGATTGGGAACTGCACTCATAATCATCCTGTGAAGATTAAAATTAACTCTCCCCTGATTATGAATATTAAATTGTATCCCCTGCCTATTTTTAGATTTAATCACCAAAAGTATAAAAACCCTACTTAAAAGTTGAGTATAGAGATCTGCCTGTTTTTAGATCTAATCATCAAAAGTATAAATATCCCACTTAATCATTAAGTGGGAGGTCTGTGACCCACATGTGCAATAGTGGGTGACAAATCAGAATTAAACTAACTGCCCCCTGGGCAGTCTTAAGCAAAGCTTCATTTGTGATGGGTAGACATAAAATTAGGGGAAGACACAGGGAATGATCCAAAAGAAGTGTCTTTAAAATGCTGTCACTTCCTGTGAAAGAGAGTTCTTCATTCATTGGAAGTGGAGACTGGAGATAATTCTTCATTCTTTGGAGTGGAGGCAGGACCCTGTTCCTGGTGAGGCTATTCTAAAATCTCTTCCTTTTAACTGACAAATGGTGAGTGAAAAGCTGACTAAACTGCTGGATTTTCTATTAAGAAACTCAAACCCAATCTGTGGCAAAGTATAGGGAAATCCCAATTCCCTCTACCCTGATACCTTCCCAATCCAAAACTTGTTATTAAATTCATTTTAGTTAAATAAAACAGTCAGATTTATCATTGTAAGTGTGAGGGGGCCCTAAAGGGATTAAGGGTTTTTAGGGGAGAAGGCTGATGGAGGGTTTCTTTTATCCCTGTCTATATTAATCTTTGCTAGTTTTCTTAAGTTCAAAGTCTTTAGCATTAGCAAGGGGATGAAAAGATTCTGACTTTCAGAGGTGGTTGGGCATGTCTCTTCAGACTAGTGCCCTAAAGACCGGCCTTAAATTCAAACCACTCCCCTTAAATCCCTTTGTTTTATGACATGATCATAGGAATACAGGTAGAGCACACAGTTGGGAAAAAATCCAGGAATAAAGGTAATTCTATCCAGAGACAGGAAGAGAGTGCTCCTTCCAGTCAGAGGGCCAGGAAAGAGTCTACTCAAGAGTAACTGTCACTCCCCAACACGCCCCTCACCCACCAACTCTCATTGCTGTCAATATCTTCACTCCAACATGCCAACTGCTGTCTGTTCCACCTTATTGGAAGAAAGGCCAAAGTTTGATTTAGTTTTCCTTTCCACAATCGTTCCCTTTTTTTGTTATGACCTTCCCAACATCACATATTTATTTACTTACCAAGCTACTAAATCTACTCTCTAACTACTCCCCCCAAAATAATAAACTTTCCTCAATTACTCTATCACTATTCTATGCTAACCTTATCTACTCTAAGGAATTCTTTGCAGGAAAGTTTTGGGTAAGGATAGTTTTGGGGTTTTATAATAAATTCAGCACAATAAATATATGAACAAAACCTTTGCAAAGAAATTTGAATCTTAATGCTAATACTACTTACTCTTCCTAAATTAAACTAATACAAATATTTTTCCTATTTTATTTATCTATTATTATTTGCATACTATTTTATCTATATATATTTCCATTAAACACAATTTCAACATCAGCTTTACAATAAACAATTAAAAGTTTCCTATCTGCAAATGCAGCTTAAGTCTATTCCTAAGTATAACTTTCTATCCTATGTCTAAACTTAACTCCTAATCTATTCCGTAGTTATAACTATTCTCCAAGTCCCTAGTTTAATCTATAACCTAATCTTATGTACAACATATATACATGCCATGTTACATATTTATAAACCCTATCACTATGTTATTAACCTAATTATAATATACATATTATTTAATGAGATTATTTATATATAATACAATAATACACATTATTCCTGCATCCTGATGTTAGTCAAATAGACATATCTATTGATCTTTCTATTTGTCTAAGACCTTATGGAAGTAATTAGATATATATTTATATTTTGCATATATGCAATTTCAGACACTTATTTATTTACACAAGGTCTCCTAATATATGTCAGTTTGTGATTTTGTGTCTAATATTGTTGTCTTGAATGGATACTTAACAAGTTTCTTCAGATTTCTACTTCTCATGTTAACTGATGGCTCTCTCCTTTCCTCCGAGTTATATAGTGTTGCATGCTATTTCTCTAATATGTGAAATTAATTTTCTTTTATGCTTTCACCACACTCAGTCTTACATATAAGTACCATTTTCTGTCTGTCCTCTTCCTGTATAAACAAATTTACAAAGTTCTAAGGCTTAGTTGTCCATTTCAACTTTTTATCTTTGTTTCTTCTCTCTAGCAGCTTCTCTTAATGCTTTTCCTCTAGGATGCTTTAAAATCTTTTCCTATGGGCTGGAAACTTGTCTTCTTCTTGTCAATGTGGCATGCTTGACTGCTGAGATCTCATTGTCTCAAACATTATGTGGCACTATTGTTTATTTGTGGTGTACCTTTTTATGTTAATCAGTTTTTTTTTTCATTTCTCAGCATTATCTTTTACATAACTCTATTTTTCTTTTATTTCTGTTTCAGTGGTGTTGGATTTTTCTGGTTTTATGTGGGAACAGTGGAACCATGAATCTTTCCCTGCATTTTTTATACCTGTCAGGATGAACTCTGATGAGGTCAAAGAAAAAATCTTATAAAGCGTTGGACAACTCCATCATCAGTATTTACAAAGGGGTCAAGTTTATAATTTTGGGTTTCTTTATAGCCAGAGTAGGCATAGACTTTCAGACATGGAAGACAGTATTGGGAGGAATGGAGTCAGAAAAAGCAATACCAGTGGTCACTTATTACTAAAGAGTTGTGGCTTTCATGGTTTTCTTATCACCAATACTATCTGCCATTAACATAAACACATACACACAAAATCTTTGTCTATGCATGCCCATAGAAAACACTGGCATTGAATAGATTATGTCATTATAAGGAAAAGAAGCAGACAGGATGTGAAACTGACAAAGTCTATGTGTTGCACAGAGTACTAGAACAATCATAGAATTATCATCTCCAAACTAAATGCTCACATTCAACAAAAGCAGACCCCATTGTAATAAAATTATCAGAATACTCAGTGTGAACAGATTAGGGCAGTTTTATATGTATGTCTTGTTGCTGGCTTGGAGGGAAAGCTGAGCCAACAGATGATTGACAGAAGTAGAGCAGAAAAGGAATGGACATATATGAGATATTTGTTGAATAGAACCACATATACTCATTTGGGTCAGAATACTCACAAATATCAGGATTGGCTTTGATGAAAATGTTAGGGAGATTCAGGAGCTTTTAAATGAAATATGAGAACTTCACAGAGTTTGCAAGTAGGATAGTTTATCCATTCCTAAAGAAGATAGTATTTAACTCAATCAAAGGTGAAGTTCAGATGAAGTTTATAGATATAAAGTTTTGGATCTGTAAAAAGGCAGATCAAATTCAATTTTATGCTGATAGTAGCAATCCAAAGTACTTTTATGAAGCACTGAGGGCTACTTATGGGCCAAATATTTGTGTTACATCTTAATTACACATTTGATGGGACCACACTGATCAATGATAAGGACATGCTTCATGAGAGATGGGCTGTTCTCAATAGATTGTCATTAATCAATGCTGAAGCCATTGACCATATACCTTAAATTGAAGTGAATCCATCTATAGCTGAACTTCCAACTGAAGAAGCAGTTTGGAATGTCAGAATGTTCCTCTGGTATGGCAAAATGCCTGATAATGACTTCATTCCAGCATATATTTCCAAGTGTGAGGGGGATTTGGGGTTAATTTTAAAAGGGTTGGACTTGATTATTTAAGAGTGTGGTCACCAGGAATTTAATTAATTCCAAAGAGATTTTATTTACAATTTATTTACAAAATGGAGAAAGAGTGAAGTAAGAAATAAGAGAGAGGATAAGGTAAGATGCCTAGCTTAAACCCTAAGTAATTTACCCCAGGCCCCTGGATAGGGAGAGTTAGTTCTTAAGTAGAGGGGCCTGAGCCATTGTAGACTCAGCCCTGGGGATGCAGGCAATCCCTCTCAAGAGGAGAGGTCTCTCCTGAGGTTAGTCTCTTCTGAATGTTCAGCAGTTAAGAGTCAGCTTTTTACTCACCACATGTCAGTCTAAAAGAATTTGGTCTCAGGTCCAGTCAGCAGATCCTTCTGCCCCTCTTCACCAGCCTCAACTTGAAAGCATTAAGAATTGAACTCCTTTTAGGAAGTTGTCACTCCCTTTCAAAGACATTTTCTCTTGCATCACTTCCTGTGCCTTCCCCAATTCTATATCTACCAATAACAGTTGATGCTCTGCTTTAGAGTTGCCCAGAAGGCAGTCAGTAGATTCTGATTTGTCACCCACTATTGCACACATGGGTCACAGACCTCCCCTACTCAAGTGTTAATGGGTTGTTTGCACCTTTGGTGATTAAATTGAAAATGGGCAGATCTTACAATTTTTTCTTCCCAATCAGGGGAGAGTTAATTAATTTCATTTTCACAATCAGGGGAGAGTTAAATTTAATCTTCACACAAGGCAGGGTGTATTCTGACCATACCAAAGCTAATTGAAATCATATGGTTTATATAGCAAGAGGAAGTTATCCCCTGTAATAGAGGCTGACACATAAGAAAAGTGCCAGGCTGAAGAGTGCATGGATCTGATCACCTGGACAGAGGAGGGACACCAGGAGGATGGAATTCTGAGGAGAAGCAGGAAGTTCCCTCAGAAGAGCAGTTGGTCTCTCAGTCTGGAGAAGCTGAAGAGGGAGGAGAGAATAAGATTTTCTCCTGAGGGATACCCGACTTTTTCCTGTTTGTGACTGGAAATCCTTCCCCCCATTTCCCAATTTTAGAGACTCACTGAAGAGAAACCTGAGAAAAGGCATTTTGAATCTCTGTCAAACTTTACCTCATCTCCTATTGTCCTTAGTCTGAATTGTGGCCAAGGGGCCAAACCCAGGGTCATTCAACCTGACTTTTTCACATGGGGCTCAGGCTGCCAAGTCCTGAGTTCCTCCCAAACTTGAGGAGGGAAGAAAAGGGTTTTAACTTGAGAAAGGGACTCCTTTTTTACACTTTCCTCTCCCATTCTTTCCCTGCCAATTATTCCTTTGTATTACCCTGATTGAGTTAATTGACATTAAGGTAGTTCTCTTTTCCCTAAGCTGTGAATTAAGTGTGAGTGAACAGATCAAGGGGAGAGGCATCTTCCTAAGAAGAAACTTTTTGGTCTCAATTATTAGAGGGGGGACAAGAAGGACAAAAGCAGATCTGGGAGAGCAACCTTAGCTAAGGAGAGAAGGCAGAAGGGGGAAAATCTTCAAACCCCCTCTCTTCTCTCTGAGCCAACCCTAAACATCAGCTGTCCTCTCCTAGATCCTGTTCTCTTTACCATCCCTACACCTTTCCTCCTTTGCATCTGGAATCTTCAACCTGGCACTTTTCTTATGTGCCAGCCTGTGTCACATCCCCAGGAGATGAAGAATGTCTCCACTATCGATTAAATAAAGGAAAAGGAAATAGATTATCCTATGTCAGTCACAGGAGGGGTGTGTGTGTGTGTGTGTGTGTGTGTGTGTGTGTCTGTGTGTGTGTGTGTGTGTGTGTGTGTGAATCTCTCTCTTAATCATTGTTGGCAAGATTATTGCCAGAGTCCTACTTAATAGACTTATCCTTCATCTGGAGGATAGTCATTTACTTGAGATGTAGTGTGTCTTCAGAAAGGGCCAGAAAATGTTTGATTTGGTGTTTACTGCCTGACAACTCCAAGAGAAATGACAGGAGCAGAAAAGAATTCTGTATATCACATTCATCAATTAGGCCAAGGACTTTGATACTGGCAGTTGTGAAAGCTTGTGGAAGGTCATGGAAAAATTTGGTTGCCCAGAGAACTTTATCAGCTTTGTATGCCAGTTCCAGGATAATATGCTTGCACAAGTGCTGTATAAATTATAATACTCTTGCACTTTCTCAGTTCCCAGTGGAGTGAAGCAGTGTTCTGTGCTTTCTTTTATGCTTTTGAGCATGATATTTTTAGTGATGGATAGAAACATCAACAAAATCAGCTATCACAATGATGGTAATTTTCCCATAGTGCTTTGAGAAAGTTACCCAACTGCTTTTCACTCTTTGGGCTGATCCTCTTCTGAAAGGAGGTCCTAAGAGCTGCTAGTTGAGTTTGGGAAAATATCAGTGTTTTTCACATCTAAAGATTCATCTAAAAGACCTGACAAGTACAGGAGATTATTGGGTGAAACATTGGTACAAGCCCCAGCAGGTTTGCTGTGCAAGTGGAGAGAGGTTGTGGAGATTCAAAGCTGTTTGTTCATCTATACAGCAAGGAAGAGAGAAAGACCTAAATTATTTCTCATGTATAATTTAGATTAGGGGAGATAGATTAAGGTTTTGGGGGATTCAGATAAAATAGAAAGGGAGAGTAGCCTCGACTCTGTTTGGGGAAGAAGATCCTTGCAGATCAGATTTTGCGTTGTTAGAGTAAGAATTATTAGCTTAGGGAATATATTATAAGAATTTCTTTTTCACTTGTTTCCTTTTACTATCCCTTTCATTAGTTTTTTTTTTTTACCTATAATAAAAATATGTTTTTTATGCATCTGGCTGAGCCAGAGTTCTTAAGCTGCTTTGAGAAGCCATTTTTCACAAATAGTCACACCAACAGCCTGTCCACACAGGACAAATTTATTATACCAATTCTTATAATAATTGTTAGAACTAACTCAGTGTTTGGGAGACTCCAGAGGAAAGTGAGGGAGAGAAGAGGTATTAGTCTTCCTGCCAAACTGAAGATATACAGAGCCAATTAATTGACCTCATTTTATGCTTGCAAAATATGGGCACCATACCAGCATCATGGCAGGAAACTGAATCATTTCATTTGAATTGTCTTCGGAACATTCTGAAAATCACCTGGCAAGATAAGATAGTAGACACCGAGGTCCTTCATTGAGCCAAACTGACAAATATTCAGTCTCTACTCCAGAGAACACAACTTTGATGAGCTGGTCATAGTGTTGAAATGGAATATATAGATTTGACTAAAAGATATTTTATAGAGAATACACACTAGCCAAGGTTCACATGGAGATCAAAAGGAATGCTACAAGGATGCTCTAAAGATCTCTCTGAAGAATTTTGGTATTGATTGTGAGACATGAGAGACACTGGCACAGGACTGTCTAATACAGTATGCCCACATCAAAGAAAGTGAATGGGTCTATGAGCAAAACAGAATTGAAATAGCTCAAAAGAAATGAGAGTTACACAATTTATAGATATTTTCTTCCCAAATGTTCATACAGACTTTTGTGACTAACCTGGAGAAGAGACTACTGAATTTGTATTGGTTTAGTCAGTCATAGTCAGACATACTATACATTGTGAAGTCATTTTGGTCCTCTTCAAGGATGAAGAACAGTGGTTATTTTATGAATATAGATGTAGATATTATATAAAATGTTATACATATACTTTATATCATATATAGATATAGATGTTATAGAATTATAAACATGGATGCTGCATGGGCTTAATGATTAGATTAATTACTCTTCAAGAGCTTCCTAAGAAGGGAAATTACAAACACAGAACTAACTATAATATGGGGTAGAATAAGAAAACTTTCCAAAAATGAGCTAAACAACAAATCAAGATAAAGCTCAGGAGAGATCACTTTATTCTAGGACCAAACAGGGTCACAGACATTTTCATGAAGGTGATGGAATCTGAGTTAGGTCTTATATAAAGGGAGAAACTTCACCAGATGGAAAGGTGGAGGAAGGGAAAGGGCAGTCTGTTCCAGTGTGGGGGACAGTGTGAGCAAAGTCACAGAGATAGAATCTGAGTCATTCTTTATGACTAAGGTGGAGAATATATAATTGTATTCCAATATTTTTGAACTTCAGAACTACTTTTAACAAAAATATTTTGTGGACTCTCATATGATTATGCTTTTTCTCTTAGTATGCACTGAGTAAGACCATACATAAATTGATAAAGGACAATGTGACCTCACTCCTTAGTCCTAGAGGGTTCAATGGCTCTCAGCCTGGGAATGACTGGAATATATAAAGAGGACAATAATGATTAGAACTTAGGGGATGAGAATGCTTTATTCCAAATACATAGAGTTGATAAAAAGAGTAGCAGAACAGAATTCTTCATCAAGAAGATGTTTGTTTGAAGAAAATCATGTAGTAGATTTGAAAACTTGGGTACTTTGAGAACTTTTTGCTTACCTTTTAATCCCTAGTTATTTTTCATAAATGAAAGGAGTTAGAGGATAATGATGATTATCTTGATAATTTATGATATTTGTATGATATATTATATAAAAAATGCTTCATATATTTTCTCTAATTTGAGAAATTATTTCAGTATGTGTATTCCTACTGATCAGTCTGTTTAAAATTAAACGTATCAGGTTACATTTAGATTTTTTGATTTACAATTTACATTTATAGTAGCAAAAGCAGTTTTTAAATTCCCCAATAAATCCTTTGAATACCACGTAACCTCCATCCCCAGCTACAGATAGTAAAGGGACAATTAATAACCTATATAATTATAATTATAACCTAAGTATCCAAGAAGGAATTTAGATTCATGATTCTCTGTTTTTTGTACTAGTTCTTTCTATGTAATCAAAAAATTTTGCAGCTCAAATATAATTGCCCATGAGTTTTGCACATAAAAGAAGGGACTCCTAAGCATCCTTAATGAAAAACCTATACTGCTTAAAAAGGTTTAATAAAAATGAAATCAGTGGTTACACACCTGTCGCCTAACTAAAAATAGTTATACCCAACAACCTCTTGCTCCAGCATAAAATGTTTATTTGATACAGTGTCTAGAATACTCAGTGTGTCTATGATGTATTATCACTTTTTTAATCAAATTCATCATATTCTGCTGTGATAAGACAAGCCCAGGTGTTACACTAAGAAATGCATTTTAATCATTAAAGAAAACTGAGAAATAGGCTTTCCTTCTGAAAGGGGTTCATTCATATCAACAAGAAAAATTATAGTCCATAGAGTTGTCACTGAGCAGTAATTAAAATCCCATTTCACACATTATAGCTTTGTTATGAAGTAACTGATTTTAAAAAATCAATATATGCAATAGAAATAAAAACATCAAAAGAAAATATTCTTTCTCCAGATTGCAACAGTCATTCCTTCAGAACTCTGAAAGTAATTCAGCAGATATCTTAGAGGTATCCACTTGCCTGTAACAAATCACAGGATATTGTTTTTAAGATACTATAAGGCCTATTAGATCATTTTTATGAAATAACTTCCAAGCAATTATTTTTATTTTTTATTGTTAATCAAGAAAAGAAAATAAACACTCATCCAGAAATAAGGGCACAGTATTCATAAAAAAATGTCTAAATCCAAAAACATGCAAATGATGTGTGATCCTCAAAGACAGTGAATATTTATTCATTATTATGTACATTGAATTGAAATTTATTGAATCAAATTGAAATGTTTATTGAATCCAATTATTGAACTGAATTTCATAGAATGCTGATTTGATTTAATTGGGTACCTTATGTCTGGGGTAAGAGTTTAGTCCCATGTTACACAGACGGGCCCAAATGAACCATTTATTGCAAAGTCCATGCATCTAGTTATCTCTCTTTTAAGTATTATGCATCCCAATTAGACCCAAAGGGCTTTAAAAGAATACATGTCTTTTGATACAGCAATACCACCACTAGATTTGTATCTCAAAGAGATGAAAAAAAAATGGGAAAGCATCCATTTTCACAAAAATATGTATAGCTATGCTGTGTGTGGTGCAAAAATTGGAAAATGAGGTGCTGTCCCTTAACTGGGGAATGACTGAACAAATTGTGGTATATGATGGTGATGGGATACTATTGTGCTAAAAGGAATTGGTGAAAAATGGTGAATTGCTTTATTTTTATAAGAACTAGGAGGACCTACACAAACTGATGCAGAATGAAATGAGAAGAACCAGGAGAATATTATATACAGTAACTGAAACAGTGTGGGATCACATGGTATGATCAAATGAAACAGACTTTGCTACTAATAGCAATGTAATAATCTGAGGGATTCATGAGAAATAACACTATCCACATTTAGAGAAAGAACTGTGGGAGTAGAAATGCAGAAGAAAACATATGATTTATCACTTGTTTATATGGGTATATGATTTGGGGTTTTGACTTAAAAAATTAATAAAAAAATGAATAATATAAATAGATTTTGAGTGGTAATATATGTATAACATGATGGAATTTCTTGTCAGCTCTAGAAGGAAGAGGGGAGAGAGAGAATATGGATAATGTAACTGTGGAAAAATATTTTAAAAAATAATTTTTAAAGTGTTATGCATCCCAGTGCCCCAGAGTCCTTTATTAGAATCAACTGAGGATCTCAGAATTTATATATGATCACTATCAAAATTTCTACTAAAGTGCTAACTAATTATTTCTGCTAATAGTATATGATGTTCACCTCGATTCATATCATAATCTGATGATATTTTGCCATGGAGGTAACTACAGTTTCTATAGGATACACCAACTGGTCACAGTTCTTATAGAATCTGTTAAGATGAAAGTCTTTGAGCATGGTTCCTGCCATAGACTTTTAAGGACTATTTGCCTCCTGAGAACAGCAAAAGAGTTTTAGAGAATCTCATCACCACCCCATGAAAATTATGCTATATATGGGTGCTAATCCATCCCTAGAGCTAGCCAATTAGTTTGCTGTTTTACTAAAACAAATGAAAACAAGTGATTACATAAATGGATATTGTGGCCCAGGCCAGTGAAAGGAGTGTCTATGCCTAAGAAATGACAGATACCAGTTTTGTCATTGTTGGTTGTGGAGTTTATCTACTAAGACTGCTTTAACTGCAGCAGATTCTGCTGCCTCTGAGGATAGTGAATTAATCATGTTTGTCCAGTATAATCTAGAAATACACAACACTGATGATTTAGTTTATTACTATATATTAGATATGTAACAGTAGATTTAAGGAAATTCTCACAACAGCCATGGAAGGTAGATGTTATTTTTATTTACATTTAAAAATAAGGAAACTGTGGCAGATGGAGGTTAAATGCTTTGACCAAAGTCACACAGCAGCTTTGAACTTTTTTCCTTTATGACTTCCAAGTTAATCACTATGCCCACTGTAATATTAAGAGCAGATACTATTTTTAATGGAAGGAATCAGAAATATCTTTGTTCTACAATCCTATGATTGCTGATACCAAATGAAGTACAAAACAAGAAGTTTCATCAGCAAAGGTGGCCAGCACTGTTATAAATATCTTGATCAGAGTTTAAAATTTTAAAAAGGGCATTCCCTGAAGGAGACAGGGAACAAAAAATTCTACTCTTTATGTATAATTTTTTAAAGGATGGTATTAAACTCCAAAATACTACAGATGCTACTGGAAGTGATCCATGGACACCAAAAGAGAAATAGGCTGAAGAACCCACATGCAAGAAAAGAATAGATGAAGAATGCTTATTTATAGGTTACTGCATGGCTTTAGATGGATAGACTTTTAAGTTGACCTAATCATACTTCTATCTTGTTAATTAAATCTAAAGAACTAGAAATGAACTAGATTCTGAATTTCCTTAAAGAAACTCTGGATAGAGGCAAAATAAGGCATTCACTGTTATTCTCAAAGGAAATCTTGAAGGGAAGAAATACTTAGAAGTATTTAGTGGACTTCCGGGTAAACATGGCTGCAATCTAAATGCGAATCACTTCTTCTCCCCAGCATCGAATGAAATAGACTATACCAAAAGAGCATAAAAATCATCTTTGGAAGAATGGAGGGACTCTCCAGCACCCCACAGAAAAGAAGGTATGTGAGGTTTGAACATTGCCACACTATAAGAAGGAGCAGAAACTTGCACAAAAACGTTGCCCTCCCCCCTTCTCCTCCATGGAATCAGAGTAGGGGCTCAGAGAACTCACTGGGACAGCGAGTGGGTGAGGAATATCTCTGTCTGGGGGGGCACACCAGGGTCCTTGGGATCTAAGGACTGCTTAGGGAATGTCCTCTCAGGTCTGCTGCACTAGAAAACCCTGCGCACTGGAGAGCGAGCAGACTGCAGGGCCCCTGCAAACTGCGAACAGCATGGAGTCTCCAGAAATTGTAAAAAATGGCCTGAGACCAAAGCTCTGCGCCTCGCTATAGTGAGGGGAGGGGGCACGCCAGGGTCTTTGGAAACTGACAGGGACTACCAGAGATCCACCACTCAGAGCGGTTTTACAGGAGATTCCTGCACACCGATGAGAAGAGACCAAAGAGCACAGGGGGTGGGGGATGGGGGGGTGGGCAGAGGTAGGCACACTAACAAACTGCAGAGACTGGGAAGAACTAGTCTGAGGCAACTTAAATCCACAGAAAACCCGCTCATATCACCCACACCTCTGACCAAAAAGGAAAGAGCGTTAAAAAAAAAACAAAGGGATGGCTCACACCGCCCAAAACCAACCCACCAAGAAGAAAGGGGAAAAAGTGATTATTGAAAACTTTTATGGGGCGAATACCCAAGGGGCAGAAGAGAAAGAGGATGAAATTCAAACAAAATGAAAACATGCCCCCCAAAATGGAAGAACCCAAATTGGAGCTTATTTAAAAGATGGAAACTTTCTGGCAAGAAAAATGGGAAAAAATACAGAAAGAGGTAAGCAGCCTGACAGATAAGACTTCACAATTGGAGAAAGAGCTGGAAGCCTCTAACAAAAGGGTAGATAGAACAAGCTGAACAGCAAAACCAGTCCTTAAAGACCAGAATTAAGCAACTGGAAGATAGTGATCTTGCAAAACAGCAAGAATTAATAAAGCAAAGTCAAAAAATGAATGAATTAGAGGAAAACATAAAATATCTCACTGACAAGGTGACAGACCAGGAAAACAGAGGAAGGAGAGAAAACTGGAGAATCATTAGTCTGCCCGAAAAACCAGAGATAAACAAAATCCTCGATGCCATATTAAAGGAGATTATAGAAGAAAATTGCCCATGTTCTGGAGCAAGGGGGCAAAATAGAAATAGAAAGGGTTCATAGAACACCTTCTACACTAAATCCCCAAAAGACAATTCCCTGGAATGTAATCGCCAAATTCAAGAGCTTCCAAGCTAAGGAGAAAATCTTACAAGAAGCCAAGAAAAGGAGCTTCAGATATAGAGGAGCCCCCATAAGGATCACACATGACTTATCAGCAAACATGCTAAGAGACCACAAAACATGGAACACGATTTTTAGAAAGGAAAGAGAGCTGGGTCTCCAACCAAGAATCAATTACCCATCAAAACTGACTATATACTTTCAGGGGAAAGTATGGGCATTCAACAAAATAGAAGATTTCCAAGTATTCACTAAGAAAAGACCAGAACTTAGTGGAAAATTTGACATTCAAACACAGAGAGCAAGAGAAACATAAAAAGGTAAATATGAAAGAAAGGGAAAATAGAAAAATCGTATCTTTTTTATTCACACTCTCTTCTATAAGGACTACATTTATATCAAATTATATATATATATATATATTAATATGTGGGGAAATGTAATGTGTAACTCTCAAAAATTGTATGCATCATCAGAGTAGTTAGAAGAATCACGCATAGGGAAAGATTGGGGCATCAAGACAATTTGATGAAAGGGGGAAAGAAAGAAAAAGGGAGGGGGGAATCATTGATGGTACTAAGACCTACTTCAAGAAAAAGGGGGGGGGGCAACTAAATAGAACAATCTTTCCCACACAAAGATACACATGGGAAGAATTCTCCTAGGAGAGGGAGAGGAAGAGAGCGTGAAGTGGTATTGCTTAAACCTTACTCTCAGTGAAATCAACACTGAGAAGGAAGAACATCTAGATCCATTGGGATCTTGAATTCTATCTTATCCAACAGGGTAAGAGAGAAGGGGAAATTAAGGGGGGGGAGGGAGTATAAAAAAAGAGGGAAGGATAAGGGGGAGGGGAAGGGAACAAAAAAGGGAGGGGCTAGAAAGGGAAGCATATCATGGGAGGGGACTAGGGGGACTGATCTAAAGTAAATCACTGGTTTAAAAGGTTATAGCTAAAGAAGAAAGGTCAGAATTAGGGGAGGATATAAAAATGCCAGGGAATCCACAAGTGACAATCATAACTTTGAACATGAATGGGATGAACTCACACATAACAAGTATACAAATAGAAGATTGGACTAGAACCCCAAACCCTACCATATTTTGTCTTTAAGAAACACATTTGAGGTGGGTTGATATTCACAAGGTTAGAATTAAAGGACGGAGTAAATCCTTTTGGGCCTCAACTGATAGAAAGAAGGCAAGAGTTGCAATCATGATATCTGACAAAGCCAAAGCTAAAATAGACCATATTAAAAGGCATAGGGAAAGTAAATATATTCTGTCAAAGGAGAGTATAGACAAAGAGGAAATATCACTAATCAACAGGTATGTACCAAATGGTGTAGCACCCAAATTTCTAATGGAGAAACTAGGAGAATTGAAGGAAGAAATAGACAGTAAAACCATATTAGTGGGAGACTTGAACCAACCCCTATCAAATTTAGATAAATCATATCAAAAAAATAAATAAGAAAGGGGTAAAAGATGTTAATGAAATTTTAAAAAAATAGAGTTAATAGACATATGGAGAAAAACAAATAGGGACAAAAAGGAATACACCTTCTTCTTAGCACCACATGCCACATTCACAAAGATTGATCATACACTAGGTCACAGAAACATGGCACACAAATGCAGAAAAGCTGAAATAACAAATGCAACTTTTTCAGATCATAAGGCAATAAAAATAATGATCAGTAAGGATAAATGGAGAGACAAATAAAAAATTAATAGGAAATTAAATAATATGATACTCCAAAATCGGTTACTTGGAGAACAAATCATAGAAACAATTAATAACTTCATTGAAGAAAATGACAATGGTGAGATATCCTTTCAAACCTTATGGGATTTAGCAAAAGCAGTACTCAGAGGAAAATTCTTATCCCTGAGTGCATATATTAACAAATTAGGGAGGACAGAGATCAAGGAATTGGAAATGCAAATCAAAAAATTTGAAAGCAGACAAATTAAAACCCTCCAGAAGAAAACCAAACTAGAAATCCTAAAAATTAAGCGAGAAATTAATAAAATCGAAAGTGATGGAACTATTGATTTAATAAATAAGACAAGAAGCTGGTACTTTGAAAAAACAAACAAAATAGACAAAGTACTGGTCAATCTAATTAAAAAAAGGAAAGAAGAAAAGCAAATTAACAGCATCAAAGATGAAAAGGGGGACATCACCTCCAATGAAGAGGAAATTAAGGCAATCATTAAAAACGACTTTGCCCAATTATATGGCAATAAATATACCAATCTAGGTGATATGGATGATTATTTACAAAAATATAAACTGCCTAGTTGAACAGAAGAAGAAATAGAATTCTTAAATATTCCCATATCAGAAAAAGAAATCCAACAGGCCATCAAAGAACTCCCTAAGAAAAAATCCCCAGGGCCTGATGGATTCACAAGTGAATTCTATCAAACATTCAAAGAACAGCTAGCCCCAATACTATGCAAACTATTTGACATAATAAGCAAAGAGGGAGTTCTACCAAACTCGTTTTATGACACAAACATGGTACTAATTCCAAAGCCAGGCAGGCCAAAACAGAGAAAGAAAATTATAGACCAATCTCCCTAATGAATATAGATGCAAAAATCTTAAATAGGATACTAGCAAAAAGGCTCCAGCAAGTGATCAGAAGGATCATTCACCATGATCAAGTAGGATTTATACCAGGGATGCAGGGCTAGTTCAACATTAGGAAAACCATCCACATAATTGACCACATCAACAAGCAAACCAGCAAGAACCACATGATTATTTCAATAGACACAGAAAAAGCCTTTGATAAAATACAACACCCATTCCTATTAAAAACACAAGAAAGCATAGGAATAGAAGGATCATTCATAAAAATAATAAACAGTATATATCTAAAACCATCAGCTAATATCATCTGCAATGGGGATAAACTAGATGCATTTCCAATAAGATCAGGAGTGAAACAAGGATGCCCATTATCACGTCTATTATTTGACATTGTACTAGAAACACTAGCAGTAGCAATTAGAGAAGAAAAAGAAATTGATGGTATTGAAATAGGTAAGGAGGAGACCAAGTTATCCCTCTTTGTGGATGACATCATGGTCTATTTAAAGAATCCTTGAGATTCAACCAAAAAGCTAATCAAAATAATCAACAACTTTAGCAAAGTTGCAGGATACAAAATAAACCCACATAAGTCATCATTATATATTTCCAACACAGCTCAGCAGCAAGAACTAGAAAGAGAAAGCCCATTCAAAATCACCTTAGACAAAATAAAATACTTAGGAATCTATCTCCCAAGACAAACACAGGAACTATTTGAACACAACTGCAAAACACTCTCCACACAACTAAAACTAGACTTGAGCAATTGGAAAAACATTAACTGCTCATGGGTAGGACGAGCCAATATAATAAAAATGACCATCCTAAACAAACCTAATTTATCTATTTAGTGCCATACTCATTGAACTTCCAAAAAAAATTTTTACTGATTTAGAAATAACCATAACAAAGTTCATTTGGAAGAATAAAGGATCAAGGATATCCAGGGAAATAATGAAAAAAATACAAAGAAGGGGGCCTTGCAATCGCAGATCTGAAACTATATCATAACTCAGTGGTCATGAAAACAATTTGGTACTGGCTAAAAAACAGAAAGGAGGATCAGTGGAATAGACTTGGGGCAAGTGACCTCAGCAAGACAGTCTGTGATAAACACAAAGATCCCATATTTTGGGATAAAAATCCACTATTTGATAAAAATTGCTGGGAAAATTGGAAGAAAGTATAGGAGAGATTAGGTTTGGATCAACACCTCACACCCTATACCAAGATAAATTCAAAATGGGTGAATGACTTGAATATAAAGAAGGAAACTATAAGTAAATTAGGCGAACACAGAATAGTATATATGTCAGACCTTTGGGAAGAGAAAGACTTTAAAACCAAGTAGGACTTAGAAAGTGTCACAAAATGTAAAATAAATAATTTTGACTACATCAAATTAAAAAGCTTTTGTACAAACAAAACCAATGTAACTAAAATCAGAATGGAAGCTACCAATTGGGAAACAATCTTCATAAAAACCTCTGACAAAGGTTTAATTACTCAAATTTACAAATAGCTAAATCAATTGTACAAAATATCAAGCCATTCTCCAATTGATAAATGGGTAAGGGACATGAATAGGCAATTTTCACATTAAGACATCCAAACTCTTAATAAGCACATGAAAAAATGTTTTAAATCTCTTATAATAAGAGAAGTGCAAATCAAAACATCTCTGAGGTATCACCTCATACCTAGCAGATTGGCTAACATGATAGCAAAGGAAAGTATTGAATGCTGGAGGGGATGTGGCAAAGTAGGGACATTCATTGCTGGTGGGGTTGTGAATTGATCCAACCATTCTTGAGGGCAATTTGGAACTATGCCCAAAGGGTGATGAAAGACTGTCTGCCCTTTGATCCAGCCATATCACTGCTGGGTCTGTTCCCCAAAGAGATAATAAGGAAAAAGACTTGTACAAGAATGTTCATAGTTGCGCTCTTTGTGGTGGCCAAAAATTGGAAAATGAGGGGATGCCCTTCAATTGGAGAATGGCTGAACAAATTGTGGTATATGTTGGTGATGGAATACTATTGTGCTAAAAGGAATAATAAAGTGGAGGAATTCCATGGAGACTGTAACAACCTCCAGAAAGTGATGCAGAGTGAAGGGAGCAGAACCAGGAAAACATTGTACACAGAGACTGATAGACTGTGGTACAATTGAACGTAATGGAATTCTACAGTAGTGTCAATACAATGTCCCTGAACATTCTGCAGGGATCTTGGAGAAAAAACACTATCCACAAGCAGAGGACAAATTGTGGGAGTAGAAACACTGAGGAAAAGCAACTGCCTGACTAATGCAAAAACCAACAACATTTAAATGGGTTCGAATTAAGAACACATGTGATACCCAATGGAAGTGCGCATTGGCTAAGGGAGAGGTAGGGGGTGGGGAGGAAGAGAAAATGATCTTTGTCTCCAATGAATAATGTTTGGAAATGACCAAATAAAATAATGTTCATTAAAAAAGAAGTATTTAGTGAAAAGCCCAAGTTTTAACTCAATTATTATGAATCTAAGATTTTTTTATATGTTCTTCATTTGTGCTCTCATGCAATTTTCCATAAGTAATGGGCAGTACATTAGTGATTTTCCTTATGTTTAAACAATGGAAAACTTATTATTATTATTATTTTTTGCCTCAAATGCACATCCTAGACTTTTCCCTTTAAAACCCATCTCCTGTATTGTCCCAGGATATAGAGAACAGGGCCTATAAACAGGAGCATTCATTTTCCTGAATTCAAATTTGACCTCATAAATTTATTACCTCTATGACTATGCAAGTTACTTAATCCTACTTACCTTAGTTCCTCATTTGTAAAACCAGCTGGAGAAGGAAATGGCAAACCACCCCAACATCTTAACATAGAAAATTCTAAAGGGGATCGTGAAGTTGGTTACAATGGAACAATAACAAAAACCGTTTAAATGTGTATAAGTTTAATCATAGCTTATCATATACCTTACTTGTGAAACCACAATTGACTCTCCCAGTTGCTCTATTCAAATAATTTTGAATTCCACTTATTTGTCAATAGATTATATATCCTAATAGCCTAAAAAGTTTTGGAGGGCAGAGGTTGTTTTGCATTCCTCTTTGGCTATACAATGTCCAAAGTAGTATCTTGAATATGTTATATATTTAATTAATGGTTGTCAAATTGTTGAATGGGCAATTATATTGGCCCAGAATTGAAAAAAAAAAAGTAGGAGAATGAGCTAAATTGCATTTGGGAAATTGTACATTGCTTTCAGTAAGCTCAGTCTAATAAAAACATAAATTTTTTTGATACCAATTTTCTCCTGTTGGTGGTATATTGCAAAAAAAAAAAAGCCAACAAGAGCATAGAATACTAAAACTTTTTGAAAAACAAACTTGCATGTGATCCAGAGGACAATGGTTGGTTTTAATAGGTTGTAGAAGATTACCGACGATGATCTGACAAACAAAATATGTGAACAAACTTTTTTATCAAAAGAATGAAGAAATTAATAAATAAATGGCAAATTTATTTCAGGATTGCTAATTATGACTATAGCACATATTAAAAAATAAAAACCCTGAGATATAATCTAACATCTATCAAGTTATCAAAAATGACCAAATACATTATTGGACAATTTATAGGAAGGTAGGCATGCTAATTCGCTGTTTATTGAGCTCTGAAATACAAAACTCTGTTAAAAAATTTTGAAATTATGCAAGGAAAATGGCAAAAAAAAATTTGTGACTCTTGGTTCAGAGATTATACTGTGGTACTGTACCATGAAGTATATTGCTATTTTTACAGGTATAAAAAATAATGCTAGACTTGGAGTCACTTATACATGACTCAAAATCCAATGCCACCCCATATATTTACTAAATGTGTGATGCTGGATATCTCCTTTAACTTCACTTAACATCAATTATTTATATGTAAAATGATGACAATAATAGCATCTAATGAACAAGGTTGTTGTGAATAACAGTTGAGATAAAATATCTAGGAATTTGTAAATGTTAAGACTATATAATTTTAGTTGTTATTAATTTATAAAATACACATAAAATATCTTCTATAACAAAAGTCATGAAACAAAATAAATACAGTGAATGGGGAAAGGATAAGCAACTTTGGCATATGAATATGGTGTAATTAGAAAATTTTTTTACCCTGAACTACATCTCCCAGCACCCCTGTCCTCTTTATTCCCATGTTTGCATTTGTTAATTTTTTATATAGTTATGTAACTCCACTGTAGCTCTCTATTTCTCTCTTTTCTCCCCCCTCATGTGTGGCTGGGTGAGCTCTTTCTTTTTCTCTAGCCTTTTATTTTCCTGTTTTCTTCAAGTTATTATTAATAAATCTTATTAAATGTAACACTTGGAATATTTTGGATATTAATTTTTAATATTACATATTATGAGTACTGCTTCAGGATAGAATTCTTTAAAAAAAATTTTAAGCCTTTGAGAAAAGAATAGTGTAATGGCAAAAATGTGGGTTTCAAGACTGTGAATTGCCCAAACTGTAAAGATAATTTTTAGTGACAAATGACTTAAGTGGGACTAGTCAGTCTTTTATCATTCACCACAAGATCATCCTAAAGCAAAACTCCAGTCCTTCACTGAAATCCTCAACCCCTGAACTCAGTTCAGAGACCCAGCTCCTCCAAACTAACTCCAAACTCCAACTAAGTTCAGAGAGCCTCCTCTGAACTCCTGACCTCCTTTTAAAGAGAATTTTCTCTTATGTCACCTCCCCTAAATTTTCACATCTACCAATCACAGTAGACACTTTTCCCCAGGACTGTCCATTCTTAGTTCACATCTTCTTTTGTTATCACCTTCTCTGATTAGGTTATATCTTCTGAGTATTTCACATCTCTTTGCTAAGTTTGCCATTTGTAAGTTGTTTGACCTTTTAGTGATTAATTTAACCTTTGTAGGTACTTATCACCTTCTTGTATTAGATCTAAAATAGACCACCTATCTTAGGGTTTTTGCTTCCCTATAAGTAGGAGTTGGGGACTTTTCATTGTTCAATCAGGAATTTTACAACTTTATCTTCCCCTAAGGCACTGTCTGAGCAGGATGGAATAATTTTAAAGTTCTCAATACATTCCTGACTTAGTACCTTCATTGTAGAAAATGGGTAATAGCTTAATCAAATCTTCTGAAGTAGAATCTGAGCAGTTTTAAGATTCACAATAGATAGCCTAGATTAATTTCAAAAGCCTTGTTTTATGCTGCTGCTGCTATTGCTGTTGTTAGCAAACTACTACAGTACCTGCCATCATGCCCCTTGCTCCCATCCCAGATGCCCTACTGGTAAGGTGTGCTGGAAGGTCTCAGAGCTCTTTGGAGTTTGGAAGTGCCTTCTTGGTTCTGCAAAGAGGGTGACTTATAAATCCTTTAAATTCCCTTTCCCCCCACAACACGGGTTTTTAAGCCTATGCTAGTCACTTTTCAACAGGTAAACACAGTGTGGAACAGCAAACATGCATTATTTAGCCCCACCTCCTTCTAGTTTATAAGCTGAATTCCTAAGCTGACCCTGCCATTTTTTATCTTCCTGCTATACAACCCAACATAACTGAGAGGGCAGATAGCCCAAATCAGTGGATTTGAAGTCAGAGTTTTTGGGATTTTGTCTCTATTTTTTTTCCTTTTTTTCCTGACTCAAAACACCAAGGATTACTCTTTCTTTCATATTCAAATACCCTGTTGTTCTCCCTAGAAGCTTTTCCCTTGGGGAAGAGGGTATAGGAGAATAGTTTTTAAAAGCTCTTTAGCAAACACCTGAAAGGATTTTTCCCTTCTAGTCAGGGTCTTTTTGTTTTCCCTATAAATAAAATCCATTCAGACTGCTTTTCAAAGCATGCTTGAAACTCTGAAAGAACAGTATAAGTTGGTAGAGCTATCACATGCATATTGATTCTGCTTAATTCTTTTACTGGCAGTTTTTATTTTCATAGGATATTTCCCATTTTATTTACTTCTCCTCAAGAATATGTAGCAACACACTGGGCTGCTTGAAATACAGACCAAATTGGAATATTTTCACAAAGTTTTAAAAATCTTAAATACTCTCAGCATGCATAATAGAGATTCTGCCTAGTGTGTGTATGAGGAATTCCAGAGGTGTGACCAAAGGAATGCAAATGGATGATTATACTGGGAACATGAAGGAACCTTTAAGGGATCTGGAAGTTTATTGATGTTAACTTTTTGAGTTTTGTTTCCCCTCTATAATAGTGAAGATGTCCATTGGAATTGGAAAGAGTTTTGAATTCACTGCCTGTCCTACTTATTGTATTTTGCTGATTTTTTTTGTTTTAAGGGTTAATTTTTCTTTTTAAATTCATATATTAATCTAATCAATAATATTTGGTTATAATGAATCATTTTAAACTACTGTGTTTTGCCTATTAGGTACATTCTGTTACATGATCTTTATTTGTACCTTTCTCCTATGACTGTACTGAAGAACATATCATTGTGAAAACCCATAAACACCTTACACAAATCTTTTTCAGTGGCAAAACCATAACTCCTTAGGTATGATTTGTCATCTGATTCCAAAAAATATTACAGTTTTGGCAGAGCCACCTATCTTTTTCCAGCCTATTTGTCAGGGAAGTTTCAGAGAAATCGAGCCTACATACTATTAAATTTAAATATATTTATTTATATATTATATACTTATATATTAATTAATTTAAAGATCCATATATTTGGTTGCGAGGGATTTAATTTCTAAATCCCAAAATGAATTATTAAAGTAAATGGAATTAATGGTAGTTTATTTACAATATTTACAATAGAAGGAAGATATTAAGGAATGAGAGAGAGAGAAAAAACCAAACAAAACTCTGGCTTCTTCTGATACCAGTTAGAATCTCAAAAACCCCAGCCAGAGGAAGAGAGTCTCAAGAAGATAGGCCTTACCTGGAGGCTTCACACCTCCAAAAAGGTGAGGTCACCAAGTCAACTTTTCACTCACCAATGGTGAGAGTCTAAAAGAAGTCTGGGTGTCTGCCTTATGGTTCTCCTCAAGGGTCTGTCTTCCAGTCGCTTCCCTGAGTCAGTGCCCAGATGAATGATCTAAATCCAAATGATCCAAATATCTGAATGATCTCCATCTGCCTTTTGGTCCTCTTTTTAAAGATCTTTTCTCTTTTGTCACCTCCACTAAATTTTCACATTTACCAATCATAGCAGAAGTTTTTTTTTTTTTTCCAGGACTGCCCGTTCTTTAGTTCTCACCTTATTTGGTTTAGATTTTCTCCAGGATTGTCCACTCTTTAGTTCTTACCTTCTCTGGTTACATTATATCTTTTGGGGTTACTTAACACCTCTTGGTAAATTCACCTTTTGTAGTTTCTTAACACCTTTTTGTAGTTAAAATCTAAAAATAGATTGTAGCTTACAATTCTAGTTTAACTATAAAGGAAGAGCTAATTACCTTCATTGTTACCATCAAGAGATTACAATTTTATATTCACACACACAAAAAAGAGCTAAGCATCTTCATTGTTACAATCAGTAGATAGCTAAATCCAGGGTTCACATTCCATTTCAAAAGTCTGTGTGACTGTGGAAAACAGCCATTTTGAGAGCAGTGTTAAATTAAACTAATCTGCCTTGCAACACCACAGCCAAAAGAAACCACTCCTTTTGAAGGGAGGAGACAACTCTTAAAGTGCAAGACTCAAAAAACATTTTTTTTTTCTGTTGCAAAAGGCTTTTCAAACTACAAGATTGCAAAAAAACAAAAAACAAAAAACAAAAAAAAACCCTATTACTTGTCATGGATTATCTAGCCTTGATTGGACATTTCTTTTATATGTTTTACAACTTTTTTTTGGTCAAGAATTCAGATTATATTCATTTTCTGCTTAATATATATGAAAGCTTTCAATGGCTGTAGATTAGTGTAGATTGCTTGATTTCATTCATTCCCACATATGCTGCAGCATTATCCTTCTTAATCCAATAATACTATGCCCTAAAAATGTTGTGCATCTATTTTATGGAAAAAATCAAAAGACAAGGAAATAGCAGTGATGATTTTAGCCATGAGGGAGAAGATCACACAACTAAAGCAAATGATTAAGCAACTGACTGAGGAGAAACAAAGTGGCAAATATATTAACACACAAGAAGACATACCTAAAAATAAAAATGTAGCTGGGCAAGAAAAGACTGATGGGGTTGAAGTGGGAATACCAATATTGCCACTAAGAGATCAAACAAGCCTACAACCAGACAAGGGAATAATTCATATTAAAATACATAAGCCATTTACAGTAGCAGACCTTGAAAGTCTGAAAAAAAAGCACAAGACAAAAGTAACTTAGCAGAAAGGAAAGAATATTCTTTAGAAACAGAAAGTATAGAACAACAACAAAAAAAAAAAACAGAACCACATGAGTCACAAATAGTAGAGGATTCTAAAGATTTAAACAAAATGCAAATGAATTAATTGAAGCACATGAGCAAACAACAGAATGGTCAAATGGGGAGGATAAATTCAATAACAGAGAACATTCAAATTAGCAGACTTCCTGGAGACAATGACACTGAAAGTAGGGATGATATTACAAAAGAACATACCAATGGCATAATAGATAAGTCAACCTTAAATCCTTATGCAAAAGAATTCCAACAAATAGCAACTGCAGAAGACAAAGCAAACACAAACATTATCACACCATCCTTAAGTCTCCATGATAATGCAGTGCCATTGCAAACTGATGATGGATTGCAAAATGAATGTTCAAAGCAACAGGAGACATCTGTAGCTAAAGAACAAAACTGAGATATGAAAGCCGATACACAGGAAGGAACAAACACACAAGAACCAAATTTATCAACACATAACACAGAATTATAGCATACTAGTAGGCAAGAGCTAGCAAAAGACTTGGGGAATAGAGAAATCCCTGAGCAAGAGTCAGAGCAAGACACAAATCACACAGAATCACTATATACAATGATATTTGACTCAGAAAGTGAGGAAGACCGAGAACCTTATGAATATATCAAACTTTATAATCAAGATCACAAAGTTTTACAAGAGTGGGAGACAGATGATTACTTTAACAACTCAAAATCAAGAACAAATGATCCTGTCAGAAGAGTTAGTTCAGGACATAGAACACACAAACTCATTAAAAGAAATGCTGGAGGCATTGGGAGTCAAGAATTATCAAGAACTTAATGAAATATATGAGGTTGAGGAAGAAAACAATAAATTAGAAGTAGAACAAAATTATATACCTAATATAAAACAAACAGAAGAAGCAAACAACGTAATGATCCTATCATACTTTCTTTTCTCTGACTTAAAACTCAGAAACCAGACTGTCAATTAACAAAGTATATACAAGCATTACAAATAAGAAGAATAGAGTTACACACAATGGACTTGATTCAACAAAAAGTACCCCTGGATTACAATTTGTACAACATCAAACCAGGAGACAAAGTATATTTAAAAAATTTCAACAGAAAATTGGCTACAGACATAAAATGGACTTGACCACATGAGGTATGGCTTACTACCCCAACAGCTATAAAAATTGCAGGGAAAAACTCATTTTTCCACTGTTACCACATAAAACCAGAAAAATTCAACATCACTGTAACAGACATAGAAGATAATTAGACAAAAGATAGTGCTGAGAAATGAAAACAAAAACTAATTAACATCAAAAAGTACACCACAAAGAAACAATAGTGACACATAATGTTTGAGACAACAAAATCCCAGCAGTCAAACATGCCACAGTGAGAAGACAACTTTCCATCCCAGAGGAAAAGTATCCCTGAGGAAAAGATTTTGAACCAGTCCAGAGAAAAAGATTTTAAACTAGCCCAAAGGAAAATATTTTAAAACATCTGAGAGGAAAAGCATCAAGAAAAGCTGTTAGAGAGAAGGAAACAAAGAGAAAAAGCTGAAATGGACAGCTAAGACTTTGAACTTTGTAAATTTCTTTATATAAGAAAAGGACAGATGGAAAACAAGACATGTAAAGCTGAGTGCATTGAAATAATAAAACAGAATTAATTTCATATATTAGGGAATTAGCATGCAACACTTCATAACTTGGAAGAGAGAAGAGATCCATCAGTCAACAGGAGAAGTGAAAATCTGAAGAAACTTGATAAGTATCCATTCAATACAACAATATTAGACACAAAACACAAAATCATAAACTGACATTGGGAGACCTTGTCTAAATAAACAAGTGTCTGAAATTGTATTTATGCAAAATGTAAATATGTATATAGTTAGTTCCATAAGATCTTAGGCAAATAAAAAAGATCAATAGATATTTCTATTTGACTGACATCAAGATTAGGGAAATATGTTTATTATTGTATTATATGTAAATAATATCTATAAATAATATATATATTATAATTAGGTTAGTAACATAGTTATAGAGTCTGTAAATATTTAGCATAGCATGCACTTATGTTGTACATAAGATTAGGTTATAGATTAGACTAGGGACTTATAGAATTGTTATAATAAATAGGGAATAGATTAGAGTAAGTTAAGTTAAGCATAGCATAGACAGTTATACTTAGGAATAGACAAGCTGCATTTGCAGATAGTAAACTTAATTGTTTATTGTAAAGCTGATGCTGAAATTGTGTTTAATGGAACATTCATATATATATATATACATATGGAAATATATAGATAAAATAGTTTGCAAATAATAATAGATATATAAAATAGGAAAATTGTTTTAGTTTAACTTAGCAATAGTAAGTAGTATTGACACTAAGATTTAAAATTCTTTTTAATGGCTTAGTTCAAACATTTATTGTACTGAATTTATTGTAAAACCCTAAAACTACCTTTACCCAGACTTTCCTGCTGTTAAATTTATTTTTGGTTGGCCTCTGAATATTACTTATAAAGGTGGTCACCAGGGATTTAATTTCTAAATCCCAAAATGAATTATTAACATAAATGGAATTTATGGTAGTTTATTTACAATATTTACAACAGAAGGATGATATTGAGGAATGAGAGAGAGGGAGAGAGAGAGAGAGAGAGAGAGAGAGAGAGAGAGAGAGAGAGAGAGAGAGAGAGAGAGAGAGAGAGTTTGTAGTTAAAATTGAAAAAAATAGATTGTAGCTTACAATTCTATTACAATTTCACTATAAAGGAAGAGCTAAATACCTTCATTGTTACATTCAGGAGATTACAATTTTATCTTCACAATGAAGAAAGAGCTAAGTATCTTCATTGTTACAATCAGGAAATAGCTAAATTCAATCTTCATACTGCATAGAATTCCTTAGAGTAGATAAAGTCAGCATGGAATAGTGATAGAGTAATTGAGGGAAGTTTATTATTTTGGGGGAAGTAATTAGAAATTAGATTTAGGAGATTGATAACTATAATAAAAATAAGTGATCTTAGGAAGGTCAGAACAAGAAAAAGGAGATGATTGTGAAATGGAAAACTAAAGCAAGTTTTGGAATTTCTTCCAATAAGTTGGAGCAAACAGCAGTAGGAATGTTAGGGAGAAGATATTGACAAGAATGTCAATTGGGGGGGGGACAACTGGGAGTGGCAGTTTGTCTCATGACACTCTCTCTTTTCCTGGCCCTCGGACTAGAAGGAACCTCTCTCCCTGTCTCTGGATAGAAGTGCCTCTATTCCTGATTTTCTCAACTGTGTGCTCTACCTGGATTCCTGTGATCATGTCATTTAACAAAAGGACTTAAGGGGAGCAGTTTGAACTGTAAGGCTGGTCTTTAGTGATGTCAGCCCAAAGAGACAGGCCCAAACAGCTCTTAAAGTCATAATTTTTCTTCCTCTTGCTGTCTACTGTTAAGACTTTGAACTTAAAAAAATTAGCACAGATTAGCACATACAGGAACAAAATAAATCTTCCACAAGCCTATGATACCTGGTTTCAGCTCAAAAAGCTGAGAGAGACTCAAACCTCATCTAGAGAAATCCTGATTCCCTTTTCCTTGATACCTCTCCAATCCAAACTCATTATTAAAAGTCATCTTTATTTAAACAACCACATTCAGATAAGAGGACTATCATTTCAGGGGACATAGAGGGAGTTGAACTTCAGGACAGCCATTCAACTATAAACTGTCATTGGACCCCTGCTGGGTGACCTTAGTCTGGGGGAGGCTTGTTCCTCAGAAGGGTCCATGCCCACTTTCTCTGGGGTATCTTCAACATCAATCAGTAGAGAAGATATCCCCTCAGGCTTTTGTGGTTCATTTTTTGGGAACCCCATTTTTCAAAACTAGCCTCTCAGCAGGCGGCATCTCTCCCCTTTTACCTCACCGGCAGCCATATTCCCTCTGTCTCTTCAACTCTTCTAGTCCCTGTTACAAAACCTTCCATATCCCCTGTTCTTCAATCCCCAACACATTTCCCTATAAATATTACAACATCAAGGTCACATATTGCTTACTTAGACTTTTGTTCCTTTTATCCATTGTTAATTATCACATAGATGATGGATGGACTCCATCAAAACTAGTTACAATTGTATATAATCTTTGGAGAATTTAATGAGCTTAGTATCTCAATTAATTTTAGAGGGTATTCAGAAATAATTTTTAGATATCTAGTAGCTTCTGTATGATATACATTATAAAGAATATTGAATTAAAGGCAGAGAATTAAATAGAAGTTCCTGCCACAAAAGTTTATTTAAAGTATGAAGCCAAAGTAGCTTCTGCATGATATTTTAACTCTTCAGTTTAATCTACTTCCACCAGAACAATCTAGAATCTTAGTGATGTTTTAGACCTAAAATATTTTCGTCAGCAATACAGAGAGCTGTGTTTTTCTTTTCTAGGCACCACTGCCAAATTTTGGAATGATGGCAGTAATAGACTTTGTTTAAAATATCTTTGCCAAGGTTGAAAGATTTGCTATATCTGTAGGACTTGTGACAAGTATT